>NC_138028.1:21269457-21917317 GCF_964106645.2 Podarcis pityusensis
CAAAAAGCGATAATAAATTTGATCACTTGAGATGACATGAGGCAGGCAGGCATATTTTTGTAGTAGCTTCTCATGAGTCCTCCATTTCAAAGAGGTTGCTGCTCTCTGCTCCGCTCTTGTTAGCGCTGGGATCAACTCTGGGAAATTCAATAACTAAAGAATGGCAAGGATCCAGGGGATAGGAGAAGAAATGCAAATTATATCACTGAACAACAAACTGCCATCTTTCAAAGGCACACAAAGTCTACTTACTCTGCCACACATGGTCTTCTGGACATTCACTGTGGTTCTCCCCCACCCCCAGTTGAATTCTCCCTAGAGAGACAGAGCAGGGGACTACAGCTGAAAAGGAGGACCAGGACTCCCACCCAGTGTGCACACAAGTGCTTTGCATATGCACATGGGCTCTTTGGATCCCAACCAAATCCTCAATGTCAGCTCCAGAAATAGCTTAGGTTGTGCGAGTTTGATACTTGGGCCATGTCTCCCAAGCAGCAGAAGTAGTAGCAGCAGCTTTGTGCTACAAGCTGGTAGTCAGTTGCCTCAAAGAGGCAACTGGGAAACACTTCCGATGCTCAGAACAGGATTCTGCCACCTTACCTTGCTCTCTGTTCCAATGTTTTCTCCTCCAGTAGACAATAGTTCAAGAATTTCAGGAAGGTAGCCTATTAACGCATCTAACACCTAGTTAAAGAAAAGATGAGTCGCTGACATTTATGTGACAAAGACATCATTCACGTTACATCTCTCTAGTTTTCATTTTAGTCTTCTCCACAGGACTACAGCTGCTGCTGTGTGGGGAATTGAAGGGGAGATGAAAATTCCCACCCTTATCTGTAGGAGCCAGGAGGTAAGACACTATACAAGTCTACAGTCACTGACTGGACAGTTAGTTGGCTGTGGCACAGATGAAGGCTGTTAACATCAACAGAGATGCCTATCCAGTCAGCAACGGTATGTTCGTGTGGTGCTAAAACATCTTTTGTCTCCCAGAACTTACAAAAAAGAGCAAATATCTGAAAGGCTGTCACATGGAAGAGAGCAAAACCTTGTTCACTGTTGCAGAACCAGGTCCAATGTGCTTAAGTCACAAGATGATTAAGTTGGCTGAAAATTAAGAAAAACTTCTGAACCGAAATAACAGTTTTACAATGCAACCAATTACTTAGGAAAGTAGTAAGCAGACCCTCCCTGGGGGTCTTCAAGCAGAGACTAGATAGCTATCTGTCTATCTCTGAATTTCCTTTATCAAGCATTGGTTAGACAGAGGCCTAAACCCCCTCCAATTCCACGATTCCTCTTCTTTCCAGCATGTATTAAAATACTGAGAAACCATCAACATAGCTACCGAACAATTCTTTTCTAATTTGAACATGCTTCAATCTGCTCATTTTTTCTTCTTATAACTTACTGTATTTTTCCATCTATAAGACACCCCCATGTATAAGACGCCCCCTATTTTGGGGGACTCCGATTTAAGAAAATGGAGGGAGATGTATCTGTATACAGTATAAGACACCCCCCAAATATTTGACATTTTTTTTAAGGAAAAAACCTAGTCCTATACACGGGAAAATATGGTCTATTCCACAGCCTGACTTCATACATTTTGATTTAGCAACATAAATTTTGTGACACAACTAAACACTTCATTGCAAAATGAGTTGTCATTAGTGTTAAGTAGAGAATTATCACTGATGACTCCTGAATATGATTTTTTAACCTAGCCTCTAAAATATCAGTAGTCTCTCCCTGCTTTGTGCCATCATCTGCTGATAAGTGATGACTTGATCAAGCCCAAGTATTCTACAAAGGTATTGAAGGATAGTTAATCCAAGATTGACCCTACTCTGGTTTAATGTTAATCCACGAATCAGTGCTGTTTGAAGGGCACTTCTGTGTTTACTGTACGTTAGTTCATTTGGCTCCACATTTTTTTAACCTCTCTGGGGAAGATGACATATGGGCTTAAGTGAAAAGAGTTCAGTCATCACTTTCAAATAAATCTTTACTAAACACTTATCATGTTCTTTATGACTAGACCATGCAACAAGCAGAAATGATTCATTCCACCAAGCCTTTCTTACTTAGTTTTGTTATAGTGTCATTTAGGATAATTGCAAATGATCTTAACGTAAGCAACAAATAGGTTATTGTTACCTCTAATGACTCATCCTGTAATAGCGCTACCAGTTCTTTATGTATTACATACACATCAGTATTTAAAAGCTTAGCAACCTGAAAAATACAGAACCAACAAAACAGGGACATTAGCCTTCTTAATCTGGTCGTATTTATTTTTCAACAAGGTCTGAATAGCCAAAAGGAAACAAGGATGTAGACTAGATCTCTAATACCAACAATCAGACTTAAGAGAGTTGAGGTCATGTCCTTTTCTCACTACTAAGCAGTGTAGCATCACACAGTAGCACAGAAAATAAACATCCTGGCAACAGCACACTTTCAAATTGTGCCCTTGGGTACTGAGATGACGTTTTGCTTCTTTTTACATTTCAAATATTCAATATTTTGACACAGCCAAACATTTTAGCCTTCTGCCATGTAATTCCTATTAACTTAAAATAATATAGCTGATCTACTCCTAGTTGGTTACATATACTACTATACTAAACACAATTCCCACACTTTTTCCTCATTCCCAACAGAAACCATGGGTTGCATTCATCTAAGTTTTACTCAGAGCTGACCCACTGAAATTAATGAGTACATTTACTTTGAGTAAAATATAGTTGAAAACCACCCCATATATTTCCACCATCCCACACAGGTCCATGGAATGGTGACACTGACTGGACTGAATCACAAGTAGCTTCTTGGTTAGGCAATATAATGGAAACTTTAAAAATAAAATATATATATTAATGAATTGTCATCATTTGATAGATTCTGTAAACTGGATTGGTTGACCACTTTTTCTTATAAAGGATGTCAAATTATCTAAAAAATTATCTAGCTCTCTGGATGAAACATACTTGTTAAGAGCTATGATTGTTTACTATCAGAACAGAAACAGGGAACTGTAGTCATCTGCAGAATACTATATATTTAAAACATATCCAGTAGCAGAAATATGTAGATTACTATGGTACAGGACAGCTGACGTAATCCAAGGTGGTAATTAACACAAGGCACCAAAGATATGTATTTTTAAAGTCTAATGGGTAATTTTTCATTCATATGAAAAGTGCTTCAGATGAGTACATAAAATTATTCTACAGCAACAGCCAATTAAAATGCCAGGTCTTACAGTCCTACATAAGTTATGCAAAAGCATTGCCAAGTACACCACTCCCACCTCCTCTCACATCTGTATCTAATTCCCTTCTGTTCCGATTCCCTCTTTCCCCAGTCATTGTACTGTTTCTGTCTGCTGACAAAGAAATAGAACTCTCCTTTGGCCCAAATTCATTTTCTAAAGCAAGACCCTAAAATCTAAAACTTACATTATGCTGGGCTGAATCAATTAAAGCATCGTGCAAGAGGAACAGAAACTTCCCTTCCCTCACCTCCCCCACATGCCTCTCTGCATTCCCCTCCTGATTTGCTTGGAGGGGTTGGGGTAACCCCTAGAGCAAATTTGGGGGTGTGGGGTACATGGAGGGGGGGAGAAGGAGGGGAAGAATGAATACAGCCAATAGCTTTATTTGTTCATTCAGCCTTTATTGGCATAATTTAGACAATAAAAACCATAAAAAACAATGCATAAAAAATTGGTTATACAGACATATTAAGCACATAAAACACATACAAGACTCAGTAGCCACCATTAAATAAAATGAAGGAGTTTTATATTTGTGTTTAAAAATCTTGACTACAATAGCTTTATTAATCTGTTGTCCTTTACTTTCTGTGAACTTAAACTTGCTTCAGCAAGAAATATTTTGCACATAAACAACTGGAAAAATCAAGAGTCCTAATAACACAATTTGTGTTGAAAATGACCTACTCATAGCCTCATGCACTTTTTTTGTTCGTAATGGAAAAAGTATACATGGATTTATATTATATCATATTATACATAAAAGACACCTCAATGCAGTCATATGAAACAACCATAAACAAGTAAGAATCCAAAGTTAGTAAGTTATAAGTTGCACTGGTTTCAATTAGGGAGGTTAGCATACACTAATACTGTATATTAAAGATGAACATATCAATGAGATTGTATACAATGAATAGTTGCTGAAATTAATCCAAGGAGTATTCCTTGACTTACTTCATAGAAGCCAATAGCCATCGTGTGCCTGACTAGGACTTCAGGGTCATGACATAGACAGAAGAATGTTGAGTACAGTTCCAAATTGAAATTTTTGGGATCCACGAAAACCATCATGGCCTAGGAATAGAAATGATGTAACATTGAATGTGGACAGGAACATATTATAACCACAAAGAGTGGACTCTTTCTCCAAATGCCTACCCTTATGTAGCCAAAAAGGAACAATCAAAATATAAGAAGGAAGCATCACACTGGGCTGTGTGGAATCCCAAGGTTTGCAAGGTGTTTTTTTTTAAAAAAACACAACAACTTTATATTAAAAACAAACAAACTGGGGTGGGGGCAGTATGCTGTGGCCACATAATGCTGACTGACTTTTAGGAGAAAGGGAACAGAAAACAGAGGATGGGGGGAAAATGGAATGGAGCGGCTGGAACTTGAACAGAAGCACTTTATACTGCAACATTTTGTTGCAGAACCCAAGAGAGAAGGCAAGTGGTAGTGCCTGTTCCACCATCCTCTACCGCTGCCAGTGTAACAGCAAGGGATGTCGCCCTGCTAGCCTTATAGTCGGTGCTTTTTTTCTTAAAAAATGTTTAGAGGTACTCTTATTTTGACTCAAGAAAAACACCATTTTATTGTTCAAACTGGGGAAAATAAATACAGTAAATGGACAAAAGTACAAAGATTCACAAAATGTTTAGGGGTATGTGTACCCCTGTGTCCCCCCAGAAAAAACCCACTGCTTATAGTACACTTTCTAGTTTGGGGGAAGCATCCTGGAGGTGGGGACATTCCACCTCTTTAAAGCCAGAAGATTTACCAACTTCATTATTACTATTAAACTGATTTATATGAATTATGGACACATTATGCACATATTATAAATGGATTTTTAAGTAAAATAGTAGTCCACTCACTGGTAAATTGTAAGCACAGTTCTTCCTCACTGAGATGTACTTCTTTTCCTGTTCTAGGGTTTGGAGTTGCACCTGGTTGTCATTGTGTCCATTTTCCTGCTCTAATCCCAGTGTGCAAAGCTTCTTGTAGAATTCCAAAAATCGCAAATGCTGCTCTGGTGTAAAAATCCCTTCAAACAAATGCAATATGTGTTTATTATTTTACGCTCATGTAACAGCACAAGAATGGTCTGTCCAGTGAGTCAGGTTTGCATAGCAGCTACAGCATTGGAGTCAGGACAGTTGATGCTTGGGTGTACATCCCTGCTTTGCCATGAAGCTCATTGGCTGATATTGGGCAAGTCACCCTCTCTCAGCTTTGCCTACCTCGCGGAGTTCTTGTGAGGTTTATTTGCACCATAATGTGGAAGAAACCCACTTGTTCCAGAAATCACAGCACAAAGCCCTTGTCCATTCTCATGAGACAACCCCCCTGGGAAAGCTTCCTATGTTAGTGTGAAAAGGCATTAAAAATTTGGAGGAACTAGCTATTCATCCATAGGCACAATATTCTTATTTCTGTTTTACAGAATTTACAAATGTAAGTGCTACAACCCAACAAGCACCTTCGGGCATGCAGAAGGGCTTATTCACACACAGTAGGGCTTTCTTTCCCCTTCGCGAAAGCCAGCACTCCCTATCATGCTGTGAACAGTGATCTGAAATTTCCCTAGGACACAAAGCTAGGCATCATTACCTCTGCATGTGATTTCAGCCACATATTCCTTTAGACCAGTGGTTTTCAACCAGTGTGATGTGGTACCCTGGGGTGCCTTGAATGATGGTCAGGGGTGCCGTGGGCAACACTGACCTCTGTCCCTTTTTCATTCCCTCCCTCCTCTGATGCCCTCTTGCGTCTCTGCCTCCCAAAGGCTTGCACAGCTGTTTGTTGCAGCAGCCCTGGCTACAAATGCCCCAGGAAAATGGTCCTCTGGGGATGGCCAGGGGGTGCTTTCCAGGCCCCTATGGGGCAGTATAAGGAGGCACCTCTCTTTGGGGCGGGGGGGGGCAGCTCACAGACCAGGGGCAGCAGCTGTGGCTGCCCAGAGGACTCCCAAGGAGAGGGGAGAAGAGGCTGAGGGAACACTCCACAAAGAAGGGTGTTTGGAAAGGGATGAGGAGCTGCCAGCTCTGCAGGCAAGGGGTGACATAACTGGGCTCCTGAGCCCTACAGGGGTGCTGCAGAAAGAATGTAGTTGGTCAAGGGAGCCGTGGACCCAAAAAGGTTGAAAACCTCTGCTTTAGACAGTAGCCATGGGGACTGTTACTCCAGCTCTGAGAATTTAATATTAAAGAGGTATATATCGCAGCTCTTGCATTAGGGCTCTTCTGCAATGTGTTGTAAGCAGATAATGCAGGTGCTAACCTGCACTGGATCTTACAGGGAGAAGGCATTGTGGGAGTAGACTTTGGATCATTTAAGATAAGACCTTAGAGCGAAGGCATTGTCTGTGATTTATAAGGCCTTGAGGCTAGTTCTGAAACTTAACACACTAACAGAGATTTTACATTCCAAAGCAGGAAGAACTAAGGCACACCAAGTTCTCATCCTGAGAGGAGGAACTCACTGAGGCAAAGCTATTTGTATTGTTATCTTGCACATGCATATGGAAAATACTGACAATCCAAGGACAAAATATTACACATTCCACAGGCTGGCATTCATTGTTAACACACTGAATATTCATTATATATTGAATAGTTTTCATGACTTAAGTATACATAACAAATGTAGATCAATGAATATTCATGTGAAATGTAACTGGAGGTATGCATGCTATATCTGTTATTATTAACACCTTTCAAATGTGTGGGTACAGCTACTGTACTGAGAGAAAAGGAATGGGTTTTTCCACGATTGGTCCCATCACATCAGTCCTCTTTATAAAGAGGGTGTTTGCTATAACTCTGTGGGAACCTTGCTTTGGTCTTTGCTATCATAATTGCAGGGGTCTGGACTAGATGACCCTAGAGATTCCTTCTAACTCTGGAATACTATGATTCTATAATTCATAGCTGGAAGCAAGTAAGGGGCAGGGGCAGAATTGTTGTGTTGTGGCACTGATCTGCTTTCGACTCTGTGCTACACCTCTGCACTGACTGATCAGGAAATTATTTATGTGAACCAGACTGTTAAGAGCACAGAACCCTTTTCAAATTCCCTTCCCGACATTCCATGGCACACCTCATTTTAGTGTAAAAAGCTTAGGTCAGACCTAAAGTTCTAAAATTTCTGGCACTTGCATACTGTTCAGAGATCTTACGAATGAATACTCACAATAGGAATGGACCTTAAAATAGTCTAACTCCAAACAATAATAACAAATCTCTCCCTCTTCTGTTCCTCTTCAACTGTTACATCAAATAAAGGATTCAGAAAAATGTCAGTAACAACAGTTCACGGACAAGTCTGCCATTTCTGCTAGTAGTTAACAAAGTTTAAACTGAAATTTCATAGGATGTACTGTATCTGTTTCCAGTGCTATTGCTATGCAAACAAATGTGGATTATAAATTCAAATAAATGTCACATGTCAAAGGAGGGAGCAACAGCAAGTCATTATACACTGTTTTCACCTTGATCATATTTACTTTGTTATTAAAATCATTTATTTCATTTATTTGGGGTTGCAGTGATTAAGATTCCAATGCAAATAAAAACAACCCAGCTCCCCTTAAAATATATATCATACTAGGACCATTTGATCGTACCATATAGTCCATTACAAAGCTTCCCTAAATGGAAAGATAGTGAAACCAGAATAGATTCATCTGCTTTGAACGATTTTTCACAGAAGGATTTCACTAATGGGAGGACTGTTTGACTTCTATCATCTGAAAAACAGAAAATATCATAAAGATGAACAGAGCTGTCCTTTTTTGATCTTTAATCAAAATGTGAATAATAGCATATTGACATAGAACATAGTCTGGCAACCAGAGGAATGGCTGTAGTACTAGGTTCAATGCAACTCAGTTCTGATCTTACCTGCATCAAACATTTCCAGCAGATTAACCAAGGTCTCAAAAGCTGCAAGACGTACACTGCTGCCTTCATCCCTTGCTAATTCTACCAGCTCAGGAAGCACTACGTTTTTGGTTAGCTCAGTCCTACAAAAAGTATCAAAATATTTAGTAAAAAAAGACAACTTCTGCACTATCCACAGAGTCTCCAGAAACAGGCCGGGGCTTCAAGAATGAGCTTGTATTTCCCCATACAACGTACCTTGTAAACCGCTCAGAGGTATTATTACAATCAAGCAGTATTTAAGTTTTGTTAAATTATTAAAAGTCACCAGGCAGAGGTCAAATGGCCATCCTTTCCTTTCCCTTTTCTCATTTTTATCAGAAACAATGTGACCTTTGGCATGGATATCATTATTTGTTTGTTTATCCCAGCAACAAAAACCCAACCCCAAGAATCCCCCACCCATGAATGGGAGCTAAGTTAATCACCCCTTTCCTCCCACCCACTGCTGCTACTACACTCAACAACCCCCTTAACTGCTTTTCACTTTAAAACACCCCGACCAATACACCAACAGATTAGATAACACTGGACAGCACTGCAGGGTTGTCATATGCTGCTCTCTTTTAGCCCCCCTGCCAGGTACAAGTAACACTGGTGGGATCCACAGTGCTGGTAGCCAGCAGAAAGCCCCCAAATGCAGCATTCCATGGGAGAGGAGAGGGAGAGGCAGCCTGGGATAC
Source organism: Podarcis pityusensis (assembly GCF_964106645.2). NCBI lineage: Eukaryota > Metazoa > Chordata > Lepidosauria > Squamata > Lacertidae > Podarcis > Podarcis pityusensis. The sequence continues at coordinate 21,278,367 of NC_138028.1, forward strand.
ACCCGGTCCTAAGCTGGCCCCGCGGCCATCACATGATGATTACTACACCACCTCCAGGCTGGCAGAGCAAATTGTCTGCACACCCACACCCATCACTACCACCAGAGCTGCGGGTGTGGGGCTGGCCCCACTGGTACACTGAAACCCTGGATTTCTCCATTGTTTCCTCCAGGCAGCAATCACTTCTTTACCAAGGAAAATCTGTTATACCCCCAGATTCTTTCAAGGAAGTTCTTTCTCCCATCGTCTGAATGCATAGAAAAAGTAGGAAGCCTCCAATGAACCAGGAAGTCCATTGTTGTATTCATTTCCAGAGAGACCACACAAAAAAGGAGTGTGTATGTAGGTTTGCTTCCTACACTGAAATTAGTTAGATTTGATTGTAAATAGATGTAAACAGGAATGACAAAAGTGAAGGTAACGAAAGGTGGCAAGGGAGCGATAAAGCCAGATAAGGTGAAATTATGCTGGGGCAGGAATAGCTTTGCTGAGGAACTGGACCTTGAGGAAAGACTTGAAATGCAGAAAGGAAGTCCCTTGACAAGCAGAGAAGGAAGCTGTTGCAGACCAAGGTAGAAGAGGCAGAGGGCACAGAGGTGGGAGAGGGAGAAGGAATCAAGGACAGCTAGCAGCAGGTGGATCTCTTGATGGAGACGGAACATGAAATGTCAGAGGTAGAAAAGCATGCAGGAGGCAGGTTAAGAAGATGGAGGACCAAGAAGGCACCCTAACATTGGACCAGAAAGTCAAGAGGCAGGGTGTTTTTTTAAGGAGTAGAAAGACATGAACATGCTTAACAAAAAAGGGAGAGCCAGAGAAAGATTGAGGATAGGGGCCAAACTACAAATAGCTGTATGCATAATTTGTCCAATATTTTCTTTTCTAACTGAAAGCAGCCTCTGGGGCTGTGATCTTCAGCAGAAGAAAAGTCCTTTACTTTGGGCTATTTTTCTCTTTGAAACCCACGTCCCAGGCTGCTTTTTCATCCTGCAACACAAAAGATATAGGTGCCTGTATATTTTCCCCTATGGGGCAAAACACAACTGGGGTGGTACTTTGAGGCACCCGCAACTTCTCTCCCCAAACTAGGAGCCTTAGAAGTTGGCTTTTGTTACTATGAAAAGGAGAAAAGGAAAAGGAACCAGTGAATACAAGATACACTTGGCTGCATGCGATATGTGATGAGACCCTGAGAATGTGTGCAAAACTGAGAGGGAGGGAGACAGAACTGAAGGAAGAGGGTCGAGGAAGCAGGCTGTAAGAGTTAGGAAGCAAATGAAGCAAACAGATATGGCAGTGGGTGAGAAGGTGGGCAGTAGGTGATTCACATTGGGCATAGGGAGAGAGTCTATATAGGTAGAGAGTAGTATACTAGTTTTTCTTCTATACTACTTTGTACCAGTATTTTAAACATCTGATGAAGTAGGTTTTCGACTGTGTATATGTAGACATCAGAGTAAAGTTGGTATATTCTAAGGGGCCACAGCACTTTCTGCTGCAGATCAGGCATGGGCAACCTTTTTTCTAAGAGTGGCTGGAGTCAACTGAGAAAAGGATTGAAGCCAGCAGTAGGCACGTCTATCCCTTTTTCTCTCTTGTTCTTTCTGCTACTGCCTTCCTCCTCCTCCTGAGCTGATCATTTGCAAAGGACTTACTTGAATCAGGCTATAGGGCACATAAATTAGGCCGAGGACCACAGGTTGCCCACCCTGATTTACACCGTTGATCTTCTGAAGTCATTTCCACTCTGTAGTAATTATGCTCACCCTATTCCTTGAGCTATAAGCTCCAGTTGCCGACACATGCAGGAACGAACTTCATATTCTACATCCTGGCAGAGTGATTTTACCAGCGGAAGAATTTCTCTTTTAATTCTAAAAAGGCAAGAATTGCATTAATCAATAGACAGAAAAACCCCACTCCATTTAGTTGACATGTCCAAGTTGAATAATGTGAAAGTAAAACCTTAATCGACACATCACATTCAATATAAAACTGCATTTCTCTTTTTCTGAGTTTTGCATAATGAATAATAATAATATAATAATAATTTATTATTTATACCCCGCCCATCTGGCTGGGTTTCCCCAGCCACTCTGGGCGGCTTCCAAAAGAATATTAAAATACAATGATACATCAAACATTAAAAGCTTCCCTAAAGTCACATGTGAGGGAGATACTGCAATTTTTAGAAATATTTAGGCATGACCAGTGGTGTACCATGGGGGGCTGCGGGGGCCATGGCCCCAGGCACTTTTTTTGAGAGGCGCAACAAGGCGCCCCCACAACATGCTCCCCCATCAAAAGGCCAGAGCCACAGGAAGGGAAGCAATAATAATAATAATAATAATAATTTATTATTTATACCCTGCCCATCTGGCTGAGTTTCTCCAGCCACTCTGGGCGGCTCCCAATCGAGTTAAAAACAATACAGCACCAGACATTAAAAACTTTCCTGAACAGAGCTGCCTTCAGATGTCTTTTAAAAATAGGATAGCTGCTTATTTCCTTGACATCTGATGGGAGGGTGTTCCACAGGACGGGCACCACTACTGAGAAGGCCCTCTATCTGGTTCCCTGTAACCACTTCTCACAATGAGGGAACCGCCAGAAGGCCCTCGGCGCTGGATTTCAGTGTACGGGATGAACAATCGGGGTGGAGACGCTCCTTCAGGTATACTGGGCCGAGACCGTTCAGGGCTTTAAAGGTCAGCACCAACACTTTGAATTGTGCTCGGAAACGTACTGGGAGCCAATGCAGATCTCTCAGGACCGGTGTTATGTGGTCCCAGCGGCCACAGAGGGCCAGGCCTCTGGGGCTGGGGTGGCAGCGGCACCCACTTCTCTCTGTGGTCTGTGGTGAGTGCCCCACCCCTGAGCTGGACAAGGGGGCGGGGAGGGCATAGCTGCTGCGGCCGTCACTGTCCCCCCCCCCAGGAGGAAGAGGGAGTGACCCGGCGCGGAAGCGGCAGAGAGGCTGTGGCTTAGCATGTCGTGTGAACCAGCCCCCAAACTGAATAGTTTTGGACAATTCAGTCTATTACTTGTTTGCGTCATTGTCACATGTGTCAATATTAATATGCCAATTGTTTTCAAAATACTCACAAAAATTTGTGCATCTTGAAACATTTTTTAAGCTGAGAACTGTGCTACAACCATCAGAAAAGTGTGGAATCCAATAGTTATCTACGTTACATTAGTCCAGGAGGTGCATTCATATCAGAAATCGTGAAGACGGTATTCCTCAGGCATCCCTATGAATATAGCTACAAAAAAGGGACTGAGTTTGGGACACCAGCTGTGTAGCTTAATCCTAAAATCTGGTGCACAAGCACATGAGTTCAGGATGTGGCATTCTAAAATGAGCATACTTCTGGTAAAATCTAACATTTGGTGAGCACATGGGGATATTTAGAACTGTGATACCTGCCTATAAAGCAAAACGTTACTGTGAATTCAGCCGCAGAACCTCACACAAATAGCAGGCCTTCACTGACTTTGACAGAAGATAAATAATCAGTTGCTAGAGGGTACCCATCACAGCTGAGGGCATGCCTTCAAAATAAACCTTTATGTGGGATTATAATAGAGTTTTGCAGAGAAATTGAAAGCAAACTGGCAAAAAGTATTGGACAGTAAGATCTTCCACCTTTAAAACAAGACTACTGTGAACTTGGACCCAACATTAATAAATCTCAGGGCATCTGCTGTGACATTTTAATTATGCTGTGAAATTTTAAGACAAGCAAAGAGATCCCAAGACCATCAGAGGAACAGACAAGGTGGCATTTGCAGATGAAAAAGGAACACCCTGGCTGTTACTGAAATTGGCTTCATGCAGAATGGGATGCTACCATTTTATCCACAATCTCTAATATGGGGCAGCAGTCTTGGCAAGGAGTTTGGAAACGATCCCATAGAAAAACATGGCAGCCAATAGGAAAATTATGGAAATCAGGATGAAATTGGACAATTCATTTAAGGGACCTTGAAAATTCAATAGTGCAGATGAACACCTTTTTTGATCATGCCTTAAGTGTGAGAAAACACTGTGGTCTTTATTATGGCTAAAGCCTAAGAAGTACTCATGCTGTGCCACCTTGGTGAGCTTTTGGAGAAAGGTAAGGATGAACAGCAGCTGCATTGGTAGATTGAGTCCACCATATACAGTTTGAAATAAATTGACGAAGTGCTCACTTACACATATACACACAGAACACAAAAGCAGGTCAATTTGTTTCCCTTTCTGCAAGTTTTAATTATTAGGACATCTGAAAAACACACGAGCTACTCACATATGAGCTTCAAACTTGTTAGCTAATTTCCCCAAGATTTTACAACTAACCAAGCGAGACTGAAGTGTTTGGGAAAGCTGTGCCTTGGAAACAAGAGGATTCAGGATCTATGGGGGAACAGAAGAAGAAATTCAAATGGCAAATCTAGGGCTAAACAGAAGCAAAACAATAAAAAGAATCAAGAACCACTTCACATATTAAAACTGATCTTAGTATCAGCTGCCCAGTCAGCATTCTTGCAAGTTACAACAGTCACACCCTACTTGAAGCAAAATGGGGTACACTCTTTCACCTTCAGAGGAATGACCTCCATGTAAGAAAATTATTGGCCTTCAAGTTAATTCCAAAAAAATCCAAAATGCAGACTAAGGGGAATGTTGGTGTAAATTAGCTGTACTCCTTATGTAAGATCCGAAAGAAGACAGGACAAGGACATTTATAATTATATTGCAAAAGTAGCACTTCCCACCCCTTTCCAGGAGATGACTTTTTCACAGTACATTAAGAACACATACATTAACAACATTAAAGTGAATTAAGAGCATCGTAGCTCAAAATATTACACTATTATATGCTTTCAATTCTGTGCTTCTTGTCAGAGGCTTTGTGACTCCCACTAATTGGGACTTGCATGTTGCTTTGTATATGATTTCTAAATATTTAGGAACACGTAAGTTATCTGCAGTAAGAATCATATAAACCAAGAACCACTTCTGACTTTACAGTTTTCATTCATGGGAATGCTCCCACAAGGCACTCCATGAAAATTGTAGACATGAGTCTCAGGCAGTCCAAAGGCCAAGAAAAAACCAGCACATCTATGTATTCCTGTTTATAGATGCATTCAGACTAGTACTCTGACTTCCTTTCAATTTGTCATTCCCTGGCTTCACATTAAAGCGCCTGGGGTCTGGAGCCAGGGAGTCTTGCAGCCAAACCAAAGAGCTCCACAATCTGCAGCATCACAGCAGTGCAACAAAATGATGGAGCTGCTGCCAGGCTATACGCTGCCCTTGGACACCCCCAAAGCAGCTGTTATTAAAAGATACTGCTGTTTGCTGACTCTGCAATTAAGAGGTGACAAGAGGGACTGAAAGAATTTCACACAGTCCTAAAAAGCCTCAGATTTTTCCTAGGTTCTCAGTCTGAGAAATATCTTGAAGGAAAAATGCCAAGCTGCTGTATATCCCACATACCTGGCCATCTTTCTGCCAAGATCTGCTCTGCTTCAGCCCATTTGCCCTATTTACTTAGTGATCATCTGTCTTCTGCTTTGACAATGTCTCCAGGCATCCAGCCCTACCCTACAGGCTTCCTTTGGTGATTCGTTTAACAGGGCATGCAATATAATGAACTGCCATCTTGAGAACAAAGGAATAGGGTGGGTGGGAGAATGGTAGGGAACAATGTGTATTGATTTTTACAGCAGGGGCTTCTTTTGCTCTCAGGATGGCAGGTGGCACTCAGTGCAAGATGAAGCAAAAAGAAAACATTTATGAGGTTCGTGCCTGTCCCTGTGGAGTGCTGCATGGGCACTTGTGATGGACGCGGACAGCCTGATGGGATGGGCAGCAGGTAAGAGCAAAACAGAGACACTTCTTTCTTTGGGGAGTGTCATTAAGAGTTTCAGACTATGGTTGGGGAGACTCGGGCTCAAATCCCCTCTCAGCCATTAAGTTCACCAGCCAGTCACTATCTCTCAGCCTAACCTACTTCACAGGATTGTTGTGAGATAACTGCAGCTCTTTGCGTGGTCATTTCATAGAATCTTAGAGTTGGAAGGAACCCAAGGGTCATCTAGTCCAACCCCCTGCAATGTAGGAATCTCAGCTAAAGCTTCCATGACAGATGGGCATCCAATCTCTGTTTAAAAAACTCCAAGGAAGGAGAGTCCACCACCTCTCATAGGAGTCTGTTCCATTGCCAAACAGCTCTGACTGTCAGAAAGTTTTCCCCCGAATGCTTAGTCAGAATCTCTTTTCTTGAAAATTAATGCCATTGGTTTGAGTCCAGTTTGTGCAGTTATATGTATGGATTTGTGCAGGAAGCCTCTAGGCGTGGCTTTTTTTCCAGTCAGAACTTGCATCTCAGGTGGGCACCATTGCCACTCTAAGAGAACAAGGGAGTTCTGGCACCTCTTTTTCTAGAAAAATAGCACTGCCTCTAGGTTAGTTTTGGTGGCTGACCTGCCCCCAACCTCCATATGGCTTCCTACTCAGTCCTCTCCTAACTGCTACAGCAGAAGTACTGTTTCCTAACTCAAACGTCTGGATGTGGCTTTTCCCTCTCTTTGGGGCCTGCCAGGTTATTCCCAATAATAAATGCTGATTCTGCATACTTGCATCCCACACCCAACACCTACACACACTGCCATAAATATGCATTCACTTATTTCAATTTCAGTCTTGATGCAGTGAACAAGCGGGGGGGGGGGGAGATTCCTGACCAGAACAATGACTGAACGTTTGCTTCTCCTTAACAAGACACATGATTCTGCACAAGAAAACCCAGTGCTCAAAAAAACCCCAACCTCAAACAAATAAGCCAGACTGGTTATTTCATGTTATTTTCTATTGCAGACCACTTGAAAGACTACAGTGGTCTGAGCACACCGTAAGCCATTCCCATTTTGTTATCTCTCTCTCAGGAGTGGCCTGTGGGGAAGCGTCTGTGAATGAAATGTGTGAAATCAGAAACAAACCTGAAAAGGAAGACTTGACATTTAGAGCAAATGAAACTCCAGAGTGCTTTCGTCTACTCTAATTAATTAGATTATGAAAAGGCCTATATGCCATACCTGACACGAAGCTACAAACATCTTACCAATTATATTCTGCACAACGCTACTCATGAAAGTTAATATTATCTTGTTTTACAGTGTTTCCAGGGAGAAAATGCAAGAAGTCAATTAATTTTTTAAGTGGATTTTTTAAAGCCAGAAGTGCTTTGCACCTCCCAAAACCAGTGCTTATAGTTTTTTCACCCTTTGATTGAATTTTTTTAAAATTCTTGTCATTTATTTCATTTCCTATGCAACCATTCATTTGATACAGCTTTCCTTCAGTAGGAAGCCTGCCCCATCTCAGAATTTACAATGGAGTGTGCACAACATACTGAGAACTATTCCTATGCCAATAATATTTGACATTTGTACAGGATATTCTGGCTGTTCAAAAACCCTCACGTACCTTATGCCTTCAACCTTTACAACTGCCCTGCACAAATTTCTAAGCACCAATTTAGAATTTGAATCTATTTTAGTACTTTAACTTCTGTATGTTTTAAAGTATGGCTGCAAATTTTTATTGATTTTGTTGCTTTATCTTTTTGTAAACTGCTTTGAGGGTGGAGTTTTGGGGGGCAATCAAGCAGTGTATAATCTTTTTGAAATAAAAAAAACAAACGTGTGACTCACGAAGCTGGACAAGCGCAGCTCATCAGATCACCAAAATGGCAGGCAGACACATGGCCTGCATTCATTCAACTAGATGGGCCACACGTTGTCTATGTTTGCTTTTCAACAGGGTTTCCCAAACTTTGGTCTCCAGCTCTTTTTGGACCTCAACTCCCATCATCCCTATCTAGCAGGACCAGTGGTCAGGGATGATGGGAACTGTAGTCCAAAAACAGCTGGAGACCCAAATTTGGGAAAACCTTGCTTTAAAACCATCAGTATGTCAGATGCATGCACCCTTGCCAACCCAGAGCTACCCCTACCTCGTCCATCATGGCAGATGTAATGCAGTGCCACCAGCAAGACACCCTCGCCTCAACCACTGCTATCTTTGAATGGATTGAAATTCGCTTGTGGTGCCCTTTAGATGTTCTCCTAGTCACACGAGAGCAACCTATCTGTGAACAGCTCCAGTGGGGCTGAGAGAATATTCAGAGGAACCAAGCACAGGCGTGTGAAACCTATTTATTGTGTCCTTCCCATGGAATCAGAACTACTCCAGGGGGATGAGGGAATTCAGATCTTCTCCTAGTCACACAGGAGCCCTTACAGGTAACTGGCTCCCTTGCAGCTGGAAGAACACCTGAAGCAAGAAAGGGTAACCTGTGGCTCTCCTGTGATTAATACTAAAATTCCTATCATCCTTGACCGTTGGTGATGCTGGCTGGAGCTGATGGAAGTTGGAACATGTGTCATTAACAGCAGAAGTGGCTTCAAGAACTGGGATACCCCTACTTTGGCTCATGTTCACAGACAACAGTGATGGATGGACTTTGCTGCAGCAACCTATAGCAACTCAATAGCACAGTGCTGGAGCCAACTACATTTTGCTGCCTGAAGCACACAGCTGGAAATTTTTTGTAATATTAAGCGGTATGTAAGTGCTTTTAATCAATCAAATATAATTGAACAGCATGCGTAGTTTGACTCTAAATAAAAATGTTAGGCCAAATGTTCAGAAAACTATAGAACACACTACATCCTCCCCCCTTCCCAGACTGTATTCATGTTGTCTGTTATATTCAAAGGAAAACAAAATCACCTCATGTCTGATGGTTTCTTTTGGCAAAGCTTCTATTGCAGCAAGAAGGGTTTCCAGCCATGCATTACTGACACCTGTGAGGTACAAAAAAGACTGTGGATATATACATGTTATATCATATTCCTATTTCATTAAGCTCCTTCAGGTTGTGACCTCAATTAACCAAGCTCTTAATGGCAACTAACATGAGGATGGACACATCCACGTGAAACTGCTGAGGGAAGGTCATCTGGAGATAAAGAATGATGTGTCAGCAATATGCAACTCTCTTTTTCATCAAGGTAGCAGAGGTGCTAAAACAGTGCTTGGCTGCAGTAATGGATAGGATGAGGATCAATAAACTGAGTCTCAATCTAAGCCAAACGAAAGTACCGCTAGTAAGTGGGTTTGCCCTCCCAGGTGAATGGTGACCCACCTTTTCTGGAGGAGCCTGCACTCACCCTAAAGGATCAGGTTTGGAGTTTGGGAGTGCTCTTTGTCCATCTTTTTCATTAGAAGCAAGTGGCCTGTTTTGAACTGGACACAGTATTCCAGCTGTGGTCTGACCAAGGCAGAATAGAGCAGTACTATTACTTCCCTTGATCTGGACACAATACATCTGTTGATGCAGGCTAGAATAGCAGTAGCATTTTCAGTTCTTTCCTGTGTAGATCTTTTAAAAACGGAACATTTCTGGGATGTTGAAGGGCTGTTTCCTGATCTAGGACATTATTTTTCTTCTGGACCGTGCTAACAAAATCAAGTCAGCTTCCGGAGCACATACACACAACATGAGATCTGTTTTAAATCTGCTGATACAATTCATGGCTATTTGAACCGAAGCACAGGCAGTGATCACTTAAAGGGAAATGTAGACTAGGAGCTTCAAGCTAAGGCCCTCAAAGCTCTACTGTACTTCAAAATCAGGTGTTGGGTAATCAACTGCATACTGCATTATACATAGTGTTGGCAAGATCGCACTATGCCACTGTTTTATTTTTTTATTGGTGCATGCACTGCTTTAAATAGTACATCACTGAGCAAAGAAAAAGCATAGCAAGCTAAGAAATCAGCAGCATGACATGCCTCTGACCTGCATCTCTGTGCTCCAGATTCTGTAGAATGATGTGTAGGAAGGAGTGGGAGTAAGTATGGATGGATATTGACTCCTCTTGTAGAATAGTCAAAAGTGAAACAGCAGCTGTTAACTGCATCTCCACCCCTGCAACAGGCAGGACCTCCTGTGTAATCCGAGGCAGGGGAGAGAAGAAGATTTAAATCAAAGAGTGAGGATTATAGATATGAAAGGCAAACATAACCATTACAGCAAGAAAGAGCATGGTCAGGCCAAAAATTATCTGTACCAGACAAAATGCACCATAATTTTATAAAACCAGAAGAGCATGCAAGGCAACATGCTAATAATTCATCTTAAATCCTCTCTTTTTGTCAAATATAAACTGCCCCTTCAAAATACAAAGCCACTTCTCAAACAAGCTGAGGAGAGTTCACCCAGTATGTACCTATTAAGATTCCCAATATTCTGTTGTGTATGGGATCTGGCTCTGTTTTCAATTGATCCTGCTAATTTCTATTGGACAAAATAACTGGGCTGCAATGTGGAACACAGTTTTGGGGGCAAAACCTGTGCCTCACCTCAGATACGGAGTTAACTTGGGGCAGGATATGGGGATTCTTAACCAGTACTGAGTGAACTCATTTATTTCCTGCAGAATGGCTGCCACTCACTCCACTTGTGGCGGGGAGAGGTAAATTCAGTAGGGGGAAATGTGGCAGTGTGAGCAACCCCTGCCTGCCCTGCCCCCAGCAAAGTGCAGCCCAAACTCCCCTGAAGTACAGTGTGGGTCTTCATACAGAGTCTAGAGAGGTGCCCTCTCTCCATACACAATCAGTCTATCACAACGACACACATTTGTATAATCAATAAATGGCATAAATACACCCAAAGCACTGACAGACTCCTGTGCGTCAGACATCAGTATGGCAAAGATGTAAATGGATTATAATGTTTTGTACTGAATATCATTAACTGTGGCTTTAGGTATCTTTCCTGTTTAGTGAGGCTTCTATATTCATGCGATTTCCTCCATGCACAGCATGGGTCTGTCACCACAAATCAAGTAGAACTCATTTCAATTTATGTGTTGTGCCTCTGAGCTGGAGATACAAATCTACTGCATACCTAGAAGAGACGTCTAAAATGTACAGGCCGATATTTAACTTTACTTCCTAAATTATTGATATAGAAAGAACGTTTATAGTACAGCAATGCCTCATCTTAAATGGGGGTTCGGTTCCAAGGGTTATGTGTATACGCTGAAACTGTGTATAGCCAAACCCTTGGAGCTTCCCTGCAGCTAGCCAGCCTGCTTCCTCTAAAGTGGCTGATGAGGGGCGGGGGGGGGGGGGAGGAGAGAGACAGCATCCCCAGCAATCCTAGAGCTAGTGTGCTGAGTGGGCCTTGCCCAGCAAACAAGGCCAAGAGCTTAAAAGCTCTTTTCACTCCGGGTCCGCTTGGGGTTACCCAGTAAGAAAAGAGCTTTTAAGCTCTCAGCCTTACTGGCACACCAGCTCTAAAAGTGCTAGGGATGCTCCCATGAGATCTTGAGGGAAGTCACATTGTCCCGCGAGATCTTGTGAGAGCTCTACCTCTCTTTCAAATCAGAACCAGTGAAGGCGGTGAACGTCCTGTGCGAGTGCCTGGAGGCAGTTGGAGAATGGATGGCGGCTAATGGATTGAGGTTGAATCCTGACAAGACAAAAGTACTGTTCTTGTGGGGCTGGTGTGGAGGACCCCCTGATCCTGAATGGGGTAACTGTGCCCCTGAAGGACCAGGAGCAAAGCCTGGGAGTCATTTTGGACTCACAGCTGTCCATGGAGGCGCAGGTCAATTCTGTATCCAGGGCAGCTGTCTACCAGCTCCATCTGGTACGCAGGCTGAGACCCTACCTGCCCGCAGACTGTCTCACCAGAGTGGTGCATTCTCTAGTCTCACGCTTGGACTACTGCAATGCGCTCTACGTGGGGCTACCTTTGAAAGTGACCAAGAAACTACAACTACTCCAGAATGCAGCAGCTCGACTGGTGACTGGGGGTGGCTGCTGAGACCACATAACACCAGTCTTGAAAGACCTACATTGGCTCATAGTACATTTCCGAGCACAATTCAAAGTGTTGGTGTTGACCTTTAAAGCCCTAAATGGCCTCGGCCCAGTATACCTGAAGGAGCGTCTCCACCCCCATCGTTCTGCCCGGACACTGAGGTCCAGTGCCGAGGGCCTTCTGGCAGTTCCCTCATTGCAAGAAGCAAAGCTACAGGGAACCAGGCAGAGGGCCTTCTTGGTAGTGGCGCTCGCCCTGTGGAACGCCCTCCCATCAGATGTCAAAGAGATAAACAACTACCTGACATTTAGAAGACATTTGAAGGCAGCCCTGTTCAGGGAAGTTTTTAATGTGTGACATTTTAATGTATTTTTAATCTTTGTTGGAAGCCACCCAGAGTGGCTGGGGAAACCCAGCCAGATGGGCGGGGTACAAATAAATTATTATTATTATTATTATTATTATTATTATTATTATTATTATTAATTACCACCAGTCCCAAAACCAGCCCACCAAGTGGGTCTTGCCTGAGTGACCCCAAGTGAACCTGCCATTGAAAGAGCTTGTAAGTTATTGGGCTTGCTTGGGACTTGACTTGCACAATTTCAACCGGACTGTCTTCCACTGTACAGTTGAAATTGCAGAAGTCAAATGCGCATAAGATGAGGTATATCATCTGGGAGGTGGGAAGGCAAGACATTCCATATTCTTAAGTATACGTAGAATGAGATTTATTGATACACTCATCCTATTTGTTAAATGGTAAAGTAATCTGCTCAAATGGTTAACAATATAATAAATGAAATGTTAAGTAAGTTCTAATTTCTAGTATGCTGTCAGAGTGAAAGCTGACAATATAAACTGTCAAGCTCTTTTAAAACCTACACAAAGGTATTACAAAGGAATAAAAAAGGTGCAGTGCTTCAACTTTCCTTGATGACTCTGATACAGAGAAAGAGCTGCACCAAGGTGGAAATTTATGGCACAAAACTGAAAGACTTGACATCCAAGTGAAACATCCTGGCTTAAAGATTTTGCTGACAGCTGTTGCGTGAATAGAACGTGCACACGTCATTTCCTCTATGCAAGACGAACAACCATGACAGCTCAATATGGAAATGTCAATCCAGAATTACACATATGAAACATAAAAATATAAGGAAAATCAATTATTCACGTTTAAGGAGGAAGATTTAGATATGTTCACCATAGTGCCTGTGTGCCTTGATTAAAGAGCTGTATTTAGCATTTTACTGGATGATAAGTGTAATTCAAATATATTTTACAATTCCAAGTTTCTCTAATTTTTCACTAAGGGTTTGCCCTTGAATGCCATTAAATATCCCTTAGAATCCCATAGAACAAGGCACGGATATCTTGTAGTGGGAAAACAAATTGAGAGTGACAGAACATTGGGGAGAAAGACAAGAAAGCACCAACAGATTAAGAGCAGGAGCAGACTAGGGTCACTTGATCTCATTTATGCCCACTTGACTACTTGGATCTGCAGAACTGGCACTGTTATAGGTAGCATATAATACTAGATCCATACTTCTAAGAAATCAATATTTTGGTGTGGCAGCACCTACACTTTGGAACTGCCTGCTTATTGACATCAGGCAGGCATCTTCTCTGTACTCTTTTTTGGTGCCTGCTTAAAATGTTTTTGATTAGGCAAGCCTATAGAGACATGGAGAAGTTGCATATGTTTTATTTCTTTTTGGCCACTGTTGATTTCATTATTTCATTTCAGTATTTTTGTAATCCACTTGGAGCTTTCCTTAATATCAAGCGGTATATAAATAAACGCAATAATCAACAGGCTGCCTGCCACAGTCTTTTAAAAGTATCAGAGCCTACCCAGAAGAAAGGTCCCATGGGGATTCGTACAATAGTGGTTGCTGCTTGGAAAAGGCAACAGATGATATCTAAAAGCCTTCTCAAATGACGGTCAGTTAGTTCTCTGTTCCCAAGAAAAACAATGGCAGCTTTGGAACTGTGACCTAGAGGAGTGAAGTTACTAAACCAAACCTTGTGCTGGGCCATTGGGCAGCCTGAGCTCTAACTCACATGCACTTAAACTGAACTTGCCATAAGTGCAATACTCCTTTTGTTGACCCAAAAGGATCCTAGTGATCAGGATTTACAAAGATGTTCACTTCCTTCTCCTTGAAAATACAGTTTTTTTGAAATAAAAGAATGCATCATCCTTGTATGTAATGTGCACACTTCCGGCATTCCTGATTGCAAGACATTTTGAGCACTAAGCCAACTTGTCTTTTGAGTTTCGGCAAGAAAATTAACTATGGGAAGGACCCAATATTACACAAGAGGAGCCTAACTTCCCTGCTCTCCCCTGCAGTCCCGCTTGCACTACCAAAAGCTGTTCCAGTGCATTCCTTCAATCATTTGGAGCTGATTTTGAGGGAACACAGCAGACTGCAGGCAGGAGCGGAAGGTGAAGTCCCATTGCATAAGCAGAAGTCTGCTCTGTTTATACATGAGCAGTGTTGGATACACCCCTAAGGCATTACCAGAACAAAAGCAATCGACCTTACACTAAAATTCTATTATTTAGAACATATGTAACAGGCCAGGAGTCACAGATTTACAGTACAAAATCTGTATTTATCACATTGCCACACCTTGATAAGAATGTTTTGAGGACCAGTGTTGTTATTATACCCGTAATTTGAGGATGTCAGAGCATGCCCTTTGGCCACTCCTCTGTCTAAATCCATCTTCTCAGAATGGTTTACATTTAACTAGCTTGTAAACAGCAGCATAAATCCCAAGATTCCGGGAGCAAACCATTACATGTCCTTTTTTTAATGCATACTAAGCATCTCCTTCCAATCTTCTCCCACATACCAGCTGCTTAGCTTGCAATAGCAAGAAACTCAGAATGAACAGTGCTGGCTTGCCCATTAGACAAATAAGACAGTTGTCAAAGGTGACAACCTTGGAGGAAGTAGCAAGATGCGCCCCCCCCCCCTTTGCTTCTGTTCCAGTTATGGAAGAAACCCTAAGTCTTGGTGTTCGTTTCACTCTTTCCCACTGCATCCTGTCATGAAAAAATCAGGTGGAAAGGACTGGGAGCCAAGGATGGGATGAAAGGCTCAACTGAATCATTTCTGCAGCTCAGATCCACTTCCTATTCATGTGAAAGAGGTTAGAACCAGACTACATAAGGTCAGACTATTATAACGTTAGTTTGAAACATGATCACAAATGGGACTTCACATATTTTATCCTGTGAACCACCCTGAGAACTGCAGGTATAGGGTGGTATACAAATTTAATAATAATAATAATAATAATAATAATAATAATAATAATAATTCATTTCTTGTATCCTGGCTTGAGTGCTCTTTAACTGCCATTTGCAAGTGAAATAGGAAGACTGCACTGAGCTGGGAGACTGAGGAGTTTTGGGTTTCATGGTAGCCCAACCATGATTCATAAAGCATGGAAGGATACACAGGGCAGGCATAATTGCTGCTTTTGCCAAGTCCCCACCCATGCTGATATGCAGAATCATTATTCAGCCCATGATATATGACAAAATAATGTCAACAGGAGCAGGTTGGACTACAGCCATAATAGAATGATATACTATCTAAGAAGAGAGGCAAAATAGTCATGGATTTACTTGCTATTCGGCACCCAAGAACAAGTCACTGCCTGGCAGTTCCACATCAGCTGACCAGCTAGTTTTCTGATGTGAAATAATAATTAGTGCAAGATTATCCAATTATCAACCACATTCCCAGGCAAAGTAAGAACCCTGTTTATTGTCGGGTGTGTTAAAAAACGTGTTGAAGAACCATTTCCACTCCACTGAAATAAAGTTTTCTAAGAAATGGTGAAACTACCTACAGAAAACCTGTGAATATTTTGAAAGCAGTATAAGACCTTTCTGATTGTGTTAGCTGAGCTGGATAAGGATGACAGAATGCAAAATATGTTGTGCTTTAAGCCATTTTGTTATATTTAGATCCCCCCCCCCCCAATGATTGCTTGTATGCTATCCTGAAATCTCAAAATGAATTAGCTTATACAGTATATTCAAATAAATGCAAATTAATATGTTAACATACTTCTGAAAAATCTAGATGCCACAGTAGTGAAATAAATAATTACTAACAAGCCTGAATTTTGTGCAATACTACTAATGGCAACAATAGTCATCTCAAATTATAACATTAAACTGCTATGAACAGCAACTCAAAGAAGTAGAAACTTCACTTGTCCAGGTCTTCTTTGGATGAGGATGCTATTTTTAGAGTAGGATCTGAAACAGGCCTAAGCCCTCTCCAGGCAACAAAAGAGTACATGTGGGCATATAATGGGTTGGGAAAAGATGCCTGTCCACACAAGCCTTTCCCCCAATGACTCGACTGGCTCCTGGTCCTACCCCGCATAATCAGGATTCCTAATTGGAGAAATCTAATTGCATTCTGTAAAATGCTGTTACTGCAGAACTGAATGCAAAAAGGTTGAAGAAGGGACACTAAGTGTGTACACCCTTGATGGCTTACAAAATTTGAGCTCCCACATGTTTTTCTGAATATAATCTCTGGGCTTGTACACTTCCTATCCCATTTATCTTGTTGCTTGCAGAAGACAAAAGAATGCACCAGAGAAACCTCCTATTTATTTGAACTCATGATTTAAAGGTAGAAGGTTGCCCTCACTCAGTACCTTTTCTCTGTGCTGAGGGCAAAGGTGAGAGTTGAGGAGGGTTACATGGGAGCCTGAAGCCCAAGGGCCAAATAGCACCCAAACAGGAAGTATGTTTCAAAACACTCTTCACCTACTCTGCTGAGAGAGACCTCACAGTCAAGCTATTCTTAGAAGTCTTCTTCCTTCAGTAAAAAGTCAGAAGATACCCATATCACAACACTATAGTCAAGTAAGCTGACATTTTTAATAAGTCAAAGGTTTCTTCTCATCTTGTCATTTTAAAGAGCAAAGTGAACCAGCGTAATTTTCAGCTTGCAGACCACCTAAGAATAAGAGCCATGACAACATGAAAAAGATTAGCCCAAATTATTAGCAATGATAGTCTGAGGCTCTTGCAAGCACTTACAATTATTACTCCTTTTCCGTTTGTTCTGTTTCCCCCCAAAGCCTCCACAGTCACTATTATGGATGACCTTTAAAGTCCAGCAAATAATTCAGGGAAACGCAGGAAGAAAGAGGCGGATGGGAATATGCTGGAAATATATTAAAGAGCCCTTGGGCTAAATTAGAAAATTGCCACTTTGTTCAGAACTTAAATGAAAGAAGAACCAACCAACAAATGTTCAGATGTGTTCCAGAACTTCAGTCGGCAAGATTTCAAATGCCACACATGGCTCAGCCAATTAAAAGGGGGCACTTTATCATAAGGACTCCTACTACTTCCTTACTAGAAGGCCACATACCTAACAACTAACAACAACTGAACCCTTCAGTAGATGTCACACTTGTAACAGAAAGAAAATAGAATTCTTTAAACAAAAGGGAAATCTAAGGGAACAAATCTTTAAAGAAAAGGGAAATGCTTCCTGTAAGTCAGACTGAAGAGGCTGCGAAAATAGACAGAGCAATTCTATGTTAATATTGTGCTGCCACTCCACTGATGGAACAGCCGCTGCATCCATGCGTGCTTGGCCCAAGGGGACAAGGTGAAAACACATAACACAGAAAACACACAAACAGCATAGCAATGACAGACACACCCACAACGTCCCTGAAAATTCTGCCAGCGTCCACGACATGGTAAGCATACATGAAGGGGCTAAGGCACACAACCTGCTTCACCACACACAAAACATGCACAACACCACGTCTGCCCCACTCCATCAGCCTCAGTGGCGCAGACAATGATGTTCCCCCAACTGCTAGTCCCCATGCATCTCTCCCTACGGACAGGGGCTTGAATCCCCTAATGCTCCTCACAACCAGTTTTACAAGCACCACACGTGAGCACACATACACACAGGAACGGACAAGGGGTCATCAGCCACTCAGGGGTTCATGAGCCACTTTTCTGGCAAGCAGCCAATAGCAGGGACCAGGATATGCAATGAAGGCAGCCACAGAAAGACACTGACAGCAGCGACCTCCAGTGGCCGACTCAGGAGGGCATGGAGTTCTTCTCTCAACCCATCTTTCTCCCCCCTCATCTCTTCTGAACCCCGCTCACTGTCTCGTACACCCTGGCAGCATGCAATCAGGGGACCTGACTGAGTCGATAAAGGAGAGCTCACTGTCTTAGAGCCCATCAAGCCTCTTGCCCACCCCTGAGGTCATATATAATTATTAGTAGTAGTATTATCATCATCATCATCACTCCCATGCTTCCTCCCAAAAGGAGGTCATGGCAGCAGACAGCAAAGAAGCAAAGCAATCAATTTAAAAATAAAAATAAAGTATTAAAAAACAATAAAAACTTCTAAAAACATTTTTTAAAAACACTATATTCCACTACTAGGGTGGGGGAAAAGGATCCCTGTCTATCAATCCTTGACAACAAAGAAACAACACATACAGCACAGTCAAAATCTTTAATTGTTGGCTAAAAAAAAATCCCCTTACTCTGAAATCAGTGGGAGTAAAATTCTTGGTTCTAGTTCTGCAATGGAGATGGAAACTTATTTTGCAGGATACAAATTAAGTGTGCTTCTTTGCCATGCTGCCCACATTCCCATCCCATTTCAGCCTTTCTGACAGCACAACGTCATAAGCAGAATGGCTTCGATGACTGAGTCATGGCCACATTCCACCAGCATAGGAAGGCTCATGTCTAAACCTATAGGACCTCAAGTGTCAGACTGCAGTATAGAATTACATCCTAAATATCCAAAGCAGCCACAACAAAAATAAAACACTAGTTCATACAAAGCCAATTAGAGAAAGAAAAATCTGAAAGGAAACAGTAAGATTAAGAATGTATACAAGTAGAAATTCATAGGCGTACCAGAAAACAATAAAAACAACAGCACTGAAAGAAAAATCTAATTAAAAGCTCCAACCCCCTCCCCCCATGAATGTATTTATCTGGTGCCTAAAAGTTAGAAGGGTAGGCACCATTCAAGCGTCCCTTGGGATGCTGCTCTGTCACCAGTCTCCACCTTCCTCAACTCAGATGGGAAGGACACTTGGACCATGGCTTCCAATACGGATCTCAAGCAACTTCATATTTTATACAAGCATTTCCAAGCTACAACAGGATTCCATTAGCACAGGCAGTGTACACAGAGGCACTATTGTCTGCAATCCCTTCCACTACTTTAGGTGTACCAAAGAGCTTCTGCGTGTTCCATAGGCCTTTTCATCTTACAACACAGCATGGAGCACTATTGTTCAAGAATGACAAGTCCAAGGCCACACTAAGTGCCCAGAGCTAGCTGAGCAGCTCCTTAAATAATGGGTTCTTTGGATCACATAAAACATGTAAATGAAAGAGCAGGTGTTTGAACTGGGTGGAAGGAGTTCTCTTGGTGAAAGCTTAGGGTTTTGGAGGAGGAAATTAAAATTATACCTAAGGGTTTGTGAAAAGTCTAAAGTTTTCAAACTAAAACATTGTGTGTGTGTGTGTGTGTGTGTGTGAGAGAGAGAGAGAGAGAGAGAGAGAGAGAGAGAGAGAGTGTATGTGATTGCAAGCCCTTTTGAGTCAAAACCTGTCTCTGTCACTCCCTTGTTAAATAAAATATAAATGTTTTGTAATCTGCCCTCAGCCCAGGATAGTATAAGCAAGCCTTAAATGCATACATAAATAAACCAGTAGACAAATTATTGACTGGAGACAACTATTGGAAACCAATAGCACTGATATCCCAGAATAATGCAATAAACATACATTCATCTCATCAGGATAGCTAGCAGTTTTAATTTTCCATATATGGTTAAATAACTAAAATCTCATACAAATACACTAATTATAAAGAGTGCTATTGGAGTGCTACAGTGAATACAGTGCTATTGGTGTATGTTATTCAATCTGAAAAACATGTTTTCTTTTGTTGCCTTCTTTATTGAAGGTCTGACTCACAATTGTTAAAATCAATGGGAGCTTTGTCATTAGCAAGAATGGGATGTGGGCCGCATTCAATTATTTTAAAGAAGATAAAAAACAACAATCAAAGTAAGGCATACTACACTTACTCTAACTTTTGGCAGGACTCTTCTTAGCGTCTCTGCAGGATTCTGTCGCATCAGAACTGGAAGACTTGCAACCACGCTTGTTCCTTGGATATCCTGACCAGAACTTATAAAAAAACACATTTGTTTTAAAGTATTTTGCAATGAGAACATCTTTAGCAAAAGACAAAAAAACCCAAAAAACTTTTGCTCATATCTCTCTTGTTTAAGTATTACAATACATAAATTACACGTATTTAACGCTTTGAAATTTAATTTAAAAGTGCATGCAACACAAATCTTCATTTAATTAACTAGAAGTAGCATAACAATACACAACGAAAACATTCTACCTCCGATGTGATGTGATTGAAATGCATTCAGTAAAGTCACAATGTATCCTTAAAACACCATTTTAATTGCTTTACCAAAACAGAAGCAACATGCAGCTGAGGCAAGACAATGTTACAAGCCAATGAAAGTCTTATCATTTCCAGATGTGTAGCAAGTAGTATTTTTGCATCACCAATAAAGCAACTGCTAACTTGAGGGGGCTTGGTAAGAATGTACAGTGGTACCTCGCAAGACGAATGCCTTGCAAGACGAAAAACGCGCAAGACGAAAGAGTTTTTCGGTTTTTGAGTTGCTTCGCAAGACGAAAAACGAAAACGTCTTGCAAGTTTGTTTCCTTTTTCTTAAAACCGTTAATACCCTATGGGAAACTGTGCTTCGCAAGACGAAAAATTTGCAAGACGGAAAAACTCGCAGAACGAATTAATTTCGTCTTGCGAGGCACCACTGTAATCTCAACCCTGAAACCACAAGCAAGAGTAATCTGTAATAACCAGTTGTTGTTATTATTGTTATTATTGTTATTATTATTAATAATAATAATAATAATTGTACCCCACCCACCAGACTGGGTTGCCCCAGTCACTCTGAGCAGCTACCAAGATATATAAAAACATAATAAAACATTAAACATTTAAAAGTTCCCTATACAGGGCTGCCTTTGGATGCCTTCTAAAGGTTGCATAGCTACTTATCTCCTTGACATCTGATGAGAGGGCATTCACAGGGTTGGTGCCACTACCAAGAAGGCCCTCTGCCAGATTCCTTGTCATTTCACTTCTCACAGAGCTGGATCTCAGTGAACAAAAGGAGTGAAGATGCTAAGTGCTTGGAATCAAATTATTGTAGCTCTGCTTTCAAAGTACCGTAAGATACTCTTCCTTCATCCACCAACCATTTCATCCAGAGGAAGCAGAACATGGAAAAGGTCCTTCTATATTCCTCCCCATAAAGCAGGGATTGAGAACTTGTGGCTCTCCAAGTGCTGTGGGACTGCAACTCCCATCATCTGTGACCACTGGCCATGCTTCCTGGCCTAATGGGAGCTGGAGTCCAGAAATATTTGTAGGGCTGCAAGCTGTCCATTCTTGCCACAACAGCTCAGTTGGGTTCCAGACCTTGTTGGAACAAGCTGTTAACATGGAGTTGTCCAAAGTCCAGCTCCTCCAGGCTAGTACTTGCTACTGACTGAGTGGCTGGTATGCTTTTGATTGGCTTACATAGGAACAGAACATAGGCAGCTGCATAATACTGAATTAGAGTATTGGTCCATGTAGCTTAGTATAATCTGTGCTGACTGGGAGTGCCTCTCCAGGGTCTCAGACAAGGAATCCCTTCCTAGCCCTACCTGGAGATGCCAAGGATGGAACCAAGCATTTTCTGCATGCAGAGCAAATGCTCTACCACTGAGCTACAGCCTTTGCCTACTCCTGCTCCTTCCAGTATCTCTTCTCACCCATGGGCTTCTCTACATACAGGACAGGAGACAAATTTATAACATGAGCATGGGATGATATTTTAGGAGCCTCACAATAGCAGGTTCTGGCACTTGAGCCTTATGCTATATATGGGGGAAACTGTAACTTGAGTGCTGGGGAAATACCCTTAGTAGACAAATTTGAGATGAAAACCAACATTCAGTTACAGTAGTTCAGTTACGGACTCCAATCTACATCCTGACATACAATCGGAATGGGTTTCTTCAGTAATAAGGCAGGCTATTATGCAGAATATTGGATTTCACTAATTTAACTAATAGATAGAAAGATAGATATACCGGTATATGTATGTATATGTATTAGACAACTCTCATACTGGGGAATCATTATCCTTGAATAATATAACATCTGTTATAAAAACTTTAGGGATATTCAACTGGGGTCCTTTTGAAGGGCTGGGGAGGGAAGAAAGATAAGGAACATAAGAATAACCTCATTGCTTATTTGTAGTAGAAAGAGGCACATAACAAAAAACTCAAAATTGAATGCACAACATATTCAATTCAAACCACAACATATATGGTTAAAAGGAATTCAGATAGCGTTACTAGAAAATACATCTGTCTGAGACCTTGAAGACAGTATGCCCAGATGCACTAATTATCTGACTCAGTATAAGGCACTTTCACATGTTCATGTTTCTGTTAATAAATTCACACATATTTTAAAAAATAAAAGGGTCCAGATGGAAATGTTAAGTACACAGTGTCAGTCTCTCAAACTATAGCAAAGTTTTGAATTGCTTCCAAGATTTGTCTTTATGGGAAGTTCTTAATTCTGTACTAGATAAATCTTTTTCATATTAATCCTGCTTTAAAAAAAAAAAATCTTCATCACACATTAACATGCTATACTATAATAAACACATATATGTGAATCCTTTTCCGTGAAGTTAACCAATAAAATGATGTGGCAGGGGGGATGGGAAGAGATTCATTCATTTTGGCACAAAAAGGAAGCCAGCATTTGTGTAAACTGTATGTTAACGCAAAAAAGTGGTGTGATGATATGCAATTCTAAAGAAAAATGAGGCCTTTCCTTTAAAAAAAAAAAAGCTCCAAGTGGCTGGCTTGCTGTCAATTTAAAATGAGAAGCAGAGGGTTTTTAACACCTACACAAGCTGTAATTTTCCAACTGTGGAAGATTTTTCTTTTATTTCTACTTAAATAGCAGAATTGGTGATCCTCTGCTCTTTAGCGATTCTGAATTAAAACCATCTATCATATTGTGGTCACTCCAGCAGTTTTAACACTGTAAGATGCATCAAAATATACACACACACTTTTTATTTCAATCAGGGGTTGCTGCAAATTCAGCATTGTCTAGAAAGTGTCGTTTTATTAAAAGCACTAACCACAGGAAAGCTCCCCCAAAACTTAGTCAACTTAACTATTCTGCCATTGTGTGAACAAACTTCACAATGCTAAGGTTTTCATGGAGGGAAAATCATTTCTACATTTTCAATTTTTTTCTATAGAAGTTAAGCTATATATAGTGATATTAGATTACAAACAATCAGGTCCTGCAACAAAATGTTGCAGTGCTCAATGCTGTTGCTCAGGATTTCAGCGCTTCATCCCATTCCCGCTTCCACCCAGTTAGTTTGTCATCACCCCACCAACTACAAAAAAACCCAATGGCAACACTAAGTCAGTATCCTGTGGCCACAAGACTACAGTCTGTCCTCTTAGGCATTTTGGGGGGGTGGGTGCCAAGCCACCTAAATAACTTTTACCAACCTTGGGGCTCCCTTAAGACTGTTGATGGAGCCTGTGAAAAAGACTGACCTATAGTCCTAGAGTGCTTGTATATATTATGGGAATGTTTGCCTTGCTTGTATGTCTTATTGCAACTTGAGTGGGGGTTACCAAGTTAACTTTGCATTGTTCAAGTGGAAATTTGCTCTGCTAGTGGAATGGCAGAGTTGGGTGTTACCTTTTGTGCTGTTATATACAAGACTGCACAACATCTACACTCTTTGATTCCAGTAGGAAGATCTGCACAGTTGGACAAGTTCTGCTCCAGCTATTTCCATGGTGAGAGGTAATTCAGTGAGTAACAAATGCAAAAACCTCCTAGACAGAACAATCCAGTAGTCGTGGGTATGCTACTGGTACTGATTCCTCCCCTCTACACACAGACACACACACAGAGGAATAGATCACACCCAATAAATACAAAGCTCAACTTTTCTAGCTAGTCTAGAGCATGTTGAAGGTTGTAGAAGCTGGAGGATCCTGCTCTAGCACTATGTTTCTGAAGTCAAGGCAGAGCGTTCTGCTCAAATAGACTTCAAGATAATGACTGATGCAAACTCTGAATATGAGCTTATCTCAATGCCTTGCCTTCAGAAACATATTTAGAGAGCTTTCTTATCACCATTACTAAGTGGATAAGCAGATCCATTAACAGTTTTGGATGCATGCCTCAGAAATAGTAAGGCTGCAATTCTTAAATTACTTGGGAGAAACTTCAGTTGAATTCAGTGGGCCCTAATCTGTTCAAGCTGCGCATCATGAAACATAGTGGGACAAAGGATAGAAATGACAAGACTCTTCACAGTATATCAAAAAGTCATTTCACATGGCTGGGGGCAATATATATTCTTTGCAGCCTTCCAAATAACTTTTGAACAACCTGAAAGCTCATTGGAAACCTGACAACAGCAGTATGATTATTTGTGTTAAAATATATACAAACTGCTTTAACATATGAAGAAATTCCAAAATGATGTACAAAAAAGGACAAACAATGCAGAAATATAATATAAGATAAAATCAATTTAAAATACAACAATTCCACAAATCATAATAACCAGAGTCTCATTTACCTACAAAGCTCAATCTGTCAAGGTTTTAATATTTATGTTGAGTTAATACACATAAAATGGCAACAAAATGCTGTGGTTTGGAGTGCTCTGTTCAGCAAGAAATGTTCATGCCCTTTTGCAGGATACTCCATTTCACTCCCGTCCTAAGCCCACTAAGCATGGTCAGTCCTCACTGGGCTGTCTTTCACGTCCTCCACCACTTTGGGCCTTTTTCTAAAGGGTTGTGCATGTGGTTTTTTGTACTTCTGCAAACCTTTGATACTTCCCTCTTATGCTGACACCTCCCTCTTGTTGATGGATAGGGCCATTCAGACTTCATAAGGATTCAGTTCACTATTGTTATAGATAAAATATAAAAAGCAAGATCCTAATCCCTTGTGATTTAAAAGATACATTTAAATATGTGACTTACTTAAATAAGAACCCTCAAGATAAAATGGAGCCCAAATTCACCACAAATTATTAGCACTCAATATTCTGACCCACATAGTAAAAATTTCCATGAGTTACTGAAAGCTTTTCACAATTAAAGGTTACTATTATCAGAGTGCGATAGAATTAGTACAAGGCGTTCACAGAACAGGAACTTGCATATTCATGAGAAAGATATGCAAATTACAGATTTCATGCAACTCAAGTGTGCATCTTAACCGTGATCCTCCAACTCAAGATATATTTAGGGAACTGTCTTTAGCATCAAGCAAGTCCCCGTGACCAATACCAACTTTAAAAACCCATTTTCTTCCAAAACATGGGCACAACCAATCAGTCATCTTTGTTAGGGCTCAAACAATCCTTGCCAAGTCTACTCAGAAGTCCTAAAAAGAAAGTATAATTTTTGCTTCAGAACTATTGTTTCTACTCATATGCAAAGAAACAATAATTTAATCAGCCACATGCATGACACGAGGTACAGACTCTCAAGAACCACTGGTCAAGAAGGTTTTAGCATTTGGCAGAAGCCCCAATACACTTGCAGTGTTTCCCAAACTTAGGTCTCCAGCTGTTTTTGGACTACCACTCCCATCATCCCCAACTAACAGGACCAGTGGTCAGGGATGGTGGGAACTGTAGTCCAAAACCAGCTGGAGACCGAAATTTGGGAAACCCTGCACTAAAGGAATACAAGATATGACACCACAGTTACAGATATGCTAGCAGAGTCGTTCTGCTGGCTGAGCGGCTCCACCACCAAACATATATGCAAGGCAAAACAGGGCAGAAACATAGATGGGTCATGGGCAGCACAGGAGAGGAGCACACATGTGTCATACCCAATACTCCTTCCGTCCATGGTTAGATCTCGACTGATGGCACAACTTGTTAGTGGTTACCCCTTGATTTTCTTTCCCACTGACCAATGGGGGATTTAAATTTATATACAGTCAGACCTACATCAACAACTGTTAAACCTGTATTACAAAACAGGCTAGGGTGCAACTTAGCATCCAGTGAAATGTGCATGGTATGGAAGGAGCCAGTGTGGTGTAGTGGTTAAGAGCGATAGATTCGTAATCTGGGGAACCGGGTTCGCGTCTCCGCTCCTCCACATGCAGCTGCTGGGTGACCTTGGGCCAGTCACACTTCTCTGAAGTCTCTCAGCCCCACTCACCTCACAGAGTGTTTGTTGTGGGGGAGGAAGGGAAAGGAGAATGTTAGCCGCTTTGAGACTCCTTAAAGGGAGTGAAAGGTGGGATATCAAATCCAAACTCTTCTTCTTCTTCTACAAGCCTCCAACCAGGTAGCCAGGAAGAGGACTTCAACAGCTTCCCAACACACATACACACCACTTTCCCCAAATCTCAGCTTGTTTTGTCATCTGGGCATATAAGAAGCTCAGTTTCAAAACAAGTAAACTTTGAACCATGGGTTGTTAAATTAACCAACATTCATTATAAACCACAAGCTGTGATGCACAGGACAAAGGAAAGCAAGATTCAGCAAAGCAAAAGCCTACTGAAGTCTTCCTTCTGGCTGTAGGAGAAAAGCGAGGGGGACCACAAGAGACTAAGGCTCATGGCAACTCCTTCTTGCTTTTGCACATTTCACTAAAGTTTAACATGCCATATAAACTTGGTCAGTGGGTCAGGGATTGGACAGTTAAAAATACTAGAGACAGAATTCATCCAGAACTGCCTTCTCAACAATAATGGCTGGTGGTTTCAGTCAACTTTCCATCATCTCTAAAGGTAAGTTCTAAGGGATCCACCCCTATAGACTAAGTTGGAGTCCAGCTGATTTTATTTATTTCATAAAAAATTGTACACCACTTTATTGTATCATCATCATCAACAACAACAAGAAAGTGGTGTACAAATAGATAAAACAAGAAAATCAAGATCAATTTACAATACAGTCGTACCTTGGAAGTCAAACAGAATCAGTTCTGGAAGTCCGTTCAACTTCCAAAACGTTTGGAAACCAAAGCACG
This sequence comes from Podarcis pityusensis, assembly GCF_964106645.2. Classification (NCBI taxonomy): domain Eukaryota; kingdom Metazoa; phylum Chordata; class Lepidosauria; order Squamata; family Lacertidae; genus Podarcis; species Podarcis pityusensis. The sequence goes on from NC_138028.1 coordinate 21,305,502, forward strand.
GCTTCTGATTGGCTGCAGGAAGCTCCTGCAGCCAATTTGAAGTTGCAGAATCCCCACTGGATGTTTGGCTTCCAAAAATAGTTTGCAAACCGGGAGCCAAAACATTTGAGAACTAAGCTGTTCGAAAACCAAGGTACGACTGTACTTCAAAATTTTCAGACTCAAAGGGTAAAGGAACACTGTAATACATATTGTGTTCTTTTCTAGAATAATGTTGACTTGCTTGTTTGTCTTCTCCTTTTTTATTTATTAACCACTGAGCAACACCCAGCTTGTGAGCTCTTACTGGTTGGAACAGCTGACTGGATAAGGTAAAATAGAAAAATCTAACTTCTAACAGATTACAGGCAAATTACCTAGGCATGCAAATAGACAGAGATGAATCAGGCTCTTTTCTGATTAGCCCAAGTAGTAAAATTCAGGCTCTGCTGGAGTCAAATGGCATGGAGAATTGTAATCCAGTTGCTACTCCAATGACTCTAGAATATTAAAAGCAAGATGATGAAAAAGAATTTGAGGATATTGACAAATACAGAAGTGTAATTGGAAGTTTGCTTTATTTAGCAAACATATCCAGGCCTGGCATATCAAATGCAACTGACATACTTAGCAGAAAAATGTCCAAGCCAACACAGCAAGATTGGAATGCAATGAAACGTGTTTTAAGATACCTTAAAGGAACCATTCATCATACAGCGGTACCTCGGGTTACATATGCTTCAGGTTACATACACTTCAGGATACAGACTCCGCTAACCCAGATACTACCTAAAACAAAACACTTAGATATACTCTATGCACATGTGAAAAATTGCATTTTTAAAGTGTGGCTCAAGCTCAGGTATTGTTCCACAGAGCTTATGACTACAGATATTTTTACAAAGCATTTGACTGCTGTAAAATTTCAAATGCTGACTATGGAATTGGGACTTACTGAATAAAAGGAGGGGGGAGAATACCAGGTGCTCAAGGCAGAATTTCAAGTCAGGAGGGCTGTTGGAATATTCTAGAAGAAACTTGTAAATGGCCTTGAACAAGTTGCTAGGCAACGGAAAATTTTCCCAGGAACAGGTGTCCTTATCAGGGCATGAGATCAACTAAGTTGGGGTCAGCGTAAATGAGAATGAGAATGTGAATGAGTCAGCGTTAGGTCTCTGGCCGGATGGCTAAAAGGAGGAAAAGATTATGTTTCTTTATTTGTTTTGTTCTTTACTGATGACCAATGTAAAGTTTTGTAAATAATAAAGACTCTGAGCCAAATGGTGTTTATTCCTGCTTGGCAGGGGGTTGGACTCGATGGCCCTTGTGGTCTCTTCCAACTCTATGATTCTATGATTCTATTCCTGTACAGTGGACGCTCGGGCTGCGAACGTGATCCATGCGGGGGGCATGTTCACAACCCACAGCTTTTGCAACCCACAGTGCCACGTCTGCGCACACGCGGGTTGTGATTCAGTGCTTCTGAGCATGCGCAAAGTGTGATTTAGCGCTTCTGTGCATGCACGGCCGCCGAAACCCAGAAGTAACCTGTTCCGGTACTTCGGGGTTTCAGCGGGTTCGTAACCCGAAAAAACGCAACCTGAAGCATCTGTAACCCAAGGTATGACTGTAATGGGAATTTCACTAAGAGATAGCTGGAATGCTGCTGCTGCTGCTGCTGCTGCTGTTAAGAAGTAGAAGGTGCAGGAAAACTTTTCTGTAAAAAGAACTCTGCTGCAGAAATAAATGAAAACCCAAGAGTAGATGCTCACACCAACAGTGCATAGAGATACGAGGCATATGCAGTCACACACACACATACTACACAGTGTGAATTTTAATTAAGGGAAATGTATACAAATGCATCACCAAGTTATTTTGCCCAAATAGTATTTGGGTTAAATACATAGATATTTGTAGTCATATGTACAGCCTTCATCAGAGGTCTGGGTGGGGTACAATACATAAGCTGCAATACAGAAGTACACAAACACACTAATAACCATCAGAACTATAAATCAGTATAAATGTCTGCGCTGTTAAGAGATATATGTGTTGGGAAGCCCAGATTGCAGTAAGCTTCCCCTGATATTATGGATTCAGTCAAGGACAAGCATAGCACACACATATGGAGGTTTTTATGCTCTGGAGCACAAGTAACTCATGGGAAACAAAACACATGTATAAATCTCCTTTTCCCTGCTATTCAACTTAACACTCTCACATTGGTAGGAAAACAAGGAATAAAGCCACTAGGACTCTTCTGCATATATCCATGCACTGTGCCTATGTTCAACTGGAACAAGCTCTATATTTCTGTTTCCATACTCTGGTTTGGAAACTAATATAGGAAGCAGCTTATAAGTTCTCATTAAATTATAAAAGGTATTAGGAAGGTCATGGTTAAATAAAGCAAGCATATCTTTCCTTCAGATATCTGACACTGATGAAAACTTAGCTTTGCTCCATAATATCAGCAACTAGTGGTTCTATTTTTGTTTTTTTGCAAATAAAGGCTCAAATGCACAGACACTGTAACTTGGTAATGGTGATTCAGCAGATTACACAACAGAAAAGTTTTTGGACAACTAGAAGCATTTGAGTCATAATGTACATTTCATATCCAGTTTATTTAATTCACATAGCTATGAACAAAGTATTAAACACAATCAAATTCCTTCCTACCAGGTCAATCACTTGTGACTGCAAAATGCAAATGGCAAGAATAGCAAAAGTTGGACATTTATTTGTTCCATTCAGTTTGTACCAATGGTGTCAAGCTACAAATGCCTCATACTGATTCGTATTATGGTTTTTTCGTATACAAAACACTTACTGTGATTCACATCCACTGTAAAACAACATAGAGGCTACAATGATCACCACAAAGGGTCAAGTGGTTAAACCAAAAGTGGTGGAAGCTCATCCAGGAACATAAACTAATAGCCAGGTTTTAGAACTACCGGAAATGTGGATATGACTACTTATGGAAGTCAAACCACAAATGTGTGAAAATGTCTGGCTATATTACAAAGAAAAACTAGAGACTTCAAGAACAGGTGAAGACTTCTTTTGAAGAAACAGCTTTGAAATTAGCACAATGGGCTCCTTCTGTACTTAAAAAAAGAAATCTCTTGTACAAATCAAAAGCATGACTGTGCTCACTGTTTGCCTGCTTTGGTTTTCAGGTCAGAGTAGTGTTTCAATTGAAATGCTTAGCTAAATGGATACTCTGATCCAGAAAGGCTCTGCTTATGTTCTTGTGGCAATGAACAATAAATGAAAGGTAAAACGCAGGGCAAGGGATCCAGAGTGTCCTACTGTCTTCAAAGGAAATGTTTTGCTGAAAGTATGTAAAATATTACTCCAATGCTTGATAAGGCCCACTTTTAAAGCATCTCTCTTTCCTCCCGCCACAATTCCTCTTCCTTAGGTTATCATTCCAATTCTTAACATACTACCATACCATACTTAACATACTATTTTTCCATGATGCCTCCATGTATAAGATGCCCCCTATTTTTGGGGATGCAAAATTAAGAAAATGGGGGGGGGATTGCCCTGAGTTGTTGAGCTTTTTTGGGGGGGTGGCCAAATGTTTTTAGGGGGAATTGTCAAAAATCGCTCACCCGCCTGACCTACGCTACCACTTGCACACGTCACAAAGGCCACCTATCGTCTGTCCCCACAACACCAGAAGCCGCCAATCACCCACCCTAGTGCTGTAGTGACAGCCAATCAACAACAACCCATGTCACAGACACCAATAACATGCCAAATACCCGCTTGACAATTTCCGGCTCGTGACACAAACCAATCCCAACTTCCAAATATGCACTATCCATGTATAAGAAGACACCCAATTTTGGACATAATTTTTAAATAAAAAATGCTCATCTTATACACAGAAAAGTATGGTATATGATATCCATGCCCCATCTACCGAATTTCTAACCACTGCAGTAGCCCAGGAGTTGAACATATGTTGGACACTTTCACAAAACTGAGAATCACATCATGTGAAGTCTCCAGCAAGCACCCTGTTGTGGCAAAGACCCTTAGCTTACCCTCTCATGTGTATATATTGCTATGAGGCTTTTTTGGTTTTTAAGATTTTTACTAAATCTTAGATAAAGATATTTCATAAAGACCATATTTCATAAAGACACTGCAGTGTCTGCTGTGCCTAATTTCTGAAGGAACCACAAACCTGGCTGAGTGCCAAGACCCCTGGAATCTCACACCAGTTGACAAAGATTGGAGCAGCCTGTAATTTCTATTATAGAAATTGAATTGGGCGTGCTGGGGTTTACTGTACTTTATGTACAACCTCTTCAATGATACCATGTTCTTTGAATAATCACTGCTACTATCCTCTTTGTTTCACCTGTTAGAATTCAAGAACCACATTCTTTAAGACATGATATGTCTAATATTCATTCACCCATTAGCTGAGAAGACTCAGCATATGGCATCAGTGGTTAGTCAACATCAACTTCCCTTCCAGGTTTTCAGTTCTCCATCTCCAGAATGCACTAGTTGCCAAGACAAAAAAGAACTGCAGATACATATCATTGCCTTTGTGGCAGCAACCCAACTGCTAATTTCAGTACTGATAGCAGAGAGTTATAACATCAGTTTCAACCAGTGTGAATTGTTACTAATCTGTTGTTAGCATTTTGTTATCAAAATTTTAGGAGATTACAATGTTACAAGTTTGACATTGCTTTGGGCATAGTTGCCACTTCTGATTGTGCTTACATTCTCTACACAAAGAGATTAGAAACACCCACAGAAAATATGCATATGAATAATAATAATAATACAGGTACAGTCTTATTTCATCTGATAAAGGAAACATTTTATGCAGAAGAAAAATGTGTTGTCTGTTATACGAAAATATGAATCTGAGATATGGGGGGGGGGGGGACATGCGCTTATGTGAGCAAGCAGAAACACACACACACACACAAGACCATTAGTCCATCTTGCCCAATACTGCATGCTCTATCAGAGGTTCTCCAAAGATGTCCCCCCCCCCCCATTTCTGTGGATAGGAAATTCCCGGGCCTCAACCTGAAAACCAGTGAAAGGTGCCAGGAAAAAAGTTCCAGCTAGCATGGGGCAATTGCACAATAATTTTTTTTTTCCCTTCCCCTTGTGCTGCTTACATTAATTCCACTTATCCCCAGTCTGTTATGGCTAGCAGAGATCAATACAGTAGTCAACATAAGTTTTTGAGTTCATGGCAATCTCAGCAGGCATACCTAACACTCCAGAAATTATAGGTCTACAAGCATCTTAGAACATTCTCAGCAATGGAAAGCAGGTGCTAGTCATATTTCAACCTTTGTTTACACAATGCTATAATACTCCTGCAAGCACCAAACTGCAATCTACATATACTGGACAAAGAAGGTGGGGTAGGCTTGCTGTGTTATTTAACCAAGCCACAGGGTGCTATAGCAATCTACAATGTCTATTAAGGTCTTAACTCAATTCACTCTTTCTTCAATATGGTTTTACAAAACAGAACTTTTCATACAGTGAGTCTCCCTAGGACAGTTTGAGCCTCCCCAGCAGGAAGGCACGGAGCCCATACTATTCCTCTGACACAGTTCACGCTTGGCCCCAGGTAAACAGATTGGCAGGAGGACAGCAGCCATTTAAAATGTGCAGAAATAGCACACCATGCAGCTCTTCTAGTTGTGGGTGTCTGGTGGCATAAATGAGCACCTCCTCATATAAAAACAATCACCTTTTTTCTAAACTTAAAAGCCCCAAACAGTGTAATCTTTCCTCATAGGGGAGTTGCTAGGTTTATGATACAGTGGTACCTCGGGTTACATACACTTCGGGTTACATACACTTCAGGTTACAGACTCCGCTAACTCAGAAATATTACCTCAGGTTAAGAACTTTGCTTCAGGATGAGAACAGAAATCGTGCTCTGGCGGCGCGGCAGCAGCAGGAGGCCCCATTAGCTAAAGTGGTGCTTCAGGTTAAGAACAGTTTCAGGTTAAGAACAGACCTCCAGAACGAATTAAGTTCTTAACCTGAAGTACCACTGTACTCTGTAAATGATAGTATGCACTAATGGTGCTGTAGTGAAAACACAAAGCCTAAAAGAAGAATCTCATCATTTCTGTTTGTCTGACTTGGCCCAAGTGAGACACTGAGGGAGGTCAAAAGACATCCTTCTTTCTCAATAGTGGCCCCAAGAGCCTGGGAAGCCCATTTGTCGGACTCACGTGTCTTCCTTCAGAGAGACAGGTGAAAACGTGTTGTTGTTACTATTTTTATATTAATATCACCACTACTATTCACAAGGCTTTGGGAATTGGGTTTTTTGCAAGCTGCTTCTTCTTCTTTATTTTTTTACCCGTTATGAACTTTTAATGTTTTATTATGCTTTGATTGTTGTTGTTTTTTAAGTTGTTCATGTCAATAAAAAAATAAAAGAAATCTGAAGCCACTCTGGCAACTCTCCACACCTTGCTGGGAAAGTCCACCTCCCACTTCGACAGCTAGAAGACCTTTAGAACAAAATATCTCACCTTACTTACATTGTCTGTCTCAGTTGTCTGGAACCAAAACTAACGCACTCTATACACTTAGTTTAATTTGCTGCTGTTCTTATTAAGATATCTAGTTACAAACTGGCCTTTACCTGCCACAAAGCTTGTGTCTGAATTATTTAATGGGCTAATTCTACACAGGTTTCCTACTACTTCTGTTTTAAAGAAGGGAGTCCTTACATTTCAATGGTTTATTTAATTTACCATTAGATAGTCAACATGATTAGCCCACTGTTGTTTAACTATGATTAAATAAAAACAAGAATTGGCTGCATGCTACTGTAGCTATGTATCATAGTAACCTTGTTTACCAAGATCAGCTTGCTCAATCCAAGTTTCTTATTCCTTTGTTTTCTGACGAAAGAACTGCCAGCAAGAATGGAATAATTCAGACAAATGGCTATTTTGAGACATTGCCAAATCAAGTGTATGCCGGTAACCTCTTTCTTTCTTTTTCAGAGTTTATTTCACCAAGTTCAAGCTTTAATTGCTGTTTGCCAACAGAAAACTCCCCCACTCACAATCTTAAAATTAAAGAAATGCTATAAACATAAGGAAATATATCTCCTGTCTAGAAAAGCTTTAGCTACACAGTACTAGAAATAGTGGAAAGCATTTCCTTAATGGCAAGCTGACATGCTGTTTCCTTCTTACGGAAGAAGTAATTGGAAATCACCAACACGCTTGTGTGGGTGTTCATCCTTCCGCTCATGACTTTGAAGCTAGAAGCCCTTTTCACACATTAAATGGAAGGAAAGGGATGCACCATGCCTCCTCTTGATCTCCATATTCAGGGGAAGGTAAGGATAAAGTCTACAAGTTTACAACTTGCACTTGTGTAGTCTCTCTCTGCATTATCAGGTGCCCTCAAAAAGGAAAGGACCCTAATTGTGCATACAGTTCTAAGTTTTTAGACTCTACTTGGACTTTCCACTAAATTAATGTAGGATAAGGTTATGGACAGTGGGTACGATACCTGCAATGTACACGCAATCATAATCAGAAAAGTTCTAAAGATTCAAACATGCAAAAATAGCACACACTGCAGAACTTGCTGGTAAAATGCGGTCTTGACTATGCTACCACTCAGTGGATTTGTAACTGGCTGACTGACCGAACCCAAAGGGTGCTCATCAATGGTTCCTCTTCATCCTGGAGAAGAGTGACTAGTGGGGTGCCACAGGGTTCTGTCTTGGGTCCGGTCTTATTCAACATCTTTATCAACGACTTGGATGATGGACTCAAGAGCATCCTGATCAAATTTGCAGATGACACCAAACTGGGAGGGGTGGCTAACACCCCAGAGGACAGGATCACACTTCAAAACGACCTTGACAGATTAGAGAACTGGGCCAAAACAAACAAGATGAATTTTAACAGGGAGAAATGTAAAGTATTGCACTTGGGCAAAAAAAATGAGAGGCACAAATACAAGATGGGTGACAGCTGGCTTGAGAGCAGTACATGTGAAAAGGATCTAGGAGTCTTGGTTGACCACAAACTTGACATGAGCCAACAGTGTGACGCGGCAGCTAAAAAAGCCAATGCAATTCTGGGCTGCATCAATAGGAGTATAGCATCTAGATCAAGGGAAGTAATAGTGCCACTGTATTCTGCTCTGGTCAGACCTCACCTGGAGTACTGTGTCCAGTTCTGGGCACCACAATTCAAGAAGGACAGTGACAAACTGGAACGTGTCCAGAGGAGGGCAACCAAAATGGTCAAAGGCCTGGAAACGATGCCTTATGAGGAACAGCTAAGGGAGCTGGGCATGTTTAGCCTGGAGAAGAGGAGGTTAAGGGGTGATATGATAGCCATGTTCAAATATATAAAAGGATGTCACATAGAGGAGGGAGAAAGGTTGTTTTCTGCTGCTCCAGAGAAGCGGACACGGAGCAATGGATTCAAACTACAAGAAAGAAGATTCCACCTAAACATTAGGAAGAACTTCCTGACAGTAAGAGCTGTTCGACAGTGGAATTTGCTGCCAAGGAGTGTGGTGGAGTCTCCTTCTTTGGAGGTCTTTAAGCAGAGGCTTGACAACCATATGTCAGGAGTGCTCTGATGGGGTTTCCTGCTTGGCAGGGGGTTGGACTCGATGGCCCTTGTGGTCTCTTCCAACTCTATGATTCTATGATTCCTGGATTGTACCCCTTTGAACTACAGGTAAGGGAGGGAGATCTCATGTTTTAAACATTCTGAAAGCCAGTACAGTGGTACCTCGGGTTACAGACGCTTCAGGTTACAGACTCTGCTAACCCAGAAATAGTACTTTGGGTTAAGAACTTCGCTTCAGGATGAGAACAGAAATCGTGCTCCGGCAGCATGGCAGCATCAGGAGGCCACCTGAGCTAAAGTGGTACCTCAGGTTGAGAACAGTTTCAGGTTAAGAACGGACCTCTAGAACGAATTAAGTTCTTAACCTGAGGTACCATTGTATAGCAAACATAGTGCTGGACTTGGACCAGAAAATTCAGAATTCAAATCCACACTCAATTGTGACCTTGAATCAGGCACTGGTCCTTAACCTACTTACTTAACAAGGTGGCTGATAATACAATAGGGTAATATGATGTACACTAGTGAAGCCTTTAACTAAAAGCTTCCTGCTTGTAGGGTCTTCTCATTTTATTGCTTCCTGTTCCATGTGAGAATAGCAATTAATACCCCTTGGTTATCTTCAACTCCTAATGAGGCTTTAATGATCTATTCCTTTCATCACTTTTTCTTTCTTTTATAAAGTTTGCTGTAAAATAAATAAAAAAAAGAAATGTAATAATTAAAGCCCCCACCCCACCCCAATTCATCATTTCCCTCAGCCCCACTGTACAAGAAGCAATAAAAGAGGTAGAACCTACATTGAGGAATCTATTAATAAACATTGTGGGGAATCTTGCAGTATTTGCTTGCAGGTAAACATTACAGAAGTATCTTGGTCATGAGGTGCAGCACTGCTGGATAATACAATATAACATTTAGTGTTCCATCATGTCCTACAGTTTTTGCCGGCAAAAGTTCCACTGAGGTATAAAATGCTATCAATGAATGGAGCTGTCTGCAGATCAATGCGAAAAGCGTATCTAGAATAGGCTAGGTTTGTGATAATGTACAAAATTTACATACTGCTTGAATGCAAACAGAATCTCTAAGCAGTTTACAACACACACACACACCCCTGTGGTCACCCTGCCCACCTCCACCATCACCAGTAGTGAAGCAGCAGCTTGAGATCTCCTGGTGGAATGACAGACGGACACAAGAATGAGAGGCTGGCAACTATTTACAGTTGGACTCATGCACACTAATCAAGAGCTCTGCGACTCAGAGCCTTTTCAAGTACACATGGGACTCTTTCATGAACATAGTCTGCAGATGCAAACCTGACAACTCCGTTAAAGATGGGTCAGCACTTCAAAGAAGGGAATGCTCCAGCTAGGGCAATGCATTTTAATGGTGTACTTTGTGTACCTCAAATTGCTTGGCCTGAGTTGTCCTGCTTATACTGTTATGGGGAAAACTGTGATTCAGGCGTGACGTACAGCAGAGGCAAAAGTATGAATAAATCACTGCTGTGTGTGTCATATTTCAGACAAATGTGCAATCCACAAAATTGCACATTTTATGTCACCGTGAGGGAATAATTTTAAGAAACCATTTTATATCCAACAAGCTGATCTAACAGCATGCACAGATTGTGCTATAATTGTACAAACCAACATACAGCAAACTTGCATCTGCTTTTATCAACATCTTACTTTTTCCACATCACCCTTATGTGCAGTAGAATGGTACAAAGATAGAAAGTTTATGAGCACTGCTTTGTCATCTTACAAATATGGGTTGATTAGATCCAAGCAAACTGTAGTAGCAGGTGAAGCTGCCATGTGATTACTTCACAAACGATTATCACAAAATCTGCCTAAAGTGTAATGATCTGTAGTTCATTCAATATGAGTGAGGTTAATGTAAATGAATACTATGATGAAACAACCACACCATACTTCCCTGCATGCCAAACTTTACAAAGTTTCACACAATCCACATTCTTGGAACGACAATTTGTTCATTTAAATCTTCAACACTGAAAACATGTATGTTCATGACTCAAATCTTAATTTAAAGTGATGTAAACTGGTGCAACTTCTTTAAGGATTTTCAAAAACATTGGTAAGAAACCTCAGGACCAGGGACTGAATGTGGCCCTTCAGCTCTCCAAAAACTCTTCAGGCCTCTTTCCCAAGCCACACCCCTACTGAGGCCACATACACACACCCTGCTCCATGCTCTCCTCAAATGAAGACGTTCAAGTTACAGAATATTTTGAGCCTATTCCAAATATTAGCTATTTCATGTCTATGTGTGTGCTTTTATTTATCAAAAAATTAACTGTTGATAACGTCTGCAACCTTCTGACAAAGTCAAAGAGCACCATTCTCTCAGTTCTTCACAAAATACCACCTGACAGGACCATTTTAATGTCTTATTGTCCTTCCATTCTCTTAGTTGCCACTTTTCTGGACCTTAGCTAAATAATGGGATCACTAGTTAAGTTTAGGATCCCCTCCCCACCCACATTATTTCAGCCTTTTGAACCATCTCCATTGCCCAGGATCAGGTTCTCAGAAGTAACAGCTACACCATATCAAGCTAAGCTGCCATGTTTTCTTTTTTATTAGGTGTTAGCCATAGATCAGAGATAGCTTTCTTACAGAATGAATGAATCATTTAAGGTGACTTTGCTTTCTTGCCACAGCTGATTCATACTCAGCTTTTTAAAAAGTGCTGCACTTATATTAACACAGCAATGAAAAAATGGTGGTAAGTGGTTATTTACTGAATAGGCCCAGGTCTCATTTAAGCCACTGGAAAGGTTTCATATATGTAGATCATAAAGGTAAAGGTAAAGGGACCCCTGACCTTTAGGTCCAGCAGTGGCCAACTCTGGGGTTGTGGCACTCATCTTGCTTTATTGGCTGAGGGAGCCGGCGTACAGCTTTCGGGTCATGTGGCCAGCATGACTAAGCCACTTCTGGTGAACCAGAGCAGCGCACGGAAACGCCGTTTACCTTCCCGCCGGAGCGGTACCTATTTATCTACTTGTACTTTTGATGTGCTTTCGAACTGCTATGTTGGCATACACACACTCAAATAATTAATGAAACAAATATCTAATTTATCATTTTTGGAACTTCATTTTTACACAGACATACATATCCTGGAACAGATCCTTGCCTAAGCCATGTTAAAATCAATAAAAAATTGATTTTTTCAGGTGTATCTGAAGAAGCATGCACACGAAAGCTTATACCCAGAACAAACTTAGTTGGTCTCTAAGGTGCTACTGGACAATTTTTTAATTTAATTTATTTCGACTGCGTCAGACCAACATGGCTACCTACCTGAATCTAGAATGATGTTGAAATCAGGGAGACTTAAGTGAGTTACTACCAACATTTCCTTGATTTCAGTGGAACTCTTGTTGTAACTAATTTTCTCTGGATCGGGGCCTCTCATCACTTTCATACACTAAAATTCCAGTATTCTGAGCTCAGCCAACAAAATCGTTTCACCTACTAACTTAACTGTCAGTTTTACTGCATTTTATTGTAATTCACCATTTTCCAAAATTAAGATTGCTGTGTTTTATTTCTTTATGCGTATCTTAATGACACACACAGGGACAGGGCTCAGCTGGTAAAACTTCCAGTAAAAGAATTAACATCCTTCCACAGCTGGAAAAGAAAATCACAGTACAAAAACATCTACAGTGTAACAGTTAAGGATGAGCATTAAGGAATGCCCAAGAGCTGAACTGCACACTTAAAAATATATGAAAAAAGAAAATATAATACTCTTGGTGGATCAGTCCAACGGTATACAAAAACCAAAGGTACTAGCAGAGTTCTGCTTTTCCTATCATTCATTGCTATCCCCCAGCATCTTAAATTTTAGAGATATCAGGAGAATAAGGAAGTATTGCCCTGACCACCATAAAATCTATTAAATTTACATTATATGCAAAAAAAAATAAAAAATAGTTTGACTAGTAGTAGAGACAGGTTAAACAAAATGTTTTTTAAAAAAATAATTAAGCACATCACAAGTGAGGGTGACATTAAAAGGGTACTTAATGTGCTGCTAAAACAGTTTTCAACCTGTGAATCACAAATAAAAGGAGATAAGAATAAACCTATATAAAAATGATATAATCAACATGCAGAATAATTTTCTATTCTTATCTATCCATATATTATTTCCCCTACTTGTTTTTTCTTCTCGTGGTCCAAAATACAAATATATATACATAAGCATCCCACACACAATGATAATGAACTCATTTGCCAAGTGTCAAGCCTCATGTAGCCAAAATGGCATCCTGAACACAAGCACTTTACAATGCAATATTTTGCTGTAGGTCCCATGTGTGCATTTGTGTGCATGTACACACACACACACACACACACACACACACACCCCACTACTACTTAAACTGGAAGAAGTAGCAACATCTCACTGCACACCATAATCTTGAAACAGATACTTAATGAAAACAATAGGAAGGATTTTACTGTTTACAATTATCAGTGGAATTTCAGGACAAGCAACGCTGAGCCAGTGACTCATCCATTGCTTGATATCAGTGCAACGCTTCCAGATCCAAAAGCTCGGCTGCATCAGTACGAGCAACATTTTCTCTGCTCTTCCTCCCAGAGCTAACTATTTCATCTGCATGCCTGCATGACAGCATAACTAATACTTTCAGTATTGTGTACATGGCATCCATATGGGTCCTTCACTCTCTCCTCCCCCTTCTCTGATTCAAGTGTATTTGTTCTGAAGCAATAATTAATTTATCTTCAGTGCAAAAAGTTACAATTACAACAAACATAAAATATCATGGGTCTTTAAAATGAAAGGCTGTCCCTGACTTATTACAAACTCAGGATCTGGTAGAATCTGTGAGTAGGTGACCTAAGGGACAAAAATATTGTCAGCTCGACAGCCAGCGTTACAAACTTCCAGAAGTGCTGCAGTGGGTATTTTGCAACACATGTGCTATTTCTGCCATAAATGCATTTCCAAATGCCATGCAAAGGCATATCTATATGTGCTTCTACATTCAACACAATTGGTTCAGCATCAAGATTGTACATGTTTGAATGCCACCTCTTGAAGAGGAAATGCACCCTCTGTCCATTGTCTTACTCTGGGGCAACTAGGCTGGCTATCAGGAATAGTTGGTCGGTCCCTGTTTTCCATTTGTGCCCTTCTCCTGGATCCTTTCCCTTGTACAGTGGTACCTCAGGTTACATATGCTTCAGGTTACAGGCGCTTCAGGTTACAGACTCCGCTAACCCATAAATAGTGCTTCAGGTTAAGAACTTTGCTTCAGGATGAGAACAGAAATTGTGCTCCGGTGGCACGGCGGCAGCAGGAGGCCCCATTAGCTAAAGTGGTGCTTCACGTTAAGAACAGTTTCAGGTTAAGAACGGACCTCCGGAACGAATTAAGTACTTAACCTGAGGTACCACTGTACGTAATACTTTTCCAGCTTTGATGAATACTCTGTAATAGCTGTAGAAACCCTGACTGCACTGTTACACACAACCATTCATGAAAGCTACCTTTGTGAAAGAGTAACAAGGCTTCCCTTGCCAAGATCCCCACCCCCATCCGCTTCCCTCAGATGATCACATTTTCTCTTCAAACTAAAGCCTCAAAGTGCATGAGGAACAAGATCCTTCCTCACTGAAGGGTCGAGAGAAGAAATTTGGCTTACATATTTGGACCATTTGGTACATCAGATGAATGGTATGATCCTAGGCAATAAAATGTATGACTAGATAAATGCGCACGTTAAGATTCTTCTTCATTTTTACCATGAGTGGCAGCTCTAATGATTCCTCACAAGGATAATGAGCAGCAAACAGTTTCTCCCCCAATCTTTAATAAGAATACGTAATACCCCAGGAGGCATAACCCATTGGTTATGTTATTCTTTGAAAGTGTAAGGCCTTGGTTTTAAAGGGGAGGGGAGAATGCTATAAAGGAGGCTGAGGAGTATTGAGCATCAAAAAGTAATGTCCTGAGGCTCTCCCAAGTCAGAAGCTAAGCCTCAAGAGGCAAGACCTATTAGAGCTTATGTTCTAATTAGGTGGTCTGAGAGGCTAAAGTGGCTTTTCCAAATACATATGGAACAGGATAACAAAGCAAAAGCAATGGAAGTCAAATTCAAGAACAACAGGAAAATATCATAGTCTGTGTACTTTTCCTTATAAGAACTTCTATACTGGGGCGGGGGGATGGTATTTAGAATGTTACCTTACCACATGCTCACATCATTGTAACATTAGTAATCATAAGGGCTGAATGCAATTGCATGTTGAACTGCTTTTCAGAGGCGGATAATAAAGCCTAAAATGAAGTACAGCACTTGTATAGCACAGTGACTAAGCAATGAATCAGAAAATTCCACATTCAAATCTCACCTCAGTTGCCAATATTATCTCCGTTTCAGTCCCCATTCCTATCCCTAGTATTATGCATGGGGATAATAATACTGATCTACCGCACAGAGTTGATGAAAGGATGACAAGAGTATGTGAGAACATTTTGAGTATATACAGTGGTATCTCGGGTTACAGACACTTCAAGTTACAGACGCTTCAGTTACAGACTCCACTAACCCAGAAATAGTACTTCAGGTTAAGAACTTTGCTTCAGGATGAGAACAGAAATCGTGTGGTGGCAGCGGGAGGCCCCATTAGCTAAAGTGGTACCTCAGGTTAAGAACAGTTTCAAGTTTAGAATGGACCTCCAGAACAAATTAAGTTCTTAACCAGAGGTACCACTGTATAGCTACCAGTGGCGTAGCGTGGGGGGTGCAGGGGGTGCCGGCCGCACTGGGCGCAACATCTGGGGGGGGCACGCTCGCACTCGCAGCTCTCTGCCCCTACCTGGCTCACTCACTCTCTCTCACTGCAGTGCTGGCTGTGCGAATCCGATCCGAGCCGCTGGGTCGCCGCCCACTGTGGAGCGGGTGGGTGCCAGGCATGCGGTGCGGAGAGAGAGTGAGGGACTATCTGGGGGAGGGACAGTGCAGCGGCCGCCCAGCGCAGCGCTGAGTGCGGGAGAGAACCACACCAGACCAGACCAGGCAGCAGCAAGAAGAAGCTGGCAGCGGCGGCAGGTTAGGGGTTAGGGGGCGCAAATTACTTGCCTTGCCCCGGGTTAGGGGGCGCAAATTACTTGCCTTGCACCGGGTGCTGACAACCCACGCTACGCCGCTGATAGCTACTATTAGGACCATATTTTGATCGGTTAAAGAAAAAAGGCAAAAAGGATAGTAGTAAGCTATAAGTATGAACTAGGAGAAACTGCAAGGAGTAAGCAGGACAAGCAAAATGCTGGACAAAAATGGGAAAATCAGAAGTCACCTTAACTTGCAAGAAAATTTGGTATGTGTTGATCATGTGCAAATAAACTGCAAAGGCAGGACACACAAGCACAATGCTTTCTTTTGGGGCAAACTAGGAAAAGATTGCCAAATTCTGGCACAAAAAGAACAGGGCAAAACGTATTCCAATTGAAATATCCCAGGGCAAGTTCATTACCTATCTTTAGGCACCAGGTGAAAACATTTCTCTATAACCAGGTCTTTGGGTAAGCAACATTCAATGACCTTTTAAATGTGTTTGAGAGAGGGGTATTATTGGTTTGTTTTTGCTTTTGCTTTACTATGTATTTTGCGTTTTTATGTTGTGAACCGCCCTGTGATCTTCAGGTGAAGGGCGGTATACAAATTTAATAAATAAAATGTAAAATAATTAATAATGTCTGCAATGCTCTCAGGAATGTATTTTAGAAATAGTTGGCTTTTTATTATTATTACAGATTCATTTTCATATAAGATTTTTCTCTCTTCCATCCAACCCGCCAATTTGGATATTTCAAATTAATTTCCCTTAACATTTTGGCTGTCAATTGAGTATGTCTCTTTGTACATTTTGTATACCTTGTGCATGCTTTCTGTGCTGTTTCTAATAAAAGTATTTCCTGGTGCAAGGGGAAGGGGGTGACCACGGGCGTAGCCAGGATTTTTGTTGGGGAGGCAGGCTTTTGTTAGGGGGGCAGAACCTAAGATTTGCATTGATTTGCATTGATTTAGGGGGGGACAGGTGACTCCCCCTGCCTACACCCATGAGGCTGATTGGTGGCTGTGTAAGAACTCCTGATCCCTTGGAGCAATTCTTACTTGGGACAGGTGACCAAGTAAGTGGCTTTGTCAGAGATGGGATCCTGGGATGAACAGGTCATTGAGTATCTCAGTGCTATTCCTATTTCTCTAGTACAAAACATGAAATCAGAGTAATATAAAGTTCCATGGTTTGACCAATCAAGTCAAATGACCTCATTATTCCCATGTTGTCTGGGGCACAACTTGTCAATTTTTTTTTTTAAAAGGTTACCTTCAACACATTCCCCCCCTACAATCCAGATTCAGAAAGCACACTCATTTTTACACATTTCACACAAAAATCTTCAGATTTCAAAATAAAATGGAAACTAGCAAAGTCTGGAGGTCAAATGTCCAAATAAGGCAGGCTTCACTTGCAAGGCAAAGAAAGAAAGAAAGAAAGAAAGAAAGAAAGAAAGAAAGAAAGAAAGAAAGCTAGCTCTGCTGTTTGATGCAGCACACAGTGGCAGCAACTTGTTCACCCTGGGTCAATTTGCGGATTTGCACACTACAATTAACTAAAAATTTCTACAAAAGTAGTCCTGTCATCTATGTGCTGCAAAAAGGGGATAGGTAGATGGGCAGGACCTACATGCATACAACAATATGTGGCGCAAGCTTATTTTCTCCTGCTCTGGAGGATAGGACTCAGACCAATGGCTTCAAATTACAAGAAAAGATATTCCAACTAAACATAAGGAAGAACGTTCTTGACATCAAGAGCTGTTCGACAGTGGAACAGACAGCCTCAGGAGGTTGTGGGCTCTCCTTCCTTGGAGGTTTTTAAGCAGAGGTGGGATGGTCGTCTGCCATAGATGCTTTAGCTGAGATTTCTGCATTGCAAGGGATTGGACTGGATGACCCTTGTAGTCCCTTGCAACTCTACAATTCTATGATTCTAGAAAAGATTCTAAAAAGCCTATGTGCAAGACAGAGGCAAGGAGGAAATGTCTGCCCAAAGCTCATTCTTGCACCCTACTACAAGTAGAGCCTGTGTTCTGGGGAACAGTGTGAACCAGCCCATAATGAAATAACGTCCAAAAGTTATGTAATAATGCTAGAGATTCAAGGAGAGAATCATACAGCAAAAAAATAAAGAAAGAACACATATCAGTCAAGCCAACAGCATGCTGGTGATGTTCAGCCAGAAATATGACAAGAAATGTCTAACTGAAAGAAAATAGAATTACAAAAAACAACAAGCAAACAAACAAAACTAGTTTATAGGGGGGGGAACACAACCCATTTTGTTGCAGTTGTTACAGAAAAGCCTGTTCTGAAAAGTATGGTCAATCAGGAAGAGGTATTCTATGTGCCACTGAATGTACAGAAAAAACCAGGTGAGGTTGGCATCACTGGTCGGGGGGGGGGGCACGGGGATGCACCAAGGAACAATTAGACTACCCAAACAAGAAAAGCATGCTAGTGTTGCTACACTGATGACACTCGACACTATTTCACCACGTATCTCAAAAAGGAAACAATTAAAAGCCAAATGTACATACCTCAACCAGAGGAAAGGAACACTCGAAAGAATTTGTGTTCCACCAACACAAAACTACAAATTGACCTAATTCTCATGCCATAAGCCATAAACCATGGCTTACTGTGCACAAGCAAATTGCTCTGGTTTTGCCCCGCCCTCTTCCTAGCTCATGCCAGGAAGGAACAAGCCATGACCTTTGGCTTAATGTTACAATCAAAACAGGGACCAAGGTTTGTTGGAACAAAACAGGATCAGACATAACTGTTGTAACACTAAACTAGAGGTCATAGTTTGTTTCTCCCCAGTGTGATCAAAGAGCGGAGAAACAGCTCAGTGCATTCATAGCAAACCATGAACTAGAGTATACTATGACAGGTGAACTGGGCCACTGTATAGTAAAGTGGGGGGGGGGGGGTCAAGAAGAATACAAAACCAGTTAAGAATCCTCTTAAACTCTTAAGAACTGTTAAATATAGCTTAGCAATTATCTAGCTACATCAGCAATTATAAAATCTTATCTTAATGAGACTTTTTTTGTTTCAAAAAATATTTGAGGCCTGCAACCTTCCAATACAATTGCATTATTCTCTTTCCCCATCTCTGACAGCTTGCAACGTGTTCTATTCATGTGAGGCCAAAAAGTGGCAGAAATCTGCCTTGCACATCAGAGTGTGCAAACGCTAAGGGTAGGCATAGAATCACCAATGACAGCCACCAGAGTGGCCTCTACCACAGTGATTGGTGAGCAGACAATGGTCCAATCTCTGCTTACCCAGTCAAGACACAGAAATATTGGATTGTGTGGAGGTCAGTTCCTTTTGGCTGCCCAAGAAAAGGAGATGTGGCTCCCATTTGAAAAATAAACTATGGTGCAAGAACAATTTTTCATTATTTACCATATCTTTTTAAACAGGCCCCCCAAAGTTACTAGCCTCCTAAAAGGTTTGTAGCCTGCTAAGAGAGGTTGGAGCAGCAGCAATGGAGTGTTCCATCCATCCTCTGTCTGTCCATTCACTTTCCTGTATACAATTCCTTTTCATCTAAGTTGACCAGGCAAGTGATTAAATATGAGGTGGTTTGCAGACTGGAGGAACAATATTCATGAGGTGGAGGTAGTAGCCATGTACAAAATTATTTTATGTCTCCAAACAACGCAAAGGTCACCCAGAGCTATGGAACCCAATATCTGCATGAACAGTATACTATTGATAACACTGAAAAAGGTAAATGGTGAATTCAAGCAAGTACTTCCAAATCACATGTGAGTGAGATAATTAAAAAAAAAAAAAAACAGAGCAAGATGATGGCTATTGCCAGATAGGAACTATTATCAGAAGCATAAGTGGCAGATAAAAATGCTGGCTTAAAAAGTGACAAATAGATTATATTAGCAGAGCACATTTTGAAGACTGAGACAAACATGGCTCTGGAGCACTCTAAAAATAACTGATCAAACTGAAAGGAAGCTTACAGCTGGCACTTCAATTAGTGAGCATTGTATAAAAATGCAAGTTTAAATGAAAATCTTTCAGAACAGCACCTCAAAGATGATATCTACATAAAAGTCAAAGGAAGCCCATGTTTCGGACAGTTAATGTTCAAGGCAGTTAAACATCTGTTAAGTAAGCATTTCAAGAGATTGGGTGGGGAAGGGTACCAGATATGACTGTGTCAATGTTATCTGCATCTCTGCATTTCTCAGGTGCTACACAACAAATCCTTTAAAACATTAAGTTGTACTATAGAGTTAGTCAATGTGAAATCTTATTAATATCACCACACAATTTGGTGACCCTCAAAAAGAAAAACAATAGCAGCCCAACTCATCAGAGGGAAGGACCATAGTAGAAAGTAGCCAACTTAATAGAAAGTAGCTATGCATCTGTGCATGCTCATCGATTCTTCATGCTACTACGTGCACGAAGGGCCTTATACAAATTTAATAAATAAAATGCTACCATCACACATTTTAAACTTTCTTCCATGGTGTTATTCCAAACCTTTTTAAAAAAAAACAAAAAAAAAACCCTTTAAAACCCTTTAAAAAACCCCATGAAGCATGGAGATGGAAACATTTAGATAAAAAGTAACATTAAAAAACCCTCTACAACGTTATCTGAAGAAATACCTGAGTAGATATACAGCCCTTTCAATATCATTGAGTTCTTCATCAACTGTCAATCTCTCTATTTCTTCTGGTGTCTGTCAAGTGTGAAACACAAATTAACATAATTAACATCTCAAGTCCATGCTTGAATCTGTTAACAACTACTTCCACCCCAAGTTTACAGTACATAAATATACTTAATCATTGAGATCACTATGACTTATTCCTGAGTGACTATGTCTAGGATGATGCTGTTAATTATGTTGTACAGCTCGAAACACAAATAAGTTAAATCAGAGTACATGAAATTAAAAAGATGCCAATGGAAAATGAATTCAAGTGCTCCTGCTTAATTGGTTATGAAGCTGTCTTGTATGAGTCAGACCATTGATCCATTTAGCTCAATATGATCTATACCAACTAGCATCTGCTTTCCAAGCTCTTAGGTAAGGGTCTTTCCTGACCCTGCTAACTAGAGACAGTAAGAACTGAAGCTAGGATTTTGTGCATGCAAAACATGTGGTCTATAGCTGTCCCCCTCCTCAGTTTCTGAATCAGAATGTCAGGCTGTAATTTTTAACTCACTTTCTCTGGAACAGTCTCCTGGAAGTCTATAAACAGTTCCAGGGTTTTGAGGCCTTTGGTTTTTAATACTCAGAATCTCTGTTAACATTTCAAAAATTAGGTAGTGCACTTTTTTAAAATCAGGAATAGTCCCCCCCCACACACACACCATTTCTTAAACTACATCCTGAAAGAAAGGAATGGGAAAGGATCCCAAATTATATAATCACAAAACCTATTTCAAGTTAAAGCAGTTTATATCTAGTATTTCTTCCCCCACCTCACACTTAAAACCCCATTTCTGAAATAATTCTACTGTCAGATGACATGATTTAATACCCTTATCTGTGCAAACTATCTCTTCATTGTAAAACAAGCTGAGCCTGCATATAGCAGATAGTAGCACCATTTATTTAATAGATTCCAATCTGAAATAACTGCAGTTTGATTAGAAAGTACAGTTTTATATATATAGAGAGAGAGAGAGAGAGAGGTATACCTTTAGACTCCTGCGTACTGGCCTTTCAATAATAGTAAGTTCCTGCAGATCTTCTATATAACCAAATAGATTGTTCTGGCTAAAATCCATTTTGTAGGAGAAGATGATTATCGGATGCATGTACTAGGTTGGAGCGCCAGTCTTTGACAAAACCAGGGTTGTGTGCAAGCTTCACATTGCACTGAGGCCAGAGAGAGGGAGAGAGGGTGGGAGAGAAAGAGGAGAGAGCAAGCAGGCAACAAACACCCTCTTCTCGTCTTAAAAGGATGCACTGGTGGAGGTGGGCGAATAGAGGCTGCTCTGCTGCTGCTGCTCTTGCTGCTTCCTCCTCCTCCTCCTCCTCCTCTTCGTAGGACGCTACTGAGCCCCCACCGCCCAGGAGGAGCCTCAGCAAACACAATGCGGCACCAGCACAGCCCGCCACCGTTGCTGCTCCAAGAGCATCACTCGCCACTCAGCCCAGGCTCCGGCAAGGAAACTTTCACTCCTGCTGCTTCACTTTCGCCTCAGTCCCTCCACCGTTTCCAGGGAGAAGGAGACACCAACATCTCCCTTCCTCCTCCTCCACCTCCTCCACCACACATACGCATATACGCACGCCCTCCTTTCACTTCGCTCCTGCTTGCTTTTCTCTCCCTCTCTCTTTTTGGTGGGGGCGCTAAGGGTGGAAATGCAAGGCGTGGGGGCGGGGGGTGGAGGCGGATCTGAGGCTGCAACTTTTCTCCTCTTTGGCCCAGGAAAGGAGGCAGATCTTGGGATCCCCTGCTCCAGGACAGATGGGGGCAGGTGCCCACCTGAAAGCTAACACTGAAGAGGGTTTTGCAGTGGGGGGGGGGGGAATGGAGGAGAAATCGACAACTTCTTCCCCGAACGAGTGCAAAGGGATTATCGGTTTGTATTTTAAATGTGAATTTAGGGGGCGTGCGGATTAGAGGGACCTGCACCCCCGCAAGAAGAAGGGTTGGTTAGGGAGGGCAGGCGCCGTTTCCTAGATGCTCCAAGAACAGGGGAGAAGATTTCCCGGGGGACGGGGGACGGGGTGGTTTGGGTGGCAGAACGGGGAGGTGGGCGAATGACAAGATCTATAGCCCTTTTTTTGTAGGGCGGGAAAGATGGATGGGGGGGCGCTTACGGAGGGAAACGCAGCGACTCTATCATATATAAAAGCCCGAGAGTGCGGTGCGTTCCCACCCCCGCCAAAGGAGCGGCTCTCCTGCCTTCCCGCCGCCCCCGAAGCGCAGCGATTCCCCCGCCCTCCTCTTGGTGACGGGCCAGGATGGGGCTTCGCGAGCGGAGAGAGAGACAAGAGAGCGCCAAGCCGGGAAGGCCAGATGCCAACCCCGGGAGATGCTGGGCCACTCAGGGCCCTTCCGAGGGACGCGGCTTCATGGGCCCAGGCGGGCTGCCTGCTTTCCCTCGCCCTGCAGCTCCCAGAGGCGCCGCGCTCCCTCCCCCGCGACTCGAGGAGCCCGAGGGGCAAGGGAGCCGGAGCCGCCTTCGCCTCCGCGGGCAGTGTGGCAGCGCCGAGCCCGTCGCCAGGGCAACGAAGCCGCTACAGAGGCTCCGGAGGGGCAAAAAGGGCCGACCCGAGCGCGCCAATATCGCAACGCGCCCGGGAAGACGGTCCAGGCACATCGTATATACAGTATTCTATTATGTATGACGGGGCAAGGCTCCGTTTCGGCTTAATTTGTTGTTTCCCACCCATCTCCATGAGGTAAATTTGACGTTCCCGTTTGCCGCACGGGCCCGCCTCATGAGGAAACTAGCCGCCGCCGCCGCCTGCTACGCTCACTGTCAACCCCTTGGCCCCGCTTCAGGTGGTGAAGGATAAAACGGCTTTTTAAATCCACGGCTGCTGGCCGTTGGTTGGCTGCGCTCTTCCCCCTCAGGAGGGGTGGTGGTCACGTGCTCAGGGACCAAAGGCCGGCCCACCTGTAAGGCAAGGTGAGGTGATGGCCTCAGGGGGGCGAGGATCAGCAGGGGCAGCAGACCTGGCCCCCAAAGAACACATCACCCGCTGACACAGCTACAGCAGCACACTCTGTGAAAGCCAAATCTGCCCCCTTATCAGCAATACGCACACACCACCATGCCACCTGTACAACAGGCCTCACAATGGTTTGCCTCAAGTGCCAAAATGTATTGGCCCTGCTTCCCATTGGGATGTCTGGTTGGGCGCTGTGAGAACAGGAGGCTAGACCAGATCTTCTTCTTTATTGAATTCATATACCACCCTATACCCAGAGGTCTCAGGGCAGTTCACAGAACAAAATATGTAATCAAAATATAGGCCACTGGCCTGATTCAGCAGAGCCTCCTTATGCTCTTGGGGCTCCCATGCCAAAACAAACACCAAAAAAAAACACCCCAGCAAGGCAGAATAGAGTGGTATTATTACTTCCCTCAATCTGGACACTACACTTCTGATGATGCAGCCTAGAATAGCATTAGCTCTTTTCTTCCCCCTCTTTTTTTTACTGAGGCGGCATCACACTGTTGGCTTAGGTTAAGCTTGTGGTCCACCAAGACTCCTAGATCCTTTTCACATCTATTGCTAGCAAGCCAGGTGTCCCCCATCTTATATTTGTTCAGGTGGTTATATGTGTCTAAGTTTAGAAACTTACATTTGTCCCTATTGAAATTCATCTTTAGTTTTTTGCATCAACTCGGGCCCATTGGCCACTGCAATGAGACAGGCCACCTTATGGGCACATACATCCAGGTGGGAGCTTCATTTGCAGGCTGATCTTTGGTCACTGACAACAGTTAGGGTTGCCATGTTTCAAAAGATTGAAGATTGTGGAGCTTTGTTGCAGAATCTCAAAAAAAGAAGTTTTTGAGCTATTTTTAAAGCCGAATCTCAGCTATATCTGGGAAATTACGGACGTTAAAAAAAAAAAAAAAAGGCAAGCCGGCATTGTCTTGTGGATGCTGTAAAAAGCTTGCATGCATGGGGAGTACCCTTCCACAATAAAGACCTATCTGGAAGCACACTGTGAGTTGCTTTGGTTCATGGTAGAGAAATAGTTAAATGTGGTAGTGTTTCCTCACTTCTGCACCCCCAGGCAGGATGGAACAAGTCCTAGATGTCTCTGCAACTTGCCCATACTGCTGTGGGGACATAAGCAATTTCTTATTCCACTGCTTATACTTCAGAAGTCACTTTTAAGAATCAGGCGACTCTGAATATGCAAAGAGACAGGAGGGACAACCCCTTTGGAATGTGCTACCCAAGGCAAACCTTTCATGCTGTTTCATGTTAAGGTTGGGCCTGGGGGTGGTTGCTTCTTAATTAGGCATGTCAAAATTTATTTTCAATAATAAGATGTAATGGAAGTCTGAATACAATTTTACTGGCACTTTATATATTTATTGGTGAGCCTGCCAATTTAATTAGTCAATTAACTGTTACTTTTAACCAATAAATGTCAATTAATCTGTTAGCATAGAGCACTGGAGAATCAGAACTAGATTTTCAGCTTACAGATCCTACAAAGGGCAGAGTGAACTGACATTCCCTGGGGAAAATTCTGCCAAGAGTTGCTAGGAATAAATATGGAGAACTAATTTCCTCAATTTTGTGTTCTCAGTGGGCTGGGGGACCTCAGGCCCTGGGGCTGGATGTGGCCTTCCAGGTCACACTGTCTGGCAAGCACAGAGTCTCCCAAGTCCATGCACCCTCACCAGCCCTGCAGTCTCGAGTTGTTTTTTGTATGTTTGTTTTGCCGGGCTGGAAGTTTTCCTCTTCCATGGAGAGATCTGTGAGGAGGGTACAGAACCCTCTGAGTTGTGTGTGACTGGAATGTTGCCATCAGCTCAAAGGCAAGAATTGCATTTGTTGTTGCTCTACACAGCACAGGTTTGTGCACATGTACCATACCCCATGGCAGCAGGGCCCCCGGACTCTTAGCTTTCGTTTTAAAAAGTAAGGAATAATAATCTGAGATATACTTAATGTTGAAAAGAAACAGGGTTATACCACAGATAGGGTAAAATGATTAAAATGACATACACCCTGAACATGCAGACACTGGCCATTACTCTCCATGAACATAGATAACAGTGTGATTCTGCCCTGACATCTTCATGGCTTGCATCCTATTGTCTGGCATTTTCTATTTGAGTTGTGACTTCATTCCGTTTAATACTGCATGTGCCAAACAGGGCTGCATTTCTACTGCACCCCGCTGAGTTGCATGCACATCTATCCCACCTACATAGTGCTGCCATGCAGTTTTGTGGAATCTTTCATATTGTTTTATATATAAATTCCTTGAAAGCTCTCTAGAGCATTACATCACAGGCATACCAACAGAGTTTTGAAAGCATCTCAGGAAAAGGCAGAAATAAAGAGGAACAAACAGGGACAGTTATTTATCAGGGACAGGTAGCAGAAAACAGGCACAGTTGGTAATGGATAGCAAGCGTATGGCACCGGAGATGAGCATTTGGGAACAGCAGGCAAGCAAGGTTTGAAACGAAGGAGGGGCACGCTTTCACCCACAGTATGGAAAGGCCTGAGTGCTATTGTACAAATGGAACAGCATTGATTACAGGAGATACCTCCATTTATACAGATGGATTTAGGGTTACACCCCAAGGCTACAAGCCCCAAATTACTCTGCTGTTGCTGAAAGCCATACTGAAAAATGATTTCAGTAGACGTTCTTGCGCTCAAAATGCTTTGCTGCTAGTGCATTGCCTCTCTAGACTCCTGTAACTCTTCCTTTTCCTCCATGTTATGCTGGATAACTCACTACACTAACAGGAAATGGTAGACCGACCAACCCCACAAGACTTGAGGCGGGGGGAAATCAAATTATGTGAAATATTATTTGACTTCATGCACATTCTAATTATACTTTTTATACTAAGCAGACACTAAGATGCAAGAGAACAACCAGTAATGTTTCTGCAAACGAAAATAATGAAACTATGAAGCAGTAGTTTCTTAGCAACAAACTGGAAGCTGTGTTAAGTAATGTTCTTATTTTTATCAGGGCTTGTGTGTATTGGCAGTTTGGCATCTCTATTCTAGGAATTTTTATACGTGCAGATATTTCACTTCCCCCACCCTCTCTCTTGCCATATATATGAGGAGGTTAAAATGACAACAGTGATTGCTACTTTTTATCCAGATAGGTGCATTGTGCATTTAGCAACTGCCCAATATGTAGTAATTCAGCTAGGACAGTTTTTTCTGTAGATTGAAAACAGTAATGAGGTCTAGTCTGTTGAAGTTCTAGCAGTTGTGCAGCTTTTAAAGGCACAAATGTTTTGTCAAGAAAAGGAGAAACAAACCAACACTTAAAATGACAACATATTTAAAGTAGGAATTTCACCTAGTGAAAACAGTTTGTTTTACTAATGTAGGAAAAGCCTCAAAAGTACCATCTCTTTTTTCCTTTACCAAAAACACATGGGCTCTACTGAATGGTTTGCTCACAGTATCTGTATGTGTTTTGGCTACAGAGACCTTCATATCCCAAGAGCAAGCAGGACTCCAGTCCTATGAAGAAAGGCTACACCACATTCAGAAGACAATGTAGCCTTTGTCAGTTGTCACAGTTTGTGCAAGAGAGAGCAAGGCAGCACCCTTGACACCCACATCCCCATTGGCTCTACGAGTCCTAATTTGGGAGAAAAGTGGGATATAAATGCATTGAATAAATAAACATGATGACCCTCCTGGATCAGGCCATGTAGACCTCCTATGGGAAACCTGCAAGCAAGCTGGAAATGAGTGCAGCAGCAATCTGTCCAGCTGCAGTTCCCAGCAATGTGTAATTCCTCTACAATCCAAGTGTTTTGTGGGTGCATGTCCATAGAGCTAAGTCTGCTCTACATGCATCAACTCCCACTGAATGCAGAACTCTATTTAACTCTATTTATGCTTCATTCTGCCCTTCATACCATGGGCATCCATGGGGTAAGGGGAGTCCTCACCAATCTCACCCACCTCTGGATGAACGATAATTTAAGGATCTCCTGCTTTCTTTTTTTAAAAAAAGTCTAGCAGTTCTAGAACCTAAGTATAAGACAAATTTGTACGTGCACTATTCTTTCCATTCTTTTTATATAGTGAGAAACTGGCTTGCCTTTCCCCTTCAGTGTTTTAATTGGTCAGTCTTCTCCTCCAGAAAAACTCCTACAGACTCCCATGCTTCACACAATTGTTAATCACATAAGGGGACAGGAACTAGGACTGAACAGGACTACTATTCCCTATCACTACTACTATTATTCAGAAGAAGCTATGCCAATATTATAAGAACTTAGCACCAGGTAGGGCCAACACATTTAACCAACTGCACCTGGTGGGTGGAAGTTTATATACATCGATCTGGAAGTTTGCAAATCACCTGGGAAACTCTTCTGCACAGCCCAGATGGAGCAGATAAGGATACCACCACTGATAATATCAAAAGCTGCTGAAAAGTCAAGGAAAATGAACAGGGACACATTTCCCTGTTTCTATCCTGACAGAGGTCATCATACTGAGCAATCAATGCCATCTTTAAATATTTTAAGGGCTGTCACATGGAAGAGGGAACATGATTGTTTTCTCCTGCTCTGGAGGGTAGGCCTCGAGGCAACGGCTTCAAGTTGCGAGAAAGGAGATTCCAACTAAACATTTGAAAAACTTTCTGAAAGTAAGAGCTGTTTGGCAGTGGAACAGACTCCCTCGAGAGGCGGTGGACTCTCCTTCCTTGGAGGTTTTTAAGCAGAGATTGGATGGCCATCTGTCATGGATGCTTTAGCTCAGATTGCATTGAGTTGGATTGCATTGCATTGAGTTGGACTAGATGACCCTTGGGTCCCTTCCAGCTCTAAGATTCTATGAATGCAGTTAGTTCCTCTACCATAACCAGGTCTAAACCCAAACTGTAATGGATTTAGAAAATCAGTTTCCTCCAAGAGCGCCTGGATCTGGTTTGTGACTCAAGAACCTTGATATTGGTTGTTTAGTTGATATTGAGTCGGAGACAATCATTAACACGTTTTGATAACTTGAAGGCAGGCATTATGGCTCAGACAGAAGTTATAATAGTATGGCACTTAAATTCTGGACTATTGCGATTTATTTATTTTTCTTCACTGAAGCCCTTAAGGCTTTATATACGCTTTTCAAAAAGGGCCTCATTTTTATTCATCATTTGCTCTCTAAATTTCAACCGTGTCTTCTAAGCTGAAATCAAGGAGGCTTACAAAACACAATGAATATTTAAGAAACACAAACATAATCATTATCATAAAACCTTGATGTTCTGTTAATAAGGTGGCACAAGATCACATTACATAAAACCACTAAATAAATAAATAAATAAAAATGTGAGCCAGTCTCTCAAAAGAAAATGTCTCCTTGAGGTTCAAAATCAATTGACACAAGCAATTTCTGTGGAAGGGATTTCCTCATAAGGTGATTGTAATAGCATTGAAAAATTATAAGTAGAAACCGTTTTCCAGTTAAGTTGCAAAGAAGAGGCTTGACAAAAAAATTGTTTAATTCATTAAGGCCCTGAATTCTTTTTATGTAACAATGTTTGTGCAGCTGGTAGGGAAGACTGGGAACTTCAAGTGTTACAACTTTCAAATTCTTTAAAGTGTATTGTACTTTAAAGAACTGGCATGATATGTAATTCTGTCAATGTGAAGGCGTAATGCTTCAAGGAGGAAGGAGTCAAATGTGAAATTGCTGATCTTCTAACGGAAACACATAACTTGTCCCTCAGATCAGCCTCCATTCCTGAAGAATTGTAAAGAAGCCAATTTAACGCCAGTATTTCAAAAAGGATGCGGGGGGATCCTGGAGATTATAGGCTGGTTAGCTTAACATTTTTCCTGCGAAAACTGGTGGAATTTATTGTTTTGTTTTTTAAAAGTTGCCAAGCATATAATGAACCTTGCTGAAGGAGGGCAAGCATGGCTTCTGAAGGACAAGCCCTGTTTCACAGTGCTATTAGAATTATTTAGAAGTGTCAGTAAGCATATTGTAGATCAAAGTCTTTTATATGTTGAGTTTAATTCTGCATTTTTTCATTTTTACTGGACTTGCGTCATCCACTTTGAGGAGCTGCCAGGCAAGGTGCCAGTTTGCAAAACAAACAAATAATAAATTGGGGTCGTCAGTTCTTTGTCATGATAGATTTTAATAGGGTTCACATTTTTTCCAATGGCTTCTGCAGCTGTGCCTGTAAGATAGGACAACTTATGTGTTGCCAAAAGGGGGGGGGGGGGGAGGGAATGCATCACACAAAAAGGCGGCCAAAAAAATTAGCGTAAACCTTGCATAGTCTAAGTTATATTTATAGATGCACATTTATAAATAATTACTATAATAATTACTAGAAACACATCTCACCATAACTGAGAAGATAGTGGCTTGTGTGCCTGCTCAGTCTCCTATCCGGATGGTATTTGCTGATAGGCATCTTCAAATCCCCTGCTCCTCTTTCTCTAGTTTTTTATTTTTAAACTGGACTACCACAGACCCTAGGGCTTGCCGATCAGAAGGTCAGCGGTTCGAATCCCCGCGATGGGATGAGCTCCCGTTGCTTGGTCCCAGCTCCTGCCAACCTAGCAGTTCGAAAGCACGTCAAAGTGCAAGTAGATAAATAGGTACCACTCTGGCGGGAAGGTAAACGGCGTTTCTGTGCACTGCTCTGGTTCACCTGAAGCGGCTTAGTCATGCTGGTTACATGACCCGGAAGCTGTACACCGGCTCCCTCAGCCAATAAAGCAAGATGAGCACCGCAACCCCAGAATCGGTCACAACTGAACCTAATGGTCAGGGGTACCTTTACCTTTACCTAGGACCAGAGAGCCCTTCATAGGGCCTTCTTGACCTCCCTTGAAATAGAGGGCTGTAAAGTTGGACACATGGCTACCCTACTGTAACAGCAGCTTCATCTGTAGCTATTAGCAGATGATAAAATCTTTCTCCTGCTCTGAAAAGCACAATCCTTGCAGATCAAGCGTCTGTTAAAGGCACAGTTGCAGAAGCCACCTGAACAGTCCTCCTCAAAGCCTAAAGAGTTGGCAGAGTGGTTCAATCTCCTTATGCCTGTGCCTCTGAGGTAATGTATAGTAATGATTTCCTAGGACAGAAAATGGTTTCAAGGTGCTGCTTTTCACTGCTGCTCTACTAATACGGATGCATCAAGGAATATTTTTCAAGCACCCCAATGACTGAGAAGCAACCGGAAATAGTCTTAGAGAGATGAAATCATACTAATTATTGCAATAATTGCATTTCACTGTCTGGCCCCATCCTTTCCCTTCCAGAAATCTCCTGTTTGCTGTCTCTGCCTATGTGTCATAGTATAAGAGAAGCTGTTCCGGCCATCTGTCTGTCTTCATGCTTAACTCAAAAACTCTCCATTGTTTCTGGTGTATAATTTAAGCCGTACATATTCTTTTTGCCAAGATCAACCTGCAAAATGCTCTCCATCGCACAGGAGAAAATAACATGCTGTGTCTTCTGGCAGTGCACTTTAGCTACTTGGAACTCCCCCCCCCCCCGCTCATCATGTTACTCTCCACATGCCCCTTCTCTCAGTGAAAAACACCGGAGGTGCGGGGAGGGCAAGAGGAGGAGAACAATAGGAAAAGTAAGAGAAAATAACATGGTTCTTTCTTAGGTGAAGCTTGGCGTGACATTCAAATCCATACAGCCATTGTATTAAGAACATTAACAGCCTTGCTGGGTCAGAACAGCAGACACTTAAAGGGAAATGGTATAAGTGCACAGCACTCCAGAGGAGTTCTGCACTCCCTGTTCCTTAATTCTATCAGTGTGGTGAGGACTATTTTAAGGTTACTGGATGCAGCGGAAGATGGGACTGCTCCCATAACAGCTGGGCAGAAAAGAGAATTCTAGGAAATGCATCTTCACATTCACATCTGTCCAAGGCTACTGATGGGGGAGACTGCTGTTGCATTCATGTCCTGCTTGGGGGAGTCCCAAAAACATCTGGCTGGCCACTGTGAGAGCAGGATGCTGGACTAGATGGCCCTTTGGCAGCCACTGACTCAGTAGAACTATGACTGCAGGTAAGAACTGCTGCTCCATCAGCCCGTCACATGTCTGTCCAACATGTCAGGAGGCTAGCAGGCCAGGCACACCGCCAGCCACACGTGCAGCAACCATGAGAAGGGGGACTTGTGTATACAGTGGATGCTTGGGTCGTGAACATGATCCGTACAGAAGGCACTTTCGCAACCCACTGTTCGCAACCCACGAGCGTCGTGATTTAGCAGTTCTGCGCATGCACAAGCGCCAAAACCCAGAAGTAATTGTTTTGGTACTTCTGGGTTCGGTGCAGTGCGCAACCCGAAGCGTCTGTAATCCGAGGTATGACTCTACTGACATAGGCACTCACAGCTCTTCTGTGTAAGGATGGTATCCTGAGTCAGAGTCCTTTCTCAGATGGAGAAATGTGATGTGCATTGGTACATGCACAGGGCTCATGCACATGGTCACCCAATGTATGGTTGCTGGGGTAGAGATGTAGCAGCAAGGTTTATTAGCAGGGACCAAGACTGGTTTGTGATGCTCCTCAACCCTCATGTGGGCTTTAAACCCATGATTGAGCAATAGCAAAGCAATGCACACACACACACACACACACACACACACTTAGTACCGAACAGGATGCAGGTGGATTAGGTAGTGAGGTTTATCTGCCCACCTCTCCCAGTTGACTCCCCACCAGCTGAAGTTGGGATAGCTATCTGCAAGAAAACAAACCAACCAAAGGTCATTCCTGGAATCTGGGGCAACCAAGCTGTTTCCACTGCTTTCACTTGACAGTATTAGATCTAATCCAGGCCTATATAATCCTGCCTGCACTTTTGCCGTATCCATCCTGAGCAGGAGTGCTGCAGATGCGACAGTAGTTCTACTCCTCTGCAAAGCCCAGCCAGCACCATAAAAGAATTCAATGCACAATATGCAGAGTTAGGAAGCTGTCCAAATCAAGCCAGACTATTCCAGGTATTTGCTATTCTGACTGGCAGCTACTCACCAGTGTCCCTGAAAAAGATCTCTCCCAGCACCTACAACCTGTCCCCCCCCCCCCAAGTGGAAAGGCAGAATTGAGCCTGTAGTCAAAGCATATGCTCTACTGTTGAGCTATGTATGGTCCCCCCCCCCACCCAGAACCTGCCCTATTCTTGTGACTAATTTGATTTAAACTGTTTTTAATATTGCATTTTAAAATGGCAAGAATTGGACCTTTTGGTGAAGGACAAGTAACAGTAGATGGATGTGGATTTATTCAAAGTTTGTTGTGCACAAGATTTGAATCTGGCATTTATAGAAAAATGGGCAAATAGGTCACATGAAAGACGGTAACATTAAGAAAATTGACAACTTAGGAAAATATGGTTTTATTTTATTGAATCCGCTTTGACATTTTTACTGCTTCAATTTGCTATTGCTATTCTATATAGGACATTGTTAAAAAAATAAAATTGTGAAATGGGCTTGGGTTTGGGAGGAGGGGGAATGTTTGTTGGATGTCACTTCTCCTCCCCTCCTTTTCAATAATTAATAAAATCAATTTTAAAAGTAGCAGTAGTAACAACAACAATACAAGGTGAAGAGACTTCAGCAACTTTTAATGAGAAAAAATACAGGGCCAAACGATTCAGACAGAGACTACGGCATGAGAGCACAAGAGCTCAGAAAGCGTGCAATATCACCCTCCTGTTAATCTGTGATTAGCTGGAGAGGGCCGCGGGTGGCACTGTGGGTTAAACTACAGAGCCTAGAACTTGCGGATCACAAGGTCGGCGGTTCGAATCCCTGCGTTGCTTGGTCTCTGCTCCTGCCAACCTAGCAGTGCAAAGTGGAAGTAGATAAATAGCTACCGCTCCGGCAGGAAGGTAAACGGCGTTTCCGTGCGCTGCTCTGGTTTGCCAGAAGAGGCTTAGTCATGCTGGCCACATGACTTGGAAGCTGTACGCTGGCTCCCTCGGCCAGGAAAGCGAGATGAGCACTGCAACCGCAGTCAGTCACGACTGGACCTAATGATCAGGGGTCCCTTTACCTTTATGCCTCGGTTACTCGAGCTAATGAAGTGCTGAACATTCTCTGAGGATAAAATAAAAAAATAAAAAAAAAACAGCCATAATTAAGCAACGGGGATGGAGGAGAGCCCTTCTTGATAACATACCTCCAAAACTCCACTCAACTTATACCAGAGCAATAACGCTCATCTAAACCGACCATCGGATAACAAAAACCAGCAGAATCGGATGCCTCATCCTGTGCTTTCCCCCACCCTTCCCATAGAGACATGACCGAGCCAACGCAGCAACCGCAGCCTTCCCCACTGCTGGAGAGGCAGCCAGCACGCAGCCTGATAAAAGTTCTGAAGCGAGCTTGGCGCTGGGGGATGACGTCACGGCATCATGGCCGCCCCCGTGAGGCTCCCACGTGGTGGGATTTCCCGGAAGCGTCGCTGTGCAGTGTCTGGTGGGATCTTCGCAGGGACTTTTTTCCGCGGGTGCAAACGGCGCTCGCTGGGCCGTTAAACCCGGCAAGCGCGCAGAAGTAGCCTCGGAGGCCAGCGGAGGAAGGAAGGCAAGGATTACTTTTGTGCAGCCGTAGAGATTTGTGTGGTGTAATGTATTTATGCATATAGATATTTCAGTATAAGTCTCTTGGAGACCTTGGGTGACAAGCGACTAATAAGTTCAGCTAATAAGAATAAATAATAAGAACTTGGAAGGAGATAACCGCGTGGGGCGGGTAGCAGGAAAGGACGGACGGCAGACCCCAAAGAAGCAAAATCGAGGTTGCTATTTACTGTTCTTGTAGTTTCATTACCATTTATAAGCCTGCATCCTTAAAAATGCTTGTTATTGCCGCTTTGATGCCTCGCTGTTCCTCTCAGGAGCATAGAGTGGCATTTTCCTTCCTGTTTCTCCCCTCCCCCCTCCCCCCCTCCGCCCCCCACTTTAATCTCGCGACAGTAACCGTAAGATTGGTTGAGAAACGGCGGGGGAGGGGGATCAGCTGGGGGTTCACCCCACTGTGGCGATGTGGTGGTTTGGAGATTGGTCTCCTCAGTACTTGTAAGTAAATCCCCGGTGAATCAGTTAAACTTCTGAATAAAACATATTTAGGATGGCTTCCTGGTCAACTGTTAATTCATGCAGTTGGCTGCGTGTTGGACGCAAGCTCACAACTTAATGTTGTTGCGTACCACTTTTACTGGGTGGACTGGTGAATTGGGAGGTTGCTGATTAGCAGAGATCCAAAAGTCTCTCATTATCTGAAAACCGAACACTTACAGTTCATTTCTATTTTTGATTCTTCCTTGTATGTTCACCTGCAAATTGGATGGGGTAAATAACATTTTCGGTTGTTTATTTGTTTGCCTATTAATTTAATTCCACCTATTGTACATCTGTTAATGTGGGTACTTCTGCCTTACTTTCCCAAAGTTGCAGCTCTGTTTTAACAACCATATGTTTAAACCCGGATACTGAATCCCACAAAAACTGTAGTTTAGGATTAGGATCGACATGTTGGACAATTAACCATGTTAAATACTCAGATATTTGAAGTATAAGCCACTGAGCGATATCCAGCTGAGTCATACTCTGAATAGACCCATTGAAACCAGTGGACTTCAGTTATTTAAGTCAGCTTATTTCAGTGGGGCTGTTCTGAGTATGACTAGCATTGAATAAAGGTGTAGAAGATTACTCTTTTATTTCAGCTCCCCAGCTCTGTTGGCAGGGCTGGACCTAGGAGCATGGAAAAATGTACCCCCTTGGCTACCAGATGTAACTGCAGGCATTTCCAAACAGGCACACAAGCTTCTGTGAGTAAGCTGCCATCAGTTACAGAAGCCACTGGGACTGGAAAGATCCAGGTTCAGTTCCTCATTCAGTCATGAAGCTTATGGTGTGATGTTGGGTTGGGTTAGTTGCACACAGTTTGCACGGCCTGCTTCACAGGGCTGTTCCAAGGAGAATAATGGGGAATGGGTAGTATGCTTGATAATGTGGGTCCTGTGGAGGATGGGCAGAATTAAAATAATATATCACATTTTTAAAAAGTTGATGTCATTGTTTTATAGTACAGTGGTGTTGTTGTGTAGTCGTGTCCGACTCTTCGTGACCCCATGGACCAGAGCACGCCAGGCACTTCTGTCTTCCACTGCCTCCCGCAGTTTGGTCAAACTCATGCTGGTAGCTTCAAGAACACTGTCCAACCATCTCATCCGCTGTCGTCCCCTTCTCCTTGTGCCCTCCATCTTTCCCAACATCAGGGTCTTTTCCAGGGAGTCTTCTCTTCTCAGGATGTGGCCAAAGTATTTGAGTCTCAGCTTCAGGATCTGTCATTCCAGTGAGCACTCAGGGCTGATTTCCATAAGAATGGATAGGTTTGATCTTCTTGCAGTCCATGGGACTCTCAAGAGTCTCCTCCAGCACCATAATTCAAAAGCATTAATTCTTCGGCGATCAGCCTTCTTTATGGTCCAGCTAGTACAGTGGTACCTCTAGTTAAGAACTTAATTTGTTCCGGAGGTCCGTTCTTAACCTGAAACTGTTCTTAACTTGAAGCACCACTTTAGCTAATGGGGCCTCCTGCTGCTGCGGCGCGATTTCTGTTCTCATCCTGAAGCCAAGTTCTTAACCTCAGGTACTATTTCTGGGTTAGCGGAGTCTGTAACCTGAAGCGTATGTAACCTGAAGCGCCTGTAACCCAAGATACCACTGTAAGGGCCATCTAAGTGTCAGACCGGTTGATTAGCATTTGTCCTCCTGCTGTAACCTTATTGTGACCATTATGGGACTGGTCAAATGCCTGAGATAGCTCAGTCGGTAGAGCATGAGACCCTTAATCTCAGGGTCATGGGTTCAAGCCCCACGTTGGGCAAAAGATCCTGCATTGCAAATTTATTTTGTATAGTTAAGCTTTTACGTCTATCTTCAGTACATTTATGCTATGTTATTGCAACGGCCAGTGGCTGATGCAAATAAATATTCTGATTCCCTGCACTGCGGGGGTTGGAATAGATGACCCTCGGGGTCCCTTCCAACTCTATGATTCTGTGAATGCCCAGCTATATGTTTAGGATACTTTATAAGGGAACATGCAGCTGACAGTACAAGGCACCACTTCATTTCATGTCTTCCCTTTGCAATTTTCAGAAGGAAAAATTGTATTCCTTTTGTACATGTAATCATCTACCAGCTTTTGAGTCTAATGATTCCGATGCCACAGCTGCCAGTTATAGCTTGCTTTGTCCATGCTTGCTGTCTGAAAGTTTTTTTAAAAAATACAGTCACTACCAAATCTGAGAGGATTGTTGTTCAGAACAAAATATGTAGAACCAAATGTTCAAAGAACCAGGAAGAGAACACAAGCCTATGAAGGGCATATTGAGACATGTTGCTGTAGGAGTTGCTCACATGAGTGATTATTCAACTCCCCCAGCCCCCAAGATAAATGTTCACAGTAAAAGTCCTAGGAGCTGTTATCACTTTTCATATGAATGGACTTAGCAGGCTGGTAAGGACGACTGTAAGGGGAAGGTCTCTGCTAGTTAGCCAAGGTGGTGCCCTCTAAATGCTGTTGGACTAGTGGTTAGGGTGTCAGGCTAGGGAGACCAGGGTTCAAATCCCTGCTCACCCATGGTCTGGAATGATTGGAGTTGTAGTCCAAAATATCTGGAATGCATTAGGTTGGGAAACTCTGGTCTAGGGAAAGGCAGGATCTTGGGAGAAGGTAGCATGGCGTGGGAAGCAGGGAAGGACTAGGAAAGGAGGGTGGGAGTGGTCTGAATGAACTTAGGGAGGACCTAAGAGGGGAAGAGAAACTAGACTGCTGAATGAGTGAAGGAGGGATGCTAATAGTTGGGAGCTGCAGAGAATTACATTTTGATTTGAAATGGCCTCATCAGATACACCTGCCTAGTTCAGTTTATAAAGATATGCCCTTCCATCAAATCAAAGAAGAGGCAGAGCAAAGTAGATTTACAATTAATATTAAATTTATTGACAGTGGCAGGAATATATAGCTCAATCCTTGAAAACCACACAAATTCTGATTGGCTTAAGAAAATCTGGGACATGGTTTTAATATCCAGATTGGCTTTTTTTTACAAGCAGCTATAGCAGCACAAAACAGACTTTGTTTATTAATTCTAAAAACAACAAATTTCATGATGTACTGCCATTTATCACTTTTTCTGCATTATGAGTCACTTAAAAAAAAAATTTAATAATTGCATAAAGTGTTAAAACAGTGCACAGTGGTATCCTTTTTTTCTTTTATCGCTTCCCTTTGTGCAATTTCATGTTATGTACTTTATATAATGGGACGCAGGTGGCGCTGTGGGTTAAACCACAGAGCCTAGGACTTGCGGATCAGAAGGTCGGTGGTTCGAATCCCTACGACGGGGTGAGCTCCTGTTGCTCGGTCCCAGCTCCTGCCAACCTAGCAGTTCGAAAGCACCTCAAAGTGCAAGTAGATAAATAGGTATCGCTCCGGTGGGAAGGTAAACGGCGTTTCCGTGCGCTGCTATGGTTCGCCAGAAGCGGCTTAGTCATGCTGGCCACATGACCCGGAAGCTGTACGCCAGCTCCCTTGGCCAATGAAGCGAGATGAGTGCCGCAACCCCAGAGTTGGTCATAACTGGACCTAATGGTCAGGGGTACCTTTACCTTTACCTTTACTTCATATAATGAATTTAACTGATAGCCATTTTTGAAATATTTTCCTTTGTTCTTCTTTGAAGGTCAGTCATGAAGCTCAAGCGAGGTTCAAGTAAGTTTAAGACTCCATCCAAACTTAAGCGAAGAGGCATCAAAGTGACAGGGGCATGGAAGCCCATTGAGATTGACCCAAATCTCTTTGCCGACGAGCAACTTGGAGGCTTAGTATGTTTTGAGGAGCTTACAGATTATAAACTGGTGTCTTCCTCAAAAGCGGGAGAAGAAAATGCCAAGGGGAGAAAATCTAGTAGGCGGCCTGGAGAAGTGGAAGACCTGGAGCAAGAGCATAGTGCAATTCCCAAAAAGAAGAGGAAGAAGGAGAAAAATCTGGAACAGGAGGTGAGGAGTGGTTATGAACCCAAAGTGAAGGAACTGGTAACAACTGAGCAGGAGGCTGAATGTAAAGAGGCCATCCCTAGCTTTGAGCAAGATGAGAGAGTAGAAGGAGACACCACAATCCTTAAAAGGAAAGCGAAGAAAAAGAGGAAGAGAGAGTTGAAGAAGAAAACCTGTCCTCCCCAAGATGTTGCTGAACCAGCTAAAGCTTCTAAAAAGGCTAAAAACTGGACAGCAGAAGTCCTGTCTTTATCTTCAGGTCAGGAAGTGGACATGTCTGCATGGAAAGGCCTCTTCGTTCCTAAGCCTGTTCTTCAGGCACTGAGTGAATTAGGGTTCAGTGCGCCAACTCCGATTCAGGCCCTGGCTCTGCCTTCTGCGATTCGAGATGGCATGGACATCCTTGGAGCTGCAGAGACAGGTATAATTCATTGCTACGGCGATTGTTTCGCTTCCACTGTCCAAGATGTGTTGATTCTGTACCTCCATAAGCACATGATAGAAGCATGGATTTTGGTAATTGAGCACAAAGTACAATGTGTTGAGAATTTCAGCTTTTTCTTTTGTGGGTGAAAAATATTTGGGTGCAGGGGCTGCTGAAATTGAAGAGGGCCATCAGGACATCAGTGGTGAGGACAGGGCCGGCCCAAGACATTTTACTGCTGTAGGCAAGACCAGCAATGCCCTCTTCCCCACAACAATTAATTTATTATTTTTATTTATTAAATTTATATAACACTCTCCATCGTAAGATCTCAAGGCGGTTCACAGAATAAAATACAAGTTAAAAGCAAGAGTGCAAATTTTCAACTTTGAAACGTGCTTTTTGATTGTAAAATTTTATATGGCAATTTCAGTGTATTAGATTTGTTGGCATCTCTCAGCTAAATTTGGCAGGCATCAAATATGGATTCTTATAACCTGCCAGTTGTTGATAACAAATCACAGACAGCTGCACGGGCACCAAGATTCAACTCGTATCTGTGTGTTTGTGTGTTTTTAAATATTCCAATCTGTTCCGAGTTGCTTTGTACTCTCTTTTTCAATCTGTGCTCTGGCTTCTAAGCCACTACGTCTAAAACAAAGCTCTGTGTTTTCCTTATTCACTGTAATGGGGAACCTGCAGTGACTATAACATTTTCCCCTTTTTGGCCAAAGTGGATAAAATTTTGAGAGACAAATACTCTTCCGGAATGCAGTGAGCCTGCCAAATTGTAGACCGATAGAGAAATTTTCATGAAGGGCGCCTTTAAAATTTGATGAATCTTAACTGAAGGAAAAGTCTATTACTTTTTTGATGTTCTGGCCGAATTGGATGCAGTTTGCAGGCATCACCACCCCTTCTGAGGGGATGAAGACTTCTGAATTTCAGAATGAATCATAAGGTGGTGGTAGAAGGTTTATTGGTGGAGTGTGTGAGCTCCCCATGCCCCCTAAGACTTAGAGATTGCAACTTTTCTTCCTTAAGAGAGTGAGAGACCTCTACATTGTGATTGGAGTGCCCTGAGAAAATAATTATCTGTGATTCAAGCCAAGACCTGTCTGTCAACATGACAGATTGCACCCTTTCCCCCTTTGAGCTCTGGGCATCTCCCCTCTCGGTTTTGTTTCATTTTGGTGGGGAGAGATTTGTTCATTTTTTTTGAGAGCTAAAGCTACAGAGCCATTCTGCTGATGTTGCTGAACTGCAGCTCCCATAATCCTCCACCATTGGCCATGCTGTCTGGGACTTACGAGATTCATAGTCCCAGCAACATCTGGAGGGCTGCAGGTTAACCACCCCTGGCTTATTGAATTGAGAAGGTCCCAACTTCGTTTCCTCTGAATTCACATTGTCTCAACACTTACTGAGGGGGAGCAATAGTGCGATAGAAGAAATGTCTGCCAATTCCCCCTTCCCTAGGTGGACTGTCTTCCAGATTCAGAGGCCAGCCTGGGTGAACAACCTTTACCACAAGACCTGGGGTCAGGGACATATGCGCAGGGAGACTTGGTGTGGGGGGCAGGGATTAAAAGAGGTCCTCCTGTTTGCCAGTTTTCACTTGGGAAAAGTCCCTCCATTCCTTATGAGGGAAACCACTGGGTTAGTGATTCCATATTTCCTACAGAAGGAGTTAAAATGTCAGTGGCAGCAACAGAAAATTGTATCACGAGAGATGAGTTGAGTAGAATGCAGTTTGTCCTTGGCCTAGTTTTCATTTCTGTGTGTGGAGAGCACTGATCAGAGCTGTCAATTAAGACAATTCCTTTTATAGAGCTTTTTTAAAAAGACCAAGAGTAGAAGGAAAAATCCAACCAAGTACACATGTTTGCACGTCAATAGCATTACACTGCTTTGAATGTTACCTTAGGATGGTGGAAGCCTCAGAGCAGCCTTTGCACACCCAACCACAAGCAGGCCAGAAACCACTACAATTTTTAATATATTTTTTAAGCAGAGCAGCCATTTTGCTTTGCTGTGAGTCTTATTACAGACTAGCAGCCTACAAATGAACCAGTACTTTTTAAGAGTCCAGGCACTTATTTGTTGGTTTTAAAAAATATGTATATATTCAAAAGATTTCACAATGATTTATATTTATTAATTACTACTGTTGAAAAGCAACCCACAGTGAAGTGTCTTGGTGAGATAAGCAACGACAGGTGCCTGCTTTAAGAAGCGCCAATTTGACT
Source organism: Podarcis pityusensis (assembly GCF_964106645.2). Lineage (NCBI taxonomy): Eukaryota > Metazoa > Chordata > Lepidosauria > Squamata > Lacertidae > Podarcis > Podarcis pityusensis. Next base: position 21,346,704 of record NC_138028.1, read on the forward strand.
CATTGTAACTACATATATTTACATGGCTTTAATTAAGAGAGGGAGCCCTGGCTGAGGGATAATGCATATCCTTTGTATCCAGAATTTCTGAGGTTCAATCCTCATCAACTTCAAGGAGCAGGAAGCTGCTGAAGTAAAAGAATTCCTTGCCTGAGATCCTGGAAAAGAGCTGGCAGTCAAAGAAGAGTAGACAATACCAGACTAGTGGGGGGAAACCGGCTGGTTTGGTTTCTTAATTTTAGATTTAAGCTTAGTTTTTATCATTCAACAAGTGTACAAAATATTAAGAAAATTGGATGACACCAGGTAAAAAAGTTGGATCACTTGATATGGAATTACCTGGCTACACTAGCGTAAGGCAGTTTAGAAAACATTCGGAAAAGAGCAACCTGTTGAATGTTTGACTCTCATTTACACTGTATACGGATGGAGTGTTTCTTGGGGTGTGGGGATGTATGGGGGTGGTTTGTTATATGAGTTTTTTAAAAACAAAAAGATGTGTTAAAAAGAAATGGGATGGAGCAAGTCCCCTATAAAAAAAGGTGCAGAATTTGGGGCTTTTTAGTTTAGGGAAAAGGCAAAGAGAGGCAACATGGTAGAAGTTCATAAAATTGTGCATGGAGAAAGTGGATAGAGAAATGTTTTTCCCCCCTTGCTCCTCACGCTACAACTCATCCAATGAAGCTGAATGTTGGAAGATTCAGGATGGGTAAAAGAAAGTGCCTAGTTAAACTCTGGAGCTTAGTTCTGTGGAAGGCAATGATGGCCATCAGCTTGGATAGCTTTAAAAGAGGGTTAGGCAACATCATGGAGGGCAAGCCTACCAAGGACTACCAGCCATGTGGTCTAGCCTGCCTCCATGGTTGGAGGCAGCAATGCTGGAAGCCACATGCGGGGGGGGGGGACGACTCTTGGGTTTGCCAGTTTCCCCCAGGCATCTGGGTGGCTTCTGTGACAAGATGCTGGACTAGTGTGATGGCTTGTGTATGCTCTTCACAATAAGCACCCTCTGCTCACTCAGAGAGGTATTTACAGTTCTTTATTTTACATATGGACAAGCAGCACATTACAATCATGCGTCTGAATTGTCCAGTTCAGATTCAGGGAGTTGTCTTCTCCGGCTTCTCCAACAGAAAAGGCGGGGAAGTTTCATGGGACGTCTCTGATCCTTTCGTTTTAACCCTCTCCTTTCCTATGCCGACGGCACAGGGACAGGCTCTCCATCTGTTCCTGAACTTCCTGTGTGGTTCTGGGGCTCTGCTTCAGCATCAGAGAGCCTTCCCGCCTCCTGGCTCTCTCCCTCTTCCCCATCTGTCACTTCCTCTCTATCTATCTCTTACTGTTCCCGCTCCTCAGAGGTGTACCCTGGCAACCCTGTGACAACTAGGTGGGCCATTGGCCTGATCCAGCAGGCTCCGCTTGTGTTCCTAGGTTTCTAACCTGCGTTTTATTTGTCCATGTTTAGGAAGTGGTAAGACTCTTGCTTTCGCCATTCCAATGATCCATTCCATTCTGCAGTGGCGCAAGTCAACAGGACTGGCAAGTGGAAGGGACAGGCCGCTTGATGAAGGAGAGGATGGTGAGGATGAGGTACCCAAGCAGGAAGAGAGTGTGGATACAGGAGGCTTGAGCCCTGATGGGGGTGAAGCTAGTGGCGATGACGATGGCGACGGTGACAAGTCTTTGGCAGCAGGAAACCTGAAGGTGTTGGAGGGTGCAGAACATGATCTGGGTTCCCCAAAACCTAATGCTGCTGCACATAGAAACAATCCTCTTCTGGGTTTGGTCTTGACTCCTACAAGAGAACTTGCTGTCCAAGTGAAGCATCACATTGATGCGGTGAACAGATTCACAGGTAATGTCAATTCCTGGTAATCATAGAATTGGAAGGGATTCCATGGGTCCAACGCTCTGCAATGCAGCAATCTCAACTAAAGCCCCCATGACAGATGGCCATCTATCAATGCTATTGTTGTGGTTATTATTTCATTTGTGAATCACTTCCTATGACGCATCTGGAAGTGATTCTACAATACAGTGAAGAGAGATGAGACAATAGCATATATAAAATCAGTTTTGTTTTCATCTAACATACATATAAAGGTCTGTCTTCCATTACTTACTTTGCTGCTGAAGTACATTGCTTCAGTTTCCCTTTCCTAAAATGGAAACATGCTCTGCAGAGAAAGTTTCCTACAGTTTTCTGTCTTCTCTGTAGGGAAAGCACAGACTATGGTATGCACAATCAGTTTGCTGAGAAAATCCTTGGGTTTTTTCTTTTCTTTTTTGAAATGCAGCTTTCTAACCTTCCTTGCTGTGAGGCTATGTTTGAAGGTGTCTGGGCATGGCCTGTGGACATCTGAGAACCCAGAGAGGTGGTTGAGTAAGAAGTCCAGTGATTGGTGGTGGCGCTTCAATGACCTGCCCGGTTCATTTTCGCACACAACTAGAAAGCCAAGATAAATTATTCAGAATAAGAGTGGTTGTTATTTGCATAATTTATACAGGTTGAGAATTCCACTTTTGGGGGTGCTCAGCATCGCATCAGTAAGGATTTTTTAAATTTTTAAGATGATCCACTACTAGGAGGAGTGCACACCATCTTGAATACGGGATAAATGCTGTTTTGGAGATGCAGGTCATCTTTGTAGTTCATTGGTTTTTTAAAAAAACATTGGGAAATACTTTTGTGGAGATTTGTGCTCCTGAAAAGAGGGGAGGTAAATCCAGTGATTTCTTACAAACATGGTGCAGCATCTCATGACTTTCATGCCAGAAAATTTTATGAAATATAGCTGCAGCAACAATGCTCCAGGGACCTTAATGTCCTGTTGGTCTTCTGTCTTTTAGGCATTAAAGCAACCATTCTTGTTGGAGGAATGGCACCTCAGAAGCAGCAGCGAGTTCTGAAAAGGAAGCCCGAGATTGTAATCGCAACCCCGGGGCGCCTGTGGGAACTAATACAGGAGAAGCAGCCACATCTCTCAAACCTGCGGCAACTCAGGTACTCAAGATCCCTTTTCAAATATGTCTTCCTTCTCCCAAACGAGCAAATACTATCTGGGTATTTTTAAGATCATCAATGCTAAAGAACTTCCTGCTTAAGCAATAGTACAGAGGTATTCAGTGTATCACCCTCCAGATGTTTTTGGACTACAGCTCCCATCAGCCCTGACCGTTGGTGGTTCTCACTGGGGCTGATGGGATTTGGAGTTCAGCAACACCAAGGGCACCATGGTTAGCCACCTCTGCAGTAAACACTTTGCAGGATCTTTCAGGGTGTTCCCTTGAAGTTCACAGTTGCTGCTTTGAGAATCGGGGGACACTTACGCATGCTTGATGTTGCACTTGGACTGCTTAGCTCTGTTGCACCTGCCTGAACATACTGTGGCTCATTCAGATGAACAGCAGAGACCATGAAGCTACTATAGAACAATTGAGGTGGGTGGAGGATGGAAACGGTTTCCATAATTGGCCTGACTTACCAGATTTTCTCCTCCACCCAGCTCATGCCACGTTTCAAAGCAAATTTCCAGGCACTGGCAAGTGGCGACCAGTATTAGAAATTAGCCAGGCGCCAGGTGCATTTTGCGACTGCCGTGGGTCCAGCTGTGATCACCTGGAGATCTCTGGGGAAACCAAAATGTCACTTAGGGAATGATCTGAAATATTTTCCTTGAAGCCTGAATTTGTTGTATTCCGGATTGCTTTATTTGATGTTTCAATATGCTATAAACCGTTTTGAGATTTGTTCTTTAAAATATAAAGTGGTATAGAAATGAACAAGATGATGATGATAACAAAGCCCATTGAAAAGAAATGGCGCCTAGACATTCCATGGTGGCAACCACAACCTACATTTAAGATTTCATTTGCGGGTTAGCAGGAGTGGCATCAGTTTCACCCTGGTTCCTCCTGGGCCCAGACTACAGCTCATTCCTAGTGGCGGAGTTTCGTGCTCCGGCACCAGGGGACAGGGCTGGCGTGCGTCCTGGGGTGGGGCACGCCGCCCGCAGGGACGTGGGGCGCATCCTGGGGGTGGGGCACGCCACCCACTGGGGCATGGCACACGTCCTGGGGATGGGGGGTGCCGCCTGCGGAGGTGGGGCGCCCAGCACGGGCAGGGGGCAGTTGTGATGGCACCCTGCCGGAGGCGGGGCACTCCCCCCGTACTCCTCTTCCTCCACCAGTGCTCATTCCTCCCTTGGTGCGCCAAGCAGTGGCAGCAGAGGGAGTCCCTCCATCGCCAGTGCCTGGCATGCCAAGGGAATAATGACCTCCATTGGCCACAGCGCTGATGGAACCTGTTCTACCAGGTGCTGGTGACAGAGAGTTCCTCTGCCATCAGTGTGCTAAGGGAATAACAAGCTGCATCAGCTCTGGCACCTTACGGTCAGGAGTGGTGGCAGTTTCACCCACAGTCTACCGTCGGGTGAAGGCGCCATCATGCTCTGGCCCTCAAACCAGTCCTGGGAGATGCATTGATACACCAGGCCTAGCGGTCATCGCTTTGCAACAGCAAAGTCCTTGAATTTGCTGGTGCAAATTCCATCAGACTTTTGTTTCCTTTCACCTTGGTTTCCCACTTTGGTATCTATACAAGCATACGGAATAAGAATCGGCTTGTGGTTCTGTTCACTCACCGCAGGCCATTGTTCTTTTCTGTGTGCGCTGTAGCAGGTAGGGCTCTTTTGAAGCGTGTCGGATCTCCTCTTATCTCAAAACGAAACGCTCTTAAAACTGTCTCTCGCGTCCGTCTGACAGGTGCCTGGTGATTGACGAAGCGGACCGGATGGTGGAGAGGGGGCATTTCGAGGAACTCTCTCAGTTGCTGGAAATGCTGAGCGACTCGCAATATAACCCAAAACGCCAGACGTTTGTCTTTTCTGCCACCCTGACTTTGATCCACCAGGCTCCGACTAGGGTTCTCCACAAGAAGAGAGCTGTCAAAATAGACAAGAAGACCAAGCTGGAAATGCTGATGGAAAAAGTTGGCATCAAGGGCAAGCCCAAAGTGATAGACTTGACCAGGAAAGAGGCCACCGTGGAGACCCTCACCGAGACCAGGATCCACTGCGATACAGAGGAGAAAGACTACTACCTGTATTATTTCCTCCTTCAGTACCCAGGCAGAACCATGGTTTTTGCAAATAGTATAGATTGCATCAAGCGGCTCACTGCCCTCCTGTCGATATTGGACTGCGACCTCCTGCCTCTTCATGCAAACATGCACCAAAAGCAAAGGTTGAAAAACCTGGAGAGGTTTGCTGAACGCCCCAGGTCGGTTTCTCTCTCTCTCTCTCTCTCTCTCCCCCCTTTGGTTTATTTTAGCAATTAAGATCATGCCGCTTTTCAAAAGTGGATTGCTTGAATTGACAAAAACACAATGAGAACAAGAACGGAGTAATGCGCCGCAGCACAATTAGCAAGTAAACGCTGAAAAACTTACCAGAATTTAAAGGTGGGCGAAACTTTTAAGGGGAAAAGTAATAACGACTCGCCTAAAGCTTAAAACGGAGGGATCCAATTTGGGAAGGAGTTCTTTGTGGGAAGCATGGGGGCCGCAGTAGAGAAGGCCCTTTCTTAAGTCCCAACCAGCTACACGTGCAGTGGAGGTAGGACACAGAGCAAGGCCTTTGATATTGAACACAGTTGAATGACAGGATCCAATAGCGTGGCCTCCGTTACCCATGCTCTGCTAACCTCCCGTGCAGATTGCTGCAGTGCATTCTACATGGGGCTTCCCTTGCAGATGGTCCAGAAGCTGCAGCAGTGGAATGCAGTAGCTCTGGGCAGGGCAGAGCTGCCGGAGAAAGGCACATCGCTCCAATTTTGAGAGCACTGCACTGGGTGCTGGGGAGATACTGGACCCAATTCTAGGTATTGGAACTAGTGTGCAAGGCCTTAAATGGGTACTTGAAGAAGCCATATTTTCCATATGCCGCAACCCATAATTTGCGGTGGAGGGCAGACACCCTGAAAGCAGTGGCAAGGAGGATGAGAGTGCACAAGAGGGCTTTCTCTGTAGTGGGCCACCACGTTTAGAACCCCTCCTGAAGGTAATGGTGCAGTCCCCATCCCCTAGCTGTGCTTGGGAGGAATTCGAAGACAGTTCTATTTATCCAGGCCTTTGGGAGGGATTGGCAATGTTAGGCTGAGGGGTATCATGCCTTTCATTTTAATTCTTGTGTCCTGGATACTGTGTGGTTTGATGTGGTGCTGTTGACTTCCTTGGGGACTCTTCAGGGAGGAACGTCAAGCTGTGAATTAAAGAACAGGAGGTGGACCTTCGAATACCTTTAGGGCTTTGTCAGTAAGAATGGGAACATTTATTGAATGATTTGATCTCGGCACAGTTCACGGAATAAAATACAAAATAATTAAAAACTAAACAGCAAAACAATAACACACACACCCTTCCCAAAGGCACATTTAAAAGGCTATAGAATATTAATCAGCCCAAGGCCTGGTTGAACAGAAACGTTTTCTCCTGGCCCCTAAAATATATAATAATAATAATAATAATAATAATAATAATAATCCTTTTTATTTATATCCCGCCCTCCCCAGCCAAAACCAGGCTCAGAGCGGCTAACAACAGTAAAAATAGCACCATTTTCATAAAATCACAATCAATTAATTGAAATACATTCTAAAATCAATTCAGAATCAAATTAATGGCAACCATTGGGCTAGAGTTCTATGTGGATTACAGAAGGCGAGAGGGGGGTCAGACTTCTGCCTTGGCCAAAGGTCTGGTGGAACAGCTCTGTCTTGCAGGCTCTGCGGAAAGATGTCAATTCCCGGAGGGCCCTAGTCTCTTGTGACAGAGCGTTCCACCAGATCGGGGCCATGGCCGAAAAAGCCCTGGCTCTGGTTGAGGCCAGCCTAACCTCCCTGTGACCCGGGATCTCCAAGTTGTTTTTGTTTGAAGACCGTAAGGTCCTCCCTGGGACATACCAGGAGAGGCGGTCCCGTAGGTACGAGGGTCCTAGGCCATATAGGGCTTTAAAGGTAAAACCAGCACCTTAAACCTGATCCTGTACTCCACCAGGAGCCAGTGCAGCTGGTATAGCACTGAGTGAAGGTGCCTGGCAAACCTTACCTGGAAGAACATACCACAATTGGAGAGCCACTACAGAGAAGACCCGTTCTCGTGTTGCCGCCCTCTGGACCTCACCTGGAGGAAGCACACGAAGAAGGGCCTCAGATGCTGAACACAGGGGGAGAGGCAGCCCTTGAAGTATTGCAGTCCTGAGCATTTGAATCGCTCCCACAAACAACTACCAACCAGTGCAGACAAAGCAAGAATCTATGATGTGTAGTTGTCACACACACTGTATAGCTTTGATTAACGGCTAGTTGTCCTGGAAGACTGGCTAGAGAAGGGGTGAGAGCTAGCGGGCCTCAACTTCACACATGAAAGTCGGCATCACACAGTGTTTTGCGGCTGCACACGCAGTGTGTGTACACCACCTTTCTTTTGCCTCTAGGGTGACAACTAGAGAGCCAGGCGGCGGCAGCACCTCCCTCAGGGCCACTGGAATTGGGCCAGGCATCTTTTTCCCCCTAGACTCCTAGTGTACAGGACAGCTGTTTTGTGCAGGGGAGTAAGCAAACTTAACGTGAGTTGGAGCGACTGACGTGGGTTGGAGGTTTGGTTTCCTTAGCAAATGCTGCTCAAGACAGCGAGCAGCAGTAACGTACTCCTGAAATCAAATGATAAATTGCAATGAAACGAAAAAGATACAAAGTAAAAAAAAAAACCCCAAGGCAGGTAAAACTTCATAAAAGACAAATTAGACTTATTTACATAGTGTGGGTAGGAGAACTGAAAATAATGCCAATATATTTCACATCTGGTTTCAGATAGTACATGGGTAGACGAGTCTAAAAAGCCCAGAACACACATTTTCACAGTCCTCTAGCAGCTATGGTGGCTCAGTTACTGGAAGTAGTTTATTTAGCATTAACTATGGAAGTATATGGGACGCGGGTGGCGCTGTGGGTTAAACCACAGAGCCTAGGACTTGCCGATCAGAAGGTCGGCGGTTCGAATCCCCTTATTCCGAATAGGATTCATCACAAGAAAAGGGAAAAATTGACAGCTATGCACCGTGGCCGTGAAAATTTGTGTCCAGGGCTTTTTCAGAGCTTGGGAGCAGCCATCAAGAAGGCTCTCTACTGAACATTTGCCCTGTGTGCTTCAGATGCCTCCCCCATAGATCTTAAAACCTGTGCAGGCTGACATGGAAGAAGCCTTTCAGATAACCTTACTCCCAAGACTTGCAGGCGAAAACTAGCAGTCTGAATTGTAACCGGAAACAAACCAGTAGCCCCTGAAGGTTTCTCCACCCATCCTTCACAGGCTAAGCAAAGCAGTCTTAAATAGATAGGTTATCTTCTTTTTGTCCCTTTTGTCTTTCTTTTCATTCTGCAGTACTTATGACACAGCCCTATTTTGCTTATGTTACTGTATCTGGCCTTCTGGAAATACTGAATTCAGTGTTAATGCACTTTAGGGAGCTCTCCCCCCCCCCCCTTTCCTTAATAAAACAACCATTGTCTCCACTTCTGCAATTTCAGCTGTGCCCTCTTGACAACAGATGTTGCCGCTCGTGGTCTTGACATTCCTCACGTGCAGCATGTCATACATTACCAGGTACCAGAACAAAATGTACTTCTGTTCTCTGTTCATGAATTTGTAATACATTGATGGCTGGCGGTAAATTGAAGACCACAAGCGATCTTCGTGGCCTTTCTTTGGGTTGTGACACAGAAGAAGAAAGAGAGGCATGGTGGATTGGTTTAAATCAAGATGATTTCAGTTACCAGGGAGGCAGGGAAGCTGATTTAAATCATTGATTTAAGGGGGATTGAAAATCAAGTTTTCCATTTATACTTCATGGTGCAAATTTAGCTCTTAATTGCAACTGAATAGGTTATTATTTACACTGTTTTTTAATTCTTAAAGCCAAGGTGTGTGTTTGTTTGTTGCACTGTATATAACAAAGGCACACTCCTCCATTGCCTTCCAAGACAGATGTCCACAATATAATTTATATGTTTTCCATTCTTCTACCTATAGATGGACTGTCATTAAAATATTCCCATGTAGGTTCTCAAGACTAGTAGTCTGTTAGGTAAACTTAAGAGAATGTAGGAACAGACACACTTGGACCTTCTGAGTGTTGCTCCTTTCTGCTTTATTCTGCTGTTGCTCAGCCCTGCAGAAATGATTTTTTTTTTTTGGTTAGTAGCATTGTTTGTAACTGTGGCATGTGCTAACCAGCCTGTCGTTTCAGATATCTCTGACATTTCTGGGCTTGCACATAATTGTGGAATCCAATATCTCCCAAGAGTTTGCGCACATTGAGATAAACTGAAACAGTGCCATAGTAGGTGTGAAATTGCTTGCTGCTGGGGAGCGTTATGCGTTGTTCTCTTTTTGTGTACTTCAGACCCGTTCCCACAGAAGTGCTTAATCTCTTTCGCTGTTGCAGGTTCCTCGCACCTCTGAGATTTACGTGCACAGAAGCGGCAGGACTGCCAGAGCTGCCAATGAGGGCCTGAGCTTGCTTCTGATTGGCCCAGGCGACATGATGAATTTCAAAAGGATTTACAAGACGCTGGAGAAGAACGAAGAGCTTCCTTTTTTCCCCGTCGAAACAAAATGCATGACGGCAATCAAGGTGAAATAGATATTTCCTTTGAAAGTAGTGTGTTCGTGGTTTTTATTTTATTTCTCAACCGCAGCGCTTTTCACAGTTGCTCAAGGCTTCGTAACAGATGTCTGTTCCTAACACCTGATTTTGGAACTTGGTTGGGAAGTGAGATCTGGAACAGTGGTTCTGACTGAGATGGCTGTTCATGAGCCAAGCTTGCTGTAAATTTTTTGTTTTAAAAAATGCTTCTAGCCAGTGGGCTGGTGGAGGAGAGACAGGGTGAGCCATCCCTTCTCTGCCAATCAAAATATTAGCCTGCATTAATGTCCTGGTCACCTGTGACAAGTTGTTGAAAGCAAGGTGGCATAAAGTTGGATATAAAGTCATAGAATTGTAGAATTGGAAAGGATCCCATGGGTCATCTAGTTCAACCCCCTGCAATGCAGGAATCTAAACCAAATCATCCATGACAGATATGTGCTGCTCCACTCGAGTAGAGCCCAGGGTTCAGCTTCTTCAGTGCTCATCTCTCCTTTAGATCTTGCCAGCCAGGGTTGGAAGACCAGAAAGAAGACATTATGTTACCACTAGTAGAGAAAAGACAAGAGGAGAGCAGGAGTTACCGTATTTTTCGCTCTATTGGACGCAGTTTTTCCTCTCCAAAAATTGAGAGGAAATGTGTGTGCGTCCTATAGAGCGAATGCAGGCTTGTGCCATAGCCGCGCGCAACCCCTCCGGCAGGGAGAGGCTGCACGGGGCTATGGCTTCTTTAGCCCTGCGCAGCGTCTCCCGGCAAGGAGAGGCTGCACGGGGCTAAAGGGGAAGCCAAAACAGCGAGCGGGATGGATCCCGCTCGCTGCCTTGCCTGCTTCCATAGCTGCGCGCAACCCCTCCGGCAAGGAGAGGCTGCACGGGGCTAAAGGGGAAGCCAAAGCAGTGAGCGGGATGGATCCCGCTCGCTGTCTTGCCTTCTTCCATAGCTGCGCGCAACCCCTCCGCAAGGAGAGGCTGCACGGGGCTATGGCTTCTTTAGCCCCACGCAGCCTCTCCCGGCAAGGAGAGGCTGCATGGGGCTAAAGGGGAAGGCAAAACAGCGAGCGGGATCCATCCCGCTTGCTGCCTTGCCTTCTTCTTTAGCCCCACGCAGCCTCTCCCTGCAAGGAGAGGCTGCACGGGGCTATGGCTTCTTTAGCCCCACGCAGCCTCTCCCGGCAAGGAGAGGCTGCATGGGGCTAAAGGGGAAGGCAAAACAGCGAGCGGGATCCATCCCGCTCGCTGCCTTGCCTTCTTCCATAGCTGCGCGCAACCCCTCCGCAAGGAGAGGCTGCACGGGGCTATGGCTTCTTTAGCCCCACGCAGCCTCTCCCGGCAAGGAGAGGCTGCATGGGGCTAAAGGGGAAGGCAAAACAGCGAGCGGGATCCATCCCGCTTGCTGCCTTGCCTTCTTCCATAGCTGCGCGCAACCCCTCCACAAGGAGAGGCTGCACGGGGCTATGGCTTCTTTAGCCCCACGCAGCCTCTCCCGGCAAGGAGAGGCTGCATGGGGCTAAAGGGGAAGGCAAAACAGTGAGCGGGATCCATCCCGCTTGCTGCCTTGCCTTCTTCTTTAGCCCCACGCAGCCTCTCCCTGCAAGGAGAGGCTGCACGGGGCTATGGCTTCTTTAGCCCCACGCAGCCTCTCCCGGCAAGGAGAGGCTGCATGGGGCTAAAGGGGAAGGCAAAACAGCGAGCGGGATCCATCCCGCTCGCTGCCTTGCCTTCTTCCATAGCTGCGCGCAACCCCTCCGCAAGGAGAGGCTGCACGGGGCTATGGCTTCTTTAGCCCCACGCAGCCTCTCCCGGCAAGGAGAGGCTGCATGGGGCTAAAGGGGAAGGCAAAACAGCGAGCGGGATCCATCCCGCTTGCTGCCTTGCCTTCTTCCATAGCTGCGCGCAACCCCTCCGCAAGGAGAGGCTGCACGGGGCTATGGCTTCTTTAGCCCCACGCAGCCTCTCCCTGCAAGGAGAGGCTGCACGGGGCTAAAGGGGAAGGCAAAACAGCGAGCGGGATCCATCCCGCTCGCTGCCTTGCCTTCTTCCATAGCTGCGCGCAACCCCTCCGCAAGGAGAGGCTGCACGGGGCTATGGCTTCTTTAGCCCCACGCAGCCTCTCCCGGCAAAGAGAGGCTGCATGGGGCTAAAGGGGAAGGCAAAACAGCGAGCGGGATCCATCCCGCTTGCTGCCTTGCCTTCTTCCATAGCTGCGCGCAACCCCACTGGCAGGGAGAGGTTGTGTGCAGCCTGTACGCTGCTCTTTGGGGCTGGGCGGAAAAAATGTTTTTTTCCTTGATTTCCCCCCCTAAAAACTGGGTGCGCCCTATGGTCCGGTGCGCCCTATGGTGCGAAAAATACGGTATGTGGAGACATTAAAATCAAAGCTGTTTTTAATGAGCTTAGTTTTCAGTAGTTGATTGCAGGTAATGAATGTTTTTCAGGACTAATTTTTCCTTTATTTGGCTGCTTAAGAATTTCAAATTGCTCATCACCCTGCTGTCACTTCTGCGGCTTTAATAATTTAATCCCTTATTAAATATGGAATATAGGCATAGATAAATCACCATGTCCCATTTGCAGACTTGCGTGGGACTTTCTTTGGTGCCTACATTCTAAGCTCTTAATGTTGGCAGCGCCCTGCCAGATCTCATTTTTCATCTAGAACATTCATCTAGCAGAATGGTTGAATTAAAATGTGTTGAAAGCTAAGGGCAAAAGACTTTGTGAATTGCGCTGGTGGTTCCGATATAACTTAGTGGAGCATAATCGCTTCCATTGCTTTGCATTGTAGAAAAGGCTCCTTTAGGAGGATAAGCAGAATATAATTTCAATTAATAAAATAACAGTGAAAAATAAATATATTTCCCCTCCAGTTTCTTTGTCATTTTCCTTGTTTTGAATGCTATGTAATTTGAAGCTGGGTCTATATTATTTTTTTCTGTCTGTTTTGAGGTGGTAGCTTGCTCCATCCCAAATGTTTTGGGTAACAAAATAGAGGAAGCAGCAGTAGTCTTACAAATAATTTTCCAATATTTTTATTAATAATTGCAGTTGAACAAAAGTCCAGTTAAACCACCGAAACATAGGATATGTTTATATGCACAGAGCTTGGTTGACTTAAGTTGCACTGTACCCAAACGTCTTAAGGCGAGCTTGTACATCACCATGTTACAAGTGGAAGATAACTAATTGTTGTCAGTGGGGAAAGCTTTTCTAATTCAGAATTGTTGGCTTCCTCCTTCCCCATTTGAGTCTGCTGATGTTCCATAAAAGACCAATGTAAGGCATGCTGGAGCTTAAGTTTAGCGTACTTAGACCCCCTTTCCATTTTGGCCTAATGGCAGTCCTGCAAAAGAAGGTGGCCGGACAAATTAGCCCATGATTTACCCAAGATCACCCATTGAACTTTTCAACTGAGTGCCAGTTCCAACCCAGGTCTCCTCCTCATTCCAAGTCAGCTTGACCCCTTTGTAAGCCAGTAATGTTTGTAGACTGAGGTCCAAGGGTTACTTTACAAACCATCACCTTGAAGTATGTCCAGAAGATAACAGGGATGGCAAAATTTAGGGAGTAGTGGTTAACCTAGGGTCCCATGAGTTCATTAGAGTTAGTGAATTCCTTACAAAGGCAAAGTGTGTGGAAGCTTTTTCATCTCCCCTGCTATTATGAGAGAAGGAATCTAACATGGTGAAGGGCAGGTTATTAAAATATTAATAATGATAATAATAACAATGGCCAGAGACATCCACAGACCTGTACCATCTATTTGTTGAAGAAAAAGCAATTGTGAAAGACCCACCCAGTGAAAACAGTGCCACGTCTAACTTAGCCCTTATATTGCCTTTGTCCATGTACTGCTTTGAGTGCCCACGTCCTGTCCCTGCATAACCTCACTGTGCTTCGTTGCAGGAGCGGGTGAATTTGGCAAGAAAGATTGAGAAGGTGGAATATTTCAACAGCCGAGCGAAGCAGCACAACTCATGGCTCCAGCAAGCTGCAGAAGCGCTGGAGCTTGATTTAGATGATGATGAGCTAATAGGCAAGTAGCAGTGTGTGTGTGTGTGTGTGTGTGTGTGTGTGTGTGTGTGTGTGTTTGGGCTTGGGAGGGAGGAACCACCCCGAGAAAGGTGTAATAAGGGGCATAAGGGGCATATCTCCTGGATGCAGCAATGAAGGCAATAACCTGGGTACTCTCACACATCTAAAGAGCTCTATTTATGGACTCTTGTATGCATTTGGAATGCATTTGGAAAATGTTTGAGGTTGTATACAAGTTGGGCAGTGGGGGGAGAACAGGTAAGGCATAAACTTCATTCAAACTCAGCAAGAGTTGGGCAAAGCTTAGCGCCAGTTCAGACATTCAGAAAAAGAAAAAGCTGCAAACCTCAGTAATGCCAGTCTCATATTTTAATGCTTCCTGAAGGATCAATGCACTTGGAGTCCAAGTGTAGCAGATGTTCATGTTTCATCTTGCCAAGGCAAGATTAAAGAGGAGTGGTTTTGCCTGGTGCCTAAAGGTGTACAATGAATCTTGTTTTACATGTCATCATTTAACTATTGGGAGTCAGAAACCCTTAACTATGTACTGTAAATTGTCCAGTGATCTATCAGTAGATTTCCCTATGCTTTTCACCAGCCCCCAGCTTTAAGTAACAAAATTTCTAGAACCCCTCTTGATTATTTGTGCTGGGATTTATGTTTCCCCCCTTCCTGTGTGTGTGTCTACAGGAGGCCGACCCGACGAGCAAAATGAGAGTGAAAAACAGAAGATGCTAAAGGGGATGAAGAAACATCTGAAACACTTGCTCTCTCAGTCCGTTTTTAAAAGCTTGATGAAGACCAAATACCCAACCCAGTCTGGGAAACTGCTCTTGTCCGATATTTCGGAAGAACACTCTCAGTCTGCGTTGGACACCATGTCAAAAGCAAAAGCGAAGAAGATGAAGAAGAAACCACAGCAAAATGCAGAGAAGTTAAAGAAGTGATGGGACATTTTGGGGGTGCAAGATAAGGAACACTTAATTCTCCCCTTCTCAGCCACTGGATGCACAGACCTGTTCTAGAATGATTGCTGCTTCCTCTCCTGTTGCTGCTCTCAAGTCAGTCAACGTGCATGTACAGACACCCACCCACATGGTCCTTCTTGGTGCTGAGTTTACCTGACATGCAGGTGATGTCCAGTGTCTTGAGTTTTGTGTAAAACATGCCACCTGAAAGAACCAGGTGAGTGGAAATCATTGCACGTGATTGGGGTTGTGTGGAAGCAACTGCAGAGGTGGCAGTGAGCCCAGAGGAACAGGTAAGCATAAATGTGTGTGTATCAGTTCTGTATCCTTTTAATCAAGTTCATTTATTCATTTAAGTTGCAGGGTGTTGCAGGGCATTGCATATGCGTTTCTAAAGAAAACCCTATGTTTGTAATTCTTCGAATTTTGCATTAGCATTTGATGCTTTAAATCGTAGCAGCCGTGGGGAATCTTCTCTTCTGCGGAAGGAAGAAAAGAAAACATGTCCGGGGGGGGGGGGGATAGACTGTACCCTAAAGTAAATTAGAGAATGAATTTCTTCCTGTTCTTAACTTGCCCAGCTGAAGTCTATATTAAAATATTTGTAAAACTTTTTCTTAGCATTTTTATTACACACAAAGCACATAAAACAGAGGCAATGAGACAATAGGGGCCCTTCCAATGTATCCGGTGGTTGTGGGAGAAGAAGGTACAGCCCATCTTTCTCTTTTTGCTGTTCAGGAAAATCCCTGATCCACTGGAGAGGTGGGTTTGTTTGCTTGTTTACAGAAAGATCAGGGGGAAGGGTAGCTTTATGGAGGTGTTCGAAAGCAAATTACATTTTCAGAATTCATTGCCCTCAGCAACTTAAAAACTTCATGCAGGAAATCAGTTCAAGTAAGTTATGTATATTTCTAGTTTGCAATGGAAAATTACTGACTGAAAAACAGGTGGGTAGGAGGATAAGCACGACTATCCTGCTTGACAGTCTTTACAAGGTCATTTGGTTACATATATGCTCTACCACTCACAACTTTGGAATAGTTTACTAAAATTTGTTTGTGTGAAGAAAGATGTATACCTTTCTCAAACTCAGGGGATATTTCTATTATTATTTGAGTTAGCCAGCTGCCCTGGAGGCTCTGCGAAGCTATATTCAGTAATAAAATAATAATTAAATGAAATTCATTCAAGACACAAGGAGCATGCATGTAAAACTGCCTTGATGGTTTCAGGAAAAGGCTAAGGAGTAAATCCTGCACAAATCCTACAATGCTTGGATGACGCCTTGTATGCCTCATTCCAGCAACTCCTGCAGTCAAGCTGGTGCCAAATATATTGCTCTGCTTTCCTTTGGACCACACCAGCGAGGCTGAGAGAGGGGTCTTGTCTTCTGGGCAGGCCCAGAACCTGCATACGCACTGCCCAGGCTTGCACCTCGGAGGGGTCACTTTGGTCTGCTAACGCAGCAAAAACAACGCAGGCGACTGCAGTTCTGAGGTACTGGTCTCTGCAGCCACAGCAGGTGCTGTGATTCTCTAGTGATTTGACTTCACCCCCAGAAGCACACTCCATTGTTTCTCGAGGCAGGTGGATGCCAACTGGTTGCTGAAAAAGGACCTGCAGTGTTCCTGTGTTACACATGACCATGAGGAAGAACTGGATCCTCAAGACTTCCGAAAGAAAGTTGGAGCAATAGTCCATCCCCCAAATTGAGGGTCTTTTGTCAGCAGTAGCTGGAGGTCAGCTATTGTAATCCTAACTGTATCTGGAGGGCCACACGTTCTGTACCCTGAGTGAAGTGAAGCTTCTGCCATCACTGTTAAGAATTCAGAAATGGCTGCTCCAGTGGGATTTCTTGTTCTCATACCCTTATTTAAATGCATAGGAGTTGTGGACGGGCAGGACAGATGGCACACCACAATGGCTGTGCAAATCTTTGGTTTTGCTTGACAGTTTCAAGTATCTCCTTGTCAATTTCAGGCTATGAAGCTTTTCAGACCAACCTTACAAAAAGCAAGGGAGCTCCTGGGACTGTTAAGTGACTGATAGAGCTATTATTTTCTAGGCCACATTTCCAATTAGCATTGTTACAAATATAGCTGTACCCAGGAGGTGTTCCGTGAAGAGCCGTACAATGCAAACACCTAATCCCAGATGTAATAAACATTGGCACCTTCAGATTTTAAGTCACTGCCCTCGCACGGAGGTTGGATGTAGGTTGGATGTTTATTTTTTGAAACCTTTCTGCCTTTGAAAGCAGCTTGATCTGCAGACATTAGGAGATCATCATCAGCATTTGGAGATTTCATTTAAAGATAAGGCGAGTAAGAAGTGCCATGATAGAAGTTTCTAAACTGGAGAATGTGCATAGAGAAAAGTTCCCCCCTCCCATGACAGTAACTCATGGAGAACTACCTGAAAAAGATTTACAGATGGTATTTAACTCTAAGCAGACTTGCTAAGATGTATAAGACTGAATCAGATAAGTGCTGGAGATGTAATGAGGTTGAGGGTATGCTCTTTCATATGTGGTGGACATGTAAAAGGGAAATTATTATTAGGAAATAAGTTATAATGAATTGGGGGGGGGGGAATGTTTAAAAGCACCTTTCCAGAATAACCAGAGTCCTTTTTGTTGGGAATAAATCAGATGGAAATTCCCAGGTGTCAAAAAGGTTATTAATGTACGCCACTATGGAGGTGCGTGTTTTGTTAGGTAAACGGCGTTTCTGTGCACTCTGGCACTTGTCACGGTGTCCTGTTGCACCAGTAGTGGTTTAGTCATGCTGGCCACATGACCTGGAAATCTGTCTATGACAAACACCGGCTCCCTTGGCCTGATAGCGAGGTGAGCACCACAACCCCAGTCACCTTTGACTGGACTTAACTGTCCGGGGTCCTTTACCTTACCTTACCACTGTTGAGCAAGCAGTATCTAGTTTCAATTTTTAAAGCCTACGTGCAGATTTTGCTATCGGGGCTGCAAATGCTATTAAAATGAAGGCTTTCAAAAGTTGATCAAATGGAGGTTGCCTCCAAAGATGATGCTTCTCTGGATTACAGGCTGGACCTGATCTTAAATTGGCAATGATCAGGAGAGGGGAAGCTGAATCCACTGGCTGTGCCCGCCCCCATCACACCCATTATTAAACATCTCCCTCACATGCTTTTTAAGCAACTGGAGGGAGAGGTGTCATGTGAATCACACTGGGAGGGCCTATGCACATTCCCCATTCACCTTATCCAATAATACAGCGGAAACGGGGATGCCATCCAAAAATAAACAACGGAAATTATTTCACGAAATGGTATTTTGATAGGTCTCATAAACCAACACTAGGTGGTGGTAAAGCACCACATTTCTATTGGTAACTTCAAAGCAGGGGAGAGCAGGTCAGGGGAGAGAGGAACGCCGAACATAGCCTGCTCTTTAACCCAATTCCTCTTTCTTTCATGAAAACAGTGGCCACTTTACCTCAGGAAACAGGGAGAAGATTGAGATAATCATAATACTGGCCACCTTGCAAGGTGGTTCTTTAAGGATTTGAAGAGAAAGTGCTGAAGCAATGCATGTGGCTCAGTATCTAATATTGCTGTTATCTGAAGACTTGGGACTTTTCCTCATATACCATTCATAGTGGAATAGTTGCTGTTTTGATCCGATATTTTTTAAGAGTGAATGTGTAGCTGACTTTCATCACCTCATGTGTCATTATTATTAGAGAGTCAACGCGAGGTTTTCCTTTCCACACCAATGGCAAGTTGAGGTTGAATTTAGAAAAGTTCCATGGCTGTAGTCACACCCCTGACACCCCCTTGTGTTCCCTCAACCAGTAAATGCATTCCTTTCTTCTTTTTTAAATAGTAAATTTTAGTATTTTCCACACAACAACAACAACAACAAAAGAAAAATAACAATACACAAAACACAAAAACAAGCATATAAAAAAACAAATCCAAACCTTACAAACTAATAATATAAACACTAAAAAGGAAAACATTGACTTCCACCAATCCCACAGCACCTCCTTTACCTCTCATTGTATCTTCCTGTTTTCCTTATCTCTATCCTAGCATCTAGATATAAATCCCTCTTTATCCTTTCACTTCACAAGGTTATTCCAAACTCAGCCAGATTTCTGTCCTTGAACCTTGGCTTTTGAGGTATTCATTTAGGCACTCCGATGCCTTTTTCACTTCACTTTTTGGTTTTTATCTTATTATATCTGTCAATTTGGCTAATTCTAAATATTCTGAAAGCTTACATAACCATTCTCCCCTAAGGGATAACTGATTCCCTTTCCAATACCTAGCCACCAGGATTCTTGCTGCAGACGTCGCATATAGTTTCGTCTTTTGGAATATCGTTTAAAATTCCTAAAAGGAATGCCTCTGGCCTTTTACTATATGATATTCTTAGTATTTTCTTTATTCTTTTTTAAGTTTCCGGCATTTGTAGAACCTGAGAAGCCAACCTGCTCCCAGCTTTCGGGACCTATTTGCACTATACATATGATTAGCTGCAGCTGCTTGCTGAGATTTCATTTTGTGATAAACCTGAGTTTACCTCTGCATAATATGTCAAACGGCTTGTCTACCTCAGTTTAAATAACTGACTGAACAAGCGTTTAAAGCAAAGGAGGGGTTGCATGTTGTCGAATTTATTTCTGGTTATGAAGAGAAAGCTTCTCCCTACAGGAAGAGCTGGGATTAATTGATGTTTTGTTACATTTATATCCATCTTTTCTTCCAAGGAACCCATTTTATTCTCTCAACAGCCTTGTGAGGCAGGTTAGGCTAACAAAAAGTGGTTTTCCCAAGTGGTTTTCTCCAGGGCTGAATGGGCAACTCAAATCCTCCCAGTCCTAATCCAGCACACAAACCACTACACCATATATTCTGTTTTTATGAGTTACTGTAGTTTCCTCCTCACAGAGGGGGAAAAACCACTGACTGCTAATGTAATTGGGTGTGAGATTTATGACACTGATAATAAGCTTCACTAACCTCTTCTATTTATCACTCAAACACGAATATTAACTGCCACTGTCATCAAGTAATTAATGAGATTAGGTCAACACATTTAAGACCTCGGCTGCATTTGTAAAACCGGTCATCAGAATCTTTTAAAAATTATAATACAGCATTTAAAAATTAAACTGCAGGTCTTTGTGGCTTCATGGCTATAACTCTCTTGCTCACTCTCTTGGGGTCAAGTTTCTGTATGAGAGGAGATAACGGCTTAGATTTCTTAAAGAGTCCTACTTTAGGCTAATAGTGGGGGTTTTTAGGACACGGTTGTAGGGTTTCATGGCTCCAGGCTAAGCCAACCTTAAGAAAGGATCTTGCAGAGCTGAAAAATCTTCAGAAAAGGGCAACCAAAATGATTTGAGGCGATTAGCAAGTTAACTATGAGGAAAGGTTGTAGCATGTGAGACTTTCGTTCACAGAAAAGACAAGTAAGAGGCGTATAAAATAATACATGGTGTTTAGAAAGGGAATAGGTAAAAGCTTTTCTCTTTCATAACACTAGAACTTGTGCACATCCATTGAATAATAATAATAATAATAATAATAATAATAATAATAAATTTTATTTATATCCCGCCCTCCCCAGCCAAAGCCGGGCTCAGGGCGGCTAACAACAATCAAATAATCAAACAATCAAATAATCAAACATTCTAAAACATTTCATTATAAAAATTAATTAAAATCAAATTAATGGCAACCGTTAAGCAAAGTTCTGTGCAGGATGCCAGAGGAGGGAGTCAGGCTGGGCCCTGACCAAAGGCCTGGTGGAACAGCTCTGTCTTGCAGGCCCTGCGGAAAGATGTCAAGTCCCGCGGGGCCCTAGTCTCTTGTGACAGAGCGTTCCACCAGATTGGAGCCGCAGCCGAGAAAGCCCTGGCTCTAGTTGAGGCCAGCCTAACCTCTCTGAGGCCTGGGACCTTCAGGATGCTTTTATTTGCAGACCGTAGGTTCCTCTGTGGGGCATACCAGGAGAGGCGGTCCCGTAGGTACGAGGGTCCTAGGCCATATAGGGCTTTAAAGGTTAAAACCAGCACCTTAAACCTGATCCTGTACTCCACCGGGAGCCAGTGCAGCTGGTATAGTACCGGATGAATGTGATCTCGCAGCGAAGACCCCATAAGGAGTCTCGCCGCGGCATTCTGCACCCGCTGGAGTTTCTGGGTCAGTCTCAAGGGCAGCCCCACGTAGAGCGAGTTACAATAATCCAGTCTGGAGGTGACCGTCGCGTGGATCACAGTGGCTAGGTCAGGGCGAGAGAGATAAGGGGCCAACTGCTTAGCTTGGCGGAGATGAAAAAATGCCGCCTTTGTTATAGTTGTAATCTGCGCCTCCATAGAGAGGGAGGTATCGAAGATTACACCCAAACTCTTAACGGACGGTGCTGGCACTAATTGCACCCCCGCAAGAGATGGGAGTTGCCCCCCCAATCCCATATCGTCCCGTCCCAGCCAGAGGACCTCTGTCTTCGAAGGAAGCTGAGTGTTGCATAACCTCCAATATTTCTCCAATGAAAATAGGGACTATTTTACTATTTATACCCTGCCCACCTGACTGGTTGGCCTCAGCCACTCTGGGTGGCTTCCAACATTTATAAAAACGTAACAAAACATTAAACATCCAAAAACTTCCCTATCCAGGGCTGCCTTCAGACGGCTGGGCGTGTGTGTGTGTCGGACAACAGCATTTCCCCCAACATTTCTCTGAAGAAATAGGGACGTACAAAGGAAAAGCGGGACATTCTGGGATCAAATAAGAAACCAGGGTGGCTTTCGTAAATCTGGGACAGTTCCTGGAAAATAGGGACACATAACTCTCTCCCATAGCTGTCAACTTTTCCCTTTTCTTGTGAGGAATCCTATTCGGAATAAGGGAATTTTCCTGAAAAAAAGGGAAACATTGACAGCTATGCTATCCCCACCCCCGACAAAAGTACATGCAAACGAACTGAAAAAGACTCTTATGAATTGAAAGTGGAGATGAAAAATGTACTCCCCCCCACCCCATTTTTGTTAGTTTTGTAGCATGGGAACATCTTTTATAAAAATTATTTAACAAAACAATAACTGTGGGATTTGCTCCCAGAGGTGGTAGTGATACCATAGATATTAACTTTGGAGGGAGGGCTGTGGGGCTTAAGCCCACTCCATATTCCTCTGGAGGGGCTGAGCTCCCCTCAGGTAGCAGGCAGGGCCAGGAAATTGACAAGTTTGCAGGTTCACAGTTGCAGCACAGGGCCGTCCCATCTCTCTGTTGTGTCGCACCACACTTTCCACGCTTCTTTGGGACTTCATTCCTGTTTGCTGGCACTTGTTTGTGTTTATAAAGAATTTATACCCTGCCATGAAGGGCCAATAACCCGGCTGGCTCCACCAACTTCCTTGGGAGCAACAGGCTGCAAGGCCTCAGGCTGGGCCCAACGGATTGCAAAGCCGTGAAGGAAACTGAGCCAGGTAAGCTGACAGCCTCCCTAATATTAAATAGAAACAAAAGCTTCAATGCATTTAACAGGGACAAAAACCATCGCCCCCCCCCCCAAGTTGGGGGTGTCTGTCTGTCACCATGAAAAACAACGAGTCTGAGGGAACTTTAAGGACTGTCTTTATATAAAGTGTAAGTGTTTGTAGGCCGGAGACTTCAGATTAGATAATTTAAATAATAACAGTTTTACAATAATCAAAGAAACAAATCATCAATTGTTATTCATTTTAGTCTAAATGGAGCCATACACCATGCTTCTTGTATTTTTGAACGTAATCACTTTCTGTAACCTTAAATTGAATGGCCACGAAGTTGAGTTGACTATATATTATCAGTGATTTTTTTTCTAAAGAAATGTTTTGGGGTACTCTCATTTTGACTCAAGAAAATCACCATTTTATAGTTCAAATCCGGAAAAATTAAAGCAGCAAATGGACAAAAAGGTTGCCATCGGAGGTAGCAACGGAACTGCCGATTCACCGTGCTAGAGAAGAAATTAAATATTCCCGTTAGATTCACAAAATGTTTAGGGGTATGCCTACCCCTGCGTTCCCCCCAGAAAAAAACACTGTATATTATTATTAATATTAATACTATGTTGTTGTTGTAGTCACCCATTTCCCATCAGAGGAAGTACGGCCTAGCAAATCTTACTCCAAATACAGTTAAGTCTTTAAATTGCCACAGACCTTCTCATATTTTTATATACAACTTAGATAAAAAGAAGCAATGGCAAACTGCTTAAAAGTGTGGGCATGGGAGAGGGTTTTCATCAGCTAATATAAGCTTGTTCAGCTTATATTATATATATAATATATTATATATATAATTTTCATACACACATATACACACGTATGTACAGAAAATAAATTCTTCACGGAAAAAAAAACAATAATAAGAACAACATAACTTAATTATAAGAAAACAAAAAACAAAAACAAAACAAAGACAAACATGTAAATTATTGACTTCCCTCCACCTCAGTTTTGGGTTATGTAATACATTTTCCCCCGCAGTTTTTCTTTAAAACTTTTGTATGTTGAAGGGTTATATTAAGCCTACTGTGATCTTTGGATTTTTTAAATCTACTTCAATATAGGTTATGAATTTATTCCATTCTTTAATAAACTTTGTTTCTTTCTGGTCTCTAATTTTTTGTGTTAATTTTGCCAATTCTGAATATTCAAATAATTTATTTTGCCAATCTCTTACTGTTGGGATATTGATTGATTTCCAATTTTGGGCGATTAAAATCCTAGCAGCTGTTGTTGCGTACTGGAATAAGGTCTGGTCCTCTTTCTTAATTTCATTGCCAATCATTCCCAGAAGAAAATTTTCAGGTTTTTTTAACAAAAGTATATTTAAACATTTTTTTTAGTTCATTATAAATGAGCTCCCAGAAGTTCTTGATTTTTTCACAAGTCCACCACATGTGGTAAAAACTACCTTCCTTGTTTTTACACCTCCAGCACATTTTATCTCCATTCTTATAGATTTTTCCTAATTTTACAGGGGTCATGTACCATCTGTACATCATTTTTTCCATGTTTTCTCTTAAGGCAACACAAGCAGTGAACTTCATATCTTTATTCCAGAGCTTAATCCAACTATCGTATTCCAAATTATATCCCAGATCTATCGCCCATTTCACCATAACTTCTTTTATTTCCTCGTCCTTAGTATCCCATTCTAACAGTTGATTATACATTTTTGATAAGAGTTTTGAATTTCCTTCCAGTATTTCTATCTGGAATCTTGATTTTTTCCCGTTTATCCCGATCTTTTTATCTTCTGTCCACAGTGCATTAATTTGATGGAATTGTAACCAACTCGTTAATTTATCTCCTAGTTCTTCATACATTTTGATCTGCCAACCTTTTTCTGTTCTCACCAATAAATCTTCATATGTCCATCTCTTACCTTCTATGTTTGTTTTTTTAATTGTTAAAATATCTATTGGTGATAACCACCAGGGAGTTTTCCTTTCAAGAAGATTTTTATTTCTTTCCCAAACCTCTAGCAGAGGTCCTCTAATGATGTGACTGGAGAATTCTTTATGTACTTTTGCTTTATTATGCCACAAATATGCTTGCCAACCGAATCTGGTGTTAAAGCCTTCTAAATCTAGTAGGTCAGTGTTTTTTTATTACAATCCATTCTTTAATCCAACAGAGGCATGAGGCCTCGTAATACAATTTCAAATTCGGTACCGCAAAACCTCCTCTTTCTCTTCTATCTGTAAGCAATTTAAATTTAATTCTAGGCCTTTTTCCCTGCTAAATGAATTTAGATAAAATTTTCTGCCAGTCTTTAAATACTTTGTTTCCTCTTATCACCAGAATATTTTGAAATACAAATAACAACTTTGGAAGTATATTCATCTTAATTGCGGCCATTCTTCCTGACCATGATAATTTTATTCTGTTCCATATATCTAAATCTTTTTTAATTTCTTTCCAGGTTGTTTCATAATTGTCCGTCAATAAATTTATGTTCTTCATAGTTAGCCAAATTCCCAGGTATTTTACTTTTTTTACCGCTTTAATTCCAATTTTAGCCTCCAACTGGTTTTTCATAACTTCTTCCATGTTCTTCGTCATCATTGTTGGGTGTAGTGAAGGGTTAACCTTCTGTGTCTCGAGGCTGAGAGGAGGCGCTTACAAGGGAAGTAAGCCAGGACGTGACGAAAGCAGCTTGGAATGCTGTGAGCTGAGTGAAAAGTGAAAGCAGCTTTGTTTCGCAGCTGCAAGCTGAGAGAGAGACGCAGAAATGCAACTGGAATCAGATGGTGTCTAACTGTAAATATGCTACTTTTGAGCAAATAAAGTGCTACTAGGAAAGAAGAAACGTGTGGGACGTCTTTTACTGCCCTTTCTACACGAACTGCTGTGCAATTCTGCTAATTGCTTTACGACCTGCAGAGGTGCAGGGAAGTGTGCCGGACCACAACAATAAAGCAATAAATCTTATCCTAACATGGTTATGGGTCAACGTGAAGCATGTGAGGAAGGGCTTTGAAGTTTTATCTGCTGAACGTCAGCTTGATCGACTGCCGGAGACTTCAAAGAGGCAGATCGGAGGAGGCTGACGGGAGGCTGGGAGCCAAGAGCCATGACGTCCGGAGTGCCCAGTTTGGCTGAGTGAGTACCTTTGGGAAAAGCCAACAGAAGGGAGGCAATGGCTCAGCCCCAGGGACAAGTCTTTGAGAGTTTCAATATCCCCTTTGAGAGACTCAATGGGAGTAATTGGGAGAATTGGCTGCAGTGGAGCTTTCAAGTGGAGCTTTTGCTGGTGGGGGAGCAGCTGTGGAATGTAATTCACCCCACACAGAATGCAGCTGGGAAAGCAGAGGCTAATAGGGCTGCAGAGCAAAATGAAGTGGAGAAGCGTGTGCTTGCTTTTTTGGCAGAAAGTGTGGATGCTCATCTGGTGCCTGTTGTCCTGGGTGCAAGAAAGCCAGAGGCTGCTTGGCTAGCACTCCAAGAAGCTTGTGGAGCTGGAGTGGGAAGCAAGGGCCGAGAAGGGGCTGCATCCGAAACGGAGAGGCAAGATGGCGCCGGCCACATTCTTGATAGCCGATACACAGCTGGGCGGAGCTGCGAGTCCCCACAGGGGGGCGAAGGGACTGTTGCTGTTCCTGTTGCTGTTGTTGCTAGCAATGCTGCTTGTGCTTTTGCTGAGCCTGGGAGCTGTGTGGATGCTGCAACGTGTCTGTGTGAGGAGCCTGAAGAGAGGCCAAGTGTTGAGAGCCCTTTACCCTTCAGAGGGGGTGCAGAAAAACGTTCTGAAGACCCCATGAGCAGTGGGGGGGCAGTGAGCAGTGAAAGCTCAGAGACGCCTCTTTCTCCAAAAGCTGCCAAGAGTTGTTTACGTCGTGAGTCGGAGCCTGGGAAGCTGAAAAGGGCTAGAGGCTTCAAGGTCAGCCACCTGCAGCAAGTAGAGATAAGCGCTTCAGAGTTGTGTGGGAACGCCGAGACAAGTCCAGTCTCCATGGCAACTAAGAGAGTTGCATCTACGGAAGCTGTGAAGGTTGTGGGCAAGTCTTCCTGCCGGGGGGGAGTCTGTTGCCGTGACAACCAGAAAGGACATCTGCAGAAGCCCCAAGGAGGGGGGTAGTGAGGAGATTGTTGCCCTGGCGACCCAGGAATGTCAACAACAAGACTTTCTCACTATAATCATCGACTCTGGTGCCTCAAACTCATTAGTGCCTTCTGCTGATCTTTTGAGGAATTGCAGGACAGTAAAAACTGAGAAGTTTGTTAAGTTTGCAGATGGGAGCAGAAAAAGACTCACAGAAACAGGACTGTTCTTCTGTCCTTTCCTTAAGCATGAAGTCAAAGCTTATGCAGTGCCCGGTTTAACTAACTGTTTGTTAAGTGTGCATGATCTATTGATTGATAATTTTCAAATTTCTTTTTCAGGTGACAAATGTGAAGTTTCCAAGGATGGGAAACACGTGTACACAGTGCAGTCTAAAGATAATTTGTTTGCTGTAAATGTGCCTTTTTCCACAGGGGAAGATGACACCGAAGATGCGAAGGGCCAATGTGTGAATGTAGCGCCCCACAATGGTTGTTTACATATTTGGCACAGACGCTTCGCTCATTTAAATTGGAGATTTCTCCAGAAAGCACCAGAGCTGACACAAGGGTGCAAATTTAATGTTTGTGAAAAATTTCTAGATTGCAATGCATGTAAACAGGCGAAAGTTGTGACATGCTCATATCCAAAGTCAGAGAGGCAGACCACGCAACCCTTTGAATTAATTCATGCAGATTTGTGTGGGCCCATGTCTGTTGAGTCACTGGGAGGTTCGAAGTATTCTTTGCTTTTGATTGATGATTTTTCGAGGTCTGCTTGGATCTTCTCTCTGGAAACGAAAGGGGAGGCGGCTAAAATGATCAGGGATTGGATCACCGCAGTTGAGGTAACCTTTTCCACCAAAGTTCGTGGTTTTCAAAGTGACAGAGGTGCTGAATTCACTGGTTCTGCTTTACAGGATTTCTTTAGGGAGAAGGGGATTAGCCACAGACTGACTGCTCCTTACTCTCCGCAACAGAATGGGGTCGCAGAGAGAAAGAACAGGACGGTGCAGGAAGCTGTGTCTGCGATCCTGTGGGACGCAGGGCTACCCCAGAAATTTTGGTCTCAGGCCTGGCACTATGTGGTCCATACGCAGAACAGAGTGTACAACTCTAGTGTAGGAAATACACCGTATTTCTTACTTCATGGAGATAAGCCTAAGGTACACTACCTTCGTGTGTTTGGTTGTGAGGCTTGGGTGCTTATTCCAAAGGCTCTACGCAAGAAAGGTGAGCCAAGGTCTAAAAGGATGATCTTTGTAGGGTATGAGCCTGGCTCAAAGGCCTGGAGGTTTGCATACCCAAGTGGAGACCAGTCTAGGTTGGCTATCAGCAATAGCACTGAGTTCTGTGAGCAAGCTGGTTGGAAACGTCTGCACGCCAATCCAGACGTGCTTCCACAGCAGTTCTATGACTCAGACGAGGAGGAGGAGGAACTTGGAGCTGGGGACCACGGTCCAGAGGGACAGAGTCCAAGGCAGGGACAGCTCAGGATCCCTCAGGGGGGGGAACCTAGAACACCTCCTCAGGCAAGTGTCAAGTTTGAGCCAAAGAGTGAGCCTTCTTCACCTGCTGGACCAGCTGTAAGGCCCAAGAGGCGCAGCAGGTCAGAGGGGGAAGACACTGAAGTTGAGGATGACTTAGCTGGACCCAGTGAAGCGGCAGGGTCACCAGGAGTCACACTGAGGAGATCAGCGAGGACAAAGAGGCCTCCTGATCGGTACGGCGCTTCAGGCGTCTGGGTAGGTTCTGCAAGATGTGAACCTGAATCCTTCGAGGATATTCAGAGTTTACCTGAGGAAGAAGCAGGCAAATGGCACAGGGCAATGGACAAAGAGATGAAGTCCATGAAAGATCTAGGTGTGTTCTCACTCACAGAGTTGCCACCGGGGAAGCAGGCTGTGAGTTCCAGATGGGTTTACCGCTTGAAACCCACTGACGCTGGAGAGCCGCAGTATAAAGCCAGGTTAGTTGCTCGAGGATTTACTCAGAGGAAGGGAATACACTTCACGGAGGTGTATTCGCCAACGTCACGAGCGGAGACTCTGAGAACGCTTTTAGCTTGTGCGGCACAGAGAGGCTGGAAGGTAAACCACTCTGATGTGGATGTTGCCTACCTTAACTCAGATCTCCAGGAGGAGCTGTACATGATTCCTCCTCCGGGGTTTGAGAACTCAAGGCAGGATGTTGTGTGGAGATTGCACAAATCCATCTGTGGATTACGTCAATCTGCTAGAAACTGGAACATGTGCCTGAATGAAGCTTTGGAGAAGCTAGGTTTCAGGAAGAGTCTTGCTGATAGTTGCCTGTTCCTTAGAGGATCAGGAGACTCACAGGAGCTGGTGCTGATTTGGGTTGATGACGTGCTTTTCGTCTCAGAAACAGATGAACAGGCGGAGAAGTTTGCCAGAGAGCTAGGTAAACGATTCAAGCTTAAACAGCTTGGTGCTGTCAAAACCTATCTAGGTGTCAATGTTGAGCGTGCACAGGATGGAAGTTTTTTGCTCAGCCAGAGAGGTAAAATTGAGCAACTGCTTCAGAAAATGAGGATGAGTGATTGTGCAGGAGTGAGAAGTCCTATGGAGACTAGTTTTGTGAAGGACAGCCAGCAAGCAGAACGCGCTGCGTTCGAAAATACTGAAGTGTTTCAGTCAGCTCTAGGGAGTTTGTTGTACTTGTCCCAATGGAGCAGACCTGATATAGCGTTTGCTGTCAATCTGCTTAGCAGGGAAGCATCAAACCCTAGTGTGCAAGCCTGGAATGGCATCAAGAGAGTTCTGAGATATTTGCAGGAGACCAAAGACTTTTGTCTTAGGTTGCCAGCACAAGGAGAAGTCAAACTGACTTGCTTTGTGGACTCGGATTGGGCTAATCTTGAGGATCGCAAGTCTGTGTCTGGCCTAGTGGTGAAGTTTGGGAACTCAGTAGTTGGATGGAGGTCCAAGAAGCAAAGTCTGATAGCGCTCTCATCCACTGAGGCTGAGTTTAGTGCTCTTTCAGAGGTGTGCAGAGAAGTAGAGTTCTATGCTTGTTTGGTGCAGGAATTCTGCGAAGTGGATTGTCTGCCGATACGTGTTTTCGAGGACAATCAACCATGCCTGGGTTTGGCAGAGTCAGGTCAGTTCAAGGCCAGAACGAAACACCTAGACATTCGCTTTCGGAATGTGTGCCAGAGTGTTCAGGAGGGATTAGTTGCGCTGAAGTACTGTCCCTCTGCCAAAAACCTAGCTGATGAGTTCACGAAGCCACTCACCTTCCAAAGACATGGGGAGTTTTGTGAAGGTCTGGGTTTGGGACGACCAAGGGTCGATTCTCCCCTCAGGCGCGAGACAAGAGGGGGTGTTGGGTGTAGTGAAGGGTTAACCTTCTGTGTCTCGAGGCTGAGAGGAGGCGCTTACAAGGGAAGTAAGCCAGGACGTGACGAAAGCAGCTTGGAATGCTGTGAGCTGAGTGAAAAGTGAAAGCAGCTTTGTTTCGCAGCTGCAAGCTGAGAGAGAGACGCAGAAATGCAACTGGAATCAGATGGTGTCTAACTGTAAATATGCTACTTTTGAGCAAATAAAGTGCTACTAGGAAAGAAGAAACGTGTGGGACGTCTTTTACTGCCCTTTCTACACGAACTGCTGTGCAATTCTGCTAATTGCTTTACGACCTGCAGAGGTGCAGGGAAGTGTGCCGGACCACAACAATAAAGCAATAAATCTTATCCTAACAATCATCTTAGTTTTTGATTTGTTTAACTTAAAACCTGATAACTTTCCAAATTCTTCTAACAATTCTATTACCTTATGGACACTTTTTTGTGGATCTTCTAATGATACCATCAGATCATCAGCGTATGCTTTCAGTTTGTATTCTTTTTTTCCAATTTTAATTCCACGTATTTCTGGAGTTGTTCTTATCTTATTTGCTATAATTTCTAGTATTATAAATAAAAGAGGTGATAGAGGGCACCCCTGTCTCGTACCCTTTGAAATTTCGAAATAATCAGTTAAATCATTATTAATAATCAATTTTGCTTTCTGGCTTGAGTAAATAGCTTTTATCCCTTCCAGGAAGGCGCCCTCTATCCCTACTGTTTCTAGATATCTTACAAGGAATTGCCAAGATACATTATCGAAGGCCTTTTCAGCGTCAATAAAAATTAGTGCCGCAGGTATTTCATTCTTGGCCTCTAGATATTCAATGATGTTAATTATATGTCTTATGTTGTCTTTTAATTGTCTATTGGGTAGGAATCCGACTTGATCTGTATGAATAAGGTTTCTTAAACATTTCTTAAGACGGTTGGCCATTACTTCCGCAAATAATTTATAATCATTATTTAATAATGATATTGGTCTGTAGTTTTTCATATCTAATTTATCTGTGTCTGGCTTAGATATTAATGTAATATAGGCTTCCTTCCAAGAGTCTGGTGTCTTTCCGCCACTTAAGATGTTATTCGCTACTTCGCACAGCACCGGGGCTAAATATTCCTCTAGAACTTTGTAGTATTTAGCTGAAAGGCCATCAGGCCCTGGAGCCTTTCCTAATTTCATTCTTTTTATCGCATCCTGGATTTCTTCAATTTTTATAGGATTATTTAAGTGTGTTATTTCTTCCTCTGTTAATCCTTTTAGTCTATTTTCTTCTAAATATTTCTTTTTTCCTGTGCTGTCTTCTTTTTCTCTTTTGTATAATTTTCCATAAAATTTGATGAAATTTTCCTTTATTTTCTTAGGTTCTTCCACAATTTGCTCTTCTGTTCTTAATTTGTTGATCACATTTTGTTTTTTGTTTTTTTGTAATTGCCACGCTAGTAATTTTCCGGTTTTATTTGCTGATTCAAAGAATTTTTGCTTCCATATCTTGATTCTCCATTCTACTTCTTGGCCTACTAAATTTGAGTATTGCGTTTGTAATATTCTATAAGTTTGTTTAACCTGCTCCTCAGTTGGGTTTATTGCTAGTTTTCTTTCGCAATCTCTTAATTGATTGAGTATTTCTTCTTTTTTTTGCTCTCTTAACTTTTTCCTATGGCTGTTCTGATTAATTAAAAATCCTCTTAACACTGCCTTACTGGCATCCCAAACTATCTCTATATTAGTCTCTTTATTTAAATTCATCTCAAAATATTCTTTTAACGTTCTTTTGGCCTTCTCAATTATTTCCTCATTTTCAAATAGATAATCGTTCATTGTCCATCTGTATGTTCCTTGTAATCTGCTTTTTATCTCGAACGTTACTGAGCTATGATCTGAAAGAGTTCTGGGCTGGATTTCACATTTAAGTGCTCTTAATGTTAATTCTCTTGAAACCCATATTTGATCCAACCTGGCCCAACTTTGGTGTGGTTCTGACAGGTGTGTATATTGTTTCGTTGTTGGATTTTTATGTCTCCAGATGTCTATCAGATCTAGATTTTCCACCAGATTATTAAATGTTCTTGGTAATTTCCCCTGCTTAAGTTTTCTTCTTTTCATGCTTCTATCTAATTCAGGTGTTGGCATGGCATTCAAATCTCCAAGTAAAATCATCTAATGATCCTCCAATTCTGTTAACATTTGTTGCAATTTTTTAAAGAATTCAGCTTTATTCATATTTGGTGCATAGACATTTATAACATTAATCTTTTCTCCCTGGTGGCTGATTTGTACTCCTAAGATCCTTCCTTCATCGTCCTTACATATTAATATTGGGTCCCATTTCTCCTTCACGTATCTCACAACTCCTCTTTTTGTATTAATGTCTGAATTAACAAACTCTACCCCCAACCTTTTATTTGCTAGTATGTTTGTGTTTTTTTGCCACGTGTGTTTCCTGAAAACAGATCACATCAAAATTTTTATTCTTTAACACCTTTTGAATTTTGTTCCTTTTATATTTTTCGTTCAAACCATTAACATTCCAGGACAGAACCTTTAATGGCATTATATTGTTTGACTTTAATTTATATTCTAGTCTACCTCTTCTCCGTTAACTCTTCTTCTTCCTCCTCCTCTTCTTCTCCACCTACTGCTCCTTCCTCTTCCACTTCCTCTTCTCTCTCTTTTGCTTCTCTGTGTTTTTTACCTTCTTTTCCTTCCTCCTTTCTGTATATCTCCCTCCTCCTCCGTACCTTTCTTCCCCTTTTCCAAGCTCCTTCTCATATCTTCTCAAAAAATTTTCTGCTTCTTGTGTATCTGTCATCTGAATCTTTTATCTTTATAATAGAAGGTAATTCCTTCGGGGAACTCCCATCTATATTGTATATTGTTTCTCTGTAAGACACTTACTATTTGTCGGTATCCTTGTCTTTTACGCAAAAGTCTAATTGGTATTTCTTTGTATAGAATAATTGTTCTGTTTTCAATTATTAATTTTTTTCGGTAACTTGTTCTTAATATCATATTTTTCATCTCAATTGAGTTGAAAATCATCAAACAATCACCAGGAGATTTTTTTTAGTTTGAGCTGCTGGGGTTTCACCCTTATTCTAAATGCGCTTTCTACAGTACAGGCTACTTCTTCTTCTTTTATTTCCAACCATTTTGCTAATTCTCTTATCATTTTTTCTTTTATATTCTCATTGATTTCTTCTTCTACTCCTCTGAATTTTAAATTGAGTTGTTTCTTACGCATTTCTGTCATAGCTAATCTATCCTCAATCTGTTCTTGTGCTTTGTTCAAATCTCTTATTTCCTCCTTCATTTTTTCTGTCTCCCTTTTATGTTCCTTCATTTCTTTTTGAATTTTCTTGTTTGATTCCTCTATTACTTTTGATCTAACTGATAGGTCTTGTATTTTATTAGTGAGTTCTCCCACAGCTCCTTCAATTTTTTAATCTATCTGTTCCTGCACCTCTCCTAATTTACTTTCCATATGCAATTCACTCTGTTTAAATTCCTCTTTGATCTTTAACCACAATGTGTCTAGGTCTTTAATTTCCTCCTGTCGTGAGGCCTTTCTGTCTCCAGGAGTCCCTCCTACCTTTTTCCCGTTTTTCCCTGACATTTTGTGATTATTTACACAATAGTCTGTGTTAATTTTCTGTCTCTCCCCTGAGGGGCACACAATCTTTTTTGTTTTGTTTTGTTATTCTTATTTTTCTATGTCTTAACCACTCTCCTTTAATTTACCTTATTACACCCGTGTGATTTTGTTTTTCTTATTTTATATTCTTACAATTTCTTTTATATCACTTTCTATTGTATTTCCTTTTTTTCAGACAGAGTATTACCTTTGAAGTCAATTAATTCAACTGTATCCTAAAATACAACCATAATATCTCCGAGTACCACCAATGTCTGCTAGAAAATATGTACTATTATAATATACAGTTACAGATCCAGTTGGATAATAAAATGTCCAGAAATCAAAGAAAATAGCTTCACTTATAAGCCCAGTATATCTCGACGTTGGCAATCTTAACGTCTTGTTTATACACCTTAGTACCTTCCTTAGGCTCTTGTTTTTCTTCAAATGATTCCCCCCTCCTAGGGTATTATTAATAGTATATGACAATATAGTTTGTGTTTTCCCAAACCGTCCCTTAAAACCTTAACACCCTCTGAAAGTTTGGTAAATTTCTCCAAGACTCAAATAAGTATTACTTATATATGAATTATTCCTGTTAAAGTGGTTTTCTAAAGTCCACGTAGACTCTGATGGGAGAGCAGTAGTTCTTTCGTCTTCTTTTTTAAATTAAATAATTAAATAATTAATTAATATTCAGTTCTGATTTCTTTTAATTTCTTTAATCTTCCACCACTTGCCGGTTTAATCCATCATGTGTAAAGGATATTCTATAACTTAGTCCATGTCCTAATCCAAGGTCTAGTAAGGCTAATAATTCAGGCTTTAATCCACGATCTAAATCAGACCTGTAAACTAATTAGATCCCAATGTCACCAAATCACTGGTCCGGTCTCTAGCACGAAATCACTGTTTCAGTCTCTGTCCGTGAAGAAAAGGAGATCACTGGTCCAATCTCTATCACCAAATCACTGTTTCAGTCTCTATCACAAAAAAGAAGAAATCACTGGCCCAGTCTCTGTCACCAAATCACTGGTCCGGATTCTGTTCCCATTTCCTGTTTATATTTTCAAGTCCATAAAAGATGTAAATGTCCAATTCAAAATGTTGTAAATATCCAATTATAGTCTACTGGGGTGTAAAACCCCCCTGTTTTTAACACTTAAAGTTATTTTCCAAATTTTCCCAGGGTTTATCGGGTGATATTTTCCGCATTCTAATTATTTCTGGTTTTTTTAGCTCCAACGCTTGAATGTAAATCTTTCCCAGAGAGAAAAAAAACAACAAAAAGAAAACGGGAAAGAGGGGGTTAACTTAAGTCCAGTTTTTCAGCAGTAAGGATCGAAAGAGAACCCAAGATCATTGCAGTCAAATATAACCTTTTTTCTTAGACAGTTCTTATTTAAAAGAGAGGAGACATTTCTGCCAATCTTCCCTTATTCTTGTCTTTACTGTAACTTTGTTGTTTTTAACGCAGCTTCCAAGCTTTCCCTGTTTTCTTTTAAATTAAACTTCTACTAGTCGTCTCAAGCTGCTCTTTCAATCAGCTCTGTGGTTATTACGTTTCTAATTATCTAATTAGTGAGAGAACAACAAAGTCTCTGGATAGTCCTTAATCTGTTGCTTTGTTTTACAAATTCAAAAGTCTATTTGCCTCGACAAAAGCTGCCGTGGGTACTCACGCAGTCAGGCTAGAGGCTGCTTCCTTCCTTTACCCCTGCGACTTTGTATCCTGCGCCATTTTAACTCCTCCACAGGGATGGATTCCTTAATTTAATCCTTCAGCATCCAGCGTTCACTTAGTGTGTTCTTCAAAATTTTAATTTTAAAATACTTCTCTCACACTAAGGGTCCGTTCTTAAATTTTTGGAGATTTGCCGCTTTCTCTAGCGAGAGCCAGAGGCATCGCAACACAGGGTCGGTACCTTCCTCTTGCGCTTGCAATCCCGTCGTCTTCGAGCTCTTCAAGAAAAAACCCCCGAAAAAACGGCCGGACCGCTTCCGCGCTGCCAGTTAGCCATCCCTCAAGGGTATCCCCCTTGAGATTTTTGGGGGGTGCAGTGCCTTTGCAACTTCCCCAAGCCCCTGTGTTGTTCGGAAAACCCCGACGAGGCTTTCCGCGCTCCCTTTCTGTCTCGCGGCTTCAGGTTACAGACACTTCAGGTTACAGACTCCGCTAACCCAGAAGTAGTACCTCGGGTTAAGAACTTTGCTTCAGGATGAGAACAGAAATCGTGCTCCGGTGGCGCGGCAGCAGCAGGAGGCCCCATTAGCTAAAGTGGTGCTTCAGGTTAAGAACAGTTTCAGGTTAAGAACGGACCTCCGGAATGAATTAAGT
This sequence comes from Podarcis pityusensis, assembly GCF_964106645.2. Lineage (NCBI taxonomy): Eukaryota > Metazoa > Chordata > Lepidosauria > Squamata > Lacertidae > Podarcis > Podarcis pityusensis. The sequence continues at coordinate 21,382,336 of NC_138028.1, forward strand.
ACTTAACCTGAGGTACCGCTGTACATTATTATTAATACTAATACTATGTTGTTGTTGTTGTTGCCACCCATTCTGCATCTGAGGAAGTATGCCCTAGCAAATCTTACTCCCTTTACAAATAAATACATAAGTAAGTAATACATAAGTAATACATAAATAAATACAATAAATAAGTCTTTAAATTGCCACAGATCTCCTCTTTTTTTTATATACAACTTAGATAAAAAGAAGCAACGGCAAACTGCTTAAAAGTATGGGCATGGGAGAAGGTTTTCGTCAGCTAATATAAGCTTGTTCAGAGGGGCAGTTTGAGACAAAATACTACACTTTAATCCTGTGTGGACGTGGTCTATAAATGTCTGTAAATTCTGGATTGCTTGCATTGTTACATCATAAGCAGCAGGTCATCCTTAGATTAGATGTGTCAGGGGAATCGGTAGTGAAAGTACAGGTTTGCCACTGATCATACAAACAAATACAAATGCTGTGGGATGGGGGGGATTAAGGGCAATTGGGGCTAGGGAGGAATACAGAGGTTTGGGGGCATGTGAGGAAGGGGGAGGATGCGTAGGGGAGGTGGGAAGACAGGGGGCTGTTTGATTTTGTTGTAAAATTCCAAAAATAAATAACAAAAAGTTGTTTGCATTGCTAATTAAAAGTAAAAGTTGTGTTTCTGCTGTCTGGATGTCATTTGCTAAAACCAAATGTGTTTTAAAAATTGAACCTATACAGCAGAAATACGCACCACTGTGTTCAATGGTTCTTACTCTCAGCCATGCACAGAACTGCAGTCATGTGCCATAAATTTAATCATGAGATTTTATTAGTAATTTGTTTTAAATGTCTGTGTTTTTAAGGTGGAGGGATTTTTTTAAAGCAATGTGTTAGAAAAGCAAGATATTTAAATCCCGGTGGCCTGACTCTGGATTTCATTATGGAGCTGTCATTGATGCACTACACAGTTAGGAATAGCCCTCAAATGTTGCTGGGAACTGCAAATGAGGAGGAGAGCACTGTAGAGCTCAGTTGCTCCTTGAGGGCTTCTCATAGGCATCTGGTTGGCCACAGTGAGAACAGGATGTTGGATAAAATAATAAAATTGCTGTACTTGCATAATCATTACAAGTGACAGTATTCAGTTTGTCATAGTATTATTTTTTTAGCTCTGGGAGGGTGAAGTACATCTATAAAGCTATTCCATTTCACAAAGAGGTAAAAAAATACATACATCTGGAAGTGCTCTTATTCTCCAGAAGAAGTGGAGCAGTAGTTTTCTATGCTAGTGAAACCAGCACACTTCTCCAAACTTTACACTTTGGTTTGGAGAAGGCCTTCAGGAGTTTCAAAGCGGACAGAGGACATGCATTTCAAGACCCGAATTCTTCTCCAGTTTGAATTAAAATGCAAATCAGAGACAAGTTCCTTCCTCTTGCCCCTTCCATTCAGTGCAATGGAGAAACATTACTTCATTACTTTGAATAGGAGCATAATTGAGAGGGTGGAGGAACCCAAAACAAAAAATCTGAATACAGAAGAGGAAGACCATTCTTCCTTGGTTAACTGCATAGGTGGACTTCCCCTCACCAATTTTGCCCATGCTGCCTCTGAATTTGTACTAGGGAAACATTTTTCTTTTACACTGAATGGGAGCAGGGTTGAAGGAAGGCTGAGAGGAAAGAAATCTTGGCAATTCTTTGAAAGTTTTCCCTCTCCAACTCCTCCTGGAGATTTTCAGTCCTCCCTTGGAGAATATTCAGTGAAATGACCTTCCTTATTTTACCACCCACAAAGCAAGTGCAGAATTTGAGGGATGGACATTTTCACTCTGTTCTAGATTTTTAAAGACAGTGAGAGCCTCAGTTGGGCTCAGGAGGAAAAAAAAATAGTTTTTTCATCCAAGGTGGGCTTGGGAGATCTTGCCCATCTATGCTCTGTGCATAGGCAAAAAGTGAAAGTTATTTTAGACAGTTTGTTCTAGCACCGGGAGACCCCAAACTGAGTTTATTGGAATATCTCTCCAAATACAATTGTCTGCCTATGCTTTATTTTTAGCATTGACACATCTGCCAATCTCGGTGTACAGATTTATAGAAGGGTTACCAAAAAAGCTTATGTTGTCACTCAGTTAAACAACTTTGCTGTATCTTGGGTAGGACATGCAAGGGAATCAAAAGGTCATCTCAGACAGGGGCCTTGACCCACCCAGCTTCTACAGCCTGCAGCACTTCAACCCACCAAGTCAAGGTTGGAGAATTACTGCTGGACTGCAGCTCACATTATCTCCAGCCACCTAGCCAATGAAATGGGATTATGGGAGTTGTCCCAACTGAGCCCTCATGGCAAGAATGGGGAACCTGCAGCCCTTCAGATATTCCTGGACTCCAATCCCCATCTGCCCCAGCCAACATCAGGGGTGATGGGCGCAAGAGTCCAACCACCATTGAGGGTCACCAGTTCCTCAGTGGTTGACTCAGTTCCTTCCACTCTGATTGGCTTCATTTAGCACAAAGAGTAACAAGACTTCTCACCCATCACTCTTATACAGTGGAGGAGGAAGGGGGGGGTGCAGGGGTGCAGTTTGCCTCAGGTGTCATCACTGAGGGTATGTGTTTGACAAAATGAGTTTTTTAAAAATTGTGCTCACGAAACTTTTTAGGAGTGAGGTGGTGGCTTAGGCACCTGCAGGTTCCGCGCTGCCTGAAATAGCAGCGTGGGACTTGTGTCTGCCTACTGCCTCTCCCTCAGACGCGCTACAGCTGAGGGGGAGGCAGCGAAGAGGCTCCAAGTGTTGGAGAGGCTTGCCCTGCCCACATGGGTGACTCGACACGCCCCCTAGCTACTCCGCTGCACACATATCCACATGAAGAGGCAAGAAAGATAAGAATGGGTTTTTTGTGTGTGACTAATTTCTAAATCCTGCTATTTGCCCATTGCAATAATGTCTTCAATGTGGAAATCATTATACAAAATATGGATTAAATATAAAGGAATATTGGAGCCCAAGATACCCCTGTGCTCGTCACCCACAGAAGCCATGGCAGTTAAAAAATAAATATGAAAGGGGAATGGCCAACATCAGTCTTAGAAGTAGATAAGGATAAGCCAACATTGAAGCAATATGCGGAAATTAAAAACTCGCTAACAGACTGACTACAGTATTTCCAGCTACACCAAAGACTAGCTATAGATTCAAAACAAGAAGTTGCAAAAGAAACATCTAGATTTGAAAGAGAATCAACACTTAACAGAAAGAAAATTATTTCACAAGTGTATGATTATCTTCTGGAATGGGAAACAAAAGAAGAACAGTCATGGTTAAATGGGCACAGGACTTCGGGCATAATATACTTATGGAACAATGGGTGAGATTATGGACGGCAGACATTGAATTCACAGCATGCTATAATCTCAGAGAATATACCATAAAATGGTATATAGATGGCATCTTACCCGCAAAAACTTGCTAAAATGTATAAAGGAAAAACATCAACCTGTTGGAGATGTAAAAAAGAGGAAGGATCATACTCTCATATGTGGTGGACCTGTGTAGCCATTGGCAAATACTGGAATGATATTTATAATGAGTTTAAGAAACTATTTAAAATTACTTAAAAAAAAAAAAACCCCAGAGATTTTCCTACTTTATATATTACCATCAGAAATTTAAAAAGATATAAGATCATTGTTTATGTATGGTATAACAGCAGCTAGGACCCTTATAGCAAGGAACTGGAAAAATGAAATGCTCCCAGAGATTACAGATTGGCAGATGCTCATGTTAGAATATCTACAATTAGCAAAACTGACGGGATCAGTTAGAGGAATATCGAAACAAAAAACAACTAGAGAACGGATAATATTTAAGAATTATGTAAAACTTTATTGTACAAATAATTCCATATTAGCAGAAATTGAGTGATATTTGTAAAGAAAAAAATCAAAGGAATGTATACAAAACAGAAAGAAATGATATTATACAATGTAAACCTGTGTAAGAAAGAATGTTATATCAAAGAGTATAATGAGAAGGATGGGAAGGATCGTGCCGATGAGTACTTTTACTATGTAAATAACTCTGTCTTCTTCTTTTTTTGATTTCTTTATTTCCTATCCTTGTTACTTCTTTATTTTTTAGTTTTTATCTATTTATAAATTTTATAAATTATATATATATATATATATTACCTGTTAAGAAATAGTACATAATGTCTGTATAGACATGCAATTTTTTTAATCAATAAAGAGATGACATTTTTTACAAAATGTCTTCAAGTGCAATAGTCTCTAGCAAGATCCCCAAAGTAACAGTTCCACAACTAGTCAGGTAAAAAGATAAGACTCCACACATGAGGAGATATTGTGTTACGGATTTTTTGAACAAAGATTTGCCAGGCTACAACTTTTCCACATGTGCAGCCCTCCTGAGGCAGGCTTTTCATCGAGGGACAATGCAGAGCTGATAGGGCCGAGGGCAGTTGCCTATGCTGCTCAACACCGGTTTGAGATCGATGTCTTTGGGGTCAATGATGGACTTCAGAGTGAAGTTCTGTAATATGGTGGTCAAGAACAAGAAGATCTCCATACGGGCCAGACCTTCCCCCACACATATCCGCTTCCCTGCAAAGGAAACCCAAAGTGTAAGCTGCATTACATCCACTTTGGCTGTTATGGAGAAAATAACAATCATGCCAAAGGAGCAAAGGTGCTGCTCCAGAACGGCTCCTGGGAGAGTCACTCTTTCCACCATTTCTTTTGTTTCAGCTGGCCACAGGAAAGGTACAAGGAGTTCTGATGGACCCAGAAGCCTCTGCCCCTCTCTCACAATCTGGGAGCCCTTCCAGTTTAGGCTGCAGGAAGAAGGAGGTTCCCCCTCATTGCCCCGACACCAGCCAATTAGGGAGACAGGAAAGACCTGAGCTGGCCAAGACTGCAGCCTACTGAGGAAGCAGAGATCTTACCTGCTGAGAAAGGCATGAAATAGTCGCTCTTCCTGAAGGTGCCATCTTTGTGCAAGAAATGTCCTGGGTCAAATTCTTTGGGGTTTGGAAATTCTTTGCTGTCATGTAGCACAGATGTCAGACTTGGATATATGGTAGTGCCCTGCAGAGAGTGCAAAGAAATGGGCTGGATGGCCATGACACCCAAAGCAATGGTGTGGGAAGGCACTAACAAAAAGGAAGGTACTTTGTTGATACAGAAGAATAATGGAGCAGCTTCAGAAGGCAATAGGGTGTTTCAAATGAAGTCCAGGCTTCAAGATGCCCAGCTACACTTTCGGAATTGGGCTAAACTACTTCCCTTGCTTGTACATAAGAAGAGAAGAAAAGCTCTGCTGGATCAGTCCAGTGGCCCCATCTGGTCCAGCATCCTGTTTTCATGGTGTGCAACCAAATGCCCATGGGAAGCCCATCAACATAATCTAAACAAGACAGCACTCTCAATTCCTGTGGTTTCCACCCACTGGTATTCAGAAGCCTGCTGCCTCTCACCATGGAGGTAGAATATAGCCATCATGGCTAGCAGCCTACTATTACTACTTAGAGCCTTGAAAAGAGCTAACCTTTGGAATGACATATTGTCTGAACGGTGTATCTTTCAGTACTGCATGAGGGCCACTCAGTGGGGCAATAGAGATGAACCTCTGGATCTCATGGATGACAGCATCTGTGTAAGGCATTTCCCCACGATCTGCTATGCAAGGACTTCGTGATCGGCCAATAACTCGGTCAATTTCTTCATGCACTTTCTCTGCAATGGGAAGAATGAGGTTTAACGCCAGTGCAGGAAACATTACAGAAGAAACTGAAACTCAGTGGGAATGGTTGCAAGGCTCTGCACATTTTGGAGCTTTCAATTGTTTTCTGATGCCAACTTTCTACTAACTCGTCACCACAGGCAATTTATTGTAGCTTACCTTCAGCAATGCATCTGTAAACAGGGAAACATAGTATAACTGCAATTATTTATATATTAATTTAATTTCTATCCAAAAGGAGCCCAGCGGGACAAAAGCTTTAGGGATGTTTTAGGAGCAAGTGATGGTCCAGCCTAGAGAAATTCCTATTGGAGGCACTGTCCTGCAGTGATTCTGATCCTACCTGAGGGCCCTTTGGCCCCTGGCCCTTGTGGTTGTGCCTTTGTCTAAAGCAGTGGTGTCCAAACGTTTTTCAAAGAGGGCCAGAAAGGATGAAGTAAACCAAAGTTGTTGACCTTTTTTTTAGTATTTTACCCCCAGGAAATAACCTGCTGCTGGGGTCGGATTAAACTGACCAGCAGGCCCGATTAGGTCCCCAAAATGGACTTTGGACATGCTTGATCTAAAGGATCTGCACTGGCTGCCAGTACACTACTGAGCCAAATTCAAGTTGTTACTGTTTGCATATAAATCCTAGGGTTTGCAATATGGTCAGCTATAAGAGCTCATCCACACTTCTGTTTTTGCTGGGATTTCTAGGCACGGGTCTGTGGTTACTAGGCATGGATCTGTGCATTTTGTCCACCCCCCCACCCCCACTGTTGTCTCCAGGAAAGCCTTCTGTTTACTGCTGATGTCAGTCAGCGATGATTAACATTCAGCGATGAAGAGTGGGTTTTCCTGGGGAAAGTGGCAGAACAACAACCTCTTGGACCTGTGCCACATAAGTCTAGGAGAGAACTAGAATAATAAGTACTAATAACGCATCTGTTTTACCTTGTATCTCTGGGTATTTGAGGAGGATCATGAACCCATATCGCAGTGTGGTGCTGGTGTTCTCTGTTCCAGCCCCAAACAAGTCAACTGTGCTTATGGCCAGGTTTTCAATGGTGAAATGGGATGCACTATTACCTTTTTCCTGCAGAAAAACACAACACAGTCACTGGAGTCGACTCAATTGTTCTGAGTACAACATAACAAGAATTTAACTGCGCCACTGGGACCAGCTCTCTTCCCAAGACACATCTTATCTCAAGTCTTTTTATAGCTCGTTCCTCTGGACATTCCTTGCCCAGAGGGCTAATCATTAGAAAGAACTTCCCACTTACTGCAGGAACAAGTCAGCAATGGGAAATGAATCTACTCCAATGGGGTGTGGGCAGGAATCTCTTTCCTTGGCATTCCCCACAAGAAGCTGGATGGAAGTCTGCTGGTTGGGAAGCTTCAGGAGTGGCAGGAGAACCCACATGGAGAGTTCTGTGAGTTTTCATGATTACCTGATCCATTTTCATAAGGAAGCAGTCGATAAAATCCCGAGGTGAGTTGGGTTCCGGAGTTGCCTTGTGCTCTTCAACCTCGTCCAAAACAAACTCTCTGAGTGCCAAGTTGTTTTTCAGCACTTTGCGGTGGGGCCCAGGGATGCATTTCATCAAAGAAGGAAAGATGTTGTAGAGCTAGAAGAAACACCACAAGAGACCCATTGGCACCAACCTCAGTCAGGGTTTGTCCACACTCGGGCTTCAGTATAATGTTGGCCACTGTTGCCTTGTGTGCATTTCAACTCTGTGGTCCACACACCAGCATTTTCACTATCAATGCCTCCCAAATCTATATAGATGTTCCCCATCAGCTGTCTTATATTATTATTTTATATCTGCGGTTCGTAGACTAAAATCAAAATATAAAACCACAAAATTCATAATCAAAATAAAAACAACCCAATTGCCCCCCCCCCCCAATCCACATGTTAAAAGGTATATACTGAATGAGACCATTGTTCTCTCAAGGTCAGTAGTGCCTATGCAGCAGCTCTGCTGGGTTTCATTCAGAAGTCCCATCCCTAACCAGAGATGCTACTAGGGATTGACTCTGGGACCCTATATAAACAAGCCAAATGCTCTAAAACGGAGCTATGGGATTACATATATATCTCTAAATCTAGTCCCATCTGTTTGTCCTACTGAAACCAGTCCGTGTACACATCCCTGGCTTAAAATTCAGCAAGGCGCAACATTTCATAAGAAATGGCAGGTTAGATATGGATTGTGACTAACATCATGTATTCACACCTTCTCAAACCATTAGTGGAAGCACACTGGATGCAGAGGCAATGGCAGTGTATATACATCCCAAGTGATTAGTTCCAGTTACAGTATTGAGCCTGTGGGTTTTACTCGTTAAGCTTTACTTCCTATTCCACTGGGCTGCTGTTAAGTCAAACCTTGGTTACTAGACCCAGGTATTGGTATTGGCTCTCCAAATTAAAAACAAGAACATAAGAAGAGCCTACTGAATCAGGCCAGTGGCCCATCGTGCTGTCACAGTGGCTAACCAGTTATCCATGGCAAGCCTGCTATAGGACATTAACATAAATATTAAGAGGCGGAGGCAGTATGGGCTATGAGAAGCCTGGAAGAAAAACAGCAGGAAAATGGCTACAGCCAGAGGCAGTATCTACATAAAATAAATATTCCACATGCAAGTAAACTTTAGACTTTGTGGAAAAGAATGCATTTAACCAGATGGCACCTACCTGTCCCCAAGGAGAGCTAAAAACCTGAAAGTTTTCACTTATTAAGCTTAACATGGATAGCAACTTCTTGTCATTATAATCGTATCGTTTCCCAAAGATAATTGCACAAATGACATTGGAGATGGCGCAACTGAGCAAGTAGGTTGGATCCAAGGGCTTCTCTGGAAGAACAAGGAAAAAAAAATTATACCCATTACAGGTTTTAGGCAATAATCTAGTCTGGAATTTCTGAGCTGCCATTTCCTGGCTCCTGGCCTCAGTGGTCAGACAGGGAGCTGCCTTTCTCACAACAATTCTGGAGGCATGGGCATCTTCAGTGGCTATGAGTGGTTTCTTCCAAGGACTTTCCAAGGTGCTTTCTTCCAGCTTCAGCCAATATATCCTTAGATAGGAAAGAGTGACCACAGTGGAGCAGGCCTTGGTGAACTCTACACTAAAACTAGGGAATCTAAAGCACTTCAGATGCTGCTAGACTCTAACTTCTGGACCACTGTTGACTGTTGGGGCTGAAAGCTGCTGGAATTCAACAATATCTGCGGAGCACTCTTGCAGTTGATAGAGAAGCAGCAGCCAGGCTTTAGTTGGAACTGGTCTGTGTCAGCATATTACACCCCTGCTGAAAGCTATGCATTGTTTGCCAGTATATTGACAAGGTAAGTTCAGTGCATTACTGGTGTGTATGAAGCCCTCAGTGACCTAGAACCAGGTGGTGGTTAATAATCTGTTGTAATGTACCCCAGAATCTGTTGTGATGTTTAAGGGGGTCTGCTTGATAAGCCTATGTCGATGAAGGGCAGTGGCTACCCACCCTGTGTGTCCTGGAACTTTTGTAGCAGGAACTGTGCTTCCTCCTGGATCCTCTCCTCAATACTTTTCTTTCCCATGCCAAAGTTGCGCATGGTGGTAAGGGCAAAATGTCGGAGCTGCTTCCACACCTCCCCATTGCTGAATATAATTCCTGGAAAGCAGAAGAGGAAATGGGCATAAAGGAGATGGATGGACTGAAAGAGAGAGCAGAAGAAGCAGGTTGGAAGAGCAGGAGGCTCTTATTCTTGGCTCCAGACCACCTGGAGACTTGGTACTATGGTGCCTCCTTATTCCATAAGCAGTAGCTGGCCAGTCTTCTGATACATGCCCTTACTGTAAAATATATGTGTTTAATGTGCATAAAATGCTATGCTTGTGTGTGTTGTGTATGAAACGTAGTGGAGATTTGCATTTGCAGAATGTCCATTTTTGCAGCTAAAACTTAAAAAGAGGTTTCAATGTTTTGATATTTATGTTAACTGATAATTCATCTCTTGGAGCCTGGGTCTCTCTCTGAAGCTACCAGTATAATGAAGAAGCAATAGTTCTTGGACTATATTAACCAGAAATAACTTAAAGAAAACTGGACTACATTGCTAGTTGTTTAAGTGCAATGTGTTGATTTGTATTTATTTATTTTCTTGGTAACAAATTTATAGATAGTTTGCAGTAACTTTGAAATTCTTTCTTGGTGTGGAGAGCTTATTGATTCACAAGATCCAGGCCAGGGAATTCTGCTCACATAACTCTCACACTTACTGCCCACACCAGAATTACCCCAGACCATTATTTTTAAAGGCTAGAGACTCATTCAATCCTGTTTTAATTTTTGGTGCTTGCTCTAAACCAGAGGCGGAGCTAGCTGCTCCGGCACCTGGAGCGGCCTGCGTGGGCAGGGGTAAGCACCCTTGGGTGTAAGGCGGCGCGCGGCGGCGGGGAGCTTCCGGCGGGTGCCAGCGGCAACGCACATCCCAGGGGGGCGTCACCTGTGGCACTGTCACTCCCCTCAGGGATTTCACCCAGGGCGGCCAGCACCCACCACACCCACCTTTCTCCGCTACTGCCCTAGATATTGCTTAAGTACTTTTATGAGATGGCTCATTTCTCTCTTAAATGGCAATGCCCAATATATAGCTATGCCATTAAAAGGCTGCTAATTATCTATTTCTACTGTCCAGTGGGAACATTAATTAGGAAAGTTTATCTCAAGATGCAATGATTTGTCTTTGCAACCTTTTTTGCTTTATTTTCATGAATAGAGGGATTTTCCTGTGTCCCCCCCCCTCCACTGGTCAACCAGCATAAAATACCTAATCCCTTGTTGACATCATCAGCTAATGGCAGGCATCCCCTGGCAGCAAATTCATCTCCATGGTCGATCAGTGCTTCTTTCACTGCATCATAGCCATGCAGCACCACAACCCGTTCTGCTCCAAAATACATTGTGAACACAGAGCCATACTTCTCACCAAACTGGAAAAAAGATAGAGAAGGACACACATCTAGGTGGGTTTGCAGGTTAGGAGAGAGTCATATAGCTGATGTAGAGCCCCGCTGCCCCCAGACTCACTATGGGCATCTGAACCACATGACTCTTAATAACATACAGAAGTGTTCTGCAGCTAGATCAGGCCGAAGGCCAACTAGTCCACGACTGTTATCACAGTGGCCAACACAGTTCTTCTGGGAAGCTCAAAAACAAGACCTGAGTGCAATAGCACGCTCCCCTCCTGCAGGTCCCTGGAACTGGTTGAGGTTCAGCATCATCACTAGCAGCTATGGGTAGCTTTATCTTCAATGAATTTTGTCTTAACAAAATTCCACAGTGAATTCCACAGTTTCAATATGCACTGTATGAAGAACTACTATCTTGCGTGTGTTGTAAATCTTCCAACACTCAGCTTTAATTGAATACTCCAAGTTTTAGCATTACAGACCCTTCAAGTGTCCCTATTTTCCAGGGACATCCCTGATTTAGAGAAGCCATCCCAGTTTGATCACAGAATGTCCTTAGGCTGTCTCTATTTTCATTGGAGAAATGTTGGAGGGTATAGAGTTATCCGACCCCCTCTGAAGGCAATCCTGAATAGGGAAGTGTTTTTTTGTTTAATTTTTAATGTTTTCATTATGTTTTTATATATGTTGGAAGCTGTCCAGAGTGGCTGGGGCAACCCAGTAAGGTTTGTGGGCTATAGTAAAATTATCGTTATGGAATGGGATGTCCCTATTTTCATTGGAGAAATGTTGGAGGGTATGGCATTATGAGAGGGGGGTAAAAGTGTTTTCCCGTCCACTTTCTCTATACCGTGAATATGATTATACTGCTCTGTTATGTCCCCCTCACACTTATTTTTCTAAGGGAATTCTTAAAGTACCTTCCAACCAAGCACATTCTGGCGAAAATAAAGGAGCAGCTTTTCGAAATACAAGAAGACTATGAACTCCACACTGTCCAGCAGAGGCTAAAAATGTTCAGAGGGCAAAAATGCCCAAACCATCCATATGTGGAGGGAGAATTGGACCTGCTCCCGCCCCCCCGTCTTTAATATAGTATGAAAATTGCACTATTGCTTTTTAAATTTCTTTACTCAGAAAGGGGCTTTATGGCTTTTATTTTAAGGATAAAATAATAAAATGACAATAAAACAACCCCCTTTGTGGAGTTGTGGGACCTGCTCAAAGTCCACCTCTTTTCTGTGGAGCCTTTGCGACAAGTCCCTGCTCCCCATCGCTGCTGATGTAGCCAAGCGCAAGTCCATGCCACTGAAATCACAGCAATTCTGCTATTCTTTTCCTCTGGTCTGGATGCCTCCGCTGCCTCTCTTGCCTCTCCTCTGTCAAAGTGCAGAGCCTGTTGCCTTATACTCTGCAAATGTGCCCTGCACACAGATGGTACCATCTATAAATAAACAAACTGACAATGGATTGTCCCCTTCCAAAAGAGTCAGATGGAAAGAGGATTGCAAACAGGTAACGGTCATAAACAGACAGCTGTTGAGAAAGGTGCTCATCTTTGGCTTACCTCCTGGAGAACCTGGGCCAAGTTGTTGGTCTTCAGCTGCAGAGCGTTCCCTACGATGGGCAGTGGAGGTGGGCCAGGTGGCAGTTGCTTTGCATTCTCTGGCGTCCTGCTCCTGACTGCAAGGAAAACAAGGCAAGAGATACATATGATCATCAAAATGGTCACTCTCCCTAGAGGCTCCATGGCACCAGCTAAAAGTGACTGACATGACTCTAGATGAATTAATTTGCTTTCCAATTTTATATACTCTGAGGAGGTCACATATACATGGAGTTTAACCAATAGGAATTCTAGGTTTCTCTGAGTAAATGAGATTAGCCTTTAAGTAGATCAGGTTGTATAATGAAGAAATGAACTTCTCTGAACTTCTTTTTCTTCATTGATTATTAAGGCAATGATAACAGCATTACTGTACACAGGGTCTGTGATGTAAGACAACCAGGGGTTCAGTTTTTTTCTGCCAAACATTGTAATGTGCCAAGAAAGAAGCAAACCAAGAATTCAGATCAATATAAGTTTTAATAGTGGGGGTGGTCATAGAATCATAGAATAGAATCATAGAATCATAGAGTTGGAAGAGACCACAAGGGCCATCGAGTCCAACCCCCTGCCAAGCAGGAAACACCATCAGAGCATTCCTGACATATGGTTGTCAAGCCTCTGCTTGAAGACCTCCAAAGAAGGAGACTCCACCACACTCCTTGGCAGCAAATTCCACTGTCGAACAGCTCTTACTGTCAGGAAGTTCTTCCTAATGTTTAGGTGGAATCTTCTTGTATTTTGGATCCATTGCTCCGTGTCCGCTTCTCTGGAGCAGCAGAAAACAACCTTTCTCCCTCCTCTATGTGACATCCTTTTATATATTTGAACATGGCTATCATATCACCCCTTAACCTCCTCTTCTCCAGGCTAAACATGCCCAGCTCCCTTAGCCGTTCCTCATAAGGCATCGTTTCCAGGCCTTTGACCATTTTGGTTGCCCTCCTCTGGACACGTTCCAGTTTGTCAGTGTCCTTCTTGAACTGTGGTGCCCAGAACTGGACACAGTACTCCAGGTGAGGTCTGACCAGAGCAGAATACAGTGGCACTATTACTTCCCTTGATCTAGATACTATACTCCTATTGATGCAGCCCAGAATTGCATTGGCTTTTTTAGCTGCCGTGTCACACTGTTGGCTCATGTCAAGTTTGTGGTCAACCAAGACTCCTAGATCCTTTTCACATGTACTGCTCTCAAGCCAGGTGTCCCCCATCTTGTATTTGTGCCTCTCATTTTTTTGCCCAAGTGCAATACTTTACATTTCTCCCTGTTCAAATTCATCTTGTTTGTTTTGGCCCAGTTCTCTAATCTGTCAAGGTCGTTTTGAAGTGTGATCCTGTCCTCTGGGGTGTTAGCCACCCCTCCCAGTTTGGTGTCATCTGCAAATTTGATCAGGATGCCCTTGAGTCCATCATCCAAGTCGTTGATAAAGATGTTGAATAAGACCGGGCCCAAGACAGAACCCTGTGGCACCCCACTAGTCACTCTTCTCCAGGATGAAGAGGAACCATTGATGAGCACCCTTTGGGTTCGGTCAGTCAGCCAGTTACAAATCCACTGAGTGGTAGCATAGTCAAGACCACATTTTACCAGCTTCTTTACAAGAATATCATGGGGCACCTTATCAAATGCCTTGCTGAAATCAAGGTAGGCTACATCCACTGCATTCCCTTCATCTACCAGGCTTGTAATTCTGTCAAAAAACGAGATCAGGTTAGTCTGACATGACTTATTTTTCAGAAATCCATGCTGACTATTGGTGATCACAGCATTCCTTTCTAGGTGCTCACAGACTGTTTGCTTAATGATCTGCTCCAGAATCTTCCCTGGTATTGATGTCAGACTGACTGGGCGGTAATTATTTGGGTCCTCTCTTTTCCCCTTTTTGAAAATAGGGACAACATTTGCCCTCCTCCAGTCTGCCGGGACTTTGCCTGTTCTCCAGGAATTCTCAAAGATGACTGCCAGTGGTTCAGAGATCACATCTGCCAGTTCTTTTAATACTCTTGGATGCAGTTCATCTGGCCCTGGAGACTTGAATACATCTAAACTAGCCAAGTATTCTTGTACTAACTCCTTAGTTATTCTAGGCTGTGTTTCCTTTGCTGAATCATTTGCTTCAAATTCTTCAGGTCGGGCATTGTTTTCTTTATTGGAGAATACTGAGGCAAAGAAGGCATTGAGGAGTTCAGCCCTTTCTGTGTCCCCTGTTTGTATTTCACCATCTTCTCCTCTGAGTGACCCCACTGTTTCTTTGTTCTTCCTTTTGCTACAAACATACCCATAAAAGCCTTTTTTGTTGCTTTTAACCTCTCTAGCAAGCCTGAGTTCATTCTGTGCTTTAGCTTTTCTGACTTTGTGTCTACACGTGCTGGCTGTTTGTTTGAATTCCTCTTTGGTGGTTTCCCCCCTTTTCCATTTTTTGTACACATCCTTTTTTAATCTTAACTCAGTTAAAAGTTCTGGCTTCTTTAGGCACCTTCCATGTTTCCGTCTCATTAGTATTGCCTGACGTTGTGCTTTTACTATCTCCCTCTTAACAAACTCCCAGCCATCATGAACTCCCTTTCCTTTTAGTATTACTGTCCATGGGATCTCACCCAGCGCTTCCCTAAGTTTTATGAAGTCGGCTTTCTTAAAGTCAAGAAATTGAGTCCTAGTATGCTTGGCTGCTCCTTTCTGCTGTATAGTAAACTTCAGAAGAGCATGATCACTCGCGCCTAATGATCCTTCCACTTCTACCCCACTAACCAGGTCTTCAACATTGGTTAGGACCAGATCTAAAATGGCTGTTCCTCTTGTTGCTTCTCCCACTTTCTGGACAATGAAGTTGTCTGCAAGGCCAGTGAGGAATCTGTTTGACCTTATGCTCTTGGCTGAGTTTGACATCCAACAAATATCCGGGTAATTGAAGTCCCCCATTACTACTATCTCCCTTCCTTTTGCATGCTTGGCCATCTGTTCCAGGAAGGCATCATCTATGTCCTCCGTTTGGCTTGGGGATCTATAGTAAACTCCCACAATGAGGTCACTGTTATTCTTCTCTCCCTTAATTTTGACCCAAATGCTCTCACTTTGGCTTTGAGGTTCTAAATCTTGGATCTCTTCACAGGTATACACATCCCTGACATATAACGCCACTCCTCCTCCTTTCTTGTCTGGTCTGTTTCTCTGAAATAGATTGTATCCCTCCATTATTACATTCCAATCGTGGGACTTATCCCACCAGGTTTCAGTGATGCCTATTATGTCATATTTAGTTTGCTGTACCAAGAGCTCAAGCTCATCTTGTTTATTTCCCATGCTTTGCGCGTTAGTGTACAGACATTGAAGTCCATTAATCATTCCCCCGTGTCTCTTATTTAAGGATTTTTTCCTCCCACCACTAGGTCTGCATGCTGTTTGCTCCATTTGGTCTATGACATTTGGATGATCATCTTCATCAATTGATAGACTCCTACCTTCAGGAGCACTGTCTCCCTCCCCCACATTAGTCAGTTTAAAGCCCTCCTGATGAGGTTTCTGAGATTTTTGGCAAAAACATTTCTCCCAACCGTTGTGAGGTGCAGCCCATCACTTGCCAGAAGTCCATCTTCAAGAAACTGCAGTCCGTGATCTAAGAATCCAAACCGTTCCTGTTTACACCATTTGCGAAGCCAGCTGTTCACTTCCACTATTTTTCCCTCTCTCCCTGGGCCACGTCGTTCAACTGGGAGGACAGATGAGATGACAATTTGTGCATTTAATTGCTTCAATTTCCTGCCCAGAGCCTCGTAGTCTACTACTCACAATTCAATAGTCACTAGAAACCAAAACCAATCCATTCAAAAGTATGTATTCTAATAAAGATTACAAACTCAAATAGAGATTACAAACTCTAACGGAGATTACAAACTCAAACTCAAAGAGATATGTATAAAACAATAATTCGTTACAAAGATTTTCTCCTTTTCACTCGACAATAATGTTGATCCTTATAATTTATCAGCTTGCAGATGGAGACTCAGTTTCAATCGTTAAGCAGAAGTCAGTTATGGATTGGAGACCAGGACAGGGCCCTGTTTCGATGTATTCACCTTCATCAGCTGGATGTATCAAATATTACATGAAAATACATTTAAATTCTTACAGGACCCTGTTTCGATGTATTCACCTTCATCAGCTAGTATATTTAATAACAAGAACTCCAACTTATTAAACATTGTAATGTAGCCTTGTGGCAAATGGTTCTGCTTTTAAGGTTCCTGCAGGAGAGCTTCTTCTACACTCTGAGTGCTTGGTTGGAAGTTTCTTGCACCTTAGATGCCCACAAATGTGACAAATTGTGTCAGAAGTGTAGAGAAAACTTGTGTTTATTTTTTTTTTTTTTAAATCAAAGGTATGTATGCCAGCTGCAGTGATCATGGAGCCCAAGAAAGTAAAATCTCTCACTGCCTGACAGCAGCCACGAAATTAAAAGACGCCTGCTTCTTGGGAGAAAAGCAATGACAAACCTAGACAGCATCTTAAAAAGCAGAGACATCACCTTGCCAACAAAGGTCCTTATAGTTAAAGCTATGGTTTTCCCAGTAGTGATGTATGGAAGTGATCGCCGAAGAATTGATGCTTTTGAATTATGGTGCTGGAGGAGACTCTTGAGAGTTCAATGGACTGCAAGATGATCAAACCGATCCATTCTTAAGGAAATCAGCCCTGAGTGCTCACTGGAAGGACAGATCGTGAAGCTGAGGCTCCAATACTTTGGCCACCTCATGAGAAGGGAAGACTCCCTGGAAAAGACCCTGATGTTGGGAAAGATGGAGGGCACAAGGAGAAGGGGACGACAGAGGACGAGATGGTTGGATTGTGTTATCGAAGCTACCAGCATGAGTTTGACTAAACTGTGGGAGGCAGTG
Source organism: Podarcis pityusensis (assembly GCF_964106645.2). Classification (NCBI taxonomy): domain Eukaryota; kingdom Metazoa; phylum Chordata; class Lepidosauria; order Squamata; family Lacertidae; genus Podarcis; species Podarcis pityusensis. The sequence continues at coordinate 21,399,547 of NC_138028.1, forward strand.
GAAGACAGTGGAAGACAGAAGTGCCTGGCGTGCTCTGGTCCATGGGGTCACGAAGAGTCAGACACGACTAAGTGACTAAACAACAGCAACAACAAACAATGTATGCCAGACAGGTAAACAAACAAAAAAAAGACAACAGATTTCATGGCTTGGAGCAACACAAATTTAAAATAAATTACTGCAATTTTGGACAAGTCTGGACTATTGGAACACACATATTTGAAATAAACTTGAAGGCAGGTCCATAATGGATGTTGGGATACTGCCAGGGAGACAAAGTCCATCATGGCCCCCACGTCGTCTCCGGACGATCCATCGATCTCCCGTAGATACAGTATCAGCAATTAGCGACACGAGTTTCCAGAAATAGCTTGCCACATTCCAGAGCTCATGCACACACTATCAGCAGATAATTCACAGCGGAAGTTGCACGCAGGAGAGCATTATTTACAAGTTTTATTCAGCGTTGATCAGAACAAAGAAAACATGACTGCCTGCTTCTGTGTCTCCAGACACACAGAGAGAAACGAAAGCAATAGAAAACATAAACTTCCTGTGAACAGGAAATGCGCAGACTCTGTGACTCACAAAGCCTGCTCCCTTTTAAGGTGGAACGGAAATATCCTAACATCCTCCCCCTTTCCGTGTAACCTGTAGTACCTGTGGTTCAACCCAATTGCAACCTTTGTACGTAAACCTTAAGTTGTTCTCTGTTAACAACCTTAGACAACAGATCAGCAGGAATTTCATTTCCTGGCATGTAGGACACCCGAATGAGTCCTTTCTGAATACACTCTCTTGCACGATGTAACTTAATCTGCAAGTACTTGGTTCTTTGCTTGCAACTCTCTGAGTTCAGCAAAGCCAAACAGGATCTATTGTCTTGATACACTTGTATAGGTCATTTCACAGAAACTCTGATGTCCTTAAACAGTTGCATCAACCATTCACAATCCATGAGTGAAAATGACAGAGCATTGAGTTCTGCTTCACGGGACCTTAGGCTCACTGTCGTCTGCTTCTTGCACAGCCAGTCAAACAGACAGTGGTTGTACATGTAGCATACTCCAGAAGTGCTTGTACCATCTGTGGTGTCACTTCCAAAACTTGCATCTGCAAAGATTTCAAGACCTCCAGTCTTCTGACTGGTGAACCTCAGCCTGTAGTGCAAAGTCCCTTTCAAATAGCGGGCTATGCACTTCAGAGCTTTCTAATCCTGAACAGTAGGATTGTTAGCATGTCTGCTAAGCAAGTTAGTGCTTACAGCTATGTCAGGTCTTGAGCATCTAGCAATGAAATTCAACTTGCCTAGAATGCATCTGTACAGCGTTGTGTCAGAAAACGCTTCAGCAGTACTGTCTACCTGGTAACCTTGCACCATCGGTGTGTCTGCTGGGTTTGCATCAACCAAATTCAACCTGGTTAATACATCAGCAATTTTCTGTGTTTGGTGTACCAGAAAATTACCTGCTTGGTCCCTCTCCACCTGCAGAGAAAGATAGTTGGATACCTCACCAAGATCCTTCATGTCAAAGTGCTCCTTCAGCTGAGCTAGGGTGCTTTGGTAGAAAGCCTGATTCTTCCAAAACATCAGAAGATCATCAACAAAACATAAACAATACAGTTTGTTTTGCCCCTCCTCCTTGACAAACACACATGGATCAGCTTTGCCCTGGTGAAAACCTAGAGAAAGCAACGTCTCAGTGAGTTTTGTGTTCCAACACCTGGCACTCTGCTTGAGACCATATAAGGATTTCCGCAGTTTACAGACCATTCCCTTCTGTATCTGCATCCCATCAGGTGGAAGCATAAACAGCTCCTCATCCAAAATCCCGTACAAAAAAGCTGTATTAATGTCATGATGGGAAACATGCAGTTTCTCCTCTGCAGCTATCTTGAGCATGAGCCGAATGCTCTCATATTTGACGGTGGGTGAGTAGGTCTCGTGGTAATCCTGTCCTGGTACCTGTGAAAAACCTCTGGCAACCAATCTGGCTTTGTGTCTGACAACCTTGCCATTCTGGTCTGTCTTGGCCTTGAAGACCCATTTGCTGCCAACCAGTCTCATTCCTGGGACTACCGGTACCAGTTCCCAAGTTTGGTTCCTATTCAAGGAATCAACTTCAGCCTTCATGGCATTAAGCCAAGGCTCAGAATCTTTAGAGGTTAACTCCTGAACCTCTTTGAAGCTTGAAGGTTCCCACACCTTCTCTGAGCTACTAAGAACAGCAGTTGCTGTCTTAGCAAACTCATCAGCAAATCTCTTTGGAGGTCTGCCCTTCGTCGCTCTTTCAGATCTGCGTACTAGACGCAAGTCTTCTGGATTCATCTCCTCCTTCTTAGGAGAAAAGTGACCAATGGTGAACAGTGGTTCTTCCAGTTCATTGTCAGGCGCATCAGATGGTCTGACTGAGGCCTTTGCGCTCTTGTAGTCTGCTGTGTCATCACTGTCACTGACAACAGCAGCAGCGCCGCCCACTGAACTGGAATCCGAACTCTGATCATCATCATCATCATCATCCTCAGCAGCTTCCTCAACATTATCTGCTTTCTTCACATCACCTTCATCCTCCTCTGGGTAACTCTGGAAAATTCCCACATTTCCCCCCCACTTAGGATTGTACTCAACACTCTTTGTGAACTTAATGGACTTAGAGTCAGTCATCCATACCCTGTATGCACCTTTTTCGTACCCCATGAACAAACCATGTGCCCCACGCTTCCCAAGCTTGTTGCTCTGTGGGGTGTGTACCCACATGTCAGAACCAAAGATTCTCATGTGTTTGATGTTGGGTTTCTTACCAAACATCTTCTCATAGGGAGTAGAACCAATAGGTGATGACAATCTGCGATTATAAGTGTAAACAAAATTCGACAGAGCCTCCCCCCAATACTTATCAGGGAGATTGGCATCATGCAACAATGTTTTCATTCCTTGCAGCAACGTTTATTTGCTCGCTCCGCAAGCCCATTCATCCATGGCGATCTAGGCGTTGACAAGTCATGCTGGATTCCCTTCTCAGTCAGGAAAGCTTCAAACTGCTGAGAAGTGAACTCCCCGCCCCGATCAGTAAACAAACAACCAATGCGTTTACCGTGAACATTCTCCAACCAAGCACAGAATGCCTTGAACCTAGGAAACGCTTGCGATTTCTGCTTGAGCATAAACACATGAATGTACCTGGAAAAAGAATCAATTAAAACCATGAAGTACCTTGCTCCACCCAAAGAGGGCGCAAGTGGACCAACCAGGTCTGCGTGCACTAGCTGGTAGGGATTGGAAACCTGCCTGCTAGACTCCTTGCCTTTTGGAGCAACCTTCACCTTGTTCTCTGCACAAGATACACATTTCATGTGAAACTTACAGGGTTTGATGTTCAAACCCTCAACCATCTCTGGCATCTTGGCCAGTGCCTTCCAAGAGAGGTGACAAAACGTTCTGTGTGCATCATGAATGCATCCTGCATGAAGAACTTTGTTAGTTTGTGCAACACAACAAGAATCAACATCAGACACAACAGCACCATTGTCATCATAAGTTATACAGAACAATCCATCCATAAACTTTGCATGAAAAATGTCCTCTTTGCCTTTTCTGATGACACAGACGCTCCTCTTGAAGGAAATCTCAAAACCACGCCCAGTCAGCTGTGGGACACTGAGCAAGTTGTCTGCAGCACCTGGAACATAAAGTACATCTTTGACGGTAGTGTGCAGACTTGCCAGTTTCACAGTCCCTTCTCCTGCAATTCGCAATGTCTTTCCGTCAGCCAGGTGGATCTCACCTTCTTGAGGTTTGAAGGAGATAAAGAGATGCCGGTCTTTCGATACATGGCGGGTACACCCCGAATCAATAATAAACCTGGCCTTGGCCTTTGGAGCAGTCTTTCTGGCAAGCAAAACCTTGTTTTCCACCGGCGTGGGCTTTTGCAGCTTGCCCCCTGCTCCTGGCCATCAGACTTGCCTTTAGCCTTTGGTGAAGCTGTGCCAGCAAACAAAGCCTTGTTTTCCACTGGCGTGGGCTCTTCACCCTCCCTCTGCTTCTGGCCATCTGCAGGCATCTGTCTCTGTTTACTTCTAGCCTTCCGGTATCTGTGAGGATGACCTTGGCTCCCATGAGAAACAGAGCTCTCAGCTGCCGACTCCTTGACTCCCCCTGGAGGCTGGAATGCTGCCTGGGATGACTTCACAGTCAGCTCCCCCTGGAGCTTGCAAACGGTGCCCTCGGCATCCCTGCATTCACCCACATTCTGGGAAACAGCCAGGACCTCCGATGCAGTCAGACTCTGGGCTTGGATGACTGGCAGATGGGCTATCTTCAAAGCATTCCACATCTTACGTGCAGTCACGTTGCCAGCAAGCGTTTTAATGTCCTCCAGAGAGACGGACAAGACTATTACATCTATGGCCCTCGAATTCTGGGCTCTCCATCTATCTGTCAGAGGAACTGGAGGGGCTTCAGACACAGTATGCCACACTCCAAACTGACGCAGCAAACTCTAACACCACATCTGATAATTGTGCCGATTTAACTTTGGGCACTTAGTGCTATCATCTGAGGCTTGGAAAAACTCCATTCCAGGTTTTTACTTGAGCCGTGAGCCTTTTTGCCTTCAAAAACTTCTTATCTCGGCAGCTCATAAATCATGAAGCCTCTGGCGCGGCTCCCAGGCCAATTAAGCCAGCTGGACATCAAAGAGACTCTGCCGCGGCAACGAAAAGCCTCACTTTCGCTTTTCCTCCACATACCTGTCAGCAGTCCGTCGCAGTCTTACTCTCCTGTAAATGCCGTGAATCTGGGCCCGAAACCTGTGGTTGGGATACTGCCAGGGAGACAAAGTCCATCATGGCCCCCACGTCGGCTGCGGACGATCCATCGATCTCCCGTAGATACAGTATCAGCAATTAGCGACACGAGTTTCCAGAAATAGCTTGCCACATTCCAGAGCTCGTGCACACTCTATCAGCAGATAATTCACAGCAGAAGTTGCACGCAGGAGAGCATTATTTACAAGTTTTATTCAGTGTTGATCAGAACAAAGAAAACATGACTGCCTGCTTCAGTGTCTCCAGACACAGAGAGAGAAACGAAAGCAATAGAAAACATAAACTTCCTGTGAACAGGAAATGCGCAGACTCTGTGACTCACAAAGCCTGCTCCCTTTTAAGGTGGAACGGAAATATCCTAACATCAGAGCTCAGCCTCAGCAAAATACATCCCTGTTAGCAGACCTTGCAGCTTGGGTGAAGTAAATTGAGACGTTTATGTACAGTTTCTGGATTTCTACAGCTTTATTCATGCAGGAACAGAATTATCTTGGCAAGAACTATTTACAGGATGAGTAGAGATAAAAAGAGAGAGCAATAGCAGGCATCTTACTAGGAGAGAACAACAAAAGGTTCAGCTTTTACAGGTGTAGTTAACTTAGAAAAAGACTACGAGCAAATGCTGGCTTGCTTGCTACACAAACAGTGCTCTTGTGTGGTTTAAAGTAATACGTGCATTAGCTAGAGGTTTAGGAGAAGGAAGTTTATTTGTTTCCCCCCAACAATCCCATCTAGCACTACCCACTAATGTGGACAGGACACACCAAGATAGATTTTGGAGACATAAACCTGGAAGTGCTTTTGTATTGATAAGACACACTAATGTGCTCATCAAAACAGTGACTCACATGTGCCCTAGTGGGGACAAAACCATGGTCACTAGTGTACATGGTGACACAGAACATTAACTTCTTGTTTTCATTTAGTCCAATTTTTCCATCCACATCTGGAAATCATATTTAGTACAAGAGGGGAGCATGCAGATGATGGAAGTCTACCAAGTTATTTATTTAAAGTATTGAGCGGTCCCCTTTTAAGGGGTAGCTCCTAAAACAGGAGTGATTATACCCTCAAGCATTTCAAAAAGAAGAGAGTAAATATCCCATTGTGTATATTAGCTGGCCTTTTTACACTGATTCACAGCTTAAACATACTCCTGGAACATGGCTAAAATGGCCGCTGTTTCTTTAATGCAAATAAAGCTGGGTCAGCATGACTCAGCGGTTTGCAGCAGGTTGTAAATATATAGTGAGAAATGTTAGTCTGAGACTGAGGCTGGTTTTTGGGTTGGTTGGTTGGTTGGTTAGTGCTGGTGTGTATAGTTATTCAGTCGTGTTTTGCACAAAGACTTTTAAGAATAAAACTCTGCAAGGATATTCCCGTGGACTCTTTTATGCTGACAAGGGTCCGAGGACCAGGCTGAGGAGACAAAGGGAGGTCAGAACCCTTTCCTCCTTTTTGCTTTTTACAAACACTGACAGGTTATGGGCCCAGTGTTTTTGAGCATGTGCAGAGTGCAAAACGACTGGCAGCATCTCAGCAGGGAGCTGGTGAGTCCTGGTGGTGTATGGAGCCAGTGGCTGTGCGTTGGAGCAGTTGGTGGCAAGCTGTAACTGTGTGCAGCGACGCTGGAGCGTCTAGGATCTGAGGATCAAGAAAGCACTCAGCGTTGGCTACTGAAACAGTTTAAATTGCTAGAGGACCACAGTAGGCAACTCACAGAGCGGCTACACCAGTTGCAGAGCCAGGCGGGACCTGAGGGTCAACAGAGGCAGCAGCTAGAAGCCGGTGAGTGCCAGCCAGGACCATCCAGTTGGACTCTAAAGAGAGAGTCAGGAGAGATTGCCGGAGGCCCCACAGAAGGGGCTCAGCAAGCACCAGCAGAGATGGCAGATTTCCAGTCTTCCCAAGTTGTAAATATTGGGGGAGGCATCCCTTTTGAACTTCTCTCGGAAAACAACTGGCTGAGTTGGTCAATTAAAATGCAGCAGTTGTTAAGGAGAGATGGACTATGGGACTGTGTTGAAACTGAGGTTTTGAGACGGGACTCTGCTGAGAAAAAACGGCTGGATGAAAGGATGAAGCACAGCCCAAATTATGCTGTGTTTGAGCAACTCTCAGTTATTGCATGTAGCAAATGCCAGCACAGCGTTTGAGTGCTGGAATTTATTAAGGGCAATGCATGTCAGAGAAACTGCTGGAACTATAATTTCTCTGACCAGAAGGCTGTTCAGGACTGTTATGAAGGAAGGTGAGAGTTTGGCAACTCATCTTCAAATGTTGAAATCTCTGTTTCTTCAACTACAGCAGAGAGGTAAGCATTATGATGAGACTGACCAAACCTACATTATCCTTTCAAGTTTGCCTGAAAGCTGGTTGCCCGTGATTAACAGCATGGAGAGTATTCGTCCCCGAGATCTGACCCTTGAGTATGTGGTTGTAAGATTGACTGAAGAAGCAGAAAGAAGGTCAGATAGACAGGCTGAACTCCAAGAGTGGAGGAGTTACAGCCGAGGGGGCCAGCAGCAGAATCTGCCAATGGAGCAACGCCAAGGTTTGGACTTGGCCATGGCAGTGAGGAGATGCTATAGATGCAACCAACCCGGGCATCTCCAACGTCAATGCAGGGCAAGACTTCCAGGAGACGATGTGTAGCAGAGACGGCAATCGACTCAGAAACGTAAGCAGAAGGGGTTCTCTTCAGAGAAGAAGAACACGCATTCTGCTCAGTTTGTTTCTGCATTTTCTCGAGAGGAGAGGAAGATACCTCGAGGAACATGGTTGCTGGACTCTGGGAGCAGCAGGATTATCTGCAACAGTCGGGAGGACTTTAAGACCCTGGAGAAGCCAGCCGATGGAAAAGACTCAATCTATCTTGCTGATGGTCGTAGAAGCAAGATTGTTGGCCAGGGAACATGTTTCCTGCAGTGCTTGAACACTACTCTACCAGAGACTCTGTTTGTCAGCAGTTTGGACTATTGTTTACTGTCTGTAAGCTGTTTGATTAATGCGGGGTATAGTGTTAACTTCACACGGGATGGCTGTCTGATAAAGAATGAAACTCAGGTATGTGGCCATGCAAAGTTGGAAGATGGGTTATATGTAATGCAGGACAAGCCTGTTAAAGCAGCCCAGGTGGTTCAGGATAATTTGCCAGTTCATAAGGGGTGTGTACATGAACTGCACAGAAAACTGGGCCATGCCAATTTCCGTGTGCTTTCAGAGATGCAAAAGGTGTGCAAGAACCTAAAAGTAAACAGCTGTAACTGTTTCCTAGATTGCAATGTATGTAAAATGGCCACATCTAAGAGGAAGCCTGTGGCTTCTAAAAGTGACAGAGTATCTAAAGAGGTTTTAGAACTTGTCCATTGTGACGTGATAGGCCCTTTTCCACAGAAGACTGAAGGGGGCGCCAGATATGCTTTTCTGGTAATAGATGATAAATCACGTTTTAGTTGGTTGTTTTTGTTAAAGCAGAAATCTGAGTGTTTCCCCACATTCAGAGAATGGGTTGCCCAAGCTGAAAAGCTCTTCGCTCGCCCTGTTGTGCAGTTGCAAACAGATAGGGGCGGAGAATTTCTGAACAAACAATTTGGGACATGGTTGCGACGTAAGGGGATCACTTGATTAACCCTTATAGCCCTGCTGAAAATGGTCTGTGTGAAAGACGTGGGGCTGTAATACAGTCAGTAAAGGACTGCCTGCTAGTGGATGCAGGATTGGGTCACAACTATAGGCTGTGGGGCGAGGCTTTCCTGACAGCGAACTTTTTGATTAATAGAACCTGGTCAAGCTCTATAAAAGATATACCTTATTGTGTATTGTTTGGGAAAGAACCAGAGTGGACAATGCTCCATAACTGGGGTGCTTGGGCACATGTAAATATTCCCAAAGCTCAGCGCCAGAAAGGGGGCGCTAGTGCGCAGAAACTGCGGTTTGTGGGATACCAGTCCTATGGCAAAGGGTGGCGTTTCAATTTACGCCCAGGACGCGTGGTTCTGTCATGAAGTGCAGACTTCACTGACCAGGACAGATGGACTGCGATCCATGCCAACCCAGATTGCCTACTGCCCCTGCAAGTAAGAGAAGAGGCTTCTTCTCAGCCATTGGCAACACAGGAGCAGGATGAGGAGGAGGCACAGATTTCCCCAAAGGATGTGGCAATAGATAATACTTCTTCTCTAGAGGAAGAGGAAGAAGAGCCAGAGATAAGGGGGGGAAGAAGAAGTAGTTGTGCCTAGGCGCTCCCAACGTTCAAACAAGGGTGTACCTCCTCAGCGTTTGACCCTAGGAGGAGTGAGAGTATGCAATGTGAGTTGTGTGGAACCACAAAGTTATAATGAAGTCTTAGACTTACCCCCTGGAGAACGTGCTTTGTGGGAACAAGCTATGAAAGAAGAAATGGACTCTTTTAAACGTAACAAAGTGTTTGAGGTCATAATGCCGCCACCTGGTGGCAGAGTGGTGTCATGCAAGTGGGTTTATAAAAGGAAAACCCTTGCATCTGGGGAACCACGTTTTCGAGCCAGATTAGTAGCTAGAGGGTTCACTCAGATTAAAGGGGAGACTTATGATGAAGTGTTTTCTCCCACTGTAAAGAGTGAAACTTTTCGTTTAATGCTTTCCATTGCTGCTGTAAGACAACTAGAAGTGCACCATTTTGATGTTGATGCTGCATATCTGCATGCATATTTAGACCATGAAGTGTTAATGAGACAACCCCCTGGGATTTCTGCTCTCATCCTGAGGCAAAGTTCTTAACCCGAGGTACTATTTCTGGGTTAGCGGAGTCTGTAACCTGAAGCGTATGTAACCTGAAATGTATGTATGCTTTGCACCATAAGGTCCCATGGCAGGTTACAGCAATCTAAAATATCAATATTAAGCAGTATAGTTTAGGTGTACTCTCATTTTGACTCAAGAAAATCACCATTTTATAGTTCAAATCGGGAAAAATAAATGCAGTAAATGGACCAAAGACTGCCATTGGGGGTAGCAACAGAACTGCCGCTTCACCACGCTGAGAAGAAATTAAATATTTTATTTTTCGTCTCCCGTTAGATTCACAAAATGTTTAGGGGTATGCGTACCCCTGCGTCCCTGCAGAAAAAATCACTGTACTGTGGTACCTTGGGTTACAGACACTTCAGGTTACAGACTCCGCTAACGCAGAAATATTACCTCGGGTTAAGAACTTTGCTTCAGGATGAGAACAGAAATCGTGCTCCAGCGGTGTGGCAGCAGGAGGCCCCATTAGCTAAAGTGGTGCTTCAGGCATGTGAGGAAGGGGGGGAGGATTCATAGGGGAGGTGGGGAGACAGGGGGCTGTTGGATTTTGTTGTAAAATTCCAAAAATAAATAACAAAAAGTTGTTTGCATTGCTAATTAAAAGTAAAAGGTTGCGTTTCTGCTGTCTGGATGTCATTTGCTAAAACCAAACGTGTTTTAAAAATTGAACCTATACAGCAGAAATACTCACCACTGTGTTCATTGGTGCTTGCTTCCAGCCATGCACAGAACTGCAGTCATGTGCCATAAATTTAATCATGAGATTTTATTAGTAATTTGTTTTTAATGTCTGTGTTTTTAAGGTGGAGGTATTTTTTAAAGCAATGTGTTAGAAAAGCAAGATATTTAAATCCCGGTGGCCTGACTCTGGATTTTATTATGGAGCTGTCATTGATGCACTACACAGTTAGGAATCGCCCTCAAATGTTGCTGGGAACTGCAAATGGGGAGGAGAGCACTGTAGCGCTCAGTTGCTCCTTGAGGGCTTCTCATAGGCATCTGGTTGGCCACTGGGAGAGCAGGATAATGGACTAGATAGGCCTTTGACCTGCTCCAGCAGAGTTCTCTTATGTTCTCTCTCCCAGGGCAGGTTAGACTGCCAGAATCTTCTGAGAGCAGCCATTCAAACCATCCTAAAAAGCAACCTACTGTGCATGCTCCTGCAGCTATTTCTTGGAAGAGAAGGGGGAACAATAATTGCCACACCTTATTCTAGTAAGTGGAGGTGTGCTGGATTGCTACTAATACAATGAATGGCAGTAGCTTGGGTTACATTACAAACAAAGGCTAAGCTCCGAAGTTCATAAGCAATGCCTGGTAGAAACTAGAAGGAGCTTAGGATGTCAGGGGGTGAAGGTGTCAGTGGCCTGCAAAGGACAAGCATTTCAAGCCCCGAATTCTTCTCCAGTTTGAATTAAAATGCAAATCAGAGACAAGTTCTTTCCTCTTGTCCCTTCCATTCAGTGCAATGGAGAAACATTACTTCACTACTTTGAATAGGAGCATAACTGAGAGGGTAGAGGAACCAAAAACAAAAATTCTGAAGACAGAAGAGGAAGACCATTCTCCCTTGGTTAACTTCATAGGTGGACTTCCCCTCACCAATTTTGCCCATGCTGCCTCTGAATTTGTACTAGGGAAACATTTTTCTGTTACACTGAATGGGAGCAGGGTTGAAGAAAGGCTGAGAGGAAAGAAATTCTGACAATTCTTTGAAAGTTTTCCCTCTCCAACTCCTCATGGAGATTTTCAGTCCTCCCTTGGAGAATATTCAGTGAAATGCCCTTCCTTATTTTACCACCCACAAAGCAAGTGGAGAATTTGTGGGCGGGCCATTTTCACTCTGTTCTAGATTTTTAAAGACAATGAGAGCCTCGGTTGGGCTCAGGGGGATAAAAAAGAAGTTTTCTCATCCAAGTTCATCCAAGGTAGGCTTGGGAGATCTTGCCCATCTATGCTCTGTGCCTTTCTTGAAGATATATAGTCAGCATGGATTTCTGAAAAATAAGTCATGTCAGACTAATCTGATCTCGTTTTTTGACAGAATTACAAGCCTGGTAGATGAAGGGAACGCAGTGGATGTAGCCTACCTTGATTTCAGCAAGGCATTTGACAAGGTGCCCCATGATATTCTTGTAAAGAAGCTGGTAAAATGCGGTCTTGACTATGCTACCACTCAGTGGATTTGTAACTGGCTGACTGACCGAACCCAAAGGGTGCTCATCAATGGTTCCTCTTCATCCTGGAGAAGAGTGACTAGTGGGGTGCCACAGGGTTCTGTCTTGGGCCCGGTCTTATTCAACATCTTTATCAACGACTTGGATGATGGACTCAAGGGCATCCTGATCAAATTTGCAGATGACACCAAACTGGGAGGGGTGGCTAACACCCCAGAGGACAGGATCACACTTCAAAACGACCTTGACAGATTAGAGAACTGGGCCAAAACAAACAAGATGAATTTTAACAGGGAGAAATGTAAAGTATTGCACTTGGGCAAAAAAAATGAGAGGCACAAATACAAGATGGGGGACACCTGGCTTGAGAGCAGTACATGTGAAAAGGATCTAGGAGTCTTGGTTGACCACAAACTTGACATGAGCCAACAGTGTGACGCAGCAGCTAAAAAAGCCAATGCAATTCTGGGCTGCATCAATAGGAGTATAGCATCTAGATCAAGGGAAGTAATAGTGCCACTGTATTCTGCCCTGGTCAGACCTCACCTGGAGTACTGTGTCCAGTTCTGGGCACCACAGTTCAAGAAGGACACTGACAAACTGGAACGTGTCCAGAGGAGGGCAAACAAAATGGTCAAAGGCCTGGAAATGATGCCTTATGAGGAACGGCTAAGGGAGCTGGGCATGTTTAGCCTGGAGAAGAGGAGGTTAAGGGGTGATATGATAGCCATGTTCAAATATATAAAAGGATGTCACATAGAGGAGGGAGAAAGGTTGTTTACTGCTGCTCCAGAGAAGCGGACACGGAGCAATGGATCCAAACTACAAGAAAGAAGATTCCACCTAAACATTAGGAAGAACTTCCTGACAGTAAGAGCTGTTTGACAGTGGAATTTGCTGCCAAGGAGTGTGGTGGAGTCTCCTTCTTTGGAGGTCTTTAAGCAGAGGCTTGACAACCATATGTCAGGAGTGATCTGATGGTGTTTCCTGCTTGGCAGGGGGTTGGACTCGATGGCCCTTGTGGTCTCTTCCAGCTCTATGATTCTATGATTCTATGATTCTATATGCTTCCCAGGACTTGTAGTTTACTGGATCCAACTTAGTTCATTTCCCATACTTACTCAGAAGTTCAGTTGCATCCATTATTGCTATCTGTTCTTTAGAACATGGTTACCCTTAAAGGGATTTTTGGCAAACATTTGTAAATGTCAAGTCTCAAGGTTGTTCTACTAGGTGAAAGGGGCAAAGATTTCAAAAGCTATTGATTTCTGCAGCACCCTCCAAAGACTTTCCTTCTTAGCTCAGGCAAAAAGTGAAAGTTATTTTTAGACAGTTTGTTCTAGCACCGGGAGACTCCAAACTGAGTTTATTGGAATATTTTTCCAAATACAGTTGTCTGCCTGTGCTTTATTTTTAGCATTGACACATCTGCCAATCTCAGTGTACAGATCTATTGAAGGGTTACCAAAAAAGCTTATCGTATGTTGTCACTCAGTTAAACAACTTTGCTGTATCTTGGGTAGGACATGCGAGGGAATCAAAAGGTCATCTCAGACAGGGGTCTCAACCCACCCAGCTTCTACGTCCTGCAGCACTTCAACCCACCAAGTCAGGGCTGGATATCTTGCTGCTGGACTGCAGCTCCCATCATCTCCAGCCACCTATCCAATGAAATGGGATTATGGGAGTTGTCCCAACTGAGCCCTCATGGCAAGAATGGGGAACCTGCAGCTTTCAGGTATTCCTGGACTCCAGCCCCCATCTGCCCCAACCAACATCAGGGGTGATGGGCGCAAGAGTCCAACCACTGTTGAGGGTCACCAGTTCCTCAGTGGCTGACTCAACTCCTTCCACTCTGATTGGCTTCATTTAGCACAAAGAGTAACAAGACTTCTTCTCAGTGGCTAAAAAGCTTCCATCTTGGCAGATTTTACCCATCACTCTCATACAGTGGCGGAGGAAGGGGGGTGCAGGCATGCAGTTTGCCTCAGATGTCATCACTGAGGGGGTGTGTGTGTGACAAAATGGGTTTTTAAAAAATTGTGCTCACGAAACTTTTTAGGAGTGAGGTGGTGGCTTAGGCGCCTGCAGGGTCCGCGCTGCCTGAAACAGCAGCATGAGACTTTCGTCTGCCTACTCCCTCTCTCTCAGATGCCCTACAGCTGAGGGGGAGGCAGCGAAGAGGCTCCACGTGTTGGAGAGGCTCGCCCCGCCCCCATGGGTGGCTCGACATGCCCCCAGCTGCAGGACACGCCCCCGCACCAGGCACTCAAGCGGCTAGCTACTCCGCTGCACACATATGCACATGAAGAGGCAAGAAAGATAAGAATGGGGTTTGTTGTGTGTGACTAATTTCTTAATCCTGCTATTTGCCCTTTGCAATAATGTCTTCAACGTGGAAATCGTTATACAAAATATGGATTAAATATAAAGGAATATTGAAGCCCAAGATACCCCTGTTCTCGTCACCCACAGAAGCCATGGCAGTTTAAAAAAGAAATATGAAAGGGGAATGGCCAACATCAGTCTTAGAAGCAGATAAGGATAAGCCAACATTGAAGCAATATGAGGAACTTAAAAACTCGCTTACAGACTGGCTACAATATTTCCAGCTACACCAAAGACTAGCTACAGATTCAAAACAAGGAATTGCAAAGGAAACATCTAGATTTGAAAGAGAATCAATACTTAACAAAAAGAAAATTATTTCACGAGTGTATCTTCTGGAATGGGAAACAAAAGAAGAACAGTCATGGTTAAATGGGCACAGGACTTCGGGCATAATATACTTATGGAACAATGAGTGAGATTATGGACGACAGACATTAAATTCACAGCATGCTATAATCTCAGGGAAAATACCATAAAATGGTATATAGATGGCATCTTACCTGCAAAAAGTTTGCTAAAATGTATAAAGGAAAAACATCAACCTGTTGGAGATGTAAAAAAGAGGAAGGATCATACTCTCATATGTGGTGGACCTGTGTAGCCATTGGCAGATACTGGAATGATATTTATAATGAGTTTAAGAAACTATTTAAAATTACTTTTAAAAATAACAAACCCCAGAGATTTTCCTACTTTGTATATTACCATCAGAAATTAAAAAAGATATAAGATCATTGTTTATGTATGGTATAACAGCAGCTAGGACACTTATAGCAAGGAACTGGAAAAATGAAATGCTCCCAGCGATTACAGATTGGCAGATGCTCATGTTAGAATATCTACAATTAGCAAAACTGACGGGATCAGTTAGAGGAATATCAAAACAAAAAACAACTAGAGAACGGATAATATTTAAGAATTATGTAAAACTTTATTGTACAAATAATTCCATATTAGCAGAAATTGAGTGATATTTGTAAAGAAAAAAAATCAAAGGAATGTATACAAAACAGAAAGAAATGATATTATATAATGTAAAACTGTGTAAAAAAGAATGTTATATCAAACAGTATAATGAGAAGGATGGGAAGGATCGTGCCGATGATTACTTTTACTATGTAAATAACTCTGTCTTCTTCTTTTTTTGATTTATTTCTTATCTTTGTTACTTCTTTATAAATTTTATATATTCTTTTTTTTACCTGTTAAGAGATAGTACATAATGTCTGTATAGACATGCAATTTTTTTAATCAATAAAGAGATGAAATTTTTTACAAAATGTCTTCAAGTGCAATAGTCTCTAGCAAGATCCCCAAAGTAACAGTTCCACAACTAGTCAGGTAAAAAGATAAGACTCCACACATGAGGAGATATTGTGTTACGGATTTTTTGAACAAAGATTTGCCAGGCTGCAACTTTTCCACATGTGCAGGCCTCCTGAGGCAGGCTTTTCATCGAGGGACAATACAGAGCTGATAGGGCCGTGGGAAGTTGCTTATGCCGCTTATCACCGGTGTGAGATCGATGTCCTTCGGGTCAATGATGGACTTCAGAGTGAAGTTCTGTAATATGGTGGTCAAGAACAAGAAGATCTCCATACGGGCCAGACCTTCCCCCGCACATATCCGCTTCCCTGCAAGGGAAACCTAAAGTGTAAGCTGCATTACATCCACTTTGGCTGTTACGGAGAAAATAACAATCATGCCAAAGGAGCAAAGGTGCTGCTCCAGAACAGCTCCTGGGAGAGTCACTCTTTCCACCATTTCTTTTGTTTCAGCTGGCCACAGGAAAGGTACAAGGAGTTCTGATGGACCCAGAAGCCTCTGCCCCTCCCTCACAATCTGGGAGCCCTTCCAGTTTAGGCTGCAGGAGGAAGAAGGTTCCCCCTCATTGCCCCGACACCAGCCGATTAGGGAGACGGGAAAGACCTGAGCTGGCCAAGACTGCAGCCAACTGAGGAAGCAGAGATCTTACCTGCTGAGAAAGGCATGAAATAGTCGCTCTTCCTCAAGGTGCCATCTTTGTGCAAGAAATGTCCTCGGTCAAATTCTTTGGGGTTTGGAAATTCTTTGCTGTCATGTAGTACAGACGTCAAAATAGGATATATGGTAGTACCCTGCAGAGAGTGCAAAGAAATGGTCTGGATGGCCATGACACCCAACTAATGGTGTGGGAAGGCACTAACAGGAAGGAAGGTACTTGGTTGATACAGAAGAAGAATGGAGCAGCTTCAGAAGGCAATAGGGTGTTTCAAATGAAGTCCAGGCTTCAAGATGCCCAGCTACACTTTAGGAGTTGGGCTAAACTGTTGGGATACTGCCAGGGAGACAAAGGCCATCATGACCCCCAAGCCAATTCCGGACATCCATCGATCTCCCGTAGACACGCAGTATCATTCAATTAGCGACACGAGCCCCAGAAATAGCGTGCCACATTCCAGAGCTGGTGCACGCTCTATCAGCAGAATTCGCACAGCGAACGATGCACGCTGGAGAGCATTATGTACAACTTTATTCAGCGTTGGTCAGAACAAAGAAAAAACATGACTGCCTGTCTCGATGTTCCAGGCACAGAGAGAGAAACGAAAGCATAGACACAACAGAAACATCCTGTGAACAGGAAATACGCAGTCTGTGACACAAACATCCTGCTCCCTTTTAAGGTGGAACGGAAATATCCTAACATAAACTACTTCCCTTGCTTGTACATAAGAAGAAAATAAAATCTCTCATGCATGTTTTCATGGTGTCCAACCAAATGCCCATGGGAAGCCCTTCAACATAATCTAAACAAGATAGCACTCTCAATTCCTGTGGTTTCCACCCACTGGTATTCAGAAGCATGCTGCCTCTCACCATGGAGGTAGAATATAGCCATCATGGCTAGCAGCCTACTATTACTACTAAGAGCCTTGAAAAGAGCTGACCTTTGGAATGACATATTGTCTGAACGGTGTGTCTTTGAGTACTGCATGAGGGGCGCTCAGTGGGACAAGAGAGATGAATCTCTGGATCTCATGGATGACGGCATCTGTGTAAGGCATTTCCCCACGATCTGCCATGCAAGGACTTCGTGATCGGCCAATAACTCGGTCAATTTCTTCATGCACTTTCTCTGCAATGGGAAGAATGAGGTTTAACGCCAGTGCAGGAAACATTACAGAAGAAACTGAAACTCAGTGGGAGTGGTTGCCAGCCCCTTCACATTTTGGAGCTTTCAATTGTTCTCTGATGCCAACTTTCTACTAACTCGTCACCACAGACAAGTTATTGTAGCTTACCTTCAGCAATGCATCTGTAAACAGGGAAACATAGTATAACTGCAATTATTTATATATTAATTTAATTTCTATCCAAAAGGAGCCCAGCGGGACAAAAGCTTTAGGGAGGCAGGTGATTAGCTGTGGGAGGAGCTTATCAGAGCTTGCAGGGCAGCAGTTGAAGAAGGTGCAAAAAGGGTTTTCTTGTGTGTGTGTTTCTTTGTGGCTGATTAGCTGCTCTCCCTGTGCAAAGGTCAGAGGGGGCAGGGTTTCTGTTGAGGCAGGTGATTAGCTGTGGGAGGAGCTTATCAGAGCTTGCAGGGCAGCAGCTGAAGAAGGTGCAAAAAGGGTTTTCTTGTGTATGTGTTTCTTTGTGGCTGATTAGCTGCTCTCCCTGTGCAAAGGTCAGAGGAGGCAGGGTTTCTGTTGAGGCAGGTGATTAGCTGTGGGAGGAGCTTATCAGAGCTTGCAGGGCAGCAGCTGAAGAAGGTGCAAAAAGGGTTTTCTTGTGTGTGTGTTTCTTTGTGGCTGATTAGCTGCTCTCCCTGTGCAAAGGTCAGAGGAGGCAGGGTTTCTGTTGAGGCAGGTGATTAGCTGTGGGAGGAGCTTATCAGAGCTTGCAGGGCAGAGGCGCGCACCTAGCGGTGCGCACAGTTTGATCCATCTTTTAGATTTAGGGGAGCTACTCTCAAACGTTTGTTGGGGGAGACCTAGGTTTTTTTTGGGGGGGGGGGAGTTAGTTGTCCTGTCTTCATGCTTTTTATGATGGAGGACCGCTGTAGCCACCCCCAATGACACGTTCTCAAGATGGAGGGGGAGGGAACAGCTGCAGTCGCCTGCGGTTCCTGCGCAATGTTTGCCATCTTGCCAAAGGTTGCAGGCAGCTTTACCTGCAGCAATTGCATGTTGATTGCCCTCTTAGAAGACAAAGTCCAGCAACTGGAGGAACGTGTAGCTACGCTCCAAAGAATTAGAGAGCTGGAGCTCTTCTTGGAAGCAACAGAGCACACCGTCTCCACCAAGGAGGAGACAGGGGACTCCCCTGAGAAGGAGGCTAGTTCACCAACACAGGAGCCAGATATATGAAGAAACGTGACTCAAAGAAGTAGGAGGCCCAGGGTTCGCTCTGATTGTTTAGAAATACACAATCGCTTTGAGGTCCTCTCCCCTAGCATGGAAGACGAAGAGCAGACTCCATTTGAGGATCTCTCCCTCATTACAGTCGATCAGGTATATGAAGACGAGCAGCAAAGTCAGTCCTCAGGGAATGTGCAGGTGACCTTGGAACGGACAGCTCACGGAAGAACCCCGACCAAACCTAAGAGGAGGCGTGTAGTGGTGATAGGGGATTCCCTACTGAGGGGAACAGAATCAGTGATCTGTGGGCCTGACAAGATGTCTCGGGAAGTGTGCTGTCTCCCCGGGGCTAAGATCCAAGATGTAACTGAACGACTGCAAGGAATCATAAAACCCACTGACAAATACCCCTTCCTCTTGGTTCATGTGGGAACCAATGACACTGCAAGCAATAGCCTCCAGAAGATCAAAAGAGACTACGAGGCTCTGGGCAGGAAATTGAAGCAATTAAATGCACAAATTGTCATCTCATCTGTCCTCCCAGTTGAACGATGTGGCCCAGGGAGAGAGGGAAAAATAGTGGAAGTGAACAGCTGGCTTCGCAAATGGTGTAAACAGGAACGGTTTGGATTCTTAGATCACGGACTGCAGTTTCTTGAAGATGGACTTCTGGCAAGCGATGAGCTGCACCTCACAATGGTTGGGAGCAATGTTTTTGCCAAAAATCTCAGAAACCTCATCAGGAGGGCTTTAAACTGACTAATGTGGGGGAGGGAGAAAGTGCTCCTGAAGGTAGGATTCTATCAATTGATGAAGATGATCATCCAAATGTCATAGACCAAATGGAGCAAACAGCACGCAGACCTAGTGGTGGGAGGAAAAAATCCTTAAATAAGAGACACGGGGGAATGATTAATGGACTTCAATGTCTGTACACTAACGCGCAAAGCACGGGAAATAAACAAGATGAGCTTGAGCTCTTGGTACAGCAAACTAAATATGACATAATAGGCATCACTGAAACCTGGTGGGATAAGTCCCACGATTGGAATGTAATAATGGAGGGATACAATCTATTTCAGAGAAACAGACCAGACAAGAAAGGAGGAGGAGTGGCGTTATATGTCAGGGATGTGTATACCTGTGAAGAGATCCAAGATTTAGAACCTCAAAGCCAAAGTGAGAGCATTTGGGTCAAAATTAAGGGAGAGAAGAATAACAGTGACCTCATTGTGGGAGTTTACTATAGATCCCCAAGCCAAACGGAGGACATAGATGATGCCTTCCTGGAACAGATGGCCAAGCATGCAAAAGGAAGGGAGATAGTAGTAATGGGGGACTTCAATTACCCGGATATTTGTTGGATGTCAAACTCAGCCAAGAGCATAAGGTCAAACAGATTCCTCACTGGCCTTGCAGACAACTTCATTGTCCAGAAAGTGGGAGAAGCAACAAGAGGAACAGCCATTTTAGATCTGGTCCTAACCAATGTTGATGACCTGGTTAGTGGGGTAGAAGTGGAAGGATCATTAGGCGCGAGTGATCATGCTCTTCTGAAGTTTACTATACAGCGGAAAGGAGCAGCCAAGCCTACTAGGACTCAATTTCTTGACTTTAAGAAAGTCGACTTCATAAAACTTAGGGAAGTGCTGGGTGAGATCCCATGGACAGTAATACTAAAAGGAAAGGGAGTTCATGATGGCTGGGAGTTTGTTGAGAGGGAGATACTAAAAGCATAACTTCAGGCAATACCAATGAGACGGAAACATGGAAGGTGCCTAAAGAAGCCAGGGTGGCTATCTAAAGAACTTTTAACTGAGTTAAGATTAAAAAAGGATGTGTACAAAAAATGGAAAAGGGGGGAAACCACCAAAGAGGAATTCAAACAAATAGCCAGCACGTGTAGATACAAAGTCAGAAAAGCTAAAGCACAGAATGAACTCAGGCTTGCTAGAGAGGTTAAAAGCAACAAAAAAGGCTTTTATGGGTATGTTTGTAGCAAAAGGAAGAACAAAGAAACAGTGGGGTCACTCAGAGGAGAGGATGGTGAAATGCAAACAGGGGACACAGAAAGGGCTGAACTCCTCAATGCCTTCTTTGCCTCAGTATTCTCCGATAAAGAAAACAATGCCCGACCTGAAGAATTTGGAGCAAATGATTCAGCAGAGGAAACACAGCCCAGAATAACTAAGGAGATAGTACATGAATACTTGGCTAGTTTAGATGTATTCAAGTCTCCAGGGCCAGATGAACTGCATCCAAGAGTATTAAAAGAACTGGCAGATGCGATCTCAGAACCACTGGCAGTCATCTTTGAGAATTCCTGGAGAAGAGGCAAAGTCCCGGCAGACTGGAGGAGGGCAAATGTTGTCCCTATTTTCAAAAAGGGGAAAAGAGAGGACCCAAATAATTACCGCCCAGTCAGTCTGACATCAATACCAGGGAAGATTCTGGAGCAGATCATTAAGCAAACAGTCTGTGAGCACCTAGAAAGGAATGCTGTGATCACCAATAGTCAGCATGGATTTCTGAAAAATAAGTCATGTCAGACTAACCTGATCTGGGTGGGTGACACCTGGCTTGAGAGCAGTACATGCGAAAAGGATCTAGGAGTCTTGGTTGACCACAAACTTGACATGAGCCAACAGTGTGACGCGGCAGCTAAAAAAGCCAATGCAATTCTGGGCTGCATCAATAGGAGTATAGTATCTAGATCAAGGGAAGTAATAGTGCCACTGTATTCTGCCCTGGTCAGACCTCACCTGGAGTACTGTGTCCAGTTCTGGGCACCACAGTTCAAGAAGGACACTGACAAACTGGAACGTGTCCAGAGGAGGGCAACCAAAATGGTCAAAGGCCTGGAAACGATGCCTTATGAGGAACGGCTAAGGGAGCTGGGCATGTTTAGCCTGGAGAAGAGGAGGTTAAGGGGTGATATGATAGCCATGTTCAAATATATAAAAGGATGTCACATAGAGGAGGGAGAAAGGTTGTTTTCTGCTGCTCCAGAGAAGCGGACACGGAGCAATGGATCCAAACTACAAGAAAGAAGATTCCACCTAAACATTAGGAAGAACTTCCTGACAGTAAGAGCTGTTTGACAGTGGAATTTGCTGCCAAGGAGTGTGGTGGAGTCTCCTTCTTTGGAGGTCTTTAAGCAGAGGCTTGACAACCATATGTCAGGAGTGCTCTGATGGTGTTTCCTGCTTGGCAGGGGTTTGGACTTGATGGCCCTTGTGGTCTCTTCCAACTCTATGATTCTATGATTCTATGTTTTAGGAGCAAGTGATGATCCAGATTAGAGAGATTCCTATTGGAGGCACTGTCCTGCAGTGATTCTGATCCTACCTGAGGGCCCTTTGGCCCCTGGCCCTTGTGGTTGTGCCTTTGTCTAAAGCAGTGGTGTCCAAACTATTTTCAAAGAGGGCCAGATTGGATGAAGTAAAGGTGCCGACCAAAGGGCCAACCAAAGGGCCAACCAAACTTGTTAACCTTTTTTTTAGGATTTTACCTCAGGAAATAAAATGCCGCTGGGGCAGCAGGCCTGATTAGGTCCCCAAAATGGACTTTGGACATGCCTGTTCTAAAGGATCTGCACTGGCTGCCAGTACACTACTGAGCCAAATTCAAGTTGTTACTGTTTGAATATAAATCCTAGGGTTTGCAATATGGTCAGCTATAAGAGCTCATCCACACTTCTGTTTTTGCTAGGATTTCTAGGCATGGGTCTGAGCATTTTGTCCACCCCCCCACCCTTTGTTGTCTCCAGGAAAGCCTTCTGTCTACTGCTGATGTCAGTCAGCGATGATTAACATTCAGCGATGAACAGTGAGTTTTCCTGGGGAAAGTGGCAGAACAACAACCTCTTGGACCTGTGACACATAAATCTAGGAGAGAACTAGAATAATAAATACTAACATCACTTCCGTTTTACCTTGTATCTCTGGGTATTTGAGGAGGATCATGAACCCGTATCGCAGTGTGGTGCTGGTGCTCTCTGTTCCAGCCGAAAACAAGTCAATTGTGCTTATGGCCAGGTTTTCAATGGTGAAATGGGATGCACTATTACCTTTTTCCTGCAGAAACACACAACACAGTCAGTGGAGTCAACTCAATTGTTCTGAGTACAACATAACAAGAATTTAACTGCGCCACTGGGACCAGCTCTCTTCCCAAGACACATCTTATCTCAAGTCTTTTTATAGCTCGTTCCTCTGGACATTCCTTGCCCAGAGGGCTAATCATTAGAAAGAACTTCCCACTTACTGCAGGAACAAGTCAGCAATGGGAAATGAATCTACTCCAATGGGGTGTGGGCAGGAATCTCTTTCCTTGGCATTCCCCACAAGAAGCTGGATGGAAGTCTGCTGGTTGGGAAGCTTCAGGAGTGGCAGGAGAACCCACATGGAGAGTTCTGTGAGTTTTCATGATTACCTGATCCATTTTCATAAGGAAGCAGTCGATAAAATCCCGAGGTGAGCTGGGGTCCAGAGTGGGCTTGTGCTCTTCAACCTCCTCCAAAACAAACTCTCTGATTGCCAAGTTGTTTTTCAGCAGTTTACAGTGGGGCCCAGGGATGCATTTCATCAAAGAAGGAAAGAGGTTGTAGAGCTAGAAGAAACACCACAAGAGACCCATTGGCACCAACCTCAGTCAGGGTTTGTCCGCACTCGGGCTTCAGTATAACGTTGGCCACTGTTGCCTTGTGTGCATTTCAACTCTGTGGTCCACACACCAGCATCTTCACTGCCAATGCCTCGAATATCTATGTAGATGTTCCCCATCTGCATTACTGGGTGGTGCTTCATTGATTGAACTGCATTGTATTATCTTCCCTTCCCCTCAATTAGTGCTTTCCCATCCTCTGCCTAATGGTTGTAGAGGTCATATGCAGATTTTTTTTAAAATTTCACCTATGTGTACCTTTACAAAAAACTGAGAAATCATGCAACAATCCCCCACCCCCACTGCCAAAACTGCTTAAGCTTTACTTCCTTTTCCACTGGGCTGCTGTTAAGTCAAACCTTGGTTACTAGACCCAGGTATTGGCATTGAATGCACCGACCTTGACTGGAACTCCAAATTAAAAACATAAGAACGTAAGAAGAGACTATTGAATCAGGCCAGTGGCCCATCCTGCTGTCACAGTGGCTAACCAGTTACCCATGGCAAGGCTGCAACTAGGACATTAACAGAAATATTAAGAGGCAGAGGCAGTATGGGTCATGAGAAGCCTGGAAGAAAGAATTTAAACAGCAGGAAAATTTAGACTTTGTGGAAAAGGGCCTTTAAAAAGATGGCACCTACCTGTCCCCAAGAAGAGCTAAAAACCTGAAAGTTTTCATTCATTAAGCTCATCATGGATAGGAACTTCTTGTCATTATAATTGTATCGTTTCCCAAAGACAATTGCACAAATGACATTGGAGAGAGCGCAACTGAGCGAGTAGGTTGGATCCAAGGGCTTCTCTGGAAGGACAACAAACAAATAATTATACAACCCCACTACAGGTTTTAGGCAATAATCTAGTCTGGAATTTCTGAGCTGCCATTTCCTGGCTCCTGGCCTCAGTGGTCAGACAGGGAGCTGCCTTTCTCACAACAATTCTGGAGGCATGGGCATCTTCAGTGGCTATGAGTGGTTTCTTCCAAGGACTTTCCAAGGTGCTTTCCTCCAGCTTCAGCCAATATATCCTTAGATAGGAAAGGGTGACCACAGTGGTGCAGGCCTTGGTGAAGTCTAGACTAAAACTAGTGGCTAACCAGTTACCCATGGCAAGCCTGCAACTAGGACATTAACAGAAATATTAAGAGGCAGAGGCATTATGGGCCATGAGAAGCCTGGAAGAAAGAATTTAAACAGCAGGAAAATGGCCACATCCAGAGGCAGTATCTACATAAAATAAATATTCCGCATGCTAGTAAACTTTAGACTTTGTGGAAAAGAATGCATTTAACCAGATGGCACCTACCTGTCCCCAAGGTCCCTAGAGGTCAATGTCCCTAGAGGCTCCATGGCACCAGCTAACAGTGACTGAAATGACTCTAGACGAATTAATTTGCTTTCCAATTTTAAATACTGAGGAGGTCACATAGACATGGACTTTCACCAATAGGAATTCTAGGTTTCTCTGAGTAAATGAGATTAGCCATTAAGTAGATCAGTTTGTATAATCAAGAAATGAACTTCTCTGAACTTCTTTTTCTTCATTGATTATTAAGGCAATGATAACGGCATTACTGTACACAAGATCTGTGATGTAAGACAACCAGGGGTTCAGTTTTTTCTGCCAAACATTGTAATGTGCCAAGAAAAAAGCAAACCAAGAATTCAGACCCATGTAAGTTTCAATAGTGGGGGTGGTCCCTACGCACAATTCAATAGTCAATAGAAACCAAAACCAATCCATTCAAAAGTATGTATTCTAATAAAGATTACAAACTCAAACTCTAACAGAAATTACAAACTCAAACTCAAAGAGATATGTATAAAACAATAATTCATTACAAAGATTTTCTCCTTTTCACTCGACAATAATATTGATCCTTATAATTTATCAGCTTGCAGATGGAGACTCAGTTTCAATCTTTAAGCAGAAGTCAGTTATGGATTGGAGACCAGGAGAGGGCCCTGTTTCGATGTATTCACCTTCATCAGCTGGAAGTATCAAATATTACATGAAAATACATTTAAATTCTTACAGGGCCCTGTTTCGATGCATTCACCTTCATCAGCTAGTATATTTAATAACAAAAACTCCAGCTTATTAAACATTGTAATGTAGCCTTGTGGCAAATGGTTCTGCTTTTAAGGTTCCTGCAGGAGAGCTTCTTCTACACTCTGAGTGCTTAGTTGGAAGTTTCTTGCACCTTAGATGCCCACAAATGTGACAAATTGTGTCAGAAGTGTAGAGAAAACTTGTGTTAATTTAAAAAAATAAAATAAATCAAAGGTATGTATGCCAGCTGCAGTGATCATGGAGCCCAAGAAAGTAAAATCTATCACTGCCTGACAGCAGCCACAAAATTAAAAGACGCCTGCTTCTTGGGAGAAAACAATGACAAACCTAGACAGCATCTTAAAAAGCAGAGACATCACCTTGCCAACAAAGGTCCGTATAGTTAAAGCTATGGTTTTCCCAGTAGTGATGTATGGAAGTGAGAGCTGGACCATAAAGGAGGCTGATCGCCGAAGAATTGATGCTTTTGAATTGTAGTCCTGGAAAAGACTCTTGAGAGTCCAATGGACTGCAAGAAGATCAAACCTAACCATTCTTAAGGAAATCAGCCCTGAGTGCTCACTGGAAGGACAGATCATGAAGTTGAGGCTCCAATACTTTGGCCACCTCACGAGAAGAGAAGACTCCCTGGAAACGACCCTGATGTTAGGAAAGATGGAGGGCACAAGGAGAAGGGGACGACAGAGGACGAGATGGTTGGATAGTGTTCTTGAAGCTACCAGCATGAGTTTGACCAAACTGCGGGAGGCAGTGGAAGACAGAAGTGCCTGGCGTGCGATGGTCCATGGGGTTGCGAAGAGTCGGACATGACTAAGTGACTAAACAACAACAACAACAACAAACAATGTATGCCAGACATGTAAACAAAAAAAAAAAATACAACAGATTTCATGGCTTGGAGCAACACACATCTAAAATAAATTACTGCAATTTTGGACAAGTCTGGACTATCTGAACACACATATTTGAAATAAACTTGAAGGCAGGTCCATAATGGAGCTCAGCCTCAGCAAAATACATCCCTGTTAGCAGACCTTGCAGCTTGGGTGAAGTAAACTGAGAAGTTTATGTACAGTTTCTGGATTTCTACAGCTTCATTCATGCAGGAACAGAATTATCTTGGCAAGAACTATTTACAGGATGAGTAGAGATTAAAGGGAGAGCAATAGCAGGCATCTTACTAGGAGAGAACAACAAAAGGTTCAGCTTTTACAGGTGGAGTTAACTTAGAAAAAGACTACGAGCAAATGCTTGTCGCGATTCCTCGCGGCGCTTTTAGCAGAAACGCTTAGAGTCCCAGGGTTTTCCAGTGCAGTCTTTTTAATGTGAGCTATATACAGGTATTTACAAAAACAGTCCATACATAGTACCTGCTCCTTAAGGCAAACGAATACTCTCCACCACAGCACCACCACCACAACCACAACCACCACAACCACGGTTACTGTTGAACAGGCTTTCCTTTTTAAAACAGGTGATAGCCAATCACATTAATCACACTCCTGCTGAGTCACTCTGACCCAGCACTTCACAGAGTATTGCATCATCCAGTTGAAGCCTGCAGACTTACTCAGTATCCTGCGAATCCCAACACTCCTCCTTAAGTCAAAGGCTTGAGACCTAATAATTCTCTTAAGTCTTGAAATTTAGGAGCATCCAAACATTTTGTATACAAATCCGCCACATTACATTTTGTGTTACAATGCTGTACCTTTAACACATTTCTTTCCAAAGCATTTTTCACATTTCCGTATCTTATCGCAATATGTTTACTCTTGCTCTTAAAGTTCTGTTGGTTAGCAAGCTGTTGTGCAGCCATGTTGTCACTTAGCACAGTGATTGGCATTTCAGAAGGTATTCCAAGCTCTTTTGTTAGGCAAGCAAACCACTCTATTTGTGACACACATTCGCTTATGGCTGAGTACTCTGCTTCACAAGTACTTGTGGCAACAAATGTTTGTTTCTGGGATTTCCACTGAACCAGGGCATTTCCAATATATATGGCATAGCCAGTGGTAGACTTTCCATTTTCTCTGTCCCCCCAGCTGGCATCAGCGTATGCATACACTTGCTGATCATATCCTGTATCCAGCATCAGTTTGTAATCTTTTGTGCCTTTCAGATACCTTAGGATTCTTTTAAGTGCTACCCAATCTCTCTGAGCCGGGTCTGCACTTCTTTGGCTTAACATGTGCACTGCCAATGTTATGTCGGGTCTTGTCCAACAACTTAAATATAACAGAGAACCCAACAGAGAATGAAATGCTGTTGCATTCTCACATTTTTGCCCTTCTGGTTCATTTTTGTACTGGGTAGTTATGGGAGTGTCAACCTCATTTGCCCTCTCCATTCCATATGTCTTCAGTAACTTTTCAATTTTTTCCTTCTGACTCAGAGAGTAGACGCCCTCTTCATTTCTCTGAACCTCTACTCCTAAGTAATTCTGAATCTCTCCCAAATACTTCAGTTTGTATTTGTTACCTAGGCTGTTTATAAACCAAGACACTTGCTTTTGTGCAGTTGTTATTAGACAGATATCATCAACATACAAAAGTAAATAACAAACACTTCCTTGCACCATTGCTGAATATAAACAGGAATCAGCCAGGCTTTGTTTGAATCCCATCTTTTTCAAAGTTGTGTCTGTGCATTCATGCCATAGACGTGCACTTTGGTGCAACCCGTATAGTGCCCTTTGCAGTTTTAACACCATGCTGTCTTTTTCCAGCTCATAACCTGGTATTTGCTGTAAATACACCTCGGCGTCAATAGGAGCATTTAAATATGCTGAGGCAACATCAAAATGATTAACTTTTAACCCTCTCAGACTTGCCATTGCTAAAACTGATTTTACTGTTTCAGCCTTTGCTGTTGGGGCAAACACTTCATCATAATGTATCATTTTTCTTTGTGTAAAGCCCCTTGCCACCAACCTGGCTTTCCTCTGACAACTACCATCAGCCAGCTTTTTCACTTTAAAAACCCACTTACAGCTTATGGGCTTTTTACCTTCAGGCAATTCTGTAGGTACAAACACATTGTTGTTTAGCAGAGAGTTATACTCTGCCTGCAGTGCCTTTAACCACACCTCTTTCTCTAGAGTAGGTAACTCTTGCACTTCTTCAAAGTTTTCTGACTCAGTTACACAAACCTGGTTTATGGTGGCTGGGAACCCATAACGGTCTGGAGGTTGACCTTTATTACTTCTTGTAGACCTCCTTGGTTCATTAATCTCACCCCCTGGGGTGCTTTTGGGGTGGATTGACTCTGTAGATCTACCTCCTCCTGTCCCTGTTGCACTTTCTTCTCTCCCCTGCTCCATGCTAGCAGCTGGAGAAAAATGCTCAACCTTTACCTCCTCCCTTTCAGTTTCTCTGGGAGAGCTGCCAATTTTTAGCTTTGTTTCAACTGCCTTATCAGGTACGCTCGGCAGTAAAACTTTTTCTGGCAGCAGGTTTGCACGTATCTTGGGCCAATTTCTTTGCTCATTAAAGCTGGCTGATCGACTATAACTCAAAAGATTTTTATCATCTTCAAACCTGTAGGCTTTCGTACCACTTTCATACCCAAGAAATAGCAACTGCTGTGCCCTTTTCCCACCTTTTCTTCAGTTCTTTACAGGTATGTCAACCCATGCCTTTGTCCCAAAGATTCTCAAATATTGCAAACTGGGACTTTTGTTATAGAGAATTTTATAGGGTATGTCGTCTAGTACCCTTGACCACAAGCGATTCCCAATATAATTCGCGGTCTTAATACTCTCAGCCCAGTACTTAATTGGAAGATTTGCATCTGCTAACAATGCTTTCATTTGTGTCTGCAAGACACCTCCCCTACGCTCTGCTACTCCGTTCTCCTGAGGCGTTGCCACATTGGTAAGCCTATGTTTAATCCCTTGGGAACGCAACCAGTTTCTTAGGGAGCTTGCCATAAACTCTCCTCCCCTGTCTGTCTGAATAGAGCACACCTTTTCGCCAAGTTGCCTTTCTACCCTTCTTACCCAGAACTTCAAAGTTTGGGCAACGTCAGACTTTTGCTTTAATGGCTAGACCCAGCCAAATCTTTTTTTTTTTTTTTTTAATAATTTTTATTAAAGTTTCAATCAAAAATTAAACAGCAAAGAAAAAAAAAACATAAAAAAGATACACAAATACACAAAACAAATCCCAGAAAGAAAATAAAAAAAAACACGAAGAGCAAGAATCAACAATAAAAAGAAACATAACAATTAAAAACAATATCTCTTTTCCATTTCCGTTTTTGAATTTACTTATTTTCTAGACTTCCTCATACCTCCCTCTTTTGTATTCCAATCCAAATTGTTTGTCCAGCAATTTCTTTTCCACTTTTTTAATCCCAATCTTTAATTTTAATATAATATATAACTTCAACTTCTTTAAACCTAATCTTTGATCTTAATGTAATATAACATTGAAATTTTACCTCTTAATTGTCAAATTTCCATTTCCTTAAACATCTTTAAACCTAATCTTTAATCTTAGTCTATCATTAACTTTAACCTGTACAGCTGGAAACCGCTTATAATCAGTCCAACATCACTCTAACATTCTTTAATTTTACAATGTTTCTGAAGATAGTCTTTGAATTTCTTCCAATCTTCCTCCACCAACTCTTCTCCCTGGTCACGGATTCTACCAGTCATTTCCGCCAGTTCCATATAGTCCATAAGTTTCATCTGCCATTCCTCCAGTGTGGGAAGTTCTTGTGTCTTCCAATACTTTGCGATAAGTATTCTTGCTGCTGTTGTTGCATACATAAAGAAAGTTCTATCCTTTTTTAACACCATTTGGCCGACTATGCCCAGGAGAAAGGCCTCTGGTTTCTTAGGGAAGGTATATTTAAATACCTTTTTTAATTCATTATATATCATTTCCCAGAAAGCCTTGATCTTTGGGCATGTCCACCAAAGGTGAAAAAATGTACCTTCAATTTCTTTACATTTCCAACATTTGTTATCGGGCAAATGATAAATTTTTGCAAGCTTGACTGGGGTTATGTACCACCTGTATATCATTTTCATAATATTCTCTCTTAAGGCATTACATGCCGTAAATTTCATACCTGTGGTCCACAACTGTTCCCAGTCAGCAAACATAATGTTATGTCCAACGTCCTGTGCCCATTTAATCATAGCTGATTTTACCGTTTCATCCTGAGTATTCCATTTCAGCAGCAAGTTATACATTCTTGACAAATTCTTAGTTTTGGGTTCTAACAGTTCTGTTTCTAATTTGGATCTTTCCACCTGGAAGCCAATTTTCTTGTCCAATTTAAATGCCTCCATTATCTGAAAATAATGAAGCCAGTCTCGCACTTTGTTTTTTAATTTTTCAAAACTCTGCAATTTCAGTCTATCTCCGTCTTGTTCCAAAATTTCCCAATATTTCGGCCATTTGACCTCCATATTGACCTTTCTCAAGGCTTTCGCTTCCATTGGTGACAGCCACCTTGGGGTTTTGTTTTCTAACAAGTCCTTATATCTTATCCAAACATTAAATAGCGCTTTCCTGACAATGTGGTTTCTAAATGCTTTATGTGCTTTGACCTTATCATACCATAAATATGCATGCCATCCAAATACATTATTAAAACCTTCCAAGTCCAAAATGTCAGTGTTTTCAAGAAGTAGCCATTCTTTCAACCAGCAGAAGGCTGCTGATTCATAGTAAAGTTTGAGGTCTGGCAGGGCAAATCCGCCTCTTTCCTTTGCATCTGTTAGAATTTTAAATTTTATTCTGGGCTTCTTGCCCTGCCAGACAAATTTAGAAATATCTTTCTGCCACCTCTTGAAACAATCCATTTTGTCAACAATCTGCAAAGTTTGAAACAAAAACAACATTCTAGGCAATACATTCATTTTTATCGCAGCAATACGGCCTAGCAGTGAAAGCTTCAAATTTGACCAAATTTCTAAGTCTTTTTTCACTTCAGACCAACATTTTTCATAATTATCTTTAAATAAATTCCCATTTTTTGCTGTCATGTTAATCCCCAGGTATTTAACTTTCTTAACCACTGTTAAACCTGTCTCATTCTGAAACCTCTCTCTTTCAAACGGTGTTAAATTTTTCTCTAAAACCTTGGTTTTTGACTTGTTCAATTTAAATCCTGCCACTTGACCAAATTCTTGAATCAGTTCTAAAACCCTTTTAGTACTAGATTCTGGCTCCTGTAACGTCAATACTAAGTCATCTGCAAATGCTCTCAATTTGTACTGTTTAGTTCCGACCTGTATACCTTTAACCGACTGGTCCCTTCTAATCATATTCAGCAGAACCTCCAGGACCGAAATAAAAAGAAGTGGGGAAATTGGGCAACCTTGTCGTGTCCCTTTTTCAATTTTAAGTTCTTCCGTCACAACATTATTTACAATTAGTTTAGCCTTTTGTTCTGAATAAATTGCACCTATACCATTCTCAAAACCCTGGCCTACCCCCATACCCTGGAGATTCTTCTTCATAAAATTCCAAGAAATATTGTCAAAGGCTTTCTCCGCGTCTACAAATATCAAAACTGCTTTAGTGTTTATATTCACTTCTAATTTTTCCAAAATATCAATTATATTCCTCAAATTGTCAGACAAATGTCTTCCTGGGAGAAAGCCCGCTTGGTCTTTATGAATCTCTTCCATCAACACTTTTTTAAATCTCTTATCCAAAATATCTGCAAAAATTTTGTAATCCACATTCAGTAACGATATAGGGCGGTAGTTCTTAAGCTGTGTCTTTTCGGTCTCTGTTTTTGGTACAAGTGTAATATATGCTTCTTTCCACGACTCTGGTGCTCTTTTCCCCTCCATTATTTCGTTGCAGACCTCTTTCAAAGGTTGAATTAACCATTCTTTTAAAGATCTGTAGTATCTAGAGGTCAAGCCGTCTGGTCCTGGAGATTTACCCAGTTGCATGTTTTGAATGGCACCTTCTATTTCCTGTTCAGTTATTCTATGATTCAAAATTAATTTGTTTTCTTGAGATATTTTTTGTAATCCATTTGTTTTCAAAAATTGGTCTAAGTCTGTTTCTTTCAGTGGCCCTTGAGTGTATAATCGTTTAAAGTACCTCTGGAAACAACTTCTGATCTCTGCAGGGTTCTGTATGTTTCTTCCTTCCACTTCTAAGTTCATAATTGTATTTAATTTTTGTCTCTTTTTCATTTGCCATGCCAACAGTTTACCACATTTATTGGCCAATTCAAAAGTCTTTTGTCTCATTTGTTTAATTTTCCATTCTATTTCCTGATTCATCATTTTCATATATTGTACTTGGTATAACTTTAACTCTCTCAAAATCTCTTGAGATTTGGGGTTTACTCTCAGTCTTTTTTCACATTCCTTTATTTTATCCATTATCTTATCCTCCTTCTCATTTTGAGTTCTTTTCTTTATTGCATTCTGTTGTATTAAGAACCCTCTCATAACCGCTTTACTAGCGTCCCAGATTACTCTTTTCTCCACGTTAGTACTGAGATTTATCTCAAAGTAATCTCTCAAAGTTTTTTGGGCCTTCTTAAGTAATTCATCATCTCTAAATAAGGTGTCATTCATCTTCCATCTGAAGGAGCCAGTTGGTGTTAGTCTCATTTCCATCTTAACAGCATTATGGTCGGAGCAAGTTTTTGGGCAGATTTCCACCTTTCTTGTCTTTGGTGCCATTCCTCTAGTAATCCAAATTTGGTCAATTCTTGTCCATGTCATTTTGGCTTCAGAGAAGAAGGTTCCCTCTTTAGCCATGGGATTTCTTATTCTCCAAATGTCGACTAAGTCCAAGTTGTCTGTCATGTCAAAAAAAGTTTTCGGTAGTCTACCATCCTTGGTGACTACCTGTCTTTGTGCCTTGTCCATATATGTGGATACCACTCCATTCATATCTCCCATCAAAATCATGTTATAATCCATATGGTCCATCAGGATCTCGTGCAACTTCTTAAAAAATTCAGATTTCCCGTCATTTGGTGCATAGATTCCTACTATCAAGAATTTTTCTCCTTGTGTTTGAATTTCAATTGCCACAAATCTTCCTTGGTCATCTTTAAATACGAATTTCGGTGATAATCTGTCCTTTGCATAAATCACAACCCCTCTTTTTTTTACTTTATCCGATGAAATAAACTCTTGACCAAGTCTTTTATTTATCAACAATTTCCTGTGTAATCTTGTTATATGTGTTTCTTGTAAACAAATTAAGTCCAATTGTTCCTTTTTTAATATATGAAATACTGATTTCCTTTTCTGGGGGGAATTTAGACCGTGACAGTTCCAAGTTAGTAGTTGCAGAGCCATGATGTTATTGTTTTAATACTCCTCCTACTGCACCTAGTGCCTGTTCCTCTTCTGTCGGTGGTATCCCTTTTTTCAAGCGGTCTTTTGGTTCCAGAGATAGTCCTTTTTGTAGGTCTTCTCCGTGGTCTCTCCAGAATTTGTCTTTGTCGTCTTCCGATCTTATTTTCCTTTTCTTTCCTTTGTAGCTAAAAGATAGGCCTTGAGGAAATTCCCACCTAAAGTTAATACTGTTACTTCTCAGCAGAGTAACCAAATCTTTGTAGTTTGATCTGAGATCCAGAAGGTGTTTCGGAATGTCTTTAAATATTTCAACTCTTGTCTGTTGAATTTCCAGTGTCTTCTGGAAATGCAAACCCAGAATCTTATCCCTCTCTTCTTTTTTTCGAAGAGTGATCAAACAATCTCTCACCTTCTTCTCTCCTCTTTTCCCAAGTCTAAAAGCGTTTACTATTTTGAAACTGTCTTTTACCAATTCTGGATCCCAAAAGTCAGAAAATTCCTGCATGAGAAATTCAGCTAGATTGTCCTTTTCCACTTCAGGTACCAATCTGACCCGTAGATTCACTTGTTTTTCCTTCAATTCAATCATAGACAGGGTCAATTTATGGTCTTCCAATTGTTTGTGTAATGATGGTATTGTCTCTTGAACCTCTTGAACCTCTGTGGCAGAAGTTGTAGCAATTTCTTTGGCCTCCTCGGCAATCTGGCGCACTGAAGCCGATTCCTCTAGTAATTTTTGAATGGTCTCTGTATTAGTGTTTACTTTCTGGCCCAAATTATTTATACTTGCTGTATTCTGGTTGATACTTATTGTGTTTTGGTCAATCTTGTCAGATGCCTCTGCTACTTGTTGACTTATTCTATTTAAAGATTCATTAACCTTAGCCAAAACTTGAGCAAAGGCATCATCACTTGCCATACCTTTTACTTTTGGTTGTGCCGATGGGGCTGTTGTTGGTATTCCAGAGGCGCCAGAGGTCGAAAATCTCCTTTGTAATCCTTCTTCTGTTCGATAAACTCTGCCCGACCTTGTAGCCTGTGACGCTTCTGTTTTCTCTTTACCATCTGCCATTCCTTTAGATAGAGCTCAAGGTCGGTCACGCAGTTAAATTCAAACAGTGGAAATTTCCAGCAGAGCTGTGTGAGAATTCCTCAAGCCAGCTACAGTTTCAGTTATGACTAATTTGTAACAATTCCAAGTTCCACTAGGGGGACACTGTAACAGTCAAAAAAGTTCTTAGATACTTTACTTCCTTTTTTAAGTCCCCCCAGTTTATCAGGAAGATAACAGTCTATCTAGAACAATTACTTTAAGACCAGGAGATGTATATCCACATATTATATCCAAATTATATTTCCTGTGCAGGACTAACTGTCAAAATATATTTCAAGACAGTACCTCTCATCCGTTTTTAAATTGCCTCTGGGAATCCGTTCCCAAGGAATTGAGCGATGGTTTAATCCCTTTTATTTCCACTTCTTTATGAAGAAATCACATCCACAGTTCTCCCCCCTTTTCCCACGATTTATGGGGGGGGGGAATCCAGGTTAGATGATTGGGTTAAAGTCCGTTAAAACATCTTTTCCTAAGCTTCCGCTTTCAAGTTCAATGCTTTGTTGTATCTACAATAGGAAGAGGCAGACTTCCTTTTTATGCCTCTCCGCTTTCGGCCAAATTCACAATTTGTACAGTTCCAATTACGTTAAATCCTACTCACGGATCGTTGATTTTCAAGTCGAAATTCCAAGGAAAAAAGGCAGCGCTCTCTGGTTAACAGCTTGCGGCTTCACTCCACGAAAGAAGCAGACAGCCCACAGCACAGCGCTCCTTCCCCCGCTCCGATTCCGAGCCCGTTGCCGGGCTTTTTACCGGGTTGGGGGGGCACCAAATGTGCCCGCTGGGTCCCAGGTTCACAGGCTTCCCCCGCCTGTGATTTTCAGGGGTCCCCCGCTGCGCCGAAGCGGGATCCGACCCTGTTTTTCGTGGTGAGATTTCCTCCGATCGAGGAAATCCGCCATTAACCGCTGGCGCCACCTCCGGAAGTCTAGACCCAGCCAAATCTAGAATAGTCATCCACTAGGATCAAACAGTACTTGTTATGGGAGACACTTGGTGGAAAAGGACCAGTTACATCAGCATGAATCAACTCCAGTGGTTTTTTGGTTTCTCTCTGGCTTGCTCTTGCTACTGGGCAAGCCCTGCTTTTAACCTCCTTGCAGATATTGCAGTCTAAGTAATTATCACAACTTTTTATGTTTTTCATCCCCCCACACAACTCCAATGTTTTGTTCAGCACCTTAAAGCTAGCATGAGCCAGATGCCTGTGCAGGAGATGAATACACATATCATGGGTTGGGACATTTTGCACATTCGCAACCTTAGACTCACACTGCAGTACATACATATTAGTTCTAAGGTTAGCATTTGCCAACACTGCCCCATTTTGCTTTATCTGGCACTGATCTCCCACAAAGTTTACTTCAAAGCCTGCTTTTGCCAAGTCAGGAATACTCAGGAGATTGTTTTGCAAACTAGGCACACACAACACATTCCTGAATGTGTGTCCCAGCTGTGGGAACACAACCTCCCCCTCACAAACCACATTAGCTTTCTGGCCCGTAGCAAGACTTACATGTTTTTTTGTTTGAAGCCTTAGCATCAATTAGCAATCCTTTTCTTTTACAAAAGGTTTGAGAAGCTCCACTGTCCAGAACCCACAGCTCTTCATTTTCTTGACCATCTGCAGACACCCAAGCGGTAGACTCTCTCTGCTGCCTCCTGTGCTTCTGCTGTTTTTGTTGTTTTCTCGGGCAGTCCCGCAGCAGATGTCCACTGGATTTGCAGCAAAAACACCTTTTTACTTTGTTGACCACCGGCTGGTCTGCAGCAGCTCCTCCTGGCTGTTTCTCCGGCTCCCGACACCTCTGCTCTTCCTGGCTGTTGTTCCCTCTGGGATGCTCCAACAGCTGGGCTGAGGTCATCTTTCGCTCTGCACGCCTGTCCTCCTCTGCATACAACCGTCCAGTAACGTATTCCAGAGTCAGCTTATCAGTCTCTACAGACTCGAGGGAATTGACTAGCATATCATAGCTGTCATCAAGGGAACTCAGGACTATATTTAGTACAAGAGGGGAGCATGCAGATGATGGAAGCCTGCCAAGTTATTTATTTAAAGTATTGAGAGGTCCCCTTTTAAGGGGTAGCTCCTAAAACAGGAGTGATCATGAAGCGAGAAAGGGGGGCTACCCTTATACTATTCATATAATCAGTTATCAGTAATCAATATATTCATAAATGCTCACACATAACAGGGCTCACAGTGATTTTATAATCCATTTTTGAATCAAGGAAAGCTTTGCCTTAGCTAACTGCAAACTGCTTGGAACAGCAAGTCTAGAACCGACCTTTCACCAAGAAAACATCCTTGTACCCTGAAGGAAAGGGGAAGACATGAATCAGAGACACTGGTACAAAATCCCCCTCAAATGCAGGCTAAAATAGTCCACAGAACAGGAAGGGCCAAACCACAAAAACTATGCAGAATGCATAGGGGGAGGTAGCCCAGGAGATTCCCTCCCTGAGTCTCAGTTCTGTCAGAACTAGGGAAAAGGTCAGACTGTGCATCATTGTACATCATTTGTGCAGACAATGGAAAGCAGAAATTGGGAGTGAACTCTGTGCTCGGCCAGGAGCTGGGAGCATGGCAAGAAGAAGCGCTAATTCGTCATTTTTCGCTGGCGTGCGTGACTGTTTCATGATTGTCTCATGATCTGTAATTTGCTCAGGTATATAACCTCAGGAATTGTATGCTTCTGGGTCCCAGTCTTTTGGAAAAGATTCCAACTGGGTCTATTATTGCTCAGCAATAAAACCTCATCTTCTTTTTCTCCAAAAGCTGTGTCTGTCTGATCCTTGTTTCACTCTAAGTGGGTACCACTTTACTTTCACGTGCTACAATCATATCCTCAAGCATTTCAAAAAAAAAGATGTCAAAAAGAAGAGAGTAAATATCCCGTTGTGTATATTAGCTGGCCTTTTACACTGATTCACAGCTTAAACATACTCCTGGAACAGGTTATAGACATCCATAAAATTACTGTAATTAGCGGGGATAATATCTCCCTTATACCAATGTTAAATTCTCTTTCAAACTGACCTGTCAGTTCAGTTTGCATAACCTTATTTGAACTCGTGGTTCAGTTCATAAACCAAAGTGCACCAGGTGTTCTTGCCAACAACTGTTGCTGCTCTGTGTGTTTTGAGTCAAACATTCCGTTTTTCTTCAGTAACGTCACCAGTTGTTTGTACCCGTCTCTTTTTCGTAGGAATCTAATAGGAATCTCTTTACATATGATAATTGGTCTTCCATCAATTAATAACCTGTTATTATAACTCATTCTCAGAATTGCATTTCACATCTCTAGTGAATTAAAGATCATCAAACAATCTCCAGGTAGTTTTTTAGTTTTAGCTTTTACAGATCTCACCTTAATTCTAAACACATTCTCAATTGTGTACTCAATTTCTTCTTCCTTCATATCCATCCATCTTGCCAGTTCTTTAATCATTTTTGTTTTAATATCTTCATTTGGCTCTTCTACTACCCCTCTGAATTTTAGGTTTTTCTGTTTCTGCCTCATCTCCATCAGAGCCATATTGTCCCAGATCTGCTCTTGTATTTTGCTGACCTCAACCAAGTCCTCTTTTGTCTGACTCTTTTCTATTTTCCTTAACTTCCTTCTGAGTTCGTTTCGCTAGCTCTTCTGTTGTTTTAGATCTAACTGTTAAGGCCTTTATTTTACTTGACAATTCCCCCCACCACTCCCTCTATTTTTTTATCCAGGGTTTCTTGCACTTCCACCATTTTTTTCTCCATGTATTGTTCATTTTGTTTGAATTCTTCCTTTATTTTCAACCAAAGAATATCTAAATTTTTAATTTCATCCTGTTTTGACTGTCTTCGGTCACCTGGAGTTCCTCCAATCCCCCCCCCCCCATTTTTTCATGACATTTTTATACAAATAAATCAATATTAACTGCTTTCACCACTGGGGGGGTAGTTACACCAGAGAGCTGGAAATCGTGTTTGTCAGAAATTGTGATTTAGATAATGGCCTCTAGGGGTCTTTCTTTCCCTTTTCCTCACATTAACTTAAAATTCTTATCTTAACCAAACACTTTGAAATTCACCCCTTTGCACCTATATCAACTGTATGACAGCTATATATCAAATATTATTCTGAAGAGAGTGGGAGAGAGATAGGGAATAGTACACGTCAAAGATATATAAACATTGTATCACAGTTTAAAGGTTTAGTTCATCATAAAAAGCCCATCTAACAATAACTCAAATACTGTTCAGTTTGAGGGTCCTCTTCTGTCCTCTTCTGTCCTCTTCTTTTCTTCCACCTCTTATAAACTCAGTCCAACTTAAAAGTCCAAATAAAAGTCCAAGCAAGTCCATATAAGTCCATAAATCCAAATATAACTGTAATCAGCTCAGGGAGTTGGAACATAAACTTCTAGGCACTTGGAGGCTTAATCCTCAAAAAATATAGATATAAATATAGGATATTCCCCCAGTTAGTCTTCTTTCCTCCTTTCGTACTCCAGGGGGGATGAGGATATTCACAGTTTAATTTCAAGCCTGTTCTATATCCATTAAATCCAGGGGAAATAAGGAAAATAAGGAACAAAGATACTTCTAACTGCTCCACTTTCCCTTGTCAGTCCCTTACGCTGTTGCAGACCTCCCCCCTTAGCTTTATACAGGGGTCTATACAAAGTAACCAAGTCTCTGGTTTGAGGTTTGAACATGTTACTGTTTCTCCGACCCAGTCATCAAGTCTTCTCAGAGAAGAAGGAGATACAAAGTTCTTTTTAAGCTCTGTCCCTCTTCCAACGTTATAAAATGATACTTGCCTCAGCGCGTTACTTCTGAGGTCTTTCAGCTTACACTTACTCAGCAGGAAACTTTCACTTCCGTCTTGTTCTCATGTCTTTGTTCTCTGCTCCATCTTTGACACTGCAGCCGGGACGGACTCCCTTTTTACGTCCCTTAGCTAACCAAATTCCTTGAATTCCTTACAGTAGTCAGTTTTTAAACGTGTCGTATTTCTAGGAATTCAGTTTTCTCATGGAAGTTTAGCACTTTCCATCAGAAGCTTGAGACTGCACAGCACGGGGTCTGAGGTGCTTCCCCTTTCGCGCCCGTAGCTCTATCCTGTCCTCGGATTTTTATTTAAAACCCGAGAAACAGGAGAGCACACCTGGGCGCCGCTGTGTGCTCTGTCCCCCAAGGTATCCCCCTTGAGGTTTTGAGGCCCGTAGAGTCTTTACGGACCCCTAAAAAACCCCCACACTGCTCGGAATTACCGGAGCGGTCGTTCCTCTCTTCTCTTTGATGTCTGTGCTAGACCGGAAGTCCCTGTGTTTTGAGTCAATCTCCTGTCACTGCAGGTCACAGAAGTTCAGCCCATTCTAGCCACAGCTGGGACACTTTATGGCTGCTCTGCAGAGAGAGGCCAACTCAGTTCACCAGAGTTCAGACTGCATAAACAGTTTCTTTGCCAGAGCAACTGGTGAGGCGGTAAAGCCTCTGCCTTACAAGCACATGGTCCCAGGTTCAAGACCCGTTATCTCTCGGTAGGGGCCTGAAGAGCCATGTGACTCAGGATAAGCCAGCTTCATACATTCCTGTAAGGCACCATGATCTGATTATCATAAAGGCAGTACAGTGGTACCTCGGGTTAAGAACTTAATTCGTTCTGGAGGTCCGTTCTTAACCTGAAATTGTTCTTAACCTGAAGCACCACTTTAGCTAATGGGGCCTCCCACTGCTGTCGGAGCATGATTTCTGTTCTCATCCTGAAGCAAAGTGTGATGGCCTGGGATTCCGATTCGGAGGATGAAACAGAGGAATCCCGGCCTGCACAGGAGTCCCCGCCTCCAGGGCCGGCTGAACTGGGGCAAGGCCTAGATGCTGAAGAGCCTGCACCTGTGGCAGTGCATCAGGAGCTGGCCCCAGGTGAAGCCCTTCTGGCCCCAGAGGGGCTTGATGACTCAGTGGCCACAGGTGAGCCTCCTCCAGGGCCCAGTAACCCTTCGGCCTCTCCTGATCTGCAGAGGCTTAGGGCAGAGAGGCGAAGGGAACTGGTTGCCCCCAGGAGGAGTGCTCGCCTTAAGGCCAGAGGAGGCGGGGCTCCTGGGGACCGGGACCGCCCCTGGCCTTAGAAGAGGATAAAAGCCCAGTCAGCCCGGCCCCAGGTTGCGGGAGCAACGTCGTTGTTGGCTTCGGACCTTCCTGTGTTCCTGATCCCTGCTCGGCTTCCTGTTCCTGACTATCCGGTACTCCTGTTCCCTGCTCGGCTTCCTGTTCCTGACTATCCGGTACTCCTGTTCCCTGCACAGCCTCCTGTTCCAGCGTTCCTGTTCCCCGCCCGGCTCTCTGCCTCGGACCTTGCCCCTCTTCGTGTGGACTCTGCTACACCCAAGGTACCTTACCCCCGGGACCAGCACACAAAGTTCTTAACATGAGATACTATTTCTGGGTTACTGGAGTAACCTGGGTAACCTGAAGCGTATGTAACCTGAAGTGTATGTAACCCGAGGTACCACTGTATAACTACACCATGATGAGCCCACAGAGGAAGGAGACAGGACTCTCGTCCACAGAATGACTAGGAGGCTGCATTCTTGCTGATGCACTTGTGGGTAACCAGTGCTTAGTGTCCAAATGTGAGGTGCATGGGGATCCTCAGGGAGAAAGCATGCATTCTCCTTTATTACTATACAGTGGCACCTCAGGTTACAGATGCTTCAGGTTACAGACTCTGCTAATCCAGAAGTAGTACCTCAAGTTAAGAACTTTGCTTCAGGATGAGAACAGAAATTGCATGGCCGTGGCGAGACGCCCCATTAGCTAAAGTGGTACCTCAGGTTAAGATCAGTTTCAGGTTATGAACAGACCTCCAGAATGAATTAAGTTTTTAACCCAAGGTACCACTGTATATTGAATTCTTCCCTGCTTTGCACCATAATGTCCCATGGCAGGTTACAGCAATCTAAAATATCAATATTAAGTAGTATAGTGTAGGTGTACTCTCATTTTGACTCAAGAAAATCACCATTTTATAGTTCAAATCGGGAAAAATAAATGCAGTAAATGGACCAAAGGCTGCCATCAGGGGTAGCAACGGAACTGCCGCTTCACTACGCTGAGAAGAAATTAAATATTTTATTTTTTTTAGTTTCTTCTCCCGTTAGATTCACAAAATGTTTAGGGGTATGCGTACCCCTGCGTCCCTGCAGAAAAAAGCACTGTACAGTGGTACCTTGGGTTACAGACTCTTCAGGTTACAGACTCCGCTAACCCAGAAATATTTGTTGTTGTTTAGTAGTTTAGTCGTGTCCGACTCTTCGTGACCCCATGGACCATTGCACGCCAGGCACTCCTGTCTTCCACTGCCTCCCGCAGTTTGGTCAGACTCATGTTTGTAGCTTCGAGAACACTGTCCAACCATCTCGTCCTCTGTCGTCCCCTTCTTCATGTGCCCTCAATCTTTCCCAACATCAGGGTCTTTTCCAGGGAGTCTTCTCTTCTCATGAGGTGGCCAAAGTATTGGAGCCTCAGCTTCAGGATCTGTCCTTCCAGTAAGCACTCAAGGCTGATTTCCTTAAGAATGGGTACGTTTGATCTTCTTGCAGTCCATGGGACTCTCAAGAGTCTCCTCCAGCACCATAATTCAAAAGCATCAATTCTTCGGCGCCAGAAATATTACCTTGGGTTAAGAAGTTTGCTTCAGGATGAGAACAGAAATCGTGCTCCGGCGGCGCGGCAGCAACAGGAGACCCCATTAGCTAAAGTGATGCTTCAGGTTAAGAACAGTTTCAGGTTAAGAACGGACCTACAGAACGAATTAAGTATTTAACCTAAGGTACCACTGTACATTATTAATAATACTAATACTATGTTGTTGTTGCCACCCATTCTGCATCTGAGGAAGTATGCCATAGCAAATCTTACTCCCTTTACAAATAAATACAGTTAAGTCTTTAAATTGCCACAGACCTTCTCCTATTTCTATATACAACTTAGATAAAAAAGAAGCAATGGCAAACTGCTTAAAAGTGTGGGCATGGGAGAGGGTTTTCGTCAGCTAATATAAGCTTGTTCAGAGGGGCAGTTTGAGACAAAATACTACACTTTAATCCTGTGCAGACATGGTCTATAAATGTCTGTAAATTCTGGATTGCTTGCATTGTTACATCATAAGCAGCAGGTCACCCTTAGATTAGATGTGTCAGGGGAATCGGTAGTGAAAGTACAGGTTTGCCACTGATCATACAAACAAATATAAATGCTGTGGGATGGGGGGGGGATTAAGGGCAATTGGGGCTAGGGAGGAATACAGAGGTTTGGGGGCATGTGAGGAAGGGGGAGGATGCGTAGGGGAGGTGGGGAGACAGGGGGTTGTTTGATTTTGTTGTAAAAATTCAAAAATAAATAACTAAAAGTTGTTTGCATTGCTAATTAAAAGTAAAAGGTTGCGTTTCTGCTGTCTGGATGTTATTTGCTAAAACCAAACGTGTTTTAAAAATTGAACCTATACAGCAGAAATACGCACCACTGTGTACAATGGTGCTTACTCCCAGCCATGGACAGAACTGCAGTCATGTGCCATAAATTTAATCATGAGATTTTATTAGTAATTTGTTTTAAATGTCTGTGTTTTAAAGTTGGAGGGATTTTTTAAAGCAATGTGTTAGAAAAGCAAGATATTTAAATCCCGGTGGCCTGACTCTGGATTTTATTATGGAGCTGTCATTGATGCACTACACAGTTAGGAATAGCCCTCAAGTGTTGCTGGGAACTGCAAATGGGGAGGAGAGCACTGTAGCGCTCAGTTGCTCCTTGAGGGCTTCTCATAGGCATCTGGTTGGCCACAGGGAGAGCAGGATGCTGGACTAGATAGGCCTCTGACCTGCTCCAGCAGAGTTCTCTTTTGTTCTCTCTCCCAGGGCCAGGTGAGACTGCCAGAATCTTCTGAGAGCAGCCATTCAAACCACCCTA
Organism: Podarcis pityusensis; assembly: GCF_964106645.2. Taxonomy (NCBI): domain Eukaryota; kingdom Metazoa; phylum Chordata; class Lepidosauria; order Squamata; family Lacertidae; genus Podarcis; species Podarcis pityusensis. Next base: position 21,443,178 of record NC_138028.1, read on the forward strand.
AAAAGCAACCTACTGCGCATGCTCCTGCAGCTATCTCTTGGAAGAGAAGGGGGAACAATAACTGCCACACCTTACTCTAGTAAATGAAGGTGTGCTGGATTGCTACTAATACAATGAATGGCAGTAGCTTGGGTTACATTAGAAACAAAGGCTAAGCTCCGAAGTGCATAAGCAATGCCTGGTAGAAACGAGAAGGAGCTTAGGATTTCAGGGGGTGAAGGTATCAGTGGCCTGCAAAGCAACTCTTTCCTCCTGAAGCCTTGCAGAGTCAGAATAAATTATGCAAAGCAAATGTAGTTTACTGCATTAGGAATCCTTTTTATTTTATTGTACACAGCTTCGGTAATGTTTGGTTGTGAAGCAGTTTATAAATCTGCAAATAAAATTGCTATACTTGCATAATCTTTACTAGTTACAGCATTCACTTTGTCATAGTATTATTTATTTAGCTCTGGGAGGGTGAAGGACATCTATAAAGCCATTCCATTTCACAAACAGGTAAAAAAATACATACATCTGGATGTGCTCTTATTCTCCAGAAGAAGTGGAGCAGTGGTTTTCTATGCTAGTGAAACCAGCACACTTCTCCAAACTTTGGTTTGGAGAAGACCTTCAGGAGTTTCAATGGGGACAGAGGACAAGCATTTCAAGCCCCGAATTCTTCTCCAGCTTGAATTAAAATCAGAGACAAGTTCCTTCCTCTTGCCCCTTCTATTCAGTGCAATGGAGAAACATTAGTTCACTACTTTGAATAGGAGCATAATTGAGAGGGTGCAGAAACCAAAAAGAAAAATTCTGAATACAGAAGAGGAAGACCATTCTTCCTTGGCTAACTTCATAGGTGGACTTTGTTAGGATATTTCCGTTCCACCTTAAAAGGGAGCAGGCTTTGTGAGTCAGAGTCTGCGTATTTCCTGTTCACAGGATGTTTATGTTTTCTGTTGCTTTCGTTCTCTCTCGGTGTCATAGACACTAAAGCAGGCAGTCATGTTTTTCTGTGTTCTGATCAACGCTGAATAAACTTGTAAATAATGCTCTCCTGAGTGCAACTTTTTGGCTGTGCATTATCTGCTGATAGAGCGTGCATGAGCTCTGGAATGTGGCAAGATATTTTCTAGAAACTCATGTCGCTGCGTGCCTACGGGAGGTCGATGGATCGTCCGGCAGCCGGCTTGGGGGCCATGATGGACTTTATCTCCCTGGCAGTATCCCAACAACTGGTTTCGGGCCCAGATTCACAGCACTTACAGGAGAGTAAGACTGCGACAGACTGCTGAAAGGTATGTGGAGGAAAAGCGAAAGTAAGGCTTTTCTGTTTGCCGTGGCAAGAGCTTTTGATGTCTGGCAGGGCTAATGGATCTGGGAGCCGCGCCAAAGGCCTCAAGATTTATGAGCTGCCGAGATAAGACGTCTCTGAAGTGAATAAGATTCACGGCTCAAGTAAAAAGCTGGAATGGAGTTTTTCCAAGCTTCTGAGGTTGCTGAGTGCCCAAAGTTAAATCGGCACAACTACCAGACCTGGGCAAAATGGTGTGAGAGTTTGCTGCGTCAGTTTGGAGTGTGGCATACTGTGTGTGAGGCCCCTCCAGTTCCTCTGACAGATAGATGGAAGGCCGAAAATTCGAAGGCGATAGACATAATAGTCTTGTCCGTCTCTCTAGAGGAAATTAAAACGCTTGCTGGCAACACCACTGCACGTAAGATGTGGCATGCTTTGAAGATAGCCCATCTGCCAGTCATCCCAGCCCAGAGTTTGACTGCATTGGAGGTCCTGGCTGTTTCCCAGAATGCGAGTGAATGCAGGGATGCCGAGGGCACCGGTTGCAAGCTGCAGGGGGAGCTGACTGTCACGTCATCCCAGGCAGCATTCCAGCCTCCAGGGGGAGCCAAGGAGTCGGCAGCTGAGAGCTCTGTTTCTCATGGGAACCAAGGTCATCGCCTTTGCAGAGGCCGGAAGGGCAAAGGTAAACAGAGGCAGACGCCTGCAGATGGTCAGTGTTAGGTAGATTTATTGCTTTATTCTTGGCGTCCGGCACGCTTCCCCTGCACTCCTCTGCAGGTCGTAAAGCAATTAGCAGAATTGCACAGCGTCCGTGTTGAAAGGGCAGTAAAACAAGTCCCACACGTTTCTTCTTTCCTAGTAGCACTTTATTTGCTCAAAAGTAGCATATTTACAAGCAAGAAATTCCATCTGATTCCAGCTGCATTTTTTTTTCTGCATCCTTCTCTCTCAGCAGCTGCGTAGCAAAGCTGCTTTCACTTTACACTCAGCTCACAGCATTCCAAGCTGCTTTCGTCAAGTCCTGGCTTACTTCCCTTGTAAGCGCCTCCTCTCAGCCTCGAGACACAGAAGGTTAACCCTTCAGTACACCCAACACCCCCTCTTGTCTCGCGCCTGAGGGGAGAATCGACCTTTGGTCGTCCCAAACCCAGACCTTCACAAAACTCCCCATGTCTTTGGAAGGTGAGTGGCTTCGTGAACCCATCAGCTAGGTTCTTGGCAGAGGGACAATACTTCAGCGCAACTAATCCCTCCTGAACACTCTGGCACACATTCCGAAAGCGAATGTCTAGGTGTTTAGTTCTGGCCTTGAACTGACCTGACTCTGCCAAACGCAGGCATGGTTGATTGTCCTCGAAAACACGTATCGGCAGACAATCCACTTCGCAGAGTTCCTGCACCAAGCAAGCATAGAACTCTACTTCTCTGCACGTCTCTGAAAGAGCACTAAACTCAGCCTCAGTGGATGAGAGCGCTATCAGACTTTGCTTCTTGGACCTCCATCCAACTACTGAGTTCCCAAACTTCACCACTAGGCCAGACACAGACTTGCGATCCTCAAGATTCGCCCAATCCGAGTCCACAAAACAAGTCAGTTTGACTTCTCCTTGTGCTGGCAACCTAAGACAAAAGTCTTTGGTCTCCTGCAAATATCTCAGAACTCTCTTGATGCCATTCCAGGCTTGCACACTAGGGTTTGATGCTTCCCGGCTGAGCAGATTGACAGCAAACACTATATCAGGTCTGCTCCATTGGGACAAGTACAACAAACTCCCTAGAGCTGACTGAAACACTTCAGTATTTTCGAACGCAGCGCGTTCTACTTGCTGGCTGTCCTTCACAAAACTAGTCTCCATAGGACTTCTCACTCCTGCACAATCACTCATCCTCATTTTCTGAAGCAATTGCTCAATTTTACCTCTCTGGCTAAGCAAAAAACTTCCATCCTGTGCACGCTCAACATTGACACCTAGATCTTTCATGGACTTCATCTCTTTGTCCATTGCTCTGTGCCACTTGCCTGCTTCTTCCTCAGGTAAACTCTGAATATCCTCGAAGGATTCAGGTTCACATCTTGCAGAACCTACCCAGACGCCTGAAGCGCCGTACCGATCAGGAGGCCTCCTTGTCCTCGCTGATCTCCTCAGTGTGACTCCTGGTGACCCTGCTGCTTCACTGGGTCCAGCTAAATCATCCTCAGTTTCTTCCCCCTCTGACCTGCTGCGCCTCTTGGGCCTTGCAGCTGGTCCAGCAGGTGAAGAAGGCTCACTCTTTGGCTCAAACTTGACACTTGCCTGAGGAGGTGTTCTAGGTTCCCCCCTCTGAAGGATCCTGAGCTGTCCCTGCCTTGGACTCTGTCGCTCTGGACCGTGGTCCCCAGCAACAAGTTCCTCTTCCTCCTCAACATCTGAGTCATAGAACTGCTGTGGAAGCACGTCTGGATTGGCGTGCAGACGCTTCCAACCAGCTTGCTCACAGAACTCAGCGCTATTGCTGATAACCAACCTAGACTGGTCTCCACTTGGATATGCAAACCGCCAGGCCTTTGAGCCAGGCTCATACCCTACAAAGATCATCCTTCTAGATCTTGGCTCACCTTTCTTGCGTAGAGCCTTTGGAATAAGCACCCAAGCCTCACAACCAAACACACGAAGGTAGTGCACCTTAGGCTTCTCTCCATGAAGTAAGAAATACGGTGTATTTCCTACACTAGAGTTGTACACTCTGTTCTCGGTATGGACCACATATCGCCAAGCCTCCGACCAATATTTCTGGGGTAGCCCTGCGTCCCACAGGATCGCAGACACAGCTTCCTGCACCGTCCTGTTCTTTCTCTCTGCGACCCCATTCTGTTGCGGAGAGTAAGGAGCAGTCAGTCTGTGGCTAATCCCCTTCTCCCTAAAGAAATCCTGTAAAGCAGAACCAGTGAATTCAGCACCTCTGTCACTTTGAAAACCACGAACTTTGGTGGAAAAGGTTACCTCAACTGCGGTGATCCAATCCCTGATCATTTTAGCCGCCTCCCCTTTCGTTTTCAGAGAGAAGGTCCAAGCAGACCTCGAAAAATCATCAATCAAAAGCAAAGAATACTTCGAACCTCCCAGTGACTCAACAGACATGGGTCCACACAAATCTGCATGAATTAATTCAAAGGGTTGCGTGGTCTGCCTCTCTGACTTTGGATATGAGCATGTCACAACTTTCGCCTGTTTACATGCATTGCAATCTAGAAATTTGTCACAAACATTAAATTTGCACCCTTGTGTCAGCTCTGGTGCTTTCTGGAGATATTTCCAATTCAAATGGGCGAAGCGTCTGTGCCAAATATGTGAACAACCATTGTGGGGTGCTACATTCACACATTGGCCCTTCGCATCTTCGGTGTCATCCTCTCCTGTGGAAAAAGGCACATTTACAGCAAACAAATTATCTTTAGACTGCACTGTGTACACGTGTTTCCCATCCTTGGAAAATTCACATTTGTCACCTGAAAAAGAAATTTGAAAACCATCGATCAATAGATCATGCACACTTAACAAACAGTTAGTTAAACCGGGCACTGCATAAGCTTTGACTTCATGCTTAAGAAAAGGACAGAAGAACAGTCCTGTTTCTGTTAATTTTTTCCTGCTTCCACCTGCAAACGTAACAAACGTCTCAGTTTTTACTGTCCTGCAATTCCTCAAAAGACCAGGAGATGGCACCAACGAATTTGAGGCACCAGAGTCTATTATTACAGTGAGAAAGTCTTGTTGTTGACATTCCTGGGTCGCCAGGGCAACAATCTCCTCACTACCCCCCTCCTTGGGGCTTCTGCAGATGTCCTCTCTGGTTGTCACGGCAACAGACTCCCCCCGGCAGGAAGACTTGCCGACGACCTTCACAGCTTCCGTAGATGCAACTCTCTCAGTTGCCATGGAGACTGGACTTGTCTCGGCGTTCCCACACAACTCTGAAGCTCTTATCTCTACTTGATGCAGGTGGCTGACCTTGAAGCCTCTAGCTCTTTTCAGCTTCCCAGGCTCCGACTCACAACGTAAACAACTCTTGGCAGCTTTTGGAGAAAGAGGCGTCTCTGAGCTTTCACTGCTCACTGCCTCCCCACTGCTCAAGGGGTCTTGAGGACGTTTTTCTGCACCCCATCTGATGGATAAAGGGCTCTCAACACTTGGCCTCTCTTCAGGCTCCTCACACAGACACGTTGCAGCATCCACACAGCTTCCAGGCTCAGCAAAAGCACAAGCAGCATTGCTAGCAACAACAACAGCAACAGCAACAGCAACAGTCCCTTCGCCCCCCTGTGGGGGCTTACAGCTCCTCCCAGCTGTGTATCGGCACTCAAGAATGTGGCCGGCGCCATCTTGCCTCTCCCTTTCGGATGCAGCCCCTTCTCGGCCCTTGCTTCCCACTCCAGCTCCACAAGCTTCTTGGAGTGCTAGCCAAGCGGCCTCTGGCCTTCTTGCACCCAGGACAACAGGCACCAGATGAGCATCCACACTTTCTGCCAAAAAAGCAAGCACACGCTTCTCAACTTCACTTTGCTCTGCAGCCCTATTAGCCTCTGCTTTCCCAGCTGCATTCTGTGTGGGGTGAATTACATTCCACAGCTGCTCCCCAACTAGCAAAAGCTCCACTTGAAAGCTGCACTGCAGCCAATTTTGGCTAGTCAGTCTCTGACATGGCAGTTTAAGCTCAAAGCCATGCTCACAGGGCTGAGCCATTGCCCCCCTTCTGTTGGCTTTTCCCAAGGGTACTCACTCAGCCAAACTGGGAACTCCGGACGTCATGGCTCTCAGCTCCCAGCCTCCTCCGATCTGCCCTTTGAAGTCTCCGGCAGTCGATCAAACTGACGATCAGCAAATAAAGCTTCAAAGCCCTTTCTCACACGCTTCACGTTGACCCATAACCATGTTAGGTAGATTTATTGCTTTATTCTTGGCGTCCGGCACGCTTCCCCTGCACTCCTCTGCAGGTCGTAAAGCAATTAGCAGAATTGCACAGCGTCCGTGTTGAAAGGGCAGTAAAACAAGTCCCACACGTTTCTTCTTTCCTAGTAGCACTTTATTTGCTCAAAAGTAGCATATTTACAAGCAAGAAATTCCATCTGATTCCAGCTGCATTTTTTTTTCTGCGTCCTTCTCTCTCAGCAGCTGCGTAGCAAAGCTGCTTTCACTTTACACTCAGCTCACAGCATTCCAAGCTGCTTTCGTCACGTCCTGGCTTACTTCCCTTGTAAGCGCCTCCTCTCAGCCTCGAGACACAGAAGGTTAACCCTTCACTACACCCAACAGTCAGAAGCAGAGGGAGGGTGAAGAGCCCACGCCAGAGGAAAACAAGGTTTTGTTTGCTGGCACAGCTTCACCAAAGGCTAAAGGCAAGTCTGATGGCCAGGAGCAGGGGGCCAAGCTGCAAAAGCCCACGCCAGTGGAAAACAAGGTTTTGTTTGCTGGCACAGTTTCACCAAAGGCTAAAGGCAAGTCTGATGGCCAGGAGCAGGGGGGCAAGCTGCAAAAGCCCACGCCGGTGGAAAACAAGGTTTTTCTTGCTGCAAAGGCTGCTCCAAAGGCCAAAGCCAGGTTTGTTGTTGATTCAGGCTGTACCCGCCATGTCTCAAAGGACCGCCACCTATTTATCTCCTTCAAACCTCAAGAAGGTGAGATCCACCTGGCTGATGGAAAGACGTTGCGGATCGCAGGAGAAGGGACTGTGAAACTGGCAAGTCTGCACACTACCATCAAAGATGTACTGTATGTTCCAGGCGCTGCAGACAATTTGCTCAGTGTCCCACAGTTGACTGGGCGTGGTTTTGAGATTTCCTTCAAGAGGAGCGTCTGTGTCATCAGAAAAGGCAAAGAGGACATTTTGCATGCAAAGTTTATGGATGGCTTGTTCTGTATAACTTATGATGACATTGGTGCTGTTGTGTCTAATGTTGATTCTTGTTGTGTTGCACAAACTAACAAAGTTCTTCATGCAGGATGCATTCACGATGCACACAGGAGGTTTTGTCACCTCTCTTGGAAGGCACTGGCCAAGATGCCAAAGATGGTTGAGGGTTTGAACATCAAACCCTGTAAGTTTCACATGAAATGTGTATCTTGTGCAGAGAACAAGGTGAAGGTTGCTCCAAAAGGCAAGGAGTCTAGCAGGCAGGCTTCCAAACCCTACCAGCTAGTGCACGCAGACCTGGTTGGTCCACTTGCGCCCTCTTTGGGTGGAGCAAGGTACTTCATGGTTTTAATTGACTCTTTTTCCAGGTACATTCATGTGTTTATGCTTGAGGAGAAATCGCAAGCGTTTCCTAAGTTCAAGGCATTCTGTGCTTGGTTGGAGAATGTTCACAGTAAACGCATTGGTTGGTTGTTTACTGATCGGGGCGGGGAGTTCACTTCTCAGTAGTTTGAAGCTTTTCTGACTGAGAAGGGAATCCAGCATGACTTGTCAACGCCTAGATCGCCATGGATGAATGGGCTTGCGGAGCGAGCAAATAAACGTTGCTGCAAGGAATGAAAACATTGTTGCATGATGCCAATCTCCATGATAAGTTTTGGGGGGAGGCTCTGTCGAATTTTGTTTACACTTTTAATCGCAGATTGTCATCAACTATTGGTTGTACTCCCTATGAGAAGATGTTTGGTAAGAAACCCAACATCAAACACATGAGAATCTTTGGTTCTGACATGTGGGTACACACCCCACAGAGCAACAAGCTTGGGAAGCGTGGGGCACATGGTTTGTTCATGGGGTACGAAAAAGGTGCATACAGGGTATGGATGACCAACTCTAAGTCCATTAAGTTCACAAAGAGTGTTGAGTACAATCCTAAGTGGGGGGGAAATGTGGGAATTTTCCAGAGTTACCCAGAGGAAGATGAAGGTGATGTCAAAGAAGCAGCTAAAGCTGAGGAAGCTGCTGAGGATGATGATGACGATGATGATCAGAGTTCGGATTCCAGTTCAGTGTGCGGCGCTGCTGCTGATGTCGGTGACAGTGATGACACAGCAGACTACAAGAGCGCAAAGGCCTCAGTCAGACCATCTGATGCGTCTGACAATGAACTGGAAGAACCACTGTTCACCATTGGTCACTTTTCTCCTAAGAAAGAGGAGATGAGTCCAGAAGACTTGCGTCTAGTACGCAGATCTGAGAGAGCCACAAAGGGCAGACCTCCAAAGAGATTTGCTGATGAGTTTGCTAAGATGGCAACTGCTGTTCTTAGTAGCTCAGAGAAGGTGTGGGAACCTTCAAGCTTCAAAGAGGTTCAGGAGTTAACCTCTAAAGATGCTGAGCCTTGGCTTAATGCCATGAAGGCTGAAGTTGATTCCTTGAATAGGAACCAAACTTGGGAACTGGTACCGGTAGTCCCAGGGATGAGACTGGTTGGCAGCAAATTGGTCTTCAAGGCCAAGACAGACCAGAATGGCAAGGTTGTCAGACACAAAGCCAGATTGGTTGCCAGAGGTTTTTCACAGGTACCAGGACAGGATTACCACGAGACCTACTCACTCACCGTCAAATATGAGAGCATTCGGCTGATGCTCAAGATAGCTACAGAGGAGAAACTGCATGTTTCCCATCATGACATTAATACAGCTTTTTTGTACGGGGTTTTGGGGGAGGAGCTGTTTATGCTTCCACCTGATGGGATGCAGATACAGAAGGGAATGGTCTGTAAACTGCGGAAATCCTTATATGGTCTCAAGCAGAGTGCCAGGTGTTGGAACACAAAACTCACTGAGACGTTGCTTTCTCTAGGTTTTCACCAGGGCAAAGCTGATCCATGTGTGTTTGTCAAGGAGGAGGGGCAAAACAAACTGTATTGTTTATGTTTTGTTGATGATCTTCTGATGTTTTGGAAGAATCAGGCTTTCTACCAAAGCACCCTAGCTCAGCTGAAGGAGCACTTTGACATGAAGGATCTTGGTGAGGTATCCAACTATCTTTCTCTGCAAGTGGAGAGGGACCAAGCAGGTAATTTTCTGGTACACCAAACACAGAAAATTGCTGATGTATTAACCAGGTTGAATTTGGTTGATGCAAACCCAGCAGACACACCGATGGTGACAGGTTACCAGGTAGACAGTACTGCTGAAGCGTTTTCTGACACTACGCTGTACAGATCCATTCTAGGCAAGTTGAATTTCATTGCTAGATGCTCAAGACCTGACATAGCTGTAAGCACTAACCTGCTTAGCAGACATGCTAACAATCCTACTGTTCAGGATTGGAAAGCTCTGAAGCGCATAGCCCGCTATTTGAAAGGGACTTTGCACTACAGGCTGAGGTTCACCAGTCAGAAGACTGGAGGTCTTGAAATCTTTGCAGATGCAAGTTTTGGAAGTGACACCACGGATGGTACAAGCACTTCTGGAGTATGCTACATGTACAACCACTGCCTGTTTGACTGGTTGTGCAAAAAGCAGACGACAGTGAGCCTAAGTTCCTGTGAAGCAGAACTCAATGCTCTGTCATTTTCACTCATGGATTGTGAATGGTTGATGCAACTGTTTAAGGACATCGGAGTTTCTGTGAAATGTCCTGTACAAGTGTATCAAGACAATAGATCCTGTTTGGCTTTGCTGAACTCAGAGAGTTGCAAGCAAAGAACCAAGTACTTGCAGATTAAGTTACATCGTGCAAGAGAGTGTATTCAGAAAGGACTCATTCGGGTGTCCTACATGCCAGGAAATGAAATTCCTGCTGATCTGTTGTCTAAGGTTGTTAACAGAGAACAACTTAAGGTTTACGTACAAAGGTTGCAATTGGGTTGAACCACAGGTACTACAGGTTACACGGAAAGGGGGAGGATGTTAGGATATTTCCGTTCCACCTTAAAAGGGAGCAGGCTTTGTGAGTCAGAGTCTGCATATTTCCTGTTCACAGGATGTTTATGTTTTCTGTTGCTTTCGTTCTCTCTCGGTGTCGTAGACACTAAAGCAGGCAGTCATGTTTTTCTGTGTTCTGATCAACGCTGAATAAACTTGTAAATAATGCTCTCCTGAGTGCAACTTTTTGGCTGTGCATTATCTGCTGATAGAGCGTGCATGAGCTCTGGAATGTGGCAAGATATTTTCTAGAAACTCATGTTGCTGCGTGCCTACGGGAGGTCGATGGATCGTCCAGCAGCCGGCTTGGGGGCCATGATGGACTTTATCTCCCTGGCAGTATCCCAACAGACTTCCCATCACCAATTTTGCCCATGCTGCCTCTGAATTTGTACTAGGGAAACATTTTTCTGTTACACTGAATGGGAGCAGGGTTGAAGGAAGGCTGAGAGGAAAGAACGCCCTACAGCTGAGGGGGAGGGAGCGGAGAGGCTCCAAGCATTGGAGAGGTTCGCCCCGCCCCCATGGGTGGCTCGACACACCCCTGGCTGCAGGACACGCCCCTGCCCCCTGCACTAGCTAGCTAGGGCAGCTAGCTACGTCACTGCACACATATGCATATGAATCCCCAAAGTAACAGTTCAACAAATAGTCAGGTAAGAAGATAGGGCTCCACACGTGAGGAGATATTGTGTTATGGGTTTTTTGAACAAAGATTTGCCAGGCTGCGACTTGTCCACATCTGCAGCCCTCCTGAGGCAGGCTTTTCAGCGAGGGACAATGCAAAGCTGATAGGGCCGAGGGCAGTTGCCTATGCTGCTCATCACTGGTGTGAGATCGATGTCCTTGGGGTCAATGATGGACTTCAGAGTGAAGTTCTGTAATATGGTGGTCAAGAACAAGAAGATCTCCATACGGGCCAGACCTTCCCCCACACATATCCGCTTCCCTGCAAAGGAAACTCAAAGTGTAAGATGCATAACAACCACTTTGGCTGTTACGGAGAAAATAACAATCATGCCAAAGGAGCAAAGGTGCTGCTCCAGAACAGCTCCTGGGAGAGTCACTCTTTCCACCATTTCTTTTGCTTCAGCTGGTCACAGGAAAGATACAAGGAGTTCTGATGGACCCAGAAGCCTCTGCCCCTCCCTCACAAACTGGCAGCCCTTGCAGTTTAGGCTGCAGGAGGAAGGAAGTTCCCCCTCGTTGCCCCGACACCAGCCGATTATGGAGACAGGAAAGACCTGAGCCAATTAGGGAGACGGGAAAGACCTACTGAGGAAGCAGATATCTTACCTGCTGAGAAAGGCATGAAATAGTCGCTCTTCCTGAAGGTGCCATCTTTGTGCAAGAAATGTTCTGGGTCAAATTCTTTGGGGTTTGGAAATTCTTTGCTGTCATGTAGCACAGACATCAGACTTGGATATATGGTAGTGCCCTGCAGAGAGTGCAAAGAAATGGTCTGGATGGCCATGACACCCAAAGGAATGGTGTGGGAAGGCACTAACAAAAAGGAAGGTACTTTGTTGATCCAGAAAAAGACTGGAGCAGCTTCAGAAGGCAATAGGGTGTTTAAAATGAAGTCCAGGCCTGAAGATGCCCAGCTACACTTTAGGAGTTGGGCTAAACTACTTCTCTTACTTGTACATAAGAAGAGAAGAAAAGCTCTGCTGGATCAGTCCAGTGGCCCCATTTGGTCCAGCATCCTGTTTTCATGGTGTCCAACCAAATGCCCATGGGAAGCCCTTCAACATAATCTAAGCAAGACAGCTCTCTCTATTCCTGTGGTTTCCACCCACTGGTATTCAGAAGCATGCTGCCTCTTGCCATGGAGGTAGAATATAGCCATCATGGCTACCAGCCTACTATTACTACATAGAGCCTTGAAATGAGCTGACCTTTGGAATGACATATTGTCTGAACGGTGTATCTTTGAGTACTGCATGAGGGACGCTCAGTGGGACAAGAGTGATGAACCTCTGGATCTCATGGATGACAGCATCTGTGTAAGGCATTTCCCCACGATCTGCTATGCAAGGACTTCGTGATCGGCCAATAACTCGGTCAATTTCTTCATGCACTTTCTCTGCAATGGGAAAAATGAGGTTTAATACCTGTGCAGGAAATATCATAGAAGCAATTGTAATTCCATGGGAGTGCCTGCCAGCCCCTGCACATTTTTGGAGCTTTCAATGTTTTCTGATGCCAACTTTCTGTTGACTCATCACATTAACTCAGACAAATTACTGTAGCTCACCTTCAGTAATCCATCTGTAAACAGGAAAACATAGTATAACTGCAATTATTTATATATTAATTCAATTTCTATCCAAAAGGAGCCCAGCGGGACAAAAGCTTTAGGGAAGTTTTAGGAGCAAGTGATGGTCCAGCTTAGAGGGATTCCTATTGGAGGCACTGTCCTGCAGTGATTCTGATCCTACCTGAGGGCCCTTTGGCCCCTGGCCCTTGTGGTTGTGCCTTTGTCTAAAGCAGTGGTGTCCAAACTTTTTTGAAAGAGGGCCACATTGAATGAAGTAAAGGCTCGTGAGGGCCAACCAAAGGGCCAACCAAAGTTGTTAACCTTTCTTTTAGGATTTTACCTCAGGAAATAAAATGCCGCTGGGGCAGCAGGCCTGATTAGGTCCCCAAAATGGACTTTGGACATGCCTGTTCTAAAGGATCTGCAGTGGCTGCCAGTACACTACTGAGCCAAATTCAAGTTGTTACTGTTTGCATATAAATCCTAGGGTTTGCAATATGGTCAGCTATAAGAGCTCATCCACACTTCTGTTTTTGCTAGGATTTCTAGGCATGGGTCAGAGCATTTTGTCCACCCCCCCACCCTTTGTTGTCTCCAGGAAAGCCTTCTGTCTACTGCTGATGTCAGTCAGCGATGATTAACATTCAGCGATGAACAGTGGGTTTTCCTGGGGAAAGTGGCAGAACAACAACCTCTTGGACCTGTGACACATAAATCTAGGAGAGAACTAGAATAATAAATACTAACATCACTTCCGTTTTACCTTGTATCTCTGGGTATTTGAGGAGGATCATGAACCCGTATCGCAGTGTGGTGCTGGTGCTCTCTGTTCCAGCCGAAAACAAGTCAATTGTGCTTATGGCCAGGTTTTCAATGGTGAAATGGGATACACTATTACCTTTTTCCTGCAGAAACACACAACACAGTCAGTGGAGTCAACTCAATTGTTCTGAGTACAACATAACAAGAATTTAATTGCGCCACTGGGACCAGCTCCCTTCCCAAGACACATCTTATCTCAAGTCTTTTTATAGCTCGTTCCTCTGGACATTCCTTATCCAGAGGGCTAATCATTAGAAAGAACTTCCCACTTACTGCAGGAACAAGTCAGCAATGGGAAATGAATCTACTCCAATGGGGTGTGGGCAGGAATCTCTTTCCTTGGCATTCCCCACAAGAAGCTGGATGGAAGTCTGCTGGTTGGGAAGCTTCAGGAGTGGCAGGAGAACCCACATGGAGAGTTCTGTGAGTTTTCATGATTACCTGATCCATTTTCATAAGGAAGCAGTCGATAAAATCCCGAGGTGAGCTGGGGTCCAGAGTGGCCTTGTGCTCTTCAACCTCCTCCAAAACAAACTCTCTGATTGCCAAGTTGTTTTTCAGCAGTTTACAGTGGGGCCCAGGGATGCATTTCATCAAAGAAGGAAAGAGGTTGTAGAGCTAGAAGAAACACCACAAGAGACCCATTGGCACCAACCTCAGTCAGGGTTTGTCCGCACTCGGGCTTCAGTATAACGTTGGCCACTGTTGCCTTGTGTGCATTTCAACTCTGTGGTCCACACACCAGCATTTTCACTGCCAATGCCTCGAATATCTCTGTAGATGTTCCCCATCTGCATTACTGGGTGGTGCTTCATTGATTGTACTGCATTGTATTATCTTCCCTTCCCCTCAATTAGTGCTTTCCCATCCTCTACCTAATGGTTGTAGAGGTCATATGCAGATTTTTTAAAAAAATTTCACCTATGTGTACCTTTACAAAAAACTGAGAATTCATGCAACAATCCTCCACCCCTACTGCCAAAACTGCTTAAGCTTTACTTCCTTTTCCACTGGGCTGCTGTTAAGTCAAACCTTGGTTACTAGACCCAGGTATTGGCATTGAATGCACCGACCTTGACTGGAACTCCAAATTAAAAACATAAGAACGTAAGAAGAGACTATTGAATCAGGCCAGTGGCCCATCCTGCTGTCACAGTGGCTAACCAGTTACCCATGGCAAACCTGCAACTAGGACATTAACAGAAATATTAAGAGGCAGAGGCAGTATGGGTCATGAGAAGCCTGGAAGAAAGAATTTAAACAGCAGGAAAATTTAGACTTTGTGGAAAAGGGCCTTTAAAAAGATGGCACCTACCTGTCCCCAAGAAGAGCTAAAAACCTGAAAGTTTTCATTTATTAAGCTCATCATGGATAGGAACTTCTTGTCATTATAATCGTATCGTTTCCCAAAGACAATTGCACAAATGACATTGGAGAGAGCGCAACTGAGCGAGTAGGTTGGATCCAAGGGCTTCTCTGGAAGAACAAGAAAAAAATAATTATACACATTACAGGTTTTAGGCAATAATCTAGTCTGGAATTTCTGAGCTGCCATTTCCTGGCTCCTGGCCTCAGTGGTCAGACAGGGAGCTGCCTTTCTCACAACAATTCTGGAGGCATGGGCATCTTCAGTGGCTATGAGTGGTTTCTTCCAAGGACTTTCCAAGGTGCTTTCCTCCAGCTTCAGCCAATATATCCTTAGATAGGAAAGAGTGACCTCAGTGGAGCAGGCCTTGGTGAAGTCTAGACTAAAACTAGGGAATCTAAAGCACTTCAGATGCTGCTAGACTCTAACTTCTGGACCACTGATGACTGTTGGGGCTAAAAGCAGCTGGAATTCAACAATATCTGCAGAGCACTCTTGCAGTTGATAGAGAAGCAGCAGCCAGGCTTTAGTTGGAACTGGTGTGTGTCAGCATATTACACCCCTGCTGAAAGTTATGCATTGCTTGCCAGTACATTGACAAGGTAAGTTCAGTGCATTAGTGGTGTGTATGAAGCCCTCAGTGACCTAGGACCAGGTGACTTAAGGACCACCTTATCCCATACACACTGGTCAGATCACTATGAGCATCAGGAGAAGCCTTCCAAATTGCCACACACTCATCACATGTTTGTTTCATATCAATGCAGATATCTGTTATATCTATTAAAACTTTGAGCACAATGGCACCTGTGCTTTGGAATGTGGTTCCTATTGAAACCAGCTACAATTTTGGCATTTCATCACCTGCGGGAAATGTTTGTATTTCACAAGTGTTTTTAGGCAATTTATTTGATTCAGTGTTGGTCACTATTTCAGTTTTTTACGATTTAAATTTTTTTAATAATTTGCTTGTACCCACCATGATATTTCTTTATGAGTTGGTGGTTAATAATCCGTTGTAATGTACCCCAGATTCTGTTGTGATGTTTAAGGGGGTCTGCTTGATAAGCCTATGTGGATGAGGGGCAGTGGCTACCCACCCTGAGTGTCCTGGAACTTTTGTAGCAGGAACTGTGCTTCCTCCTGGATCCTCTCCTCAATACTTTTCTTTCCCATGCCAAAGTTGCGCAGAGTGGTAAGGGCAAAACGTCGGAGCTGCTTCCACACCTCCCCATTGCTGAATACAATTCCTGGAAAGCAGAAGAGGAAATGGGCATGAAGGAGATGGATGGACTGAAAGAGAGAGCAGAAGAAGCAGGTTGGAAGAGCAGGAGGCTCTTATTCTTGGCTCCAGACCACCTGGAGACTTGGTACTTTGGTGCCTCTTTATTCCATAATCAGTAGCTGGCCAGTCTTCTGATACATGCCCTTACTGTAAAATATATGTGTTTAATGTGCATAAAATGCTATGTTTGTGTGTGTTGTGTATGAAACGTAGTGGAGGTTTGCATTTGCAGAATGTCCATTTTTGCAGCTAAAGCTTAAAAAGAGGTTTCAATGTTTTGATATTTATGTTAACTGATAATTTATCTTTTGGAGCCTGGGTCTCTCTCTGAAGCTGCCAGTATAATGAAGAAGCAATAGTTCTTGGATTATATTAACCAGAAAGAACTTAAAGAAAACTGGACTACATTGCTAGTTGTATAAGTGCAAAGTGTTGATTTGTATTTATTTATTTTTTTGGTAACAAATTTAACGATAGCTTGCAGTAACTTTGAAACTCTTTCTTGGTGTGGATAGTTTATTGATTCACAAAATCCAGGCCAGGGAATTTTGCTCACATAACTCTCACACTTACTGCCCACACCAGAATTACCCCAGACCATTATTTTTAAAGGCTAGAGACTCATTCAGTCCTGCTTTAATTTTTGATGCTTGCTCTAGACCAGAGGCGGAGCTAGCTGTAACCACCTTTCTCCGCTACTGCCCTAGATATTGCTTAAGTACTTTTATGAGATGGCTCATTTCTCTCTTAAATGGCAATGCCCAATATATAGCTCTGCCATTAAAAGGCTGCTAATTATCTACTGCTACTGTCCAGTGGGAACATTTATTACTACACCCAGGGGTAGTAAGAATGAAGGCCCTTGCCAGGAGTTATGTGTGGTGGCCAGGGATCGACAGAGAGATAGAGGCCTGGGTCAAACACTGCCAGGCCTGCCACGAATCCCACCCAGATCCCCCAAGGGCCCCAGTCCAGTCCTGGGAGTCCGCCCGAGCACCATGGTCACGCCTGCATGTGGACTTTGCTGGCCTCTTTCAGAGGAAAACATTCTTCATAGTGGTGGACTCCTACACCAAATGGCTGGAAGTCGCACTGGTACCATCCACTTCTACGTCCGCAGCCATCCGGGTACTACGCAGGCTGTTTGCAACCCACGGGCTCCCTGACACTCTCGTCTCAGACTGCATTTACGTCAGAAGAATTCCAAACCTTCGCAGCGCAGAACGCCATCTGCCACATCCGTTCAGCGCCATTCCACCCTGCCACCAATGGCCAAGCAGAACGCATGGTGCGGACCACCAAGGACACCCTTCGCCGCATGACACAAGGGGATTGGGAGTACCGCCTTGTCACATTCCTTCTAGCACAGCACAGCACCCCCAGCTCAACGACTGGCCGGAGCCCCGCTGAACTACTAATGGGTCGGCGCCTTGCAATCAGATTGGACCTCCTTCACCCCAATAGAGCTCAGGCTGAGGTAGTGGTGGGGGAAGGCAGAAACCCCCAGACCTTCGAGGCCCAGGACCCAGTGTACGCAAAGAATTTTGGGGCAGGCCCAGCATGGGTACCTGCCACAGTCACCAGGGTCACTGGCCCCATGTCGTACGAGGTGCTAACAGATGGGGGGCAATGCTGGCGCCGCCACTGCGACCAGATACGGTGACGATTCCCGGGATAAAACCAGGAGGAGGACAGGTCAGAGGAGTCCCAAGGGAACAGTGGGGCAGTGAGGCCCATAGAGCAGGAGGGGTCAGCAGGAGAGGCAGAATCAGTAAATACAGAGAGGACCCGCGAGGCCGAAAGGACACCGGAACCAGAACCACGACTGAGCGAGCCAGTTGCGCCAGACCAAACAGCCCCATCACAGCCAGCATCCTTGGAACACAAGCCAGAGCCTGAACCCCGGACCAGGGAACACCCCAGGCCGCAACGCACACGTAGGCCGCCGGCATACCTTGAGGACTATGAATGCGACCTCCGGGGCAGGACTGGAACTTAGAGGGGAGGGGTGTTATGTACTGAGTTGAATAGGATCCAAACTGCAGCAGTCTGATTGGTCCTAGAACAATGCAGCAGTATGATTGGTTGACAGGAACCACCCAATCATGCTCCAGATAGAAGTGAATCCACAACATGATTGGCTTACAGTAGAATTCCGGAATTAGCTAATCATGTGCAGCCCATTGTATAAATAATGTATATAAAGCAAATACTTTGAGGGGACATTCATTCATTCCTCCTCACCACTATGAGCTGAATAAAGAGCATGAAATCACTTTGCGACTCTGAGTATATTTCAGGAATGTATATCTCAAGATGCAATGACTTGTCTTTGCAACCTTTTTTTGCTTTATTTTCATGAATAGAGGGATTTTCCTGTGTCCCCCCCCCCCTCCACTGGTCAACCAGCATAGAATACCTAATCCCTTGTAGACATCATCAGCTATTGGCAGGCGTCCCCTGGCAGCAAATTCATCTCCACGGTCGATCAGTGCTTCTTTCACTGCATCATAGCCATGCAGCACCACAACACGTTCTGCTCCAAAATACATTGTGAACACAGAGCCATACTTCTCACTAAACTGGAAAAAAGATAGAGAAGGACACACATCTAGGTGGGTTTGCGGGTTAGGAGAGGTTCATATAGCTGATGTAGAGCCCCGCTGCCCCCAGACTCACTATGGGCATCTGAACCACATGACTCTTAATAATATACAGAAGTGTTCTGCAGCTAGATCAGGCCAAAGGCCAACTAGTCCATGACTGTTATTACAGTGGCCCACACAGTTCTTCTGGGAAGCTCAAAAACAAGACCCGAGTGCAATAGCATGCTCCCCTCCTGCAGGTCCCTGGAACTGGTGGAGGTTCAGCATCATGGCTAGCAGCTATGGGTAGCTTTATCGTCAATGAATTTTGTCTTAACAAAATTCCACAGTGAATTCCACAGTTTCAATATGCACTGTATGAAGAACTACTATCTTGAGTGTGTTGTAAATCTTCCAACATTCAGCTTTAACTGAAGGCTCCACGTTTTAGCTTTACAGACCCTTCATGTGTCCCTATTTTCCAGGGACATCTCTGATTTAGAGAAGCCATCCCAGTTTGATCACAGAATGTCCCCCCTTTTCCTTAGGATGTGCCTATTTTTACTGGAGAAATGTTGGAGGGTATAGAGTTATACAACCCCCTCTGAACGCAATCCTGAATAGGGAAGTGTTTTTTTGTTTAATTTATAATGTTTTATTATGTTTTTATATATGTTGGAAGCTGCCCAAAGTGGCTGGGGTAACCCAGTAAGTTGTGTGGGCTATAAATAGTAAAATTATCATTATGGAATGGGATGTCCCTATTTTCATTGGAGAAATGTTGGAGGGTATGGCATTATGAGAGGGGGGTAAAAGTGTTTTCCCATCCACTTTCTCTATATCGTGAATATAGTTATGTCCCCCTCACACTCATTTTTCTAAGGGAATTCTTAAAGTACCTTCCCACCGAGCACATTCTGGGGAAAATAAAGGAGCAGCTTTTCAAAATATAAGAAGACTATGAACTCCCCACTGTCCAGCAGAGGCTAAAAATGTTCAGAGGGCAAAAATGCGCAAACCATCCATGTGTGGAGGGAGAACTGGACCCGCCCCTGCCCCCTGTCTCTAAAATAGTATGAAAATTGCACTATTGCTTTTTAAAGTTCTTTACTCAGAAAGGGGCTTTATGGCTTTTATTTTAAGGATAAAATAATAAAATGACAATAAAACAACCCCCTTTGTGGAGTTGTGGGACCTGATCAAAGTCCACCTCTTTTCTGTGGAGCCTTTGCGACAAGTCCCTGCTCCCCATCCCTGCTGATGTAGCCAAGCGCAAGTCCGTGCCACTGAAATCACAGCGATTCTGCTATTCTTTTCCTCTGGTCTGGATGCCTCCCCTCCCTCTCTTGCCTCTCCTCTGTCAAAGTGCAGAGTCTGTTGCCTTAGACTCTTCAAATGTGCCCTGCAGCCAGATGGTACCATCTATAAATAAACAAACTGACAATGGATTGTCCCCTTCCAAAAGTGTCAGATGGAAAGAGGCTTGCAAACAGGTAACGGTCATAAACAGACAGCTGTTGAGGAAGGTGCTCATCTTTGGCTTACCTCCTGGAGAACCTGGGCCAGGTTGTTGGTCTTCACCTGCAGAGCGTTCCCTACGATGGGCAGTGGAGGTGGGCCAGGTGGCAGCTGCTTTGCATTCTCTGGCGTCCTGCTCCTGACTGCAAGGAAAATAAGGCAAGAGATACATATGATCATCAAAATGGTCACTGTCCCTAGAGGCTCCATGGCACCAGCTAACAGTGACTGAAAAGACTCTAGACAAATTAATTTGCTTTCCAATTTTATATACTCTGAGGAGGTCACATAGACATGGATTTTCACCAATAGGAATTCTAGGTTTCTCTGAGTAAATGAGATTAGCCATTAAGTAGATAAGGTTGTATAATCAAGAAATGAACTTCTCTGAACTTCTTTTTCTTCATTGATTATTAAGGCAATGATAACAGCATTACTGCGCACAAGGTCTGTGATGTAAGACAACCAGGGGTCAGGTTTTTTTCCTGCCAAACATTGTAATGTACCCTTGAGGCAAATGGTTCTGCTTCTAAGGTGCTTTCAGGACCAGGTGAGCTTCTTGGAGGTTTCTTCCACCTCAGATGCCCACAAATGTGAAATAAAATTGAAATAAACTTGAAGGCAGGTCCATAATGGAGCTCAGCCTCAGCAAAATACATCGCTTTTAGCAGACCTTGAAGCTTGGGTGAAGTAAACTGAGAAGTTTATGTACAGTTTCTGGATTTCTACAGCTTTATTCATGTAGGAACAGAATTACATATACTATACTGAACAGAAATCGCACGGCGGTGGCGAGAGGCCCCATTAGGTAAAGTGGTACCTCAGGTTAAGAACAGTTTCAGGTTAAGAACGGACCTCCAGAACGAATTAAGTTCTTAACCCGAGGTACCACTGTATATTGAATTCTTCCCTGCTTTGCACCATAAGGTCCCATGGCAGGTTACAGCAATCTAAAATATCAATATTAAGCAGTATAGTGTAGGTGTACTCTCATTTTGACTCAAGAAAATCACCATTTTATAGTTCAAATCGGGAAAAATAAATGCAGTAAATGGACCAAAGGCTGCCATCAGGGGTAGCAACGGAACTGCCGCTTCACTACGCTGTGAAGAAATTAAATATTTTAATTTTTTTAGTTTCTTCTCCCGTTAGATTCACAAAATGTTTAGGGGTATGTGTACCCCTGCGTCCCTCCAGAAAAAAGCACTGTACAGTGGTACTGTTAAGTTGTGGGCGAACATGTCAGACGACATAGCGATTTTTTAAACAGCTCTTCTTTATTCAGATGCCAGAACAGAACTAGGCTGAGGAGCTCAGTCAGCCTGCTTATATAGAGCTCCAGAACAATGCAACTGTTGCCATTTTCTAAAACTATCCAATCACTGAACGTCACTTTTCGATCCTTCATTTGCATACAAAACTATCCAATCACTGAACGTCACTTTTCGATCCTTCATTTGCATAACTATCTACAGTATCCCCCTGCTGGCCCAGGGTGAGAACTTCAGTACATAACACCCCTCCCCACCGAGATAAGGCAGTAGTTACAATCGTAATGGTTTCCTTATATACAGCACTACATGTAATGGTTCAATTAGGCACAAAAGCATATCGGTTACATTTCACATACTTAGACCAACAGTGATACATGTCCAACAACATAATCCTTTAAATAAGTTGGAAACTCTGTCAGACCGCTGGGGACTGGTAGCCAAATCCGGGGGGCCACACAATTCTTGCTGAGGCTGTGGTGCGACCCTAGGTGGCGTTGAAACCAAATCCCCTGGATCTGCTGCTGTGGGTGGAGCCTCCGCAAGTGGAGTGGTCTGAGCCTGTGGTAAGTCTGGCAGACCCTCTGAAGTGGCTTGGTTCGGCTCCACGCTGGCAGTTTGTGAGGGAGGTGTAGGTGGAGCCTCACCATCTGTAAGTGTCTCTTTGGGAGCCACGAGCGCAGTTGGGGGCACCACGGTAGTGTCCAAGTCCCCAACCCTGCGCCTAGGCTGGTCTATGTGCCGGCGCCACAAGCGTCCGTCTTCGAGTGCCACCTGGTACGAGCAAGGTCCAGTGACTCCCACTACTGTGGCTGGCACCCAAGGAATGTCCCCCACATAGTTCCGGGCAAAGACCTGGTTTCCTGGAACAAATGACCGTGGCTTGTTGGCACAGCCTGGGGGTTCGGCCACAGCACAGTCTGGGTGCAGCCGGTCGAGCGGTGACCTGAGGCGGCGGCCCATAAGCAGTTCAGCAGGACTCCGCCCTGTGGCCGCATGAGGGGTGATGTGTTGCACAAACAAGTATTCGGTGACCCGCTCGTGCCAGTCTCCCCGGTCCAGTGCCTCTTTTGCCGAGTGCACCATTCTCTCCGCTTGCCCGTTGCTGGATGGATGAAATGGTGCCGTTAGGGCATGGCGGATGTCCATCCCAAAAGATACTGCTCAAAAGCGTCTGACGTGAACTGCAGTCCGTTGTCAGAGACAAGGACATCAGGACACCCATGCGTCACAAAGAGGCCTCGCAGCACCCGGATGACGGCCTCTGTAGTGGTGGAGGGCATCAGGGCCACCTCCAGCCATTTGGAATAGGCGTCCACCACTACCATAAAGGTCCGGCTGTGAAAGGGGCTGGCCAGATCGATGTGCACCCTTGACCAGGGTGTCTTTGGCGTCTCCCAAAGTCCTGCCATAGAGGTATTCATAGAACCTCTTCACTCCAGCCACAAGTGCCAGTGCCTCCTTGTCGAGCTGGCTGTAATTCCGTTCAGTCAGAGATAGCGTCCTGGAAAAGTAGGCAAGCGGTGCTTCTCTTCCGTCTGGAAAACGGTGACTAAGGACAGCACCAATGCCAAAAGGTGAGGCGTCGCAGGCAAGGACCAGAGGCCTGGCTTCACTGTACTGTACCAGCACACTGTCCGATGAAAGGAGAGCCTTGACCGTGTTGAAGGCCGCCGTCTCCTGATGACCCCAGGACCAAGGCGTCTTTGTGCTGAGGAGTCAGTGAAGAGGCTCAGCCACCGTGGCTTTGTGGGGCAGGAACATGTTATAAAAGTTCAGCAGCCCCAGGAACGCCTGCAACTCTGTCTTGTTCTTTGGGATAGGGGTCTGCTGGATAGCGCGGATCTTGGATGTGGTCGGGTGAAGGCCGGAGGCGTCGATAAGATAGCCCAGGAACTCCACCTGTGGAACAGCGATCTGGCACTTCTCCCTCTTTACCTTGAGCCCGTCCTCTTGGAACCTGGCCAGCACGGCACGGAGGCGCTCGAACAGCTGCTGGTGTGAGTCTGCGGACACCAAGACGTCATCAAAATATGGTACCACACCCGGAAGCCCTTGCAGGAGACGCTCCATAAGGCTTTGGAAGATGCCAGGAGCCACACTCACCCCGAACTGCAACCGGCGGCAACGGAATGCCCCTCGGTGGGTGACGATCGTCTGGGCTTCAGCAGTGGCATCATCGATGGGCAGTTGTTGATAGGCTTGGGCAAGGTCCAGCTTAGCGAAGACCTTACCCTCACCCAGGGAATGCAGCAGGTGTTGGATAACAGGAACCGGATAAGCGTGCTGCTGAAGTGCCTGGTTGATCGTGCACTTGTAGTCAGCGCAGATTCTCACCGACCCATCTGGCTTGACAGGCGTGACAATGGGGGTTTCCCACTTGGCGTGGTCAACTGGCTCCAAAACTCCTTGGGCGATCAGCTTGTCCAGTTGTTCTTCCACCTTAGCCTTGAGAGCAAAGGGAATCCGGCGTGGCTTTAGCTTGATGGGGGCGACTTGTGGATCAAGGCTAAAGGAGATGGGCGTACCTGTATATTGCCCCAAAGTGCCGTCAAAAACCTCTGCAAAGTCTTCGACCAGACCCTCAGTCTCTGTGTTAGAGATGCAGTTGATGCCGGTGACTTCCAGGCTGAGGGCATCAAACCAGTCTAGGTCTAGGAGGCTTGGCCGCTGACCTTCGACCACCACTAGTCGGAGCAGGCCCGAAAAATTCTTGAAGGCGATCCGGAACCGGCCAACGCCTACCATGGGAATGTCGTTTCCCTGGTAGTCTCTCAGGTGTATGAGGTGAGAGTCGAGTTGCCTTTTGGACACTCTGGGTACCAGTCTTTTGATGGTGCTCCAAGACACGATGGACAGGGCAGACCTGGTATCGATCTCCATGTCACATGGAGCTCCTTCAATGAGCACTGTGACGTTCAGCTTGCGTCGCGTAGGTGAGTCGGTTTGGCCAATCGTGGTTCCAGACGGGCAGCGGCAGTTGGTGAGAGCGAAACAGCTTTCCTTGGCAGACTGGAGTGAAGACTTGGACTTGTGAGTCGGTGAAGGGGGGGGTGTCAGATGGAGCCGATCGGCAGACCTTAGCGATGTGGCCCCTTCTGGAACACGTCCGACAGATGGTGTCTCTGAATCGACACTCGGCACGGGAATGGTTGCCTCCACAGCCAGCGCATTCCGGTTGGCCCTTGGACTTCTGTTGGAACTTCCTGCGCTCCCGCCTTGTCTGGTGCACATCATCGTCTTCACTGGAGGATGCCTCATCACTGCTGGCCTCTTTGTGATGCACTGGAACTGGCTCCCTAACAAGACGCAGGCTGCTGGCCTTGAGGATCTCCTCAAGCAGCTTTTGAGGCCACAGCCTCCTCAATGGCTTACTGCAGCGTGAGGTCTGGCTTGGCGAGGAGACGCCGTTGCAGATGGATGTCCTGTACCCCGCAGACGATTTGATCCATCAGGGCATCATCTAAGTCTCGGAACTCGCAGTGCATTGCAGCCTGTCGCAGGGCGGTTGTGTAGTTGTTGATTGACTCCCCCTCTGCCTGGTTCCGGTGGTAAAACGCATGGCGGGCAGCAATCTTGGACTGCTTTGGTGCGTAGTGGTTGCAGAGCTTCTCTTGGATCGTGTCCCACGGTGTTGCCTGGACTGCTTCAGGCGCAACCAATGCTCGGGCCGTCTCAAACACCTCAGGCCCACAGAGGCTGAGGAATAGGCCCCGCTTCCGCTCCTTTGATACTTCTGTCAGCTCGTTGGCTTGGAGGTAGCAGTCCAACCGAGCGAGGTAGGAGTCCCATGATTCAGAGGCTGGCGCAAACGGCGGTAGAGGCACAAGTGAAGCCATGATTCCGATGCCGGCGAGAAGGGCGATGGATGGAACACCGTGCTCTAGCCAGAACAGTCAGCTCTGAATTGGTTCTGTTCAGTGATTTCGCTCAGTGATTCAGCTCAGTGATTCAGCTCTGCTCAGAGGGTGGCTGCATCTGGCTGTGCTCTGATGTCCATCGATCCCACCTTCGTCGCCAGTGTTAAGTTGTGGGCGAACATGTCAGACGACACAGCGATTCTTTAAACAGCTCTTCTTTATTCAGATGCCAGAACAGAACTAGGCTGAGGAGCTCAGTCAGCCTGCTTATATAGAGCTCCAGAACAATGCAACTGTTGCCATTTTCTAAAACTACCCAATCACTGAACGTCACTTTTAGATCCTTCATTTGCATACAAAACTATCCCATCACTGAACGTCACTTTTCGATCCTTCATTTGCATAACTATCTACAGTATCCCCCTGCGGGCCCAGGGTGAGAACTTCAGTACATAACAGGTACCTTGGGTTACAGACGCTTCAGGTTACAGACTCCGCTAACCCAGAAATATTACCTCGGGTTAAGAAGTTTGCTTCAGGATGAGAACAGAAATCGTGCTCCAGTGGTGCGGCAGCAACAGGAGGCCTCATTAGCTAAAGTGGTGCTTCAGGTTAAGAACAGTTTCAGGTTAAGAACAGACCTCCAGAACGAATTAAGTACTTAACATGAGGTACCACTGTACATTATTAATAATACTAATATTATGATGTTGTTGTTGCCACCCATTCTGCATCTGAGGAAGTATGCCCTAGCAAATCTTACTCCCTTTACAAATAAACACAGTTAAGTCTTTAAATTGCCACAGACCTTCTCCTATTTTTATATGCAACTTAGATAAAAAGAAGCAATGGCAAACTGCTTAAAAGTGTGGGCATGGGAGAGGGTTTTCATCAGCTAATATAAGCTTGTTCAGAGGGGCAGATTGAGACAAAATACTACACTTTAATCCTGTGTGGACGTGGTCTATAAATGTCTGTAAATTCTGGAGTGCTTGCATTGTTACATCATAAGCAGCAGGTCACCCTTAGATTAGATGTGTCATGGGAATCGGTAGTGAAAGTACAGGTTTGCCACTGATCATACAAACAAATACAAATGCTGTGGGATGGGGGGGGATTAAGGGCAATTGGGGCTAGGGAGGAATACAGAGGTTTGGGGGCATGTGAGGAAGGGGGAGGATGCATAGGGGAGGTGGGGAGACAGGGGGCTGTTTGATTTTGTTGTAAAATTCCAAAAATAAATAACAAAAAGTTGTTTGCATTGCTAATTAAAAGTAAAAGTTGTGTTTCTGCTGTCTGGATGTCATTTGCTAAAACCAAACGTGTTTTAAAAATTGAACCTATACAGCAGAAATACGCACCACTGTGTTCAATGGCTCTTACTCACAGCCATGCACAGAACTGCAGTCATGTGCCATAAATTTAATCATGAGATTTTATTAGTAATTTGTTTTAAATGTCTGTGTTTTTAAGGTGGAGGGATTTTTTAAAGCAATGTGTTAGAAAAGCAAGATATTTAAATCCTGGTGGCCTGACTCTGGATTTTATTATGGAGCTGTCATTGATGCACTACACAGTTAGGAATCGCCCTCAAATGTTGCTGGGAACTGCAAATGGGGAGGAGAGCACTGTAGCGCTCAGTTGCTCCTTGAGGGCTTCTCATAGGCATCTGGTTGGCCACTGGGAGAGCAGGATAATGGACTAGATAGGCCTTTGACCTGCTCCAGCAGAGTTCTCTTTTGTTCTCTCTCCTTCTGAGAGCAGCCATTCAAACCACCCTAAAAAGCAACCTACTGCGCATGCTCCTGCAGCTATCTCTTGGAAGAGAAGGGGGAACAATAACTGCCACACCTTACTCTAGTAAATGAAGGTGTGCTGGATTGCTCCTTATACAATGAATGGCAGTAGCTTGGGTTACATTAGAAACAAAGGCTAAGCTCCAAAGTACATAAGCAATGCCTGGTAGAAACGAGAAGGAGCTTAGGATTTCAGGGGGTGAAGGTATCAGTGGCCTGCAAAGCAACTCTTTCCTCCTGAAGCCTTGCAGAGTCAGAATAAAACCCCAACTTCTCTCACCACCAAAGGAACACAAGTGAACAACACAAGCAACTCTGACACCAAACTCTACATATATTAAACATAATAGAAACACCGCCACCCGACCCCGACCCCATCCATCTTCCCTCTCTCCACCCCCCCTTCTTTCTTTCTTTTTTTCTTCTCCCCCAATGCCTCAACAAATGAAACGGATTTCTAAAAATGTTACATGGGAAAAAAAAATATGAGGCATTACACTTCTGTAAAACAAGAAAATCCTTAATAAAATATTTTTAAAAAAGAATAAATTATGCAAACAAATGTAGTTTACTGCAGTAGGAATCCTCATTATTTTACTGTACACAGCTTCAGTAATGTTTGGCTGTGAAGCAGTTTATAAATCTGCAAATAAAATAATATTGCTATACTTGCATAATCTTTACAAGTGACAGCATTCAGTTTGTCAAAGTATTATTTATTTAGCTCTGGGAGGGTGAAGGACATTTATAAAGCTATTCCATTTCACAAACAGGTAAAAAAAATACATACATCTGGATTTGCTCTTATTCTCCAGAAGAAGTGGAGCAGTGGTTTTCTATGCTAGTGAAACCATCACACTTTGGAGAAGACCTTCAGGAGTTTCAATGGGGACAGAGGACAAGCCCCGAATTCTTCTCCAGCTTGAATTAAAATCAGAGACAAGTTCCTTCCTCTTGCCCCTTCCATTCAGTGCAATGGAGAAACATTACTTCACTACTTTGAATAGGAGCTAATTGAGAGGGTGCAGGAACCAAAAAGAAAAATTCTGAAGACAGAAGAGGAAGACCATTCTCCCTTGGTTAACTTCATAGGTGGACTTCCCCTCACCAATTTTGCCCAGGCTGCCTCTGAATTTGTACTAGGGAAACATTTTTCTGTTACACTGAATGGGAGCAGGGCTGAAGGAAGACTGAGAGAAAAGAAATTCTGACAATTCTTTGAAAGTTTTCCCTCTCCAAGTCCTCCTGGAGGTTTTCAGTCCTCCCTTGGGGAATATTCAGTGAAACGATCTTCCTTATTTTACCACCCACAAAGTAAGTGGAGAATTTGGGGGAGGGCCATTTTCACTCTGTTCTAGATTTTTAAAGACAATGAGAGCCTCGGTTGGGCTCAGGGGGATAAAAAAGAAGTTTTCTCATCCAAGTTCATCCAAGGTGGGCTTGGGAGATCTTGCCCATCTGTGCCTTTCTTGAAGAAATGCTTCCTAGGACTAGCAGATCACTGGATCCAACTTAGTTCATTTCCCATACTTACTGAGAAGTTCAGTTGCATCCAGCATTGCTATCTGTTCTTTAGAACATGATTACCCTTAAAGGGATTTTGGCAAACATTTGTAAATGTCAAGTCTCAAGGATGTTCTACTAGGTGAAAGGGGCAAAGATTTCAAAAGCTATTGATTTCTGCAGCACCCTCCAAAGACACAAAGAGTAACAGGACTTCTTCTCAGTGGCTAAAAAGCTTCCATCTTGGCAGATTTTGCCCATCACACTCATACACTGGTGGAAGAAGGGGGTGTAGGGATGCAGTCTGCCCCGGATGTCATCACTGGGTTGTGTGTGACAAAATCAGTTTTTAAAAAATTGGCCTCACGAATATTTTTTGGAGTGACATGGTGGTTTAGGCACCTGCAAGTTTCGCACTGCAGCGTGGGATTTCTGTCTGCCTCTCCCTCAGACGCCCTACAGCTGAGGGGGAGGTGGCGAAGAGGCTCCAAGCATAGGAGAGGCTTGCCCCACCCCCATGGGTCGCTCAACACAACCCTGGCTGCAGGACATGCCCCCGCACCAGTCACTCCAGCGGCTAGCTACGCCGCTGCACACATATGCATATGAAGGGGCAAGAAAGATAAGAATGGGATTTTTGTGTGTGTGACTAATTTCTAAATGCTGCTATTTGTCCATTGCAATAATGTCTTCAACGTGAAATAGTCTCTAGCATGATCCCCAAAGTAACAGTTCAACAAGTAGTCAGGTAAGAAGATAGGGCTCCACACGTGAGGAGATATTGTGTTATGGGTTTTTTGAACAAAGATTTGCCAGGCTGCGACTTGTCCACATCTGCAGCCCTCCTGAGGCAGGCTTTTCAGCGAGGGACAATGCAGAGCTGATAGGGCTGAGGGCAGTTGCCTATGCTGCTCAACACAGGTGTGGGATCGATGTCCTTGGGGTCAATGATGGACTTCAGAGTGAAGTTCTGTAATATGGTGGTCAAGAACAAGAAGATCTCCATACGGGCCAGACCTTCCCCCGCACATATCCGCTTCCCTGCAAAGGAAACCAAAAGTGTAAGACGCATAACAACCACTTTGGCTGTTACGGAGAAAATAACAATCATGCCAAAGGAGCAAAGGTGCTGCTCCAGAACAGCTCCTGGGAGAGTCACTCTTTCCACCATTTCTTTTGCTTCAGCTGGCCACAGGAAAGGTACAAGGAGTTCTGATGGACCAGAAGCCTCTGCCCCTCCCTCACAAACTGGCAGCCCTTGCAGTTTAGGCTGCAGGAGGAAGGAGGTTCCCCTCATTGCCCCGACATCAGCCGATTAGGGAGACGGGAAAGACCTGAGCTGGCCAAGACTGCAGCCAACTGAGGAAGCAGAGATCTTACCTGCTGAGAAAGGCATGAAATAGTCGCTCTTCCTGAAGGTGCCATCTTTGTGCAAGAAATGTTCTGGGTCAAATTCTTTGGGGTTTGGAAATTCTTTGCTGTCATGTAGCACAGACGTCAGAATAGGATATATGGTAGTGCCCTGCAGAGAGTGCAAAGAAATGGGCTGGATGGCCATGACACCCAACGAAAGCATAAAATTGACACTCACAAAGGAATGGTGTGGGAAGGCACTAACAGGAAGGAAGGTACTTTGTTGATACAGAGAAGAATGGAGCAGCTTCAGAAGGCAATAGGGTGTTTAAAACGAAGTCCAGGCTTCAAGATGCCCAGCTACACTTTAGGAGTTAGGCTAAACTACTTCCCTTGCTTGTACATAAGAAGAGAAGAAAAGCTCTGCTGGATCAGTCCAGTGGCCCCATCTGGTCCAGCATCCTGTTTTCATGGTGTCCACCCAAATGCCCATGGGAAGCCCATCAACATAATCTAAACAAGACAGCACTCTCAGTTCCTGTGGTTTCCACCCACTGGTATTCAGAAGCATGCTGCCTCTCGCCATGGAGGTAGAATATAGCCATCATGGCTAGCAGCCTACTATTACTACTTAGAGCCTTGAAAAGAGCTGACCTTTGGAATGACATATTGTCTGAACGGTGTGTCTTTGAGTACTGCATGAGGGACGCTCAGTGGGATGAGAGAGATGAACCTCTGGATCTCATGGATGACAGCATCTGTGTAAGGCATTGCCCCACGATCTGCCATGCAAGGACTTCGTGATCGGCCAATAACTCGGTCAATTTCTTCATGCACTTTCTCTGTAATGGCAAGAATGAGGTTTAACACCAGTGCAGGAAATATCATAGAAGAAATTGAAACTTCATGGGAGTGCCTGCCAGCCCCTGCACATTTTTGGAGCTTTCAATGTTTTCTGATGCCAACTTTCTATTGACTCATCATATTAACTCAGACAAATTATTGTAGCTCACCTTCAGTAATCCATCTGTAAACAGGGAAACATTGTATAACTGCAATTATTTATATATTAATTCAATTTCTATCCAAAAGGAGCCCAGAGGGACAAAAGCCTCCTCTTTAGGGAAGTTTTAGGAGCAAGTGATGGTCCAGCTTAGAGGGATTCCTATTGGAGGCACTGTCCTGCAGTGATTCTGATCCTACCTGAGGGCCCTTTGGCCCCTGGCCCTTGTGGTTGTTCCTTTGTGGGCTACCCTTCAGGCTGGCACAGAAAGTGCAGCTGGTGCAGGATGTGATGCCTTTGTCTAAAGGATCTGCACTGGCTGCCACTATACTACTGAGCCAAATTCAAGTTGTTACTGCTTGTATATAAAATCCTGGGGTTTGCAATATGGTCAGCTATAAGAGTTCATCCACACGTCTGTTTTTGCTGGGATTTCTAGGCATGGGTCTGAGCATTTTGTCCACACACACATCCCCACTGTGGTCTCCAGGAAAGCCTTCTGTTTACTGCTTATGTCAGTCAGCGATGGTTAACATTCAGCAATGAACAGTGTGTTTTCCTGGGGAAAGTGGCAGAACAACCACCTCTTGGACCTGTGACACATAAATCTGGGAAAGAACTAGAATAATAAGTACTAATAACGCATCTGTTTTACCTTGTATCTCTGGGTATTTGAGGAGGATCATGAACCCGTATCGCAATGTGGTGCTGGTGGTCTCTGTTCCAGCCGCAAACAAGTCAACTGTGCTTATGGCCAGGTTTTCAATGGTGAAATGGGATGCACTATTACCTTTTTCCTGCAGAAACACACAACACGGTCAGTGAAGTCAACTCAATTGTTCTGAGTACAGCATAACAAGAATTTAGCAGTGCCACTGGGACCAGCTCCCTTCCCAAGACACATCTTATCTCAAGTCTTTTTATAACTCATTCCTCTGGACATTCCTTGCCCAGAGGGCTAATCATTAGAAAGAACTTCCCACTTACTGCAGGAACAGGTCAGCAATGGGAAATGAATCTACTCCAATGGGGTGTGGGCAGGAATCTCTTTCCTTGGCATTCCCCACAAGAAGCTGGATGGAAGTCTGCTGGTTGGGAAGCTTCAGGAGTGGCAGGAGAACCCACATGGAGAGTTCTGTGAGTTTTCATGATTACCTGATCCATTTTCATAAGGAAGCAGTCGATAAAATCCCGAGGTGAGCTGGGGTCCAGAGTGGGCTTGTGCTCTTCAACCTCGTCCAAAACAAACTCTCTGAGTGCCAAGTTGTTTTTCAGCACTTTATGGTGGGGCCCAGGGATGCATTTCATCAAAGAAGGAAAGATGTTGTAGAGCTAGAAGAAACACCACAAGAGACCCATTGGCACCAACCTCAGTCAGGGTTTGTCCACACTTGGGCTTCAGTATAACGTTGGCCACTGTTGCCTTGTGTGCATTTCAACTCTGTGGTCCACACACCAGCATTTTCACTGCCAATGCCTCGAATATCTCTGTAGATGTTCCCCATCTGCATTACTGTGTGGTGCTTCATTGATTGAACTGCATTGAATTATCTTCCCTTCTCCTCAGTTAGTGCTTTCCCACCCTCTGCCTAATGGTTGTAGAGGTCATATGCAGATTTTTTGATGTTTTTATTTCTCCTATGTGTACCTTTACAAAAAACTGAGAAATCATGCAACAATCTCCCACCCCCACTGCCAAAACTGCTTAAGCTTTACTTCCTTTTCCACTGGGCTGCTGTTAAGTTAAACCTTGGTTACTAGACCCAGGTATTGGCATTGAATGCACCGACCTTGACTGGAACTCCAAATTAAAAACATAAGAACGTAAGAAGAGACTATTGAATCAGGCCAGTGGCCCATCCTGCTGTCACAGTGGCTAACCAGTTACCCATGGCAAACCTGCAACTAGGACATTAACAGAAATATCAAGAGGCAGAGGGAGTATGGGCCATGAGAAGCCTGGAAGAAAGAATTTAAACAGCAGGAAAATTTAGACTTTGTGGAAAAGGGCCTTTAAAAAGATGGCACCTACCTGTCCCCAAGAAGAGCTAAAAACCTGAAAGTTTTCATTCATTAAGCTCATCATGGATAGGAACTTCTTGTCATTATAATCGTATCGTTTCCCAAAGACAATTGCACAAATGACATTGGAGAGAGCGCAACTGAGCGAGTAGGTTGGATCCAAGGGCTTCTCTGGAAGGACAACAAACAAATAATTACACAACCCCTCTACAGGTTTTAGGCAATAATCTAGTCTGGAATTTCTGAGCTGCCATTTCCTGGCTCCTGGCCTCAGTGGTCAGACAGGGAGCTGCCTTTCTCACAACAATTCTGGAGGCATGGGCATCTTCAGTGGATATGAGTGGTTTCTTCCAAGGACTTTCCAAGGCGCTTTCCTCCAGCTTCAGCCAATATATCCTTAGATAGGAAAGAGTGACCACAGTGGTGCAGGCCTTGGTGAACTCTAGACTAAAACTAGGGAATCTAAAGCACTTCAGATGCTGCTAGACTCTAACTTCTGGACCACTGATGACTGTTGGGGATGAAAGCAGCTGGAACTCAACAATATCTGTGGAGCACTCTTGCAGTTGATAGAGAAGCAGCAGCCGGGCTTTAGTTGGAACTGGTCTGTGTCAGCATATTACACCCCTGCTGAAAGCTATGCATTGCTTGCCATTACATTGACAAGGTAAGTTCAGTGCATTACTGGTGTGTATGAAGCTCTGAGTGACCTAGGACCAGGTGACTTAAGAACCACCTTGTCCCATACACACTGCGCAGATCACTATGACCATCAGGAGAAGCCTTCCAAATTGCCACACACTCATCACATGTTTGTTTCATATCAATGCAGATATCTATTATATCTATTAAAACTTTGAGCACAATGGCACCTGTGCTTTGGAATGTGGTTCCTATTGAAACCAGCTAGAATTTTGGCATTTCATCACCTGATGAAAATGTTTGTATTTCACGTGTTTTTAGGCAATTTATTTGATTCAGTGTTGGTCACTAGTTCTGTGTTTTACGATTTTAATTTTTTTAATAATTTCCTTGTACCCACCATGATATTTCTTTATGAGTTGATGGTTAATAATCTGTTGTAATGTACCCCAGAATCTGTTGTGATGTTCAAGGGGGTCTGCTTGATAAGCCTATGTGGATGAGGGGCAGTGGCTACCCACCCTGCGTGTCCTGGAACTTTTCTAGCAGGAACTGTGCTTCCTCCTGGATCCTCTCCTCAATACTTTTCTTTCCCATGCCAAAGTTGCGCAGGGTGGTAAGGGCAAAACGTCGGAGCTGCTTCCACACCTCCCCATTGCTGAATACAATTCCTGGAAAGCAGAAGAGGAAATGGGCATGAAGGAGATGGATGGACTGAAAGAGAGAGCAGAAGAAGCAGGTTGGAAGAGCAGGAGGCTCTTATTCTTGGCTCCAGACCACCTGAAGACTTGGTACTTTGGTGCCTCCTTATTCCATAAGCAGTAGCTGGCCAGTCTTCTGATACATGCCCTTACTGTAAAATATCTGTGTTTAATGTGCATAAAATGCTATGTTTGTGTGTGTGTTGTGTATGAAATGTAGTGGAGGTTTGCATTTGCAGAATGTCCATTTTTGCAGCTAAAGCTTAAAAAGAGGTTTCAATGTTTTGATATTTATGTTAACTGATAATTTATCTCTTGGAGCCTGGGTCTCTCTCTGAAGCTGCCAGTATAATGAAGAAGCAATAGTTCTTGGACTATATTAACCAGAAAGAACTTAAAGAAAACTGGACTACATTGCTAGTTGTATAAGTGCAATGTGTTGATTTGTATTTATTTATTTATTTTTGGTAACAAATTTAACGATAGCTTGCAGTAACTTTGAAACTCTTTCTTGGTGTGGACTTCCGGGTTAGCACCTCTGGCAATGGCGGATTTCCTCTGATCGGGAGGAATCCGCTTCGTGAGAATTAGGGTTTGGACTGCCGCGGCGAGGCGAAGACCCATTAAAAACCACAGGCAGGAGAAGCCTGTGGATGTGGGATTCGGCTGGCACCTTTTGCGCCTCCCCTATTCACGGGGAAACCCGGTTTCGGGGATCCGGAGCGACGTGGGGTGAATGGCGCGGTGCTTCGAATCGACTGCTATTTTCATGGAGTGAAGCCACATTGCTGTTGCCGGAGAGCGCTGACTTTTTCCTGTGGACAATTGGATTTTAAACAACTGCTTGTGAGTAGAACGGAAAATTGGACTATGAAATTTCTTAATTTGGCACCGAAGCGGGAAGGTCTAAACAGGAAGTCTGCCTTCCGCTTTTGTAAATAGATTGAAGCAAAGACATTGCAAGCTAGAGTCTGGAAAGTCGTCTGTAAAGGATTAAATTTCCATCATTTAAAATTACTAAACCCCCTTGGAAGCAGGAGAAGAGGGGGGAATCTTTTTAGACTGTTTAAACCTGCAGAAGAGAGAGTAAAGAAAGATAAATTTCCACCGTCTTGAACCTAGGAGCGGGGTGTCAGGACGGACGCTTTGGGGAAGTTCATTGACTGTGGACAAACGTTTTTGACAGATAGTTAAAAAAGAGAAACATATTGATTCCAATGTTCCCTCTTGCATTTAAAAGAAACAAAATATCTGAAAAAGGAAAGGAACTTTGTTGCTAGATCTGCTTTTAAAAAGACGGATACAAATAGAAATTGTTTCCCCTAGAGGGAGCTTGTGAAACTGTTATTAGAGTCGATCTGGGGAGCTTTGCAGCTGTAGAGATTAAAGATCGTGGGACCAGACTTTGACCTTGAACAAGAATGTGCCTAGAACAAGCATTAGTGCTTGCTCTTTGCAAGACAAGTGCTTTACTGGAACAGCTACATGAGAAGATGGATTTGATGACTGTTGCAGTCGGAAATTTTGGACAAACAGCGAGTACCTATATAGAACCCACTCAGGAATTAATCCAGGAATGTGCTTTGACAGATCAAGTGGTGAAGAAGATAAAGGAGGAGGTTGTTCCTGAACCTCAAGTAGCAGAAATGGAGAGAGCTGTGGCCCTGCAGGAACATAAGTTGTTGGATCTGACGAATGAATCTGGAGAAAGCCAGATTTGGAGAGATGGAGTTCTGTTTGGCTTGGAGATGGGAAGCTGGATAGATCCCCCTATGCAGGGATGTTTTGACCTTTCGAATTTGGCTTTGGGCCCGGGGGAGTTGTGAGTTGTGGGGGCCCTTAACTTTGGAGGGACTTTGAAACATGCCTCTAAATATCATATGGATTTCAGTGTCGACTATGGAGAATGGGCTGACTTGTCGAGTAGGGACAAGGATATTGTCAAGTTGGAGTCTCCCCGAGAGAAAGGAAGGAAATTAAGAATAAGATCAGCAGAAGACAAAGTAAAGTACAGGTACAAACATGAAGAAGACCTGCGGAAGGGACATGGAAAAGACTTAAGAGCCTCGGATAGAATGTCACCAGGTTGATGGACTAGATGGATGGGATAGAAAGGACTGACAAAACCCAAGACCAGGAAGAAGAGACGATGGATGAAGATTGGAAGAAAGTTTTAAAAATTTATTTAGGAAATTATCGTAAAATTAATGAGTACTAGAAAAATGTTGGAATGAAATTATTTGGCTTTAGTAGAAATGTTAAAAAGAATTATGTAAGAATATTTTATGTTTAAAAGAATTAGGTATAAATAAGATTTAAGTTTTAAGTTTTAGGGTTTTTTATGGTAAGATAAGGTTAAAATAGATTAAGGTAATTTAATGACAGAATATTGTGAAAGATGGAAAGGATTTGCTGAGACAACTAGAATACAAAAAAGGGAGGTGTGAGGAGGTTGATGACATAAGTTAATGGAAAATAAGGATTTGGGAATATTGGATTTGTTTTTAATTTTTTTGTTTATTTTTGTTTTTTGATTTTGATGTATTGTGTGTTTTGTTTTGGTTTTTTTTCTTTGACTTTGGTTTTTTATTGACTTGTATTGTTCAATTGTTATTTTTGTCTACCGTCTTCTTTCTTTTTCTTTTTCTCTTGTTTTCTTTCTTTCTTTGTAATTTTAAATTCTCAATAAATATCATTAAAAAAAAAAAGAAACTCTTTCTTGGTGTGGAGAGCTTATTGATTCACAAGATCCAGGCCAGGGAATTCTGCTCACATAACTCTCACACTTACTGCCCACACCAGAATTACCTCAGACCATTATTTTTAAAGGCTAGAGACTCATTCAATCCTGCTTTAATTTTTGGTGCTTTCTCTAGACCAGAGGCGGAGCTAGCTGCTTCGGCACCTAGAGCGGCCTGCGTGGTCAGGGGTAAGCACCCGTGGGTGTAAGGCGGCGCGTGGCGGAGGGGAGCTTCCGGGGGGTGCTGGCGGCAACGCACATCCCAGGGGGGTGCCACCTGTGGCGATCTGAGGGGCGAACCCCTCAGGGATTTCACCCAGGGCGGCCAGCACCCACCACACCCACCACACCCACCTTTGTCCGCTACAGCCCTAGATATTGCTTAAGTACTGCTATGAGATGGCTCATTTCTCTCTTAAATGGCAATGCCCAATATATAGCTCTGCCATTAAAAGGCTGCTAATTATCTATTGCTACAGTCCAGTGGGAACATTAATTAGGAAAGTTTATCTCAAGATGCAATGACCTGTCTTTGCAACCTTTTTTTGCTTTATTTTCATGAATAGAGGGATTTTCCTGCGTCCCCCCCCCACTGGTCAAACCAGCATAAAATACCTAATCCCTTGTTGACATCATCAGCTAATGGCAGGCGTCCCCTGGCAGCAAATTCATCTCCACGGTCGATCAGTGCTTCTTTCACTGCATCATAGCCATGCAGCACCACAACCCGTTCTGCTCCAAAATACATTGTGAACACAGAGCCATACTTCTCACTAAACTGGAAAAAAAGATAGAGAAGGACACACATCTTGGTGGGTTTGCAGGTTAGGAGAGAGTCACATAGCTGATGTAGAGCCCCGCTGCCCCCAGACTCACTATGGGCATCTGAACCACATGACTCTTAATAACATACAGAAGTGTTCTGCAGCTAGATCAGGCCAAAGGCCAACTAGTCCACGACTGTTATCACAGTGGCCAACACAGTTCTTCTGGGAAGCTCAAAAAAAAAGACCTGAGTGCAATAGCACGCTCCCCTCCTGCAGGTCCCTGGAACTGGTGGAGGTTCAGCATCATCACTAGCAGCTATGGGTAGCATTATCTTCAATGAACTTTATCTGAACATTTCGTTTAAATCATCCAAGTTGGAGGCTATCATCACTACTTCTTTGGGAGTGAATTCCACAGTTTCAATATGCACTGTATGAAGAACTACTATCTTGCGTGTGTTGTAAATCTTCCAACATTCAGCTTTAACTGAAGGCTCCACGTTTTAGCTTTACAGACCCTTCATGTGTCCCTATTTTCCAGGGACATCTCTGATTTAGAGAAGCCATCCCAGTTTGATCACAGAATGTCCTTAGGGTGTCCCTATTTTCATTGGAGAAATGTTGGAGGGTATAGAGTTGTCCGACCCCCTCTGAAGGCAATCCTGAATAGGGAAGTGTTTTTTTGTTTAATTTTTAATGTTTTATTATGGTTTTATATATGTCGGAAGCTGCTCAAAGTGGCTGGGGCAACCCAGTAAGTTGTGTGGGCTATAAATAGTAAAATTATCATTATGGAATGGGATGTCCCTATTTTCATTGGAGAAATGTTGGAGGGTATGGCATTATGAGAGGGGGGTAAAAGTGCTTTCCCATCCACTTTCTCTATATTGTGAATATAGTTATGTCCCCCCCCACACTCATTTTTCTAAGGGAATTCTTACAGTACCTTCCCACCGAGCACATTCTGGGGAAAATAAAGGAGCAGCTTTTCAAAATATAAGAAGACTATGAACTCCACACTGTCCAGCAGTGGCTAAAAATGTTCAGAGGGCAAAAATGCCCAAATGATCTAAAATAGTATGAAAATTGCACTATTGCTTTTTAAAGTTCTTTACTCAGAAAGGGGCTTTATGGCTTTTATTTTAAGCATAAGAGAATAAAATGACAATAAAACAACCCCCTTTCTGGAGTTGTGGGACCTGCTCAAAGTCCACCTCTTTTCTGTGGAGCCTTTGCGACAAGTCCCTGCTCCCCATGCCTGCTGATGTAGCCAAGCGCAAGTCCGTGCCACTGACATCACAGCGATTCTGCTATTCTTTTCCTCTGGTCTGGATGCCTCCCCTCCCTCTCTTGCCTCTCCTCTGTCAAAGTGCAGAGTCTGTTGCCTTAGACTCTGCAAATGTGCCCTGCACCCAGATGGTACCATCTATAAATAAACAAACTGACAATGGACTGTCCCCTTCCAAAAGAGTCAAATGGAAAGAGGCTTGCAAACAGGTAACGGTCATAAACAGACAGCTGTTGAGGAAGGTGCTCATCTTTGGCTTACCTCCTGGAGAACCTGGGCCAAGTTGTTGGTCTTCAGCTGCAGAGCGTTCCCTACGATGGGCAGTGGAGGTGGGCCAGGTGGCAGCTGCTTTGCATTCTCTGGCGTCCTGCTCCTGACTGCAAGGAAAACAAGGCAAGAGATACATATGATCATCAAAATGGTCACTGTCCCTAGAGGCTCCATGGCACCAGCTAACAGTGACTGAAAAGACTCTAGACGAATTAATTTGCTTTCCAATTTTATATACTCTGAGGAGGTCACATAGACATGGACTTTCACCAATAGGAATTCTACGTTTCTCTGAGTAAATGAGATTAGCCATTAAGTAGATAAGGTTGTATAATCAAGAAATGAACTTCTCTGAACTTCAGTCTGTATTCTTTTTCTTCATTGATTAGTAAGGCAAAGATAACGGCATTACTGCGCACAAGGTCTGTGATGTAAGACAACCAGGGGTTCAGGGTTTTTTCTGCCATACATTGTAATGTAGCCTTGAGGCAAATGGTTCTGCTTCTAAGGTGCTTTCAGGACCAGGTTCCTGCATGAGAGCCTCTTGTATACTATGAGTGCTTGGTTGGAGGTTTCTTGCACCTCAGATGCCCACAAATGTGAAATAAAATTGAAATAAAATTGAAGGCACATCCATAATGGAACTCAGCCTTAGCACAAATACATCCCTGTCTTGGCAGGATGAGTAGCCTTGTGGCAAATGGTTCTGTTTTTAAGGTTCCTGCAGGAGAGCTTCTTCTACACTCTGAGTGCTTGGTTGGAAGCTTCTTGCACCTTAGATGCCCACAAATGTGACAAATTGTGTCAGAAGTATAGAGAAAACTTGCATAATTTTTTTTAAAGAAATCAAAGGTATGTATGCCAGACAGGTAAACAAAAAAACAAAAAACAAAAACAAAAAAAGACAATAGATTGCATGGCTTGGAGCAACACACATTTAAAATAAATTACTGCAATTTTGGGCAAGTCCGGACTATTGGAACACACATTTTTGAAATAAACTTGAAGGCAGGTCCATAATGGAGCTCAGCCTCAGCAAAATACATCCCTGTTA
This sequence comes from Podarcis pityusensis, assembly GCF_964106645.2. NCBI lineage: Eukaryota > Metazoa > Chordata > Lepidosauria > Squamata > Lacertidae > Podarcis > Podarcis pityusensis. The sequence goes on from NC_138028.1 coordinate 21,483,391, forward strand.
GCAGACCTTGCAGCTTGGGTGAAGTAAACTGAGAGGTTTATGTACAGTTTCTGGATTTCTACAGCTTTATTCATGCAGGAACAGAATTATCTTGGCAAGAACGATTTACAGGATGAGTAGAGATAAAAAGAGAGAGCAATAGCAGGCATCTTATCAGGAGAGAACAACAAAATGCTTTTACAGGTGGAGTTAACTTAGAAAAAGACTACGAGCAAATGCTGACTTGCTTGCTACACAAACAGTGCTCTTGTGTGGTTTAAAGTAATACATGCATTAGCTAGAGGTTCAGGAGAAGGAAGTTTATTTGTTTCCCCCAACAATCCCATCTAGCACTACCCACTAATGTGGACAGGACACACCAAGATAGATTTTGGAGACATAAACCTGGAAGTGCTTTTGTATTGATAAGACACACTAATGTGCTCATCAAAACAGTGACTCACATGTGCCCTAGTGGGGACAAAACCATGGTCACTAGTGGACATGGTGACACAGAGAATTAACTTCTTGTTTTCATTTATTCCAATTCTTCCATCCACCTCTGGAAATCATATTTAGTACAAGAGGGGAGCATGTAGATGATGGAAGCCTGCCAAGTTATTTATTTAAAATATTGAGAGGTCCCCTTTTAAGGGGTAGCTCCTAAAACAGGAGTGATCCTCAAGCATTTCAAAAAACGATGTCAAAAAGAAGAGAGTAAATATCCCGTTGTGTATATTAGCTGGCCTTTTTTACACTGATTCACAGCTTAAACATATCCTGGAACAGGTTATAGACATCCATAAAATTACTGTAATTAGCTGGGATAATATCTCCCTTATACCAATGTTAAATTCTCTTTCAAACTGACTTGTCAGTTCAGTTTGCATAAACATATTTGAACTCATGGTTCGGTTCATAAACCAAAGTGCACCAGGTGTTCTTGCCAACAACTGTTGTTGCTCTGTGTGTTTCGAGTCAATCTCCTGTCAGTGCAGATCGCAGAAGTTCAGCCCATTCTAGCCACAGCTGGGACACTTTATGGCTCCTCTGCAGAGAGAGGCCAACTCAGTTCACCAGAGTTCAGATTGCATAAACTGAGTTTCTTTGCCAGAGCAACTGGTGAGTTGGTAAAGCCTCTGCCTTACAAGCACATGGTCCCAGGTTCAAGACCCGTTATCTCTTGATAGGGGCCTGAAGAGCCCTGTGACTCAAGATAAGCCAGCTTCTTACATTCCTGTGTCAGTGCAAGGCACCATAATCTGACTATTATAAAGGCAGTATAACTACACCATGATGAGCCCACAGAGGAAGGAGACAGGGCTCTCGTCCACAGAATGAATAGGAGGCTGCATTCTTGCTGCTGCGCTTGTGGGTAACCAGTGCTTAGTGTCCAAATGTGAGGTGCATGGGGATCCTCAGGGAGAAAGCATGCATTCTCCTTTATTACTATACAGTGGCACCTCGGGTTTAAGGCACTTCAGGTTACAGACTCTGCTAATCCAGAAGAAGTACCTCAAGTTAAGAACTTTGCTTCAGGATGAGAACAGAAATCGTGCAGCGGCAGCAGTGGGAGGCCCCAATAGCTAAAGTGGTGCTTCAGGTTAAGAACAGTTTCAGGTTAAGAACGGACCTCCAGAACAAATTAAGTTCTTAACCCGAGGTACCACTGTATATTGAATTCTTCCCTGCTTTGCACCATAAGGTCCCATGGCAGGTTACAGCAATCTAAAATATCAATATTAAGCAGTATAGTGTAGGTGTACTCTCATTTTGACTCAAGAAAATCACCATTTTATAGTTCAAATCAGGAAAAATAAATGCAGTAAATGGACCAAAGACTGCCATCGGGGTTAGCAACGGAACTTCCGATTCACCGTGCTGAGAAGAAATTACATATTTTATTTTTTTTAGTTTCTTCTCCCATTAGATTCACAAAATGTTTAGGGATATGCATACCCCTGCCTCCCTCCAGAGAAAAGCGATGTACAGTGGCACCTCGGGTTTCAGGCACTTCAGGTTACAGACTCCGCTAACCCAGAAATATTACCTCGGGTTAAGAAGTTTGCTTCAGGATGAGAAGACAAATTGTACTCCGGCGGCATGGCAGTAGCAGGAGGCCCCATTAGCTAAAGTGATGCTTCAGGTTAAGAACAGTTTCAGGTTAAGAACGGACCTACAGAACGAATTAAGTACTTAACCTAAGGTACCACTGTACATTATTAATAATACTAATACGATATTTTTGTTGTTGCCACCCATTCTGCATCTGAGGAAGTATGCCCTAGCAAATCTTACTCCCTTTACAAATAAACACAGATCTCCTCTTTTTTTAATATACAACTTAGATAAAAAGAAGCAATGGCAAACTGCTTAAAAGTGTGGGCATGGGAGAGGGTTTTCGTCAGCTAATATAAGCTTGTTCAGTGGGGCAGTTTGAGACAAAATACTACACTTTAATCCTGTGTGGACGTGGTCTATAAATGTCTGTAAATTCTGGATTGCTTGCATTGTTACATCATAAGCAGCATGTCACCCTTAGATTAGATGTGTCAGGGGAATCGGTAGTGAAAGTACAGGTTTGCCACTGATCATACAAACAAATACAAATGCTGTGGGATGGGGGGGATTAAGGGCAATTGGGGCTAGGGAGGAATACAGAGGTTTGGGGGCATGTGAGGAAGGGGGAGGATGCATAGGGGAGGTGGGGAGACAGGGGGCTGTTTGATTTTGTTGTAAAATTCCAAAAATAAATAACAAAAAGTTGTTTGCATTGCTAATTAAAAGGAAAAGGTTGCGTTTCTGCTATCTCAATGTCATTTTCTAAAACCAAATGTGTTTTAAAAATTGAACCTATACAGCAGAAATACGCACCATTGTGTTCAATGGTGCTTACTCCCAACCATGCACAGAACTGCAGTCACGTGCCATAAATTTAATCGTGTGATTTTATTAGTAATTTGTTTTAAATGTCTGTGTTTTTAAGGTGGAGGGATTTTTTAAAGCAATGTGTTAGAAAAGCAAGATATTTAAATCCCGGTGGCCTGACTCTGGATTTTATTATGGAGCTGTCATTGATGCACTACACAGTTAGGAATCGCCCTCAAATGTTGCTGGGAACTGCAAATGGGGAGGAGAGCACTGTAGCGCTCAGTTGCTCCTTGAGGGCTTCTCATAGGCATCTGGTTGGCCACTGGGAGAGCAGGATAATGGACTAGATAGGCCTTTGACCTGCTCCAGCAGAGTTCTCTTTTGTTCTCTCTCCTTCTGAGAGCAGCCATTCAAACCACCCTAAAAAGCAACCTACTGTGCATGCTCCTGCAGCTATCTCTTGGAAGAGAAGGGGGAACAATAACTGCCACACCTTACTCTAGTAAATGAAGGTGTGCTGGATTGCTACTAATACAATGAATGGCAGTAGCTTGGGTTACATTAGAAACAAAGGCTAAGCTCCAAAGTGCATAAGCAATGCCTGGTAGAAACTAGAAGGAGCTTAGGATTTCAGGGGGTGAAGGTATCAGTGGCCTGCAAAGCAACTCTTTCCTCCTGAAGCCTTGCAGAGTCAGAATAAATTATGCAAAGCAAATGTAGTTTACTGCATTAGGAATCCTTTTTATTTCATTGTACACAGCTTCAGTAATGTTTGGTTGTGAAGCAGTTTATAAGTCTGCAAATAAAATAATATTGCTATACTTGCATAATCTTTACAAGTGACAGCATTCAGTTTGTCAAAGTATTATTTATTTAGCTCTGGGAGGGTGAAGGACATTTATAAAGCTATTCCATTTCACAAACAGGTAAAAAAATACATACATCTGGATGTGCTCTTATTCTCCAGAAGAAGTGGAGCAGTGGTTTTCTATGCTAGTGAAACCATCACACTTCTCCAAACTTTGGTTTGAAGAAGACCTTCAGGAGTTTCAATGGGGACAGAGGACAAGCCCCGAATTCTTCTCCAGCTTGAATTAAAATGCAAATCAGAGACAAGTTCCTTCCTCTTGCCCCTTCCATTCAGTGCAATGGAGAAACATTACTTCACTACTTTGAATAGGAGCATAATTGAGAGGGTGCAGGAACCAAAAAGAAAAAATCTGAATACAGAAGAGGAAGACCATTCTCCCTTGGTTAACTTCATAGGTGGACTTCCCCTCACCAATTTTGCCCAGGCTGCCTCTGAATTTGTACTAGGGAAACATATTTCTTTTACACTGAATGGGAGCAGGGCTGAAGGAAGACTGAGAGGAAAGAAATTCTGACAATTCTTTGAAAGTTTTCCCTCTCCAACTCCTCCTGGAGATTTTCAGACCTCCCTTGGGGAATATTCAGTGAAATGACCTTCCTTATTTTGCCACCCACAAAGTAAGTGGAGAATTTGGGGGAGGGCCATTTTCACTCTGTTCTAGATTTTTTTTTTTAAAATAAGATATTTATTAAGGTTTTCAAAATATTACAAAAGAAAAATAGAAAAAAGAAAAATACAAAATAAAAATAGTTAAAAACAACTCAATCTTTCCATTACTTATTTTTCATTAGCTTATTTCCCGGACCTCCTAGATTTTTAAAGACAATGAGAGCCTTGGTTGGGCTCAGGGGGATAAAAAAGAAGTTTTCTCATCAAAGTTCATCCAAGGTGGGCTTGGGAGATCTTGCCCATCTGTGCCTTTCTTGAAGAAATGCTTCCTAGGACTAGCAGATCACTGGATCCAACTTAGTTCATTTCCCATACTTACTGAGAAGTTCAGTTGCATCCAGCATTGCTATCTGTTCTTTAGAACATGTTTACCCTTAAAGGGATTTTGGCAAACATTTGTAAATGTCAAGTCTCAAGGTTGTTCTACTAGGTGAAAGGGGCAAAGATTTCAAAAGCTATTGATTTCTGCAGCACCCTCCAAAGACACAAAGAGTAACAGGACTTCTTCTCAGTGGCTAAAAAGCTTCCATCAGATTTTGCCCATCACACTAATACAGTGGTGGAAGAAGGGGATGTAGGGGTGCAGTCTGCCCCGGATGTCACCAATGAGGGGTGTGTGACAAAATGAGTTTTTTAAAAATTGGGCTCACAAAATTTTTTGGAATGACATGGTGGCTTAGGCACCTGCAAGTTTCATGCTGCAGCGTGGGATTTGTGTCTGCCTACTGCCTCTCCCTCAGACGCCCTACAGCTGAGGGGGAGGCAGCGGAGAGGCTCCAAGCATTGGAGAGGTTCGCCCCGCCCCCATGGGTGGCTCGACACACCCCTGGCTGCAGGACACGCCCCTGCCCCCTGCACTAGCTAGCTAGGGCAGCTAGCTACGTCACTGCACACATATGCATATGAATCCCCAAAGTAACAGTTCAACAAATAGTCAGGTAAGAAGATAGGGCTCCACACGTGAGGAGATATTGTGTTAAGGGTTTTTTGAACAAAGATTTGCCAGGCTGCGACTTTTCCACATGTGCAGCCCTCCTGAGGCAGGCTTTTCAGCGAGGGACAATGCAGAGCTGATAGGGCCGAGGGCAGTTGCCTATGCTGCTCAACACAGGTGTGAGATCGATGTCCTTGGGGTCAATGATGGACTTCAGAGTGAAGTTCTGTAATATGGTGGTCAAGAACAAGAAGATCTCCATACGGGCCAGACCTTCCCCCACACATATCCGCTTCCCTGCAAAGGAAACTCAAATGTAAGATGCATAACAACCACTTTGGCTGTTACGGAGAAAATAACAATCACGCCAAAGGAGCAAAGGTGCTGCTCCAGAACAGCTCCTGGGAGAGTCACTCTTTCCACCATTTCTTTTGCTTCAGCTGGCCACAGGAAAGGTACAAGGAGTTCTGATGGACCCAGAAGCCTCTGCCCCTCCCTCACAAACTTGGAGCCCTTCCAGTTTAGGCTGCAGGAGGAAGAAGGTTCTCCCTCATTGCCCCGACACCAGCCGATTAGGGGGACGGGAAAGACCTGAGCTGGCCAAGACTGCAGCCAACTGAGGAAGCAGAGATCTTACCTGCTGAGAAAGGCATGAAATAGTCGCTCTTCCTGAAGGTGCCATCTTTGTGCAAGAAATGTCCTGGGTCAAACCTAAAGTACGAGACTGGCTCCATTATTATCAAATAATGGAGGTCTACAAACAAGATAGGAAAATTGGCTTCCAGGTGGAGAAATCAAAATTAGAAACTGAATTGTTAGAACCCAATACCAAGAATTTATCAAGAATGTATAATTTGCTGCTGAAATGGAATACACAAGATGAAACAGTTAAATCGGCTATGATTAAGTGGGCACAGGACATTGGTCATAACATTATGTTTGCTGACTGGGAATGGTTGTGGAACACCGGTATAAAATTTACGGCATGTAATGCCTTAAAGGAAAATATTATGAAAATGATCTATAGGTGGTACATGACCCCAGTCAAGCTAGCAAAAATTTATCATTTGCCTGATAATAAGTGTTGAAAGTGTATAGAAACTGAAGGTACTTTTTATCACCTTTGGTGGACGTGCCCGAAGATTAAGGCTTTCTGGGAAATGATATATAATGAAATGAAAAAGATACTTAAATGTACTTTCCCGAAGAAACCAGAAGCCTTTCTCTTGGGCATTGTCGGCCAATTGGTGTCAAAGAAAGATAGAATCTTTTTTATGTATGCTACGACAGCAGCAAGAATACTCATCGCAAAGTATTGGAAGACACAAGACTTACCCACTCTGGAAGAATGGCAGATGAAAGTGATGGACTATATGACACTGGCTGAGATGACTGGCGGAATCCGCGACCAGGGGAAGGAGACGGCGGAAGAAGAATGGAAGAAATTTAAAATCTATCTTAAGGACTATTATAAACTTGATGAATGTTAGAATGTCGAGGTTTTGAGAAAGAAAGGGTTACAGCGATATAAGATTAGACTGAAGGAAAGATTAAGAAGACATATGTTTGACAGAACTATTTAGAAGTTGCTGGAAAACTTTGGACATTGGGATGCAGAAAGGGGAGGTATGGGGGAGTCCGAGAAAGAAGGTTTATGAAAAAAAGGTCATGAAACTATACGTGTTTGTATGTCTTTTTATATGTTTGTATTGTTTTAAAAAATTTTGTAAAACCAATAAAAATTTATATATATATATAAAAAAAAGAAATGTCCTGGGTCAAATTCTTTGGGGTTTGGAAATTCTTTGCTGTCATGTAGCACAGACATCAGACTTGGATATATGGTAGTGCCCTGCAGAGAGTGCAAAGAAATGGGCTGGATGGCCATGACACCCAACAAAAGCATAAAATTGACACTCACAAAGGAATGGTGTGGGAAGGCACTAACAAAAAGGAAGGTACTTTGTTGATACAGAAGAAGAATGGAGCAGCTTCAGAAGGCAATAGGGTGTTTAAAACGAAGTCCAGGCTTCAAGATGCCCAGCTACGCTTTAGGAGTTAGGCTAAACTACTTCCCTTGCTTGTACATAAGATAAGACGAAAAGCTCTGCTGGATCAGTCCAGTGGCTCCATCTGGTTAGCATCCTGTTTTCATGGTGTCCAACCAAATGCCCATGGGAAGCCCATCAACATAATCTAAACAAGACAGCACTCTCAATTCCTGTGGTTTCCACCCACTGGTATTCAGAAGCATGCTGCCTCTCACCATGGAGGTAGAATATAGCCATCATGGCTAGCAGCCTACTATTACTACATAGAGCCTTGAAAAGAGCTGACCTTTGGAATGACATATTGTCTGAACGGTGTATCTTTCAGTACTGCATGAGGGGCGCTCAGTGGGACAAGAGAGATGAACCTCTGGATCTCATGGATGACCGCATCTGTATAAGGCATTTCCCCACGATCTGCCATGCAAGGACTTCGTGATCAGCCAATAACTCGGTCAATTTCTTCATGCACTTTCTCTGCAATGGGAAGAATGACGTTTAATGCCAGTGCAGGAAACATCATAGAAGCAATTGAAATTCCATGGGAGTGCCTGCCAGCCCCTTCACATTTTGGAGCTTTCAATTGTTTTCTGATGCCATGTTTCTACTAACTCGTCACCACAGGCAAGTTATTGTAGCTCACCTTCAGCAATCCATCTGTAAACAGGGAAACATAGTATAACTGTGATTATTTATATATTAATTTAATTTCTATCCAAAAGGAGCCCAGTGGGACAAAAGCTTTAGGGATGTTATAGGAGCAAGTGATGGTCCAGCTTAGAGAGATTCCTATTGGAGGCACTGTCCTGCAGTGATTCTGATCCTACCTGAGGGCCCTTTGGCCCCTGGCCCTTGTGGTTGTGCCTTTCTCTAAAGCAGTGGTGTCCAAACTTTTTTCAAAGAGGGCCAGAATGGATGAAGTAAACCAAAGTTGTTGACCTTTTTTAAAGGATTTTACCCCAGGAAATAAACTGCCGCTGGGGCCTGATTAAACCAACCAGCAGGCTGCATTAGGTCCCCAAAATGGGCTTTGGACATGCCTGGTCTAAAGGATCTGCAGTGGCTGCCAGTACACTACTGAGCCAAATTCAAGTTGTTACTGTTTGCATATAAATCCTAGGGTTTGCAATATGGTCAGCTATAAGAGCTCATCCACACTTCTGTTTTTGCTGGGATTTCTAGGCATGGGTCTGAGCATTTTGTCCACACACACACACCCCCACTGTTGTCTCCACGAAAGCCTTCTGTTTACTGCTGATGTCAGTCAGCGATGATTAACATTCAGCAATGAACAGTGGGTTTTCCTGGGGAAAGTGGCAGAACAACCACCTCTTGGACCTGTGACACATACATCTGGGAAAGAACTAGAATAATAAGTACTAATAACGTATCTGTTTTACCTTGTATCTCTGGGTATTTGAGGAGGATCGTGAACCCGTATCGCAATGTGGTGCTGGTGGTCTCTGTTCCAGCCACAAACAAGTCAACTGTGCTTATGGCCAAGTTTTCAATGGTGAAATGGGATGCACTATTACCTTTTTCCTGCAGAAACACACAACACAGTCAGTGGAGTCGACTCAATTGTTCTGAGTACAACATAACAAGAATTTAATTGCGCCACTGGGACCAGCTCCCTTCCCAAGACACATCTTATCTCAAGTCTTTTTATAGCTCGTTCCTCTGGACATTCCTTGCCCAGAGGGCTAATCATTAGAAAGAACTTCCCACTTACTGCAGGAACAAGTCAGCAATGGGAAATGAATCTACTCCAATGGGGTGTGGGCAGGAATCTCTTTCCTTGGCATTCCCCACAAGAAGCTGGATGGAAGTCTGCTGGTTGGGAAGCTTCAGGAGTGGCAGGAGAACCCACATGGAGAGTTCTGTGAGTTTTCATGATTACCTGATCCATTTTCATAAGGAAGCAGTCGATAAAATCCCGAGGTGAGCTGGGGTCCAGAGTGGGCTTGTGCTCTTCAACCTCCTCCAAAACAAACTCTCTGAGTGCCAAGTTGTTTTTCAGCACTTTATGGTGGGGCCCAGGGATGCATTTCATCAAAGAAGGAAAGATGTTGTAGAGCTAGAAGAAACACAAGAGACCCATTGGCACCAACCTCAGTCAGGGTTTGTCCACACTTGGGCTTCAGTATAATGTTGGCCACTGTTGCCTTGTGTGCATTTCAACTCTGTGTCCACACACCATCATTTTCACTACCAATGCCTCCCAAATCTATGTAGATGTTCCCCATCTGCATTACTGGGTGGTGCTTCATTGATTGTACTGCATTGTATTATCTTCCCTTCCCCTCAATTAGTGCTTTCCCACCCTCTACCTAATGTTTGTAGAGGTCATATGCAGATTTATACCCACAGGTCTCAGGGCGGTTCACAGACTAAAATCAAAATATAAAACCACAAAATGCATAATCAAAATAAGAACAACAACCCAATTACCCCCCCCCCAAAAAAAACTCCACATGTTAAAAGGTATATACTGAATGAGACCATTGTTCTCTCAAGGTCAGTACTGCCTATGCAGCAGCTCTGCTGGGTATCATTCAGGAGTCCCATTCCTAACTAGGAATGCTACTAGGAATTGACTCTGGGACCCTATATAAATAAGCCAAATGGTGTAAAGCTGAGCTATGGGGTTACATACATATCTCTCAATTTAGTCCCATCTGCTCCTCCTGTTGAAACCAGGCTGTGTACACATCGCTGGCTTAAAATGCAACAAGGCAGGATAGATATGGATTGTGGCTAACGTCATGTATTCACACCTTCTCAAACCAGTGGTGGAAGCACACTGGATGCAGAGGCAATGGCAGTGTATATACATCCCAAGTGATTAGTTCCAGTTATTAACTTGAGCGTGTGGGTTTTAATGGTTAAGCTTTACTTCCTGCTCCACTGGGCTGCTGTTAAGTCAAACCTTGGTTACTAGACCCAGGTGCATTGTGTGCCTTGACTGGATCTCCAAATTAAAAACATAAGAACGTAAGAAGAGACTATTGAATCAGGCCAGTGGCACATCCTGCTGTCACAGTGGCTAACCAGTTACCCATGGCAAGGCTGCAACTAGGACATTAACAGAAATATTAAGAGGCAGAGGCAGTATGGGCCATGAGACGCCTGGAAGAAAGACATTTAAACAGCAGGAAAATGGCCACAGCCAGAGGCAGTATCTACATAAAATAAATATTCCACATGCAAGTAAACTTTAGACTTTGTGGAAAAGAATGCATTTAACCAGATGGCACCTACCTGTCCCCAAGGAGAGCTAAAAACCTGAAAGTTTTCATTCATTAAGCTCATCATGGATTGAAAATTCTTGTCATTATAATCGTATCGTTTCCCAAAGATAATTGCACAAATGACATTGGAGAGAGCGCAACTGAGCAAGTAGGTTGGATCCAAGGGCTTCTCTGGAAGAACAACAAAAAAAATAATTATACAACCCCACTACAGGTTTTAGGCAATAATCTAGTCTGGAATTTCTGAGCTGCCATTTCCTGGCTCCTGGCCTCAGTGGTCAGACAGGGAGCTGCCTTTCTCACAACAATGCTGGAGGCATGGGCATCTTCAGTGGCTATGAGTGGTTTCTTCCAAGGACTTTCCAAGGTGCTTTCCTCCAGCTTCAGCCAATATATCCTTAGATAGGAAAGGGTGACCACAGTGGTGCAGGCCTTGGTGAAGTCTAGACTAAAACTAGGGAATCTAAAGCACTTCAGATGCTGCTAGACTCTAACTTCTGGACCACTGATGACTGTTGGGGCTGAAAGCTGCTGGAATTCAACAATATCTGCGGAGCACTCTTGCAGTTGATAGAGAAGCAGCAGCCGGGCTTTAGTTGGAACTGGTCTGTGTCAGCATATTACACCCCTGCTGAAAGCTATGCATTGTTTGCCATTACATTGACAAGGTAAGTTCAGTGCATTACGGGTGTGTATGAAGCCCTCAGTTACCTAGGACCAGGTGACCTAAGGACCACCTTAGCCCATACACACTGGTCAGATCACTATGAGCATCTGGCGAAGCCTTCCAAATTGCCACACACTCATCACATGTTTGTTTCATATCAATGCAGATATCTATTATATCTATTAAAACTTTGAGCACAATGGCACCTGTGCTTTGGAATGTGGTTCCTATTGAAACCAGCTAGAATTCTGGCATTTCATCACCTGATGAAAATGTTTGTATTTCAGAAGTGTTTTTAGGTAATTTATTTGATTCAGTTTTGGTCACTAGTTCTGTGTTTTACGATTTTAATTTTTTTAATAATTTCCTTGTAACCACTATGATATTTCTTTATGAGTTGGTGGTTAATAATCCGTTGTAATGTACCCCAGAATGTGTTGTGATGTTTAAGGGGGTCTGCTTGATAAGCCTATGTGGATGAGGGGCAGTGGCTACCCACCCTGCGTGTCCTGGAACTTTTCTAGCAGGAACTGTGCTTCCTCCTGGATCCTCTCCTCAATACTTTTCTTTCCCATGCCAAAGTTGCGCAGGGTGGTAAGGGCAAAACGTCGGAGCTGCTTCCACACCTCCCCATTGCTGAATATAATTCCTGGAAAGCAGAAGAGGAAATGGGCATGAAGGAGATGGATGGACTGAAAGAGAGAGCAGAAGAAGCAGGTTGGAAGAGCAGGAGGCTCTTATTCTTGGCTCCAGACCACCTGAAGACTTGGTACTTTGGTGCTTCCTTATTCCATAAGCAGTAGCTGGCCAGTCTTCTGATACATGCCCTTACTGTAAAATATATGTGTTTAATGTGCATAACATGCTATGTTTGTGTGTGTGTTGTGTATGAAATGTAGTGGAGGTTTGCATTTGCAGAATGTCCATTTTTGCAGCTAAAGCTTAAAAAGAGGTTTCAATGTTTCGATAGTTATTATGTTAACTGATAATTCATCTCTTGGAGCCTTGGTCTCTCTCTGAAGCTGCCAGTATAATGAAGAAGCAATAGTTCTTGGACTATATTAACCAGAAAGAACTTAAAGAAAAGTACAACTACATTGCTAGTTGTATAAGTGCAATGTGTTGATTTGTATTTATTTATTTTTTTGGTAACAAATTTAACGATAGCTTGCAGTAACTTTGAAACTCTTTCTTGGTATGGAGAGCTTCTTGATTAACAAGATCCAGGCCAGGGAATTCTGCTCACATAACTCTCACACTTACTGCCCGCACCAGAATTACCCCAGACCATTATTTTTAAAGGCTAGAGACTCATTCAATCCTGCTTTAATTTTTGATGCTTGCTCTAGATGTTTTGATGCTAGCTGTAACCACCTTTCTCCGCTACTGCCCTAGATATTGCTTAAGTACTTTTATGAGGTGGCTCATTTCTCTCTTAAATGGCAATGGCCAATATATAGCTATGCCATTAAAAGGCTGCTAATTATCTATTGCTACTGTCCAGTGGGAACAAGATGCAATGACCTGTCTTTGCAACCTTTTTTGCTTTATTTTCATGAATAGAGGGATTTTCCTGTGTCCCCCCCCCCCCCCCGGTCAACCAGCATAGAATACCTAATCGCTTGTTGGCATCTTCAGCTAATGGCAGGCGTCCCCTGGCAGCAAATTCATCTCCACGGTCGATCAGTGCTTCTTTCACTGCATCATAGCCATGCAGCACCACAACCCGTTCTGCTCCAAAATACATTGTGAACACAGAGCCATACTTCTCACTAAACTGGAAAAAAGATAGAGAAGGACACACATCTAGGTGGGTTTGCAGGTTAGGAGAGGTTCATATAGCTGATGTAGAGCCCCGCTGCCCCCAGACTCACTATGGGCATCTGAACCACATGACTCTTAATAACATACAGAAGAGTTCTGGAGCTAGATCAGGCCAAAGGCCAACTAGTCCACGACTGTTATCACAGTGGCCAACACAGTTCTTCTGGGAAGCTCAAAAACAAGACCTGAGTGCAATAGCACGCAGCGGCGTAGCATGGGTTGTCAGCACCCGGGGCAAGGCAAGTAATTTGCGCCCCCTAACCCGGGGCAAGGCAAGTAATTTGTGCCCCCTAACCCGGGACAAGGCAAGTAATTTGCGCCCCCTAACCTGGGGCAAGGCAAGTAATTTGCGCCCCCTAAGCCCTAACCTGCCGCCGCTGCCAGCTTCTTCTTGCTGCTGCCTGGTCTGGTCTGGTCTGGTGTGGTTCTCTCCCGCGCTCAGCGCTGCGCTGGGCGGCCGCTGCACTGTCCCTCCCCCAGATAGTCCCTCGCTCTCTCTCCGCACTGCACGCCTGGCACCCACCCCCTCCACAGTGGGCGGCGACCCAGCGGCTCGGATCGGATTCGCACAGCCAGCACTGCAGTGAGAGAGAGTGAGTGAGCCAGGTAGGGGCAGAGAGCTGCGAGTGCGAGCGCCCCCCCCCAGATGTTGCGCCCGGTGCGGCCGGCCCCCCCTGCATCCCCACGCTACGCCACTGATAGCACGCTCCCCTCCTGCAGGTCCCTGGAACTGGTGGAGGTTCAGCATAATCGCTAGCAGCTATGGGTAGCTTTATCTTCAATGAATTTTGTCTTAACAAAATTCCACAGTGAATTCCACAGTTTCAATATGCACTGTATGAAGAACTACTATCTTGCATGTGTTGTAAATCTTCCAACACTCAGCTTTAATTGAAGACTCCAAGTTTTAGCATTACAGACCCTTCAAGTGTCCCTATTTTCCAGGGACATCACTGATTTAGAGAAGCCATCACAGGTTGATCACAGAATGTCCTTAGGCTGTCCCTATCTTCACTGGGGAAATGTTGGAGGGTATAGAGTTATCCGATCCCCTCTGAAGGCAATCCTGAATAGGGAAGTGTTTTTTTGTTTAATTTTTAATGTTTTAATTATGTTTTTATATATGTTGGAAGCTGTCCAGAGTGGCTGGGGCAACCCAGTAGGGTGTGTGGGCTATAAATAGTAAAATTATCATTATGGAATGGGATGTCCCTTTTTTCTTTGGAGAAATGTTGGAGGGTATGGCATTATGAGAGGGGGGTAAGAGTGTTTTCCTGTCCACTTTCTCTATACCATAAATATGATTATATGTTATATCTCACGTCACACTCATTTTTCTAAGGGAATTCTTAAAGTACCTTCCAACCACATTCTGGGGGAAATGAAGTAGCAGCTTTTCAAAATAGAAGAAGACTATGAACTCCCCACTGTCCAGCAGAGGCTAAAAATGTTCAGAGGGCAATAATGCCCAAACCATCCATGTGTGGAGGGAGAATTGGACCCGCCCTCGCCCCCTGTCTCTAATAAAGTATGAAAATTTTACTAATGCTTTTTAAAGTTCTTTACTCAGAAGGGGGCTTTATGCCTTTTATTTTAAGGATAAAACAATAAAATGACAATAAAACAACCCCCTTTCTGGAGTTGTGGGACCTGCTCAAAGTCCACCTCTTTTCTGTGGAGCCTTTGCGACAAGTCCCTGCTCCCCATCCCTGCTGATGTAGCCAAGCGCAAGTCCGTGCCACTGAAATCACAGCGATTCTGCTATTCTTTTCCTCTGGTCTGGATGCCTCCCCTCCCTCTCTTGCCTCTCCTCTGTCAAAGTGCAGAGTCTGTTGCCTTAGACTCTGCAAATGTGCCCTGCACACAGATGGTACCATCTATAAATAAACAAACTGACAATGGACTGTCCCCTTCCAAAAGAGTCAGATGGAAAGAGGATTGCAAACAGGTAACGGTAATCAACAGACAACTGTTGAGGAAGGTGCTCATCTTTGGCTTACCTCCTGGAGAACCTGGGCCAGGTTGTTGGTCTTCAGCTGCAGAGCGTTCCCTACGATGGGCAGTGGAGGTGGGCCAGGTGGCAGCTGCTTTGCATTCTCTGGCGTCCTGCTCCTGACTGCAAGGAAAACAAGGCAAGAGATACATATGATCATCAAAATGGTCACTGTCCCTAGAGGCTCCATGGCACCAGCTAAAAGTGACTGAAATGACTCTAGATGAATTAATTTGCTTTCCAATTTTATATACTCTGAGGAGGTCACATAGACATGGATTTTCACCAATAGGAATTCTAGGCTTCTCTGACTAAATGAGATTAGCCATTAAGTAGATCAGGTTGTCCCCTTCATGGATCACTGCCTTGCCGTGGCGAAGGGGCTTGAATAACTCAGAGAAGCTATGAACTATGCTGAGCAGGGCACCCAAGATGAACAGGTCATAGTGGAGAGTTTTGACCAAACGTGATCCACCTGCAGGAGGAACCGGCAAGCCACTCCAGTATCCCTGCCAAGAAAACTCCATGGACAAAGACAACAGGCATATAAAAGTTATGACGCTGGAAGATGAGCCCCTCAGGTCGGAAGGCGTCCAACATGCTACTGAGGAAGAGTTGAGGACAAGTACAAGTAGATTCAGAACTGATGAGATATTTATTAAGGGTTTTTTTAAAATATTACAATAGAAATGGGAAAAAAAAGAAAAATACAAAATAAAAACAGTTAAAAACACACATATTTTCAGTTACTTATTTTCCTTTAGCTTGTTTCCCGGACCTCCTCATACCTCCCTTTTTTGTATTCCACTTCGATTTATTGGTTCAGCAAATCCTTTCCATTAGATTTTAACCCATTTATAACCCTTTTTTTTTTTCATATTCTCTTAAAGCATTACAGCTAGAAACCGCTTAATTACTATCCAACATCCTTCTAAGATTCATTAATTTTACAGTATTTCTGTAAATAGTCTTTAAATTTCTTCCAGTCCTCTTTCACTGACTCTTCTCCCTGGTCTCGGATTCTGCCAGTCATTTCTGGCAAGTTTGGCCTTGGAGATCAAAACGAAGCAGGGCAAAGGCTAATAGAGTTCTGTCAAGAGAACAAGCTGGTCATCACAAACACGCTTTTCCAACAACTCAAGAGACGACTCTACACATGGACATCACCAGATGGGCAGCATCGAAATCAGATTGATTATATTCTCTGCAGCCAAAGATGGAGAAGCTCTATACAGTCAGCAAAAACAAGATCTGGAGCTGACTGTGGCTCAGATCATCAGCTTCTTATAGCAAAATTCAAGCTTAAACAGAAGAAAGTAGGAAAAACCACTGGGCCGGTAAGATACAATCTAAATCAAATCCCTTATGAATACACAGTGGAAGTGAGGAACAGGTTTAAGGACTTAGATTTGCTGGACAGAGTGCCTGAAGAACTATGGATGGAGGCTCGCAACATTATACAGGAGGCAGCAACGAAAACCATCCCAATGAAAAGGAAATGCAAGAAAGCAAAGTGGCTGTCCAACGAGGCCTTACAAATAGCGGGAGAGAGAAGGCAAGCAAAATGCGAGGGAGATAGTGAAAGATACAGGGAAAGGAATGCAGATTTCCAAAAAATAGCAAGGAGAGACAAGAACGAGCAAAGCAAAGAAATAGAGGAAAACAACAGAATGGGAAGAACCAGAGATCTGTTCAAGAAAACTGGAGATATGAAAGAAACATTTCGTACAAAGATTACCATAATAAAGGACAAAAGTGGTAAGGACCTAACAGAAGCAGAAGACATCAAGAAGAGGTGGCAAGAATACACAGAAGAATTATACCAGAAAGATATGGATGGCTCGTACACCCCAGGTAGTGTGGTTGCTGACCTTGAGCCAGACATCCTGGAGAGTGAAGTCAAATGGGCCTTAGAAAGCACTGCAAATAACAAGGCCAGTGGAAGTGATGGTATTCCAGCTGAACTATTTAAAATTTTAAAAGATGATGCTGTTAAGGTGCTACACTCAATATGCCAGCAAGTTTGGAAAACTCAGCAGTAGCCAGAGGATTGGAGAAGATCAGTCTACATCCCAATCCCAAAGAAGGGCAGTGCCAAAGAATGCTCCAACTACTGCACAATTGCACTCATTTCAAACGCTAGCAAGGTTATGCTTAAAATTCTACAGGGAAGGCTCAAGCAGTATGTGGACCGAGAACTCCCAGAAGTGTAAGCTGGATTTAGAAGAGGCAGAGGAACCAGAGACCAAATTGCAAACATGCACTGGATTATGGAGAAAGCTAGAGAGTTCCAGAAAGACATCTACTTCTGCTTCATTGACTATGCAAAAGCCTTTGACTATGTCGACCACAGCAAATTATGGCAAGTTCTTAAAGAAATGGGAGTGCCTGATCACCTTATCTGTCTCCTGAGAAATCTCTATGTGGGACAAGAAGCTACAGTTAGAACTGGATATGGAACAACTGATTGGTTCAAAATTGGGAAAGGAGTACGACAAGGCTGCATATTGTCTCCCTGCTTATTTAACTTATATGCAGAATTCATCATGCAAAAGGCTGGGCTGGATGAATCCCTAGCCGGAATTAAGATTGCTGGAAGAAATATCAACAACCTCAGATATGCAGATGACATAACCTTGATGGCAGAAAGTGAGGAGGAATTAAAGCATGTAACCCGAGGTACCACTGTATAACTACACCATGATGAGCCCTCAGAGGAAGGAGACAGGGCTCTCGTCCACAGAATGAATAGGAGGCTGCATTCTTGCTGCTGCACTTGTGGGTAACCAGTGCTTAGTGTCCAAATGTGAGGTGCATGGGGATCCTCAGGGAGAAAGCATGCATTCTCCTTTATTACTATACAGTGGCACCTCGGGTTACAGATGCTTCAGGTTACAGACACTTCAGGTTACAGACTCCGCTAACCCAGAAGTAGTACCTCGGGTTAAGAACTTTGCTTCAGGATGAGAACAGAAATCATGCTCCGGAGGCGCGGCGGCAGCAGGAGGCCCCATTAGCTAAAGTGATGCTTCAGGTTAAGAACAGTTTCAGGTTAAGAACAGACCTCCGGAACGAATTAAGTACTTAACCCAAGATACCGCTGTACATTATTATTAATACTAATACTATGTTGTTGTTGTTGCCACCCATTCTGCATCTGAGGAAGTATGCCCTAGCAAATCTTACTCCCTTTACAAATAAACACAGTTAAGTCTTTAAATTGCCACAGACCTTCTCCTATTTTTATATGCAACTTAGATAAAAAGAAGCAATGGCAAACTGCTTAAAAGTGTGGGCATGGGAGAGGGTTTTCATCAGCTAATATAAGCTTGTTCAGAGGGGCAGATTGAGACAAAATACTACACTTTAATCCTGTGTGGACGTGGTCTATAAATGTCTGTAAATTCTGGAGTGCTTGCATTGTTACATCATAAGCAGCAGGTCATCCTTAGATTAGATGTGTCAGGGGAATCGGTAGTGAAAGTACAGGTTTGCCACTGATCATACAAACAAATACAAATGCTGTGGGATGGGGGGGATTAAGGGCAATTGGGGCTAGGGAGGAATACAGAGGTTTGGGGGCATGTGAGGAAGGGGGAGGATGCGTAGGGCAGGTGGGGAGACAGGGGGCTGTTTGATTTTGTTGTAAAATTCCAAAAATAAATAACAAAAAGTTGTTTGCATTGCTAATTAAAAGGAAAAGGTTGCGTTTCTGCTATCTCAATGTCATTTTCTAAAACCAAATGTGTTTTAAAAATTGAACCTATACAGCAGAAATACGCACCACTGTGTTCAATGGTGCTTACTCCCAACCATGCACAGAACTGCAGTCATGTGCCATAAATTTAATCGTGTGATTTTATTAGTAATTTGTTTTAAATGTCTGTGTTTTTAAGGTGGAGGGATTTTTTAAAGCAATGTGTTACAAAAGGAAGATATTTAAATCCCAGTGGCCTGACTCTGGATTTTATTATGGAGCTGTCATTGATGCACTACACAGTTAGGAATAGCCCTCAAATGTTGCTGGGAACTGCAAATGGGGAGGAGAGCACTGTAGCGCTCAGTTGCTCCTTGAGGGCTTCTCATAGGCATCTGGTTGGCCACAGGGAGAGCAGGATAATGGACTAGATAGGCCTTTGACCTGCTCCAGCAGAGTTCTCTTTTGTTCTCTCTCCTTCTGAGAGCAGCCATTCAAACCACCCTAAAAAGCAACCTACTGTGCATGCTCCTGCAGCTATCTCTTGGAAGAGAAGGGGGAACAATAACTGCCACATCTTACTCTAGTAAATGAAGGTGTGCTGGATTGCTACTAATACAATGAATGGCAGTAGCTTGGGTTACATTAGAAACAAAGGCTAAGCTCCGAAGTGCATAAGCAATGCCTGGTAGAAACTAGAAGGAGCTTAGGATTTCAGGGGGTGAAGGTATCAGTGGCCTGCAAAGCAACTCATTCCTCCTGAAGCCTTGCAGAGTCAGAATAAATTATGCAAAGCAAATGTAGTTTACTGCATTAGGAATCCTTTTTATTTTACTGAATACAGCAGTAATATTTGGTTGTAAAGCAGTTTATAAATCTGCAAATAAAATTGCTATACTTGCAATATCTTTACAAGTGACAGCATTCAGTTTGTCAAAGTATTATTTATTTAGCTCTGGGAGGGTGAAGTACATCTATAAAGTCATTCCATTTCACAAACAGGTAAAAAAACACATACATCTGGATGTGTTCTTATTCTCCAGAAGAAGTGGAGCAGTCGTTTTCTATGCAAGTGAAACCAGCACACTTCTCCAAACTTTGGCTTGGAGAAGACCTTCAGGAGTTTCAATGGGGACAGAGGACAAGCATTTCAAGCCCCGAATTCTTCTCCAGCTTGAATTAAAATCAGAGACAAGTTCCTTCCTCTTGCCCCTTCCATTCAGTGCAATGGAGAAACATTACTTCACTACTTTGAATAGGAGCTAATTGAGAGGGTGCAGGAACCAAAAAGAAAAATTCTGAAGACAGAAGAGGAAGACCATTCTTCCTTGGTTAACTTCATAGGTGGACTTCCCCTCACCAATTTTGCCCAGGCTGCCTCTGAATTTGTACTAGGGAAACATTTTTCTGTTACACTGAATGGGAGCAGGGCTGAAGGAAGACTGAGAGGAAAGAAATTCTGACAATTCTCTGAAAGTTTTCCCTCACCAACTCCTCCTGGAGATTTTCAGTCCTCCCTCGGAGAATATTCAGTGAAATGACTGTGGCAATCACACTGGGTTCCCGGACGTTTGACGATCTATTGATCCCTGCACCACCACTGTGCTTGCTTCCCTGCTGCCACCAACCCATTACTCTCGGGTACACACTGAGTCCAGACAGTTGTTAAAATTAAATCAAATAAACAAGTTTATTTTGTAAGCATTAACAAATATGGTTTCTCAGTTAATTTTCTTGTCAGTTTCTTAATCTTAGTTTCTTTACCGGCCTATACCTTTCTAATACCTTCTAACTGATTATCCCAACTGTTTAACTGACTCCTCTTAACTGATTCTCTCACGTTCTCACATCAAACTAGCCCAAACCACAGACTTATCCTCCCTCTCCCTTCTCTAACTCTCAACTGACTTCTTAACAACTCTAACACTAACTTCTCCCCTTGGGTTCCTATAGGTTAGTCATTTTACAATTAGTTAACCCTTTCCTTATGAACCCAGTATGATGTCACACACCTAGGAGGGCAAACGCCACAATGACCTTCCTTATTTTGCCACCCACAAAGTAAGTGGAGAATTTGAGGGAGAGCTATTTTCTCAGTTCTAGATTTTTAAAGACAGTGAGAGCCTCAGTTGGGCTCAGGAGGAAAAAAATAGTTTTCTTATCCTGGAAGATCTTGGATGATTTCCAAGTTCATCCAAGGTAGGCTTGGGAGATCTTGCCCATCTATGCTCTGTGCCTATCTTGAAGATATGCTTCCTAGGACTAGTAGATTTCTGGATCCAACTTAGTTCATTTCCCATACAGTGGTACCTCGCAAGATGAAAAACTCGCAAGACGAAAAACTCGCAAGACGAAAGAGTTTTTTGTTTTTTTGAGTTGCTTCGCAAGACGAATTTCCCTATGGGCTTGCTTTGCAAGACGAAAAACGAAAACGTCTTGCAAGTTTGTTTTGATTGCAATGATTTTCAATGCATTCCTATGGGAAATCGTGCTTCGCAAGACGAAAAATTCGCAAGACGAAAAAACTCACAGAACGAATTAATTTCGTCTTGCGAGGCACCACTGTACTTACTCAGACGTTCAGTTGCATCCAGTATTGCTATCTGTTCTTTAGAACATGGTTACCCTTAAAGGAATTATTGGCAAACATTTGTAAATGTCAAGTCTCAAGGATGTTCTACTAGTTGAAAGGGGTAAAGATTTTAAAAGCTATTGATTTCTGCAGCACCCTCCAAAGACTTTCCTTCTTAGCTCAGGCTGAAAGTGAAAGACGTTTTGTTCTAGGACCGGGAAACTCCAAACTGAGTTTATTGGAATATCTTTCCAAATAAAATTGTCTGCCTGTGCTTTATTATTAGCATTGACATACCTGCCAATCTCAGTGTACAGATCTATAGAAGGGTTACCAAAAAAGCTTATGTTGTCACTCAGTTAAACAACTTTGCTGTATCTCAGGTACGACATGCGAGGGAATGAAAAGGTCATCTCAGACAGGGGTCTCAACCCACCCAGCTTCTACAGCCTGCAGCACTTCAACCCACCAAGTCAAGGTTGGAGATTTTGTTGCTGGACTGCAGCTCCCATTATCTCCAGCCACCTATCCAATGAAATGGGATTATGGGAGTTGTCCCAACTGAGCCCTCATGGCAAGAATGGGGAACCTGCAGCCCTTCAGATATTCCTGGACTCCAGCCCCCATCTGCCCCAGCCAACATCAGGGGTGATGGGCGCAAGACTCCAACCACCATTGAGGGTCACCAGTTCCTCAGTGGTTGACTCAGTTCCTTCCACTCTGATTGGCTTCATTTAGCCCAAAGAGTAACAAGACTCGGTGGCTAAAAAGCTTACATCTTGGCAGATTTTGCCCATCACACATATACAGTGGCGGAGGAAGGGGGTGGGGGGGTACAGTCTGCCCCGGATGTCATCATTGAGGGGTGTGTGACAAAATGAGTTTTTAAAAAATTGGGCTCATGAAATTTTTTGGAGTGACATGGTGGTTTAGGCACCTGCAAGTTTCGCACTGCAGCGTGGGATTTCTGTCTGCCTCTCCCTCAGACGCCCTACAGCTGAGGGGGAGGCAGCGAAGAGGCTCCAAGCATCGGAGAGGCTTGCCCCACCCCCATGGGTCGCTCAACACAACCCTGGCTGCAGGACATGCCCCCGCACCAGTCACTCCAGCGGCTAGCTACGCCGCTGCACACATATGCATATGAAGGGGCAAGAAAGATAAGAATGGGATTTTTGTGTGTGACTAATTTCTAAATGCTGCTATTTGTCCATTGCAATAATGTCTTCAATGTGAAATAGTCTCTAGCATGATCCCCAAAGTAACATTTCAACAACTAGTCAGGTAAGAAGATAGGGCTCCACACGTGAGGAGATATTGTGTTAAGGGTTTTTTGAACAAAGATTTGCCGGGCTGCGACTTTTCCACATGTGCAGCCCTCCTGAGGCAGGCTTTTCAGCGAGGGACAATGCAGAGCTGATAGGGCCGAGGGCAGTTGCCTATGCTGCTCAACACAGGTGTGAGATCGATGTCCTTGGGGTCAATGATGGACTTCAGAGTGAAGTTCTGTAATATGGTGGTCAAGAACAAGAAGATCTCCATACGGGCCAGACCTTCCCCCACACATATCCGCTTCCCTGCAAAGGAAACCCAAAGTGTAAGATGCATAACAACCACTTTGGCTGTTACGGAGAAAATAACAATCATGCCAAAGGAGCGAAGGTGCTGCTCCAGAACAGCTCCTGGGAGAGTCACTCTTTCCACCATTTCTTTTGCTTCAGCTGGTCACAGGAAAGGTACAAGGAGTTCTGATGGACCCAGAAGCCTCTGCCCCTCTCTCACAATCTGGGAGCCCTTCCAGTTTAGGCTACAGGAGGAAGGAGGTTCCCCCTCATTGCCCCGACACCAGCCGATTAGTGAGACGGGAAAGACCTGAGCTGGCCAAGACCGCAGCCAACTGAGGAAGCAGAGATCTTACCTGCTGAGAAAGGCATGAAATAGTCGCTCTTCCTGAAGGTGCCATCTTTGTGCAAGAAATGTCCTGGGTCAAATTCTTTGGGGTTTGGAAATTCTTTGCTGTCATGCAGCACAGACGTCAGAATAGGATATATGGTAGTACCCTGCAGAGAGTGCAAAGAAATGGGCTGGATGGCCATGACACCCAACGAAAGCATAAAATTGACTCTCACAAAGGAATGGTGTGGGAAGGCACTAACAGGAAGGAAGGTACTTTGTTGATACAGAGAAGAATGGGGCAGCGTCAGAAGACAATAGGGTGTTTAAAATGAAGTGCAGGCCTGAAGATGCCCAGCTACACTTTAGGAGTTGGGCTAAACTACTTCCCTTGCCTTGATGTATGGAAGTGAGAGCTGGACCATAAAGAAGGCTGATCGCCAAAGAATTGATGCTTTTGAATTATGGTGCTGGAGGAGACTCTTGAGAGTCCCATGGACTGCAAGAAGATCAAACGCATCCATTCTTAAGGAAATCAGCCCTGAGTGGTCACTGGAAGGACAGATCGTGAAGCTAAGGCTCCAATACTTTGGCCACCTCATGAGAAGAGAAGACTCCCTGGAAAAGACCCTGATGTTGAGAAAGATGGAGGGCACAAGGAGAAGGGGACGACAGAGGACGAGATGGTTGGATGGTGTTCTCGAAGCCACAAACATGAGTCTGACCAAACTGCGGGAGGCAGCGGAAGACAGGAGTGCCTGGCGTGCTGTGGTCCATGGGGTCACGAAGAGTCGGACACGACTAAACGACTAAACAACAACACTTCCCTTGCTTGTAGATAAGAAGAGAAGAAAAGCTCTGCTGGATCAGTCCAGTGGCCCCATCTGGTCCAGCATCCTGTTTTCATGGTGTCCAACCAAATGCCCATGGGAAGCCCTTCAACATAATCTAAACAAGACAGCACTCTCAATTCCTGTGGTTTCCACCCACTGGTATTCAGAAGTATGCTGCCTCTCGCCATGGAGGTAGAATATAGCCATCATGGCTAGCAGCCTACTATTACTACTCAGAGCCTTGAAAAGAGCTGACCTTTGGAATGACATATTGTCTGAACGGTGTGTCTTTGAGTACTGCATGAGGGACGCTCAGTGGGATGAGAGAGATGAACCTCTGGATCTCATGGATGACAGCATCTGTGTAAGGCATTGCCCCACGATCTGCCATGCAAGGACTTCGTGATCGGCCAATAACTCGGTCAATTTCTTCATGCACTTTGTCTGTAATGGGAAGAATGAGGTTTAACACCAGTGCAGGAAACATCATAGAAGCAACTGAAATTCCATGGGAGTGCCTGCCAGCCCCTGCACATTTTGGAGCTTTCAATTGTTTTCTGATACCAACTTTCTGTTGACTCATCACATTAACTCAGACAAATTATTGTAGCTCACCTTCAGTAATCCATCTGTAAACAGGGAAACATAGTATAACTGCAATTATTTATATATTAATTCAATTTCTATCCAAAAGGAGCCCAGAGGGACAAAGGCCTCCTCTTTAGGGAAGTTTTAGGAGCAAGTGATGGTCCAGCTTAGAGGGATTCCTATTGGAGGCACTGTCCTGCAGTGATTCTGATCCTACCTGAGGGCCTTTTGACCCCTGGCCCTTGTGGTTGTGCCTTTGTGGGCTACCCTTCAGGCTGGCACAGAAAGTGCAGCTGGTGCAGGATGTGATGCCTTAGTCTAAAGGATCTGCACTGGCTGCCACTATACTACTGGGCCAAGTTCAAGTTGTTACTGTTTGTATATAAAATCCTAGGGTTTACAATATGGTCAGCTATAAGAGCTCATCCACACGTCTGTTTTTGCTGGGATTTCTAGGCATGGGTATGAGCATTTGGTCCCGTCCCCCGTCCCCCCCGTTTTCTCCAGGAAAGCCTTCTGTTTACTGCTGATGTCAGTCAGCGATGGTTAACATTCAGGAATGAACAGTGGGTTTTCCTGGGGAAAGTGGCAGAACAACAACCTCTTGGACCTGTGACACATAAATTGAGGAGAGAACTAGAATAATAAATACTAACATCGCATCCATTTTACCTTGTATCTTTGGGTATTTGAGGAGGATCATGAACCCGTATCGCAGTGTGGTGCTGGTGGTCTCTGTTCCAGCCACAAACAAATCAACTGTGCTTATGGCCAAGTTTTCAATGGTGAAATGGGATGCACTATTACCTTTTTCCTGCAGAAACACACAACACAGTCAGTGGAGTCAACTCAATTGTTCTGAGTACAACATAACAAGAATTTAACTGTGCCACTGGGAACAGCTCCCGTCCCAAGATACAACATCTTATCTCAAGTCCTTTTACAGCTCATTCCTCTTGACATTCCTTGCCCAGAGGGCTAATCATTAGAAAGAACTTCCCATTTACTGCAAGAACAGGTCAGCAATGGGAAATGAATCTACTCCAATGGGGTGTGGGCAGGAATCTCTTTCCTTGGCATTCCCCACAAGAAGCTGGATGGAAGTCTGCTGGTTGGGAAGCTTCAGGAGTGGCAGGAGAACCCACATGGAGAGGTCTGTGAGTTTTCATGATTACCTGATCCATTTTCATAAGGAAGCAGTCGAGAAAATCCCGAGGTGAGCTGGGGTCCAGAGTGGCCTTGTGCTCTTCAACCTCCTCCAAAACAAACTGTCTGGCTGCCAAGTTGTTTTTCAGCACTTTATGGTGGGGCCCAGGGATGCATTTCATCAAAGAAGGAAAGAGGTTGTAGAGCTAGAAGAAACACAAGAGACCCATTGGCACCAACCTCAGTCAGGGTTTGTCCAAACTCGGGCTTCAGTATAATGTTGGCCACTGTTGCCTTGTGTTCATGTCAACTCTGTTGTCCACACACCAGCATTTTCACTACCAATGCTTCCCAAATCTATGTAGATGTTCCCCTTCAGTTGTCTTATATCATTATTTTTTTATTATTGTTTATTGAATTTATACCCACAGGTCCTAGGGTGGTTCGCAGACTAAAATAAAAATATAGAACCACAAAATGCATAATCAAAATAAAAACAACCCAATTACCCACCCCCCCAATCCACATGTTAAAAGGTATATACTGAATGAGACCATTGGTCTCTCAAGGTCAGTAGTGCCTATGCTAGCAGCTCTGCTGGGTTTCATTCAGGAGTCCCATCCCTAACCAGGGATGCTACTAGGAATTGACTCTGGAACCCTATATAAACAAGCCAAATGCTCTAAAACTGAGCTATGGGATTACATACATATCTCTAAATGTAGTCCCATCTGTTTCTCCTACTGAAACCAGTCCGTGTACACATCCCTGGCTTAAAATTCAGCAAGGCGCAACTTTTCATAAGAAATGGCAGGTTAGATATCGATTGTGACTAACATCATGTATTCACACTTTCTCAAACCATTAGTGGAAGCACATTGGATGCAGAGGCAATGGCAGTGTATATACATCCCAAGTGATTAGTTCCAGTTACAGTATTGAGCCTGTGGGTTTTACTCGTTAAGCTTTACTTCCTATTCCACCGGGCTGCTGTTGAGTTAAGTCAAGCCTTGGTTATTAGACCCAGGTATTGGTATTGGCTCTCCAAATTAAAAACATAAGAAGAGCCTATTGAATCAGGCCAGTGGCCCATTGTGCTGTCACAGTGGCTAACCAGTTGCTCATGGCAAACCTGCAACTAGGACATTAACAGAAATATTAAGAGGCAGAGGCAGTATGGGCCATGAGAAGCCTGGAAGAAAGACATTTAAACAGCAGGAAAATTTAGACTTTGTGGGAAAGGGCCTTTAAAAAGATGGCACCTACCTGTCCCCAAGAAGAGCTTAAAACCTGAAAGTTTTCATTCATTAAGCTCATCATGGATAGGAACTTCTTGTCATTATAATCGTATCGTTTCCCAAAGACAATTGCACAAATGACATTGGAGAGAGCGCAACTGAGCAAGTAGGTTGGATCCAAGGGCTTCTCTGGAAGGACAACAAAAAAATAATTATACAACCCCACTACAGGTTTTAGGCAATAATCTAGTCTGGAATTTCTGAGCTGCCATTTCCTGGCTCCAGGCCTCAGTGGTCAGACAGGAAGCTGCCTTTCTCACAACAATTCTGAAGGCATGGGCATCTTCAGTGGCTATGAGTGATTTCTTCCAAGGACTTTCCAAAGTGCTTTCTTCCAGCTTCAGCTAATATATCCTTAGATAGGAAAGGGTGACCACAGTGGAGCAGGCCTGGGTGAACTCTAGACTAAAACTAAGGAATCCAAAGCACTTCAGATGCTGCTATACTGTAACTTCTGGACCACTGATGACTGTTGGGGCTGAAAGCAGCTGGAAATCAACAATATCTGCAGAGCACTCTGCTTCAGGTTAAGAACTTTGCTTCAGGATAAGAACAGAAATTCTGCTCTGGCAGTGCGGTGGCAGCGGGAGGCCCCTTAGCTAAAGTGGTGCTTAAGAAAAGTTTCAGGTTAAGTACGGACCTCCGGAACGAATTAAGTACTTAACCTGAGGTACCACTGTATTTCACAAGTGTTTTTAGGCAATTTATTTCATTCAGTGTTGGTCACTAGTTCTGTGTTTTACGATTTTAATTTTTTAATGATTTCCTTGTACCTACCATGCTATTTCTTTATGAGTTGGTGGTTAATAATCTGTTGTAATGTACCCCAGCATCTGTTGTGATGTTCAAGGGGGTCTGCTTGATAAGCCTATGTGGATGAGGGGCAGTGGCTACCCACCCTGAGTGTCCTGGAGCTTTTCTAGCAGGAACTGTGCTTCCTCCTGGATCCTCTCCTCAATACTTTTCTTTCCCATGCCAAAGTTGCGCAGGGTGGTAAGGGCAAAACGTCGGAGCTGCTTCCACACCTCCCCATTGCTGAATATAATTCCTGGAAAGCAGAAGAGGAAATGGGCATGAAGGAGATGGATGGACTGAAAGGGAGAGCAGAAGAAGCAGGTTGGAAGAGCAGGAGCCTCAATGTTTCGATATTTATGTTAACTGATAATTTATCTCTTGGAGCCTGGGTCTCTCTCTGAAGCTGCCAGTATAATGAAGAAGCAATAGTTCATGGACTATATTAACCAAAAAGAACTTTAAAAAAACTGGTTACAGATAGGTAGCCGTGTTGGTCTGCCATAGTCAAAATAAAAAAATCCTTCCAGTAGCACCTTTAAGACCAACTGGACTACATTGCTAATTGTTTAAGTGCAATGTGTTGATTTGTATTTATTTATTTTCTTGGTAACAAATTTTAAGATAGCTTAGAGTAACTTTGAAACTCTTTCTTGGTGTGGAGAGTTTATTGATTCACAAGATCCAGGCCAGGGAATTCTGCTCACATAACTCTCACACTTACTGCCCACACCAGAATTACCTCAGACCATTATTTTTAAAGGCTAGAGACTCATTCAATCCTGCTTTAATTTTTGGTGCTTTCTCTAGACCAGAGGCGGAGCTAGCTGCTTCGGCACCTAGAGCGGCCTGCGTGGTCAGGGGTAAGCACCCGTGGGTGTAAGGCAGCGTGCGGCGGCGGCGGGAGCGTCCCGGGGGGTGCGGGCGGCAACACACATCCCAGGGGGGCGCCACCTGTTGCTTTATTTTCATGAATAGAGGGATTTTCCTGTCCGTCCCCCCCGGTCAACCAGCAAAGAATACCTAATCCCTTGTTGACATCATCAGCTAATGGCAGGTGTCCCCTGGCAGCAAATTCATCTCCACGGTCGATCAGTGCTTCTTTCACTGCATCATAGCCATGCAGCACCACAACCCGTTCTGCTCCAAAATACATTGTGAACACAGAGCCATACTTCTCACCAAACTGGAAAAAAGATAGAGAAGGACACACATCTAGGTGGGTTTGCGGGTTAGGAGAGGTTCATATAGCTGATGTAGAGCCCCGCTGCCCCCAGACTCACTATGGGCATCTGAACCACATGACTCTTAATAACATACAGAAGTGTTCTGCAGCTAGATCAGGCTGAAGGCCAACTAGTCCACGACTGTTATCACAGTGGCCCACACAGTTCTTCTGGGAAGCTCAAAAACAAGACCTGAGTGCAATAGCACGCTCCCCTCCTGCAGGTCCCTGGAACTGGTGGAGGTTCAGCATCATCACTAGCAGCTATGGGTAGCTTTATCTTCAATGAATTTTGTCTGAACATTTCTTTTAAATCATCCAAGTTGGAGGCTATCATCGCTACTTCTTTGGGAGTAAATTCCACAGTTTCAATATGCACTGTATGAAGAACTACTATCCTGCGTGTGTTGTAAATCTTCCAACATTCAGCTTTAACTGAAGGCTCCAAGTTTTAGCATTACAGACCCTTCATGTGTCCCTATTTTCCAGGGACATCCCTGATTTAGAGAAGCCATCCCAGTTTGATCACAGAATGTCCTTAGGCTGTCCCTATTTTCATTGGAGAAATGTTGGAGGGTATGGCATTATGAGAGGGGGGTAAAAGTGTTTTCCCATCCACTTTCTCTATATCGTGAATATGATTATACTGCTCTGTTATGTCCCCCTCACACTCATTTTTCTAAGGGAATTCTTACAGTACCTTCCCACTGAGCACATTCTGGGGAAAATAAAGGAGCAGCTTTTCAAAATACAAGAAGACTATGAACTCCCCACTGTCCAGCAGAGGCTAAAAATGTTCAGAGGGCAATAATGCCCAAACCATCCATGTGTGGAGGAAGAACTGGACCCGCCCCCGCCCCCTGTCTCTAATATAGTATGAAAACTGCACTATTGCTTTTTAAAGTTCGTTACTCAGAAGGGGGTTTTATGGCTTTTATTTTAAGCATGACAATAAAATGACAATAAAACAACCCCCTTTCTGGAGTTGTGGGACCTGCTCAAAGTCCACCTCTTTTCTGTGGAGCCTTTGCGACAAGTCCCTGCTCCCCATGCCTGCTGATGTAGCCAAGCGCAAGTCCGTGCCACTGACATCACAGCGATTCTGCTATTCTTTTCCTCTGGTCTGGATGCCTCCCCTCCCTCTCTTGCCTCTCCTCTGTCAAAGTGCAGAGTCTGTTGCCTTAGACTCTGCAAATGTGCCCTGCACACAGATGGTACCATCTATAAATAAACAAACTGACAATGGACTGTCCCCTTCCAAAAGAGTCAAATGGAAAGAGGCTTGCAAACAGGTAACGGTCATAAACAGACAGCTGTTGAGGAAGGTGCTCATCTTTGGCTTACCTCCTGGAGAACCTGGGCCAGGTTGTTGGTCTTCAGCTGCAGAGCGTTCCCTACGATGGGCAGTGGAGGTGGGCCAGGTGGCAGCTGCTTTGCATTCTCTGGCGTCCTGCTCCTGACTGCAAGGAAAACAAGGCAAGAGATACATATGATCATCAAAATGGTCACTGTCCCTAGAGGCTCCATGGCACCAGCTAACAGTGACTGAAATGACTCTAGATGAATTAATTTGCTTTCCAATTTTATATACTCTGAGGAGGTCACATATACATGGACTTTCACCAATAGGAATTCTAGGTATCTCTGAGTAAATGAGATCAGCCATTAAGTAGATAAGGTTGTATAATCAAGAAATGAACTTTTCTGAACTTAAGTCTGTATCCTTTTTTTTCATTGATTAGTAAGGCAATGATATCGGCATTACAGCGCACAAGGTCTGTGATGTAAGACAACCAGGGGTTCAGGGTTTTTTCTGCCAAACATTGTAATGTAGCCTTGAGGCAAATGGTTCTGCTTCTAAGGTGCTTTCAGGACCAGGTTCCTGCAGGAGAGCTTCTTGTATACTCTGAGTGCTTGGCTGGAGGTTTCTTGCACCTCAGATGCCCACAAATGTTAAATAAAATTGAAATAAACTTGAAGGCAGGTCCATAATGGAGCTCAGCCGTAGCACAAATACATCCCTGTTAGGAGACCTTGCAGTTTGGGTGAATTAGACTGAGAAGTTTACACACAGTTTCTGGATTTCTACTGCTTTATTCATGCAGGAACAAAATTATCTTGGCAAGAACTATTTACAGGATGAGTAGAGATAAAAAGAGAGAGCTATAGCAGGCATCTTATCAGGAGAGAACAACAAAATGGTTCAGCTTTTACAGGTGGAGTTAACTTAGAAAAAGACTACGAGCAAATGCTGGCTTGCTTGCTGCACAAACAGTGCTCTTGTGTGGTTTAAAGTAATACATGCATTAGCTAGAGGTTCAGGAGAAGGAAGTTTATTTGTTTCCCCCAACAATCCCATCTAGCACTACCCACTAATGTGGGCAGGACACACCAAGATAGATTTTGGAGACATAAACCTGGAAGTGCTTATGTACTGACAAGACACACCATCATCGAAACAATGTGCCCTAGTGAGGACAAAACCATGGTCACTAGTGCACATGCTGAAACAGAACATTAACTTATACCAATGTTAAATTGTCTTTCAAACTGACTTGTCAGTTCAGTTTGCATAAACTTATTTGAACTCGTGGTTCAGTTCATAAACCAAAGTGCACCAGATGTTTTTGCCAACAACTGTTGCTGCTCTGTGTGTTTTGAGTCAATCTCCTGTCAGTGCAGTTCACAGAAGTTCCGCCCGTTCTAGCCACAGCTGGGACACTTTATGGCTGCTCTGTAGAGAGAGGCCAACTCAGTTCACCAGAGTTCAGATTGCATAAACTGAGTTTCTTTGCCAGAGCAACTGGTGAGGTGGTACAGGGTCTGCCTGACAAGCACATGATCCCAGGTTCAAGACCCATTATCTCTCGGTAGGGTCCTGAAGAGCCCTGTGACTCGGGATAAGCCAGCTTCTTACATTCCTGTGTCAGTGCAAGGCACCATGATCTGATTAATATAAAGGCAGTACAGTGGTACCTCGAGTTAAGTACTTAATGCGTTCCGGAGATCCGTTCTTAACCTGAAACCGTTCTTAACCTGAAGCACCACTTTAGCTAATGGGGCCTCCTGTTGCTGCTGGAGCCCAATTTCTGTTCTCATCCTGAAGCAAAGTTCTTAAACCGAGGTAATATTTCTGGGTTAGCACCATAAGGTCCCATGGCAGGTTACGCAATCAAAAATTTCAATATTAAGCAGTATAATGTTGTACCCAATTTACACCGCTTGATTCTATTTGTTGTCCTCACATGTGCAGGAGCCACACCACGGGATAGCCAGGCATCAAGTAGCCTCTGTGTGGTCATGGCTTGTCCTGTTGCAGAAGGAGAAGCCCATAGATTGGCCTATTCTCTAGCACCCATTCATCTGCACCTATCTAGCGTCAGTCAGCATGAGGTTCCAATTATTTTTATTCAATCAATTCCATTGATGAACTACTTCCTAAAACACCTCAAAGCAATTTAACAACAACAAACAATCAACAAGAATATATATATATATATATATATATATATATATATATATATGCATATATTTTATATGGGAAAACAATTCATATTAAGTAGGCTCCTGGCTTTCGTCTGCTATTCTTAAACTTTAAAAAAGAGGATGTCTTTGCCTTTGGAGAGCTGAGGGTTGAGGCTCCAGATATAGTGCTCTGATGATTGAAGGAGGATTGTACCACTCTGCCTTTCTGTTTTCTTTTTGTTTTGTCTTCCTAGATCCTCTTCTTCTGTTGTCTTCCCTTCTTCTGGCTGTCTACCACAGACACCAATCACTAATCAACGTGGACTGAAGCAGATTGACTGGCACCCAGCCATAAATTCACTCCTGCTCCCCACCACCCAGTAGTCTTAACTCCATCCAACCACATTATCCAAATTATTCTAAACCTGCACTCACCAATTGAATATGTGCCTATTATCCTTACTTTGCATACTGAGAATTGTAACTCATAGCTGTCAAAGTTCCACAATACAGTTAAGCTAATTTTCACCAGACCAGATGGGAAACTTCCCTGTTCCATTATGGTACAAAGGTCAAAACGCAATACTGATTAAAACACATTACACTGGCTAGGCGTTGTTAATATGTGATAAGAAATTAAGGTTTTTAACTTATAAAACACGACAATGCAAAAAAGCCCAAGGGAATGTCTCCAAATCTTAAACCCTACAAGAGAGGAAGAAATTCTTCAACTCCTAAATAAACCCAAGAAGAACAGGAGGGTATAGGCTTCAGCCTCCATAACTATTCCATTTATTTTCTTAACAAGATCTGTTTGCAACTTTCCCAGAGCCCCAAACCTCAAATCTGTTACAGAATGATTTTGTTCCAGGAAGTGAATGGGTTTCTTGTACCACAGATTCCATCCTATTGTTGCACACCATCCCATCCCTTCCACCAGACAACTCCTCACCCAGCATGCTGACGTTTCAACTTCAGCTATCAATGATTGAAACCTAACTGTTGAGAAGCTGTACTGGGGAAGGGGGTGGGGAGAACAGAAACCAAGGCAGAGCAGAGAAGCCCAGCAAAAATGGGCTTATTCACAGTAAAGGAGAACAGATGCCCCCAAAACCAACTAGGGAAAGAGTGGTCTGCAGTACCCAGTGGCCTCCCAGCTCCTGTTCTTTGGAGTCTGGGACTGTTCCCTTCATATTATATAGTTCCCTCCCCCCCTTTTTAAATCCCACCTTCTTACAGTGAGCTGAAGGTGAGGCATATGGTCTCCCCATTATATCCTCACAAGGCTGAGATACTGTCACTAGGTGCAAGGTCAACTTGTGAATTATGTGGTTGAGGGGGGATCTGAGCTCTGCTCCCCCAGGTCCTACATCCACCGCACCAATCTGGTATATGTATTAAATGCATTCCTGTACAGTAAATGGTTAAAAAATATTGAGGTTGAGTGAAGTCCAGCACCAACAAAAACAGAAATAAACTTACTAAATACTAATCTTATTGTTCCATATGTACTCTATCACCAAAAGTACATCCTAAAATATCATTTTACTCTAAAAAAATCAAGTAAATCTTTACCTAATACTTTCTTAATTACATCAATGTAAATAAATAAATAGCAGTACTGTAAATAAATTATAGCATTTTGTATCAAAATTGTACTTATCTTGGTTGGCTTTTCCATATTTCAGTTCTTTGTCAGCGACTTGACAGCTATGATTCAAAATGTGGCATAAAAAGAACATTATCCTACTTACCTTGCATACATACATGCATGCATGTATGTACCAGTATTTATTAGATTCCTTATTCACCCATTACCACAAGCTCCCGGGTCAGGTTACAACAATCAAATATATAATGCTAAAACAAATAAAGCATTTACAATCCAGGAGGTTTGCAGACAAGCAATATTTCCCTGCAATATTTGGGAAATGAAAAAAAGTGCATTTAATTTACATTACTTATGCTCCTTATGATAGAATAAAAACAAGATGGGTTTTAAAAAACTCTGCAATACTGTGTGTCTTAGTTTTCCCCAAGTGAAATGGGTGTATGGGACAATTGTTCGTGGAGCTTACCTTCATCCACTTTGCCACATTCAGCACCCCTTCATAATCCCATTCTTCTTACAAATTGTTTTTTTTTTTAAAGAATTTTTATTAAAGTTTTAAACAACAAAACAAGAAAAACAACTCACACACAAAAAAATACAAAACTTAACAATAAAAACACAAAAAACAACAATTAAAAACAAACTCTCTTTTTCATTTCCAATTTTAAATTACTTATTTTCTAGACTTCCTCATACCTCCCTCTTTTGTATTCCAGTCCACATTATTTGTCCAGCAGTTTCTTTTCCACTTTTTTAATCCCAATCTTTAATTTAATAAAATGTTAAAATATATAACATCAACTTTTTTTTTAAACCTAATCCTTAATCTTAATATCTTAATATCATATAACTTTAAAGTTTTCCCTTTTAATATCAAATTTCCATTTCTTTAAACATCTTTAATCTTGATCTTTAATCTTAATCTATCCTTAACTTTAACCTGTGCAGCTGGAAACCACTTGTTTTCAGTCCAACATCACTCTAACATTCCTTAATTTTGCAGTGTTTCTGAAGATAGTCTTTGAATTTCTTCCAGTCTTCCTCCATCGACTCTTCTCCCTGGTCACGGATTCTACCAGTCATTTCAGCCAGTTCCATATAGTCCATCAGTTTCATCTGCCATTCCTCCAGCGTGGGAAGTTCTTGTGTCTTCCAATACTTTGCGATGAGTATTCTTGCTGCTGTTGTTGCATACATAAATAAAGTTCTATCCTTTTTTAACACCATTTGGCCGACTCCATTCTTCTTACAAATTGGAAGTGCTGCATGTATCTGTATGGCTGCCTTGGGATTATATCTGGGTGGAAAAATGACCTCACTACACTGCACACCAAGTATAAACTATAAAAGATCAATCTCATGAGCTTGCTCCAAGGCTTAAAACAATAAATGTTGCAATTTCTTTTTTTTAAAGTAATTCCAAAATTGATTACTTTATATTACTACAGCTGTTCATTAGGTTTGTCATTTATCCACCACTTCCTGCGATATAAATGAGTGAATTTATTAAGTGTGCCACCTTGGGGCATGTCAGAGGCCATTTTATATAAGCACAGAGTAATCAGCTCCCTGGCTGTGATTTTTCTCTGTGACATTTGGGCCATTGACCCTGAGAATCTTGCAGGAGCCTGCTTTCATTTCCAGTGCTGAGAAATAGTATTGATGCTTCCATTAGCAAAGCTGTTCTGTTAGTTTTCAGGCAGTATTGATTAAAAGCAGACATTATTTTTAATCTGATGCATTAGGGCCAAGCACAAGAGTTATTAGTATTCTAAATGGTATTGGATCATTATTTAATTTCATGTACAGGCTGACATTTATGTTACATTTTCAAGGTAGTTGCCCTTTCCAAGGTAGTTGCCCTTTCTCTGTAACAAGAACCCGGTAACATTACTTACCGTCTCACATTGTCTTGTTCCAGATAGTTCTAGGTAGAGATGCTTGAGAAACTTTCTTTTTCTTTTTTAAATTAGATTTTATTAAGGCTTTTCATAATACATTCCAATAAAAGACAAACTAATGTAAACCAAAAGAAAAAGAAAAAAGAAAAATGCAAAGTCCTCTCTCACTGGTAACTCTTAACTCTTGTCTCACACAGAAATGGGTGGACCTTCCGAGCTCTCACCAGAGGCGAAGCCTCAGAGCGGGGGCTACCGGAGCAATTGCCCAAGGCACAATTTTTTTAGGGGCTCACCACTGCAGCTGCCACCTTGACCAGAGGGGTGTGACAGAAAAATGTGTTTACTGAGCAGGTTGAGTCACCAAGTGTTTTTCTCCCTGCCAGCAAATAGTAAACTAGCAACAGCTCCTGATCGGCCAGGGTTCTAAGGGAGGCAGTTGGAGTGGAGTGAGAGAAGGTGCGCAAGATTCTGTTGCGCAGCAGTAAATTAATCAACACAGAATCTTCTTCATAAACAGAATAAAACTTTTACTTGAGAAAATAAAGTTGTTCATAAACAGCACAACAACTACAATTTATTTATACCCCGCCCATCTGGCTGGGCTTCCCCAGCCACTCTGGGTGGCTTCCAACAAAATATTAAAATACAATAGTCTATTAAACATTAAAAGCTTCCCTAAACAGGGCTGCCTTCAGATATCTTCTAAAGGTCTGGTATCATAGAATCATAGAATCATAGAGTTGGAAGAGACACAAGGGCCATCGAGTCCAACCCCCTGCCAAGCAGGAAACACCATCAGAGCACTCCTGACATATGGTTGTCAAGCCTCTGCTTAAAGACCTCCAAAGAAGGAGACTCCACCACACTCCTTGGCAGCAAATTCCACTGTCGAACAGCTCTTACTGTCAGGAAGTTCTTCCTAATGTTTAGGTGGAATCTTCTTTCTTGTAGTTTGGATCCATTGCTCCGTGTCCGCTTCTCTGGAGCAGCAGAAAACAACCTTTCTCCCTCCTCTATGTGACATCCTTTTATATATTTGAACATGGCTATCATATCACCCCTTAACCTCCTCTTCTCCAGGCTAAACATGCCCAGCTCCCTTAGCCGTTCCTCATAAGGCATCGTTTCCAGGCCTTTGACCATTTTGGTTGCCCTCCTCAGTTGTTGTTCTCTTTGACATCTGGTGGGAGGGTGTTCCACAGGGCGGGTGCCACTACCAAGAAGGCCCTAGTTCCCTGTAACTTGGCTTTTTGCAGCGAGGGAACCGCCAGAAGGCCCTCGGCACTGGACCTCAGTGTCCTGGCAAAATGATGGGGGTGGAGATGCTCCTTCAGATATACTGGACCGAGGCTGTTTAGGGCTTTAAAGGTCAGCACCAACACTTTGAATTGTGCTCGGAAATGCATAAAGAGCATACACAGAGTGCTCATAGCAGCTATCTGACTCTTGACAGAGGCACAGTCTTAGTTACTGATTTACAGTGGTACCTTGGGTTACAGATGCTTTGGGTTACAGACACTTCAGGTTAAAAACTCCGCTAAACAGGAAGTGGTCACTCCAGGTTAAGATCTTTGCCCCAGGATAAGAACGGAAATCGCGTGCGCTCTGCGGCAACACGGAAGTAACAGAGCGTGTTACTTCCAGGTTTCGCCGCTCACGCATGTGCAGACGCTCAAAATGACGTCACGCGCATGCATGGAAGCGGCAAAATGAGACCTGTGCATGCGCAGACGCGCCGTCGCGTCTTACGTTCCATTCAGGATGCAAACGGGGCTCCGGAACGGATCCCGTTCGCATCCTGGGGTACCACTGTACTAGAGTCCTGGCACAATTTTTGTTGGCACAACACAACACACACACTGGCTGAGATATACACTCACATAGACACGCACAGAGACTGGCTACTTTTATAGGGAGAATGAGTCATCACTCAAGATGAGTCACGAATCACAGTGACTTAGCAGTTTGCTGTTAATAGTTAGCAGTTAGCAGGCTTGAATGATTGTGTAGGCCTTGTAGGCCTTACTGCTTCTGCTCTCAAGAACCTTTGTCTCATGACAGATTCATGGGGTCTGGGAGTCGGACTCTGTCAGGAGAGTTCGTTCTGACAGTGGTAGAGCTGAGGAGAGCCGAGAACTCTCAGTATATGCTTAAAGTTGTCAGGAGTACGTGCCGGAGCCAGGCCCTGTGACCGGTAGAGCTTCGCAGGACTGGGGCTTTCCTAAGTTTGTTCTCAAGAGGCGAGCCGGGAAGGGATATAAGGTCAGCAATTCTCTTTGGCTCTTTGCCACAGCAACACGCTTCCTGCCTTGCTGTGTTTGGCTTCTTGACTCCTTGCTTCCTGATCCTCGGACCCTTGGCTTCCTGACTCTCATTCCTGCTCCCACACCGCCGTCTTGTCCCCGGTCCCGACGTCCTCTGCTAGGACTTCAACCGCCCGTAAACCAGACTGTGACAAAGGTTCTGAATTGCAGAACACGGGTAAAATAGAAAAGACACAGTCCTGCATGGTGTTTACAGGAAAAAGGGTCCTCTGAGGGAATACTCTGACAGGAAAGGGCAGTAGTGATTCTGAGGCCAAGGAGGATTTGGGGGGTCTATAAGGGAAACAGTGCAGGTAAAATCCTAACTTCCTGAAGTGTGAGTGGAGAAGTCTGATCTATGGAAGATGTGTAAAAGAAAGTAACCTGAAGCCTGAACAGCATACAGCCTATAACTTGGAACAGTATACGTTTTAATAAAAAGCAACAGCACTGTTGGTTACATTTCTGTGGAAGAAGAAGAACCAAAACTCCTTGTTTACATCTGATATAATAAAGATTGTTTGCAACCTGTTTTCCCAAAAGAAAAACCCACCATCGCTCGTGATTCATTCTCCATTGGGGATTTCACCTGAGGGAAAGGGAAACAGAGGCCTGGCGCAGCGGTGCAAGAGAGAGAGAGTGCCATTGCGCCTTTTCAAGGGGCTCCCTGTTCCGGCCCGCCTCATGTTGAACAGGAGCTAGGAGAGGATGGGCCCTTGCATCCCTTGGCCAGGTGGCATCCCCGCTGGCAGAGGAGGCAGATGGACGGCAAGACTCACAGTGGTGGCTGCGCCCCAGCCTGAGGAGGCATGCACACGTTCCAGCACTGCTCTGCAGTTCCGTCGGACAGCAGCAGCAGCAACTCATGGAGCCGTTGATTAGGGAGTGCCAAACTTTCCTTTATAGCGGGAAGGTAAACGGCGTTTCCGTGTGCTGCGCTGGTGCTGGCTCGCCAGAGCAGCTTCGTCACGCTGGCCATGTGACCCAGAAGTGTCTCCGGATAGCGCTGGCTCCCGGCCTCTTAAGTGAGATGAGCGCACAACCCTAGAGTCGGACACGACTGGCCCGTACGGGCAGGGGTACCTTTACCTTTACCTTTAAACTTTCCTTGCCTTGGGTCCTGGCAACCCATGCTACACCACTGGCTCACCTGGAAGCTTCCCTTTCTTCTCCCAGTCTCCCACCCTGGGAGGTCTTCGCTTCCCTGCTTCTCACACAGGGTCCTTCACCTACCATCCATGTGAATTCCAATCTGAACAGACTTGATCTGCATCTCTGATACAAATATATGGTGGGGGGACAACTCATAGCTGGGGAGCAGAGAGTTAATCCTCCCCCCATGCCCATAACCCTTCCTTCCTCAGATGCAACCCCACTGTCTAAAATGTCTGCTACTCCTTTAATGAGACATACAATGCTTATTTCAAGCCTAACCACAATAGAAGAGAAGGAATTTCAGGATGGTCACAACTGGGGAGGGAAGGATTACCCCTTCCTCCCCCTTCAGCTCTGACTTTTCAGACCATGATTAAGCTTCACAACCAATCATATGTAGTTGTGGTATCTGTGTGGTTGCAGTGGATGTGCAGTTTCTCCAATTTGCAAATATGCTCTTGGGACCAAAATGGTTTGTGACCCCACAATGGAATGTTCTTCATATTGACTCCTCAGAAGCAGAGGGAGAGAGATGCCTACTCGATCCCTCTGATCTGATAATGTTTCTTCTGCACTTGTATGGAATCAGTATTTTCAGCATGGCAGCACCTACACTTTGACATTAGGCAGGCATCTTTGCTGTACTGTTTTTGGCACCTGCTAAAACATTTTTTTTTTCCTTAGGCAAAAGCTGACATGTATTTTAATATGTAAAGCTGACATGTATTTTAATATATAATTTTACATTTTAATGCATAGCTTTTAACTGCTGGGTTTTTTTATATCTTGGGAAGAAATTAGGCTAACTTGTTTTTTACTTCTGGTTTTTATCAATCATTTTAATGTATATTTAAAAAAATGTAAATGGCTTAGATGTTTTTACAATTAAGTGGTATACAAATTCTGATACTTTGAAAAGATTTTTTTATTTTTTTATTACACTAATATTGTCTCCAGGTAAAGTATCTGGACACTGAGGGCATCAAACCTGCAAAATTAAACTGGCTTTAATAGTCATTCCCTCTCCACAGTTGACCCTGGGAAATTCATTAAAAAAATACCAGCACCTTCACCATACCCAAGATTCTTTTGGAGAAGCCACACTGGAATAAAACCAATATATGTATTTGTAGGATATATTAAAATTGGGTTCTTTGGGTGTCTTACCAGACAAAAATGAACAATCAGCTTTCTTAATATAATTGATAAGACAACATGGAAGCAACCTGTACTGTTGTTAGTAACCATATTGAAATAAATAAATAAAATTCACTGTTGGCCAAAATATACAAAATCGCCAAGACAATATTTGGAGAATGAGTCAAATGCACTCTCACAGCCTCCCAAAGTACAACTGCTGTTTAGATATTATGTGTATTGTGCAACAAAGGAATTGAGAATTGCATCATTTATTTTATAACGGCGAGAAACATAATTGGAATATACAAACAGAGTTTATATAACAAATCCACTTAAACTTAATTTCACAACCACAGTTGGAAAACAAACATATCAGCCTAACTGTTCAAATGAGACTCAGTTAGAAAACAAACAGTCTATTGGGCACTGATTCAAAATAATTTAATGGTTAGAAGACTCTTCTGCTCCCCATAGTTTTGTAAAACCCAAAGGGATATATTGATAATTCTCTTGAACTGAATATAAATATATACCTGTCAGGGGTTCAGGAGCAGAGGCACAGGAAAGGGAGGAAATAGAGAGCGAGGGGGAGGAGTCCGAAGGAAATGTTAGCGATGACAGCGGTCCGAGGTCTCTGAGTCTTTCCAGCGAATCGGAAGATTCACAGAAAGGGGCTCCCATGGTCAGAGCAAGGGGGGTGCCGAGGGGGACACCCCAGGAAGAAGGGGCCAGAGGGGACTCAGAGAGCAGCAGTTGGAAATCAGGACCAGCGTCCACACCAGAGTGCAGTAGGGGGGAGGAGTCCCAGGCATCGGGATCAGACGGCGCACTGCCAGTGGGAGGACATGAGTCAGGATTGGTCACGCCTCCATCGGGGAGCGAGGAAACGGTCGAGAGGAAGGTTGAAGGCTGGGCGCGCGCGCCAAGTTCAAATGTACAGGAGGGCGGCGCAGTTGGCAGCCCGGATAGGGAGCCAGGTCCCAAAGCCCGCCGAAAAGAGGGGGAGGAGTCAGGGGGGTCAACGTCAGCGTCAGAAGAATCCAGGAAGGAAGGGACCCCGGGGGGTAGCAGGACCCAGAGGAGAAAGGAGAGACGTAAGAGGTGGAGTAAGGCTAGAATCTTAAACTGGTGTACAGGGGGCGGAGACTCAGATGGAGCTTCGCCGATCTAACCCCTAGACGTAGAGCTGGGGCGCTGCGGCTTGAAAATGGAAACTGTACTTCAATAAAGACTTTTGTACATTACTGCCGGCTAGCGTTGGTCCTCTGTGAGCTGGGACCTGGAGCCAGCTCTGACAGTAAGCTCCATCCCAAAAAGTTTTGCACCAAAAACCTCGTAACGTGAGTGGACGCAGCGAGGGAAGAAGATTGGTGCTTCGCGAGCTCACAAAAGTCAGGCAAGATGACTACAGAACAGCAACTAGCAGCCCTGCAAGATGCAGTGACACAACTCAACGCGGAGGTACTCGCATCCAGGAAAAGGGAAGAGGAAGCGGCTGCCGCCTGCAGGGATCTCCAAGCCAGGTTGGAAGTGCTTGCTAAGCAGGGGCAACCGGGACCCAAATCAGAGGGGATTGGGCTGGGAAAAAGAGGAGGCAGCCTGGTATCTCATTTCGATGGGAATTTGCAGCAGTACCCTAACTTCCGAGCAGACGTGCTGTTTGCGCTGGAACTGCTGGATAAAGACTTTAGAGATGAGCAAGAGAAGGTGGGGTTTATCTTGTCCCATTTGCATGGGGAAGCTAAAGCGTGGCTGCGCAATCTGTGGAGAGATAAGGATCCGGCGCTCCAAAATGCGGATGCATTCATTAAAGCGATGGATTCGTGTTTTTTATCAAATATAGACATTGATATCGCCAGAAAAGACATACATGGGCTCAAACAAGGCAGAGCCAGTGTAAGGCAGTACCATTCCCGCTTTTTTGCGTTAGTCCATGCGCTGGGATGGGAGAAGGATTCTGCCCCAGCCAGAGACCTTTTTTGGGAAGGCTTGAATGCAAATGTGAAAGATGAGATTGCAAGGGGGGAGAGACCAAAGAGCACTCAGGAGGTTGTCCGGTGGGCGCTGCAAATTGGGGTGCGTCTGGAAGAACGTCCATGGAACAGAGAAGAAGGACGTTGGGGACGTACGCCAGTGAGAGCACCTCCCCTCTTTCCCAAGGATGCAGCGCGTGCGCAATCCACACCTCCGCAGGGAGGGGGAGAGGAACCGATGGAGATTGGAAGCGCCAGGGCTCAGTCAGCAACCAGAGCCCTAACACCGGGAGCAGTCAAAGCGAAGCCTCCTAGAGGGAACAGGAAATGCTACATCTGCGACAGTGCTCAGCACATGGCGAAAGAGTGTCCCCAGAGGCTCCACAAGCACACTGCAGCCTCAGCAACAGTAACAGACGCAACTCAGCAGAGAGAACCACAGCAGGGAAACGACAGAGTCTGGTTGGAGGAAGAGGCACTGGGGCCCAGCCAGACAAGTCAATGAAGCCGTCCCCAGAGATTTTGCAGCCCACAGACCCCCTCCCGCCCAAACCAGTGGTGCAGCTCACAGCATCGCTCCAACTACCCAATGGACTCACTATGGAA
Source organism: Podarcis pityusensis (assembly GCF_964106645.2). Classification (NCBI taxonomy): domain Eukaryota; kingdom Metazoa; phylum Chordata; class Lepidosauria; order Squamata; family Lacertidae; genus Podarcis; species Podarcis pityusensis. The sequence goes on from NC_138028.1 coordinate 21,526,694, forward strand.
GTGCCGATTACCATTGACTCTGGTAGTAACGCAGACTTCATAGGACTGGATTTCATTCAAGAGCACAACATAGCACTCCTGCCAGCCACGCTGCCTCTGAAGGTTGTCACGGTGGATGGCAGGGAATTGCTGGGGGGGCAGGTGGTGCAGCAAACGCCTCCGATGGTGATGCAAATTGGGAATCACCGAGAAGTCATCAGCTTCAATGTCACCCAACTGTCGGACACGCCTATAGTATTAGGCATGAGTTGGCTGCACAGGCACAGCCCAGCATTGGCGTGGTACCAGCGACAACTGACCTTCGGCTCCTCATACTGTGCGGAACATTGCATTCTGCCTAACCCGGAAGGGGAAGAGGATGACCCGCAGCTACAATTAGGCACGCTGCAAGCAGTGCCACTCAAGTACGCAGCGTTTTTGGAGGTTTTCTGCGAGAAGGAAGTGGACAAGCTGCCTCCCCACAGGTCCTATGACTGCAAGATTGACCTCCTGCCAGGGGCGACGCTGCCAACCGGGAAACTGTATTCCATGTCTGAAGACGAGCTGCAGGAACTCAGGGAGTTCATAGACCTCAACTTGAAGCGCGGTTTCATCCAGGAGTCGAAGGCAGTGGGGGGCAGTCCTGTATTCTTTGTGAAGAAGAAGGACACGCCCCAAAAAAGGCTTGTGGTGGACTATAGAATTTTGAACTCGAAAACCAAGCCCACAGCCTTTCCCATGCCCAAGATAGATGACCTGCTCGCAACGGTGAGGAAAGGACGCGTTTTCACAAAGTTGGATCTGCGAGGGGCGTACAACCTGATTCGCATACGGGAGGGCGACGAATGGAAGACTGCCATGTTCACGCCCCTGGGCACCTATGAATACAGAGTTATGCCCTTTGGATTACAAAATGGCTCCCACTGTTTTCAAGCCTTCATGCATCACGTATTGGCGGGTCTCCTCTACAAGAAATGCGTCTGCTTCCTGGACGACATCCTGATATTTTCAGAATCAGAGGAGACCCACGAGGGAGACGTCAAGGAAGTTCTGCAGAGACTGCAGGAGCACAGGCTGTACGCCAAGCTGGAGAAGTGCCAGTTCGACATGAAGGAGGTAGATTTCCTGGGCTACAAGTTGTCGGACAAGGGGCTCGCCATGGACAGCGCCAAGGTTCGCTCAGTGTTGGACTGGAAGAGCCCGCGCAATCGGAAGGAGGTCCAGCGGTTTGTCGGTTTCGCCAACTTTTACCGCAAGTTCATCAAGGGGTTCGCGATGCAGACGGCGGCCATTACCGACACGCTCAGCTCCAAGAAGAAGAAGTTCATCTGGACGGAGCAAGCGGAGCAGTCCTTTCAGAAACTCAAGCGTCTCTTCTCGTCCGAAGAGCAGCTACTGCATGTGAATCCCAGCAGACCGATGAGGGTTGAAACGGACGCCTCAGACAGAGCCGTGGGGGCAGTACTGTTGCAGCAAGACCCGCATGGGGACTGGAGACCGTGTGCCTTCTACTCCAGGAAGCTCAGCAAGTCAGAGCAGAACTACGCCATCTGGGACAGGGAGTTGCTGGCCATTCATGCAGCATTCAAGGCGTGGCGGCACTTCCTCATTGGAGCCAAACACACAGTGCAGGTCCACACGGACCATAAAAACCTGGAGTACTGGCGCACGGCAAGGTTCCTGAACCAGAGGCACATACGATGGGCGGAGTTCTTTGCGGATTTCGACTTCAGGATAGAGTACATCCCAGGCGACAACAACATCATGGCGGATGCACTGTCCAGAAAGCCGCAATACCTCGAGGAGGCGGCACCAGCAGCGGCCAAGCACATTTTCGCACCGAAAGCGTGGGCGTGCGCTTCAGCAACCGTGGACCTGGATGCTGTACGTCGAGCACTGCAGAAGGACCCCTTCGCACAAGCCAAGATGGAGGAGGTGCAAAGGGGCACGGCGGAGGACGACGAGTTCCAGATACGCGACGGATTGCTCATCCGCAGAGGGGCCCTCTACGTACCGGGAGACGACCTCCGCGCGAAAGTACTGCAGCAGTTGCACGACGCACCCACCGCCGGGCACTTTGGCAAAGAGAAGACGGTAGAATTAGTAGCCAGAGATTTTTGGTGGCCCAAGATGCGGGGGGAAGTCGCGGATTACGTCTCGAGGTGCGACACCTGCCAAAGGGCCAAGTCAGTGCACAAACCGCCGGCGGGACTGCTCGAACCGCTGCAGACACCGCTCGAACCGTGGGAGAGGGTGGCCCTGGACTTTGTCACGGATCTACCCAGCTCAAGGGGCAAGACGGCAGTGCTAGTGGTGGTGGACATGTTCACCAAAATGGCCCACTTCATTCCGTGCGCGAAGGTGGCCACGGCGGAACAGACCGCCAAACTGTTCATAGACCACGTGTTCAGGGTTCACGGTCTGCCACGGTCTATCCTGTCCGACCGGGGGCGACAGTTCATCTCGAACTTCTGGCAGAAGCTGATGGGTTTCCTGAACGTCAAGATCAACCTAGCGTCGGCGAGACACCCGCAGACGAACGGACAAGCGGAGCGAGTCAACGCCATCATGCAGCAGTACCTGCGATGCTACGCAAATCAGCAGCCGGCAACATGGGTGGACTACCTGCCGCTCGCTGAGTTCGCCTACAACAACACGAAGCACGTGTCCACGGGGGTGACACCGTTCTTCGCCAACAACGGGAGGCATCCCAGAACCTTCCCGGGATTAGCGAGAGCGGGGGAGGGGGAGCCACAGGCAGCGGAAGCCTTAGCATCAGAGTTGCAGGAGGTTCACGAACAGCTTCGGAGGCAGTTAGAACTAGCAAAGCACGCATACAAACTGCAGGCTGACAAGCACAGAAGGGTTGGGGAAGACATACAGGTGGGAGACTGGGTTTGGTTAGCAGCCCAGGCAGTGCCGGCCAGATCGTTAGCGAAGAAGAAGCTAGGGCATAAGCAGCTAGGACCCTACCAAGTCGAGGCACAGGTCAATCCAGTGGCCTTCCGGTTGACACTGCCGGAGGGATCCAGAATGCACCCAGTTTTCCATAGATCAGTGCTCACGCCCTACAAAGCACCTCATAGATTTCAGGAGCCAGGCACGGCACCAGACCCGTTCAGGGAAACGCCCACAAGGGGGGGGTCGCCAAGGCGGGAACCCGTCAACGAAGTCACAGAGATTTTAGACTCGAGATGGGGGGAAGAGGGAGTAGAATATCTTCTCGCCAGAGAAGGTACCCCGGCCAGCGCCAACAGTTGGGTGCCAGACTATGCCTTGGACGAACCTCTTCTCAAGGACGAGTTTCATGCCCTTTTCCCACACAGGCCCATGCCAGCCGAGTATTTCGACGACTGGCTTTTCACACCCACATTTTCAGCTAGCACATTCCAGGGGTTCACCTCGGACGAGGAACCGGCACTAGAAACACGTTCCCCGGAGGGATCACCCTCGGGGTCTGCCTCAGACCGTTCCTATTGGTGGGACAATCGACCAGAGGAGCAGTGGCGCAGGAAGTGGCTGGGGGGTCCTTGGCAGGCAACGTCCCCGGAGGAGACCGGGGGAGAGACGGACATGGACGTGTTGGGGGAGGACCTTGGGTTCGAGCACGGCGGCAAAGAGATGGAAGCAGAGGAAATTGAGGTCGGCGAGAGCACGGAGGACGAGCCGGACTTATCCGGCTGGATGCACGCCACGGGGGACGAACTGTATCCGGCACTCACCCCCACAACGACGGAGCACCCAGTACCCACACCTGAAGGAGGGGAGGGGGGAAGGGGGGGCTTCGAGGGGGGGATGGATGTCAGGGGTTCAGGAGCAGAGGCACAGGAAAGGGAGGAAATAGAGAGCGAGGGGGAGGAGTCCGAAGGAAATGTTAGCGATGACAGCGGTCCGAGGTCTCTGAGTCTTTCCAGCGAATCGGAAGATTCACAGAAAGGGGCTCCCATGGTCAGAGCAAGGGGGGTGCCGAGGGGGACACCCCAGGAAGAAGGGGCCAGAGGGGACTCAGAGAGCAGCAGTTGGAAATCAGGACCAGCGTCCACACCAGAGTGCAGTAGGGGGGAGGAGTCCCAGGCATCGGGATCAGACGGCGCACTGCCAGTGGGAGGACATGAGTCAGGATTGGTCACGCCTCCATCGGGGAGCGAGGAAACGGTCGAGAGGAAGGTTGAAGGCTGGGCGCGCGCGCCAAGTTCAAATGTACAGGAGGGCGGCGCAGTTGGCAGCCCGGATAGGGAGCCAGGTCCCAAAGCCCGCCGAAAAGAGGGGGAGGAGTCAGGGGGGGTCAACGTCAGCGTCAGAAGAATCCAGGAAGGAAGGGACCCCGGGGGGTAGCAGGACCCAGAGGAGAAAGGAGAGACGTAAGAGGTGGAGTAAGGCTAGAATCTTAAACTGGTGTACAGGGGGCGGAGACTCAGATGGAGCTTCGCCGATCTAACCCCTAGACGTAGAGCTGGGGCGCTGCGGCTTGAAAATGGAAACTGTACTTCAATAAAGACTTTTGTACATTACTGCCGGCTAGCGTTGGTCCTCTGTGAGCTGGGACCTGGAGCCAGCTCTGACAATACCCAATACTAAAGTTGATAGAGCACAAGACTATTAATCTTAGGGCTGTGGGTTCGAGCCCCATGTTGGGCAAAACCTTCTTGCCTTGCAGGGGGTTGGACTAGGTGGTCCTTGTGGTCCCTTACAACTCTATGATTCGATAATTTTGTAGAAGCCTAACAGTCTACCAATGGCTACTCAGAAACACACACACACACCACCTTCCAAGGATCTCAAGATGGTGTGCATGGTTCTTCTTGTCCCCATTTCATCCTCACAACAACCCTGTGAGGTAGGTTAGGCTAAGAGATGGTGGCTAGCCCAAAGTCACCCAGAGAGCTTCATGGCTGAGTGGGGATTTGAACCCTGCTCTCCCAGATCCTAGTCCAACACTCTAACTCAGGGGTCAGCAAACCTTTTCAGTAGCACTGTCCCTCAGAGCTTGGGGGGGGGGGGCGGACTATATTTTGAAAAAAAAACCTGAACGAATTCCCATGCCCCACAAATAACCCAGAGATGCATTTTAAATAAAAGCACACATTCTACTCATGTAAAAACACGCTGATTCCCGGACCATCCATGGGCTGGATTTAGAAGGGGACTGGGGCGGATTTGGCTCCTGGGCCTTAGTTTGCCTATCCATGCAACCATTGCATCACTTAGCAGGCTGTGCCTTTAACTGCATTTCATCCAAAGCAGGGGTCAGCAAGGTTTATCTTGTTTGGGCAGGCCCAGATCAGTCCCACGGAGATCCCTCCATGGGCCGGACTGTGCATAAGTGTGAGCGCCCGCAATTGTCTGTGTCTGTGCAGATGCGATTTCCAGCACTGCACTGGTTTAGTGCAGCACGCAAGTGGGCAGCTCGTTTCGGGGGTGGTTCATGGGCCAGTCAAGCGTCCTCCGCAGGCCGCCTCTGGCCCATGGGCCTTAGGTTGCTGACCCCTGATCCAAAGTGTATCAATGCAGAATCTAAACTACATATTAATCTAACAAACGTGTGCATCACTGTTTGAATGCTCTGAAAACAAGCTTGCAGATTGTACTCCTGTTTCTGTTCCTTTAAAATATGTGCTGGGATTAAGGGCTAAGTACAGGTTACATTATCCACTTAAAAAATAAAAAAGTGTGCTTAACTGGCATGGGGGGGCGGGCAGGTGGAGCTGTTATGTAGCCCTGATCAAGAGTAAAGAACACTATAGGCAAGACAAAAAAATTCCTTCCAGTAGCACCTTAAAGACCAACTAAGTTAGTTCTTGGTATGAGCTTTCGTGTGCAAGCACACTTCTTCAGATATCTGAAGAAGTATCTTAGTTGGTCTTTAAGGTGCTACTGGAAGGAATTTTTTTGTTTTGACTATGGCAGACCAACACGGCTACCTATCTGTAACTGGAACTATAGGCAAGATTAGTTTTCCCTAAAACTAGCCATGGTCAGTTTGCCAGCTAATCAAAGCCATTGCCTGCCTGTTTAGGACAATGGATGGCTGCAGGAGCACCTCCAAATTGTGCATTGGTTCTTTCAGAGATTGGCTTCCACTCCTCCAGCAAGTCTGTAAACACCAAAATACATAGAATTAGCAGGCAGAAAGAATCAAGATCACTCAACCCATACTTGCAAAAAATGAGCATGAAAGACCCTTTCACCCACAAATCAAAGCATTTATGGTAATGCATTGACATCCATCTGTGTTGATTTGTGTGCAGAAGCTACTATAAATATTCCACTTGTCCCTGCAGTGTCTCCCATTCTGTATATGGGATTTTAAAAGAGATTTGTCTCCTTATGCTTTTCCTCCTTTGTCTTCCAGCTTGTCCTTACTGGCAAAGCTTATTTGCTTTTTAAGTTGTTCCCCAGAAAGAGTAGAAGATGACTTTTCCCTCAAAAGCTGAGAGGATGACCTTGTAAGTTCTTCAGACTGCAGTGCTTTTGTTTCCTCTACGATCTGTTTTTTCCTCAAAATGGACTCCTGAATAAAAAGAGAGAAAGGTTCTTAATAAAGCTTAGTTTCTAAAAGGAGAGTGGCTTAAGCTGAAGTATTGAGAAAGCGTCTTACAAATTCACATGGAAAATTAATCTTGAACAACACATTGGGATGGTTCACACATAGCTCTAAAACAGCTATCCAGATCCTGGTGCTCTCCAGATGTTTCAGTTTACAACTTCCATCATCCTTGCTCTGTGCTGGTTGGGGCTGATGCAAGATGCAGTCTGAAACATCTGCAAGACACCAGGCTGGAGGAGGCTGCAGTAAACCATGGTTAAATACTATGTGCCTGAGCTGCTACACGCAACATGCTTGAGCAAAGCCTCAGGTTCTTGAGCTTCTCCTTCCCTTCTTATCTTGCTGCATGGCTAAAAAGGCTGGATTATCAGTGGTGCAATCGCCCCAGCACCCTGCCTGCAAGGGGACCCAGACTCTGAGCTTTCATAAAAAAAGAAAGTCAATCAGACACCTATTTAAAAAGTTTGGAAGTGAAATATACAGACAAATGGGCAAGCCTGACTTCTCCTGCTTTTCAGTGTTTTTTCAGTAAACAAATGAAGTCAGCGCTATGATCAGTGAGTTGTTTCAACACCAGGAGATAGGGACTCCTTGGTTCTAAAGTGTGGACTTTCCCCCCTACCCTTTAGAGCACTTTCCGTCTTATTTTCTAGTGCAGGCATGTCCAGCTCCCAAAAGACTGCAATCTACTCACAGTACGGTATTAAAATACTGGCTGTGATTTACCCATTGTCATTGCCTGGCAAAATTGTTGAGCTTTTCTTTCGAGGAGGCAGAGTGGTTGAGCTTTTTTGGGGGGGGAGGGGGAGGTGAGTTTTTGTTCCTTTTGGAGGACAAACGCTAAGGGTCATGCGATTGACCGCGATCTGCCATTAGCGTCCTGCGGTCGATAGGTAGACCACGATCGACCTGTTGGACATGCCTGTTGTAGTGCATGCAGTCTGTAGTCTGTCCAGGCCCAGCGGCAGCAGTCAGTCAAGTCAAGAGTATAGGAATGATCGTTGGGTGCGAAGCACACTCCCCACCTGCAGGCAGCCTCAGCTGCCTGCACACATGACCTTCGGGTGCGGGGCACACTCCCCCTCACAGATAAAGCCACAACTGTCTGAACATATTGCCCTCTGTCTAACCTTTTGCGGTCTCAGTAGTCTGTGGTGTCCTGTCTGTGACCTTTGTCTCTGAGACATTTGTCTCCTTTGTCATACACTATGCAAGGGGAAAATGACGCGGTGGAAACAGGTGCCAAAATAACTTTGTACCACCCCATGATCTCAGGATTGGAAGATGTGTAAAGGTCACAGCCCAAAATTTGGGTTTGCATATTGTGTCAATAAAAGGAGCCTCCACAGAGCTGGCCGGCAGCTTGCTTGCAGCTCACCTGTGCGCAGCTCACCTGCACTACCAACTCCTGCCTCATGTCCTTCACTTCAAAAAGGAAGAGTGGGGCTGAAGAGCGGAGTAAAAATGCTTTATGTATTATTGCTCCACTCCCTGATCTAAATGCCTGCTTTATCCCCTTAGATTATTGCTGTTCATAACAGTCATGGATAAAATGTTACACTCAGTCTTGGGTTGGTTTCACTTACCTGGATCATGTCTAGCTTGGACCACAATGTCATGTCGTCCAAAGGGCCATAATGAGGCATGTAGCATAACTCTGCCATGTTGTTGATTGCTAACATCATCCTGCTTAGATCTTGCCTCTACATGAGCATAAAGAGATGGATGAACTTTGTCCTTCTCACTACTATACATCCACATATACTTGGAGAGTAGTGAAAGAAGACAACACTTATCAAGTGTGAGGTTAGCACTTTTTTTAAAAAAAGAAGATGGAGCTGGTTCATCATCTTCATTATCAATATAAATCCAGTTTCATCCCAGCTTTGCAATTCTCATTTCAAATGGGACACAGCAGCAAATTAAATCCCAGTTCACTCGTCAGTCCTGCCCCTCCACTATCCTCAAAGCAGGCTTTTTGCAAATTAAGGCAGGCATGGGGAACTTTTAGCCCTCCCGGGGCAGATTTACACTTGTGGTTTATAATGCTAAAAATCCATTGCTAAAATGTGACACCAGAGGGCCCTGTAGAGCAGAGGGCAAAGGGAAACTGTAACAAATGTTATAGACCATTATATTTAATAATGTATCAAAGATCAATGTAGATCCAGCCCAGATATTGTTGAACTTCCATGCTGGCTGGGGCTAATGGGAGCTGTATTTTACTTTATTTACTTAAAAGCAAAAGTATTTATAAACCCTGTAATATATACCGTATTTTTCGTCCTATAGGGCGCACCGGCCCATAGGACGCACCTCGTTTTTTTGGGGGGGGGGGGAATGAATTTTTAAAAAATTATTTTTCCCCCCAGCCGCAGCTGCCGCCCCAAGCCTTGTGCACACCTGCCCGAAGCACGGGGCGCCCTCCGGAGGGCTCCCCGTGCTTCGGGCTGCAGGCTGCTGCCCCAAGCCTCGCGCGCCGGGCAGGACCTCCCGCCGGGCGTGCAAGGCTTGCGGACACCCGCCCAAAGCACGGGGCACCCTCCGGAGGGCTCCCCATGCTTCAGGCTGCAGGCTGCTGCCCACAAGCCTTGTGAGCCCACGGGAACTCCCTCCGGGCTTGCAAGGCTTGCGGATAGCTTCCTGAAGCCTGGAGAGCGAGAGGGGTCGGTGCACACCGATGCCTCTCGCTCTCCAGGCTTCAGCGAAAGCCTGCATTCGCCCCATAGGACGCACACACATTTCCCCTTCATTTTTGGAGGGGGAAAAGTGCGTCCTATGGGGCGAAAAATACGGTACATTTTTAATCTCTAAGTTGTATACAACATCCAATCAATAAACAGGAGCTTTGGGGTGGGGTGGGGACTCAGAGAAGCTTACCTTTTGATCGATGAGACATTCCTCATTGTTAATGTGGTGACACAAGTGTTTCTTTTTTTCTTGTAGTGCACTTTTCTTTGACTGAAGTTCAGAAATTTTGCCGAGCAGCACCTAGGCAAAGCCATAAAATGGGAATTTAGGGATGCGCTGTTCGTACATTTATTTTACGGCATTTGTAATCTGCCTTTCACCCAAGGATCTCAGGGCAGCATACAGTAAACATTAATGTAATACAGTGGTACCTCTGGATACGAACGGGATCCGTTCCGGAGCCCTGTTTGCATCTAGAAGCAAACGTAACTAGCGACGGCACGTCTGGGCACGTGCCCGTTGCTTTTCGCTGCTTCTGCGCATGCGTGATGTCATTTTGAGCGTCTGCGCATGCGCAAGCGGCGAAATCCTGAAGTAACGCACTCCATCACTTCTGGGTTGCCATGGAGCGCAACTCGAACGCGCTCAATCCGAAGCGCATTCAACCCAATGTATGACTGTAATTAACAATAAAAATATTAACCAAGCTTGCAAGAGGAAATAGAGGCTTTGCAAGTGATTTCACCCACCTACACATGCAAATATATGCAGAAACACTTCACAGCCGCATTAGACTATTTGGAACTGCATGGCAGCTGAATGAAAGAGAAATTGTATCTGGAGAGGTTTTGACTCTTTTGAGATTTCCTGATGGGCACATAGGAGCCCTGCTGGAGCATGCCAAGAACCCATTTAGTCCAGCACTCTGAACATGAGCACAATAGCACTCACCCCTTCTGCAGTGTCTCGCAATGGGTATTCAGAGGCAAACTTCCTTCAATAGCGGAAGTAGAACATATCCATCATAGGTACTAGCCAGGGAAAGTCAGGGTAGGGTATTTCAAGGCTCCCAGGCTTCCCTGAGAAAAAGTGAGCGGCGCTGCCTAGAAAACAGCAGCGGTTCCTAGTGGTACAAAAGGGTCTGGTGCTGTAGCAATGGTTTTTTTCCTCCACCACAGCAGCACTTAGGCTTATGGGGAAGAGCCATAGCTCAGTGATGCAGTACATGCTTTGATTGCAGAATGTCCCAGGTTCAATCCCAGGAGCATCTCCACTTAACAGAACAGGTAGCAGGCCATAGGAAAGATCTTCTACCTGAGATTCTGGAAAGCCACTGCCAGTCAGAGAAGACAATACCTGCCAGTATTGTAACACCATTCGATACCAATAGTATTAATACTAATATTATTAATAGTAATATTATTAATACTAATATTATTAATAGTGCCCAGTGAGAAGGGAGATGTACACTAGTAGTACACAATGAGAGGGAAGATGCAAACTAATAGAACACAATGAAACAATAGCAGCAGCAGCAATACACTAGCAGCACACAATGGGGCAAGAGGGGAAGCCATAATCATATTTTTCAAAAAGCCTTTCAAAAAGATCATTCACCCACTTCCTGCAGAAAAAGAAAACAACAGCAGCAGCAGCAACAAATCCTCTCTGAGGCTTTGTAGTGTGACCAGTTATAGTACCAATTGGACCCTGTTCCAAAGGAATCTACAAGTTGAGAATCCTAATTAATTACACAGCATGGGTTTCCTATGTGCTGCAAATACTTCTCAAAGCTTTGTTGGTTTCAGAAGACAGAATTGACCTTCTCTAAGGTTTCAGAAAAGAACCAGCACACTCGGTGCTTAGTACAATCGGACCTGTGGAATGAATGGATTGGGCGTCATAAAAACTACATGCTCAGTGAACATTACAAATGTCGTGGTATTGTATTCCTCTCGCAAAATCCCTAATTCTTTTTGCGTTTCCTCAATGTGACACTGCTGGATGGACAAATTCTTCATCAAGCTCTGGTTTTCCTCAAACAGTGTCTTGTGCCTTTTGATGAGGGCTTCAACCATGGAGTCTTCCGGATATCCAAGAAATCCTGCAATGGAAAACAGGGTGGATTATGCTATACATGGAAAACACATATCAGGGTCATGTTTTTATTGTTTTGGTATTTTTGTGCTACTCTTTATTTTTGATGGCTCTTCAAAAGTGGTTTATGAAAGATGTCTTGTGGATCCTTTTATGAGTCAAAAGGCAAGAAATCTAAATACATATTTGTCAAGTACAGAGTCCCCCCCAAGTAAAGTGTAACTGTTTAATGATTATACTCACCTGGTGTGAATGTGGCGGTAACTTTCTTCAGGAAATCTTCGAAGCTTTTGTATTTTGCCATCTTCTTCTGTAGTTCCTTTTTTCTGAAGAAATATATATTAGGGGCGCTTGGAATGCCTCAGACGTTAAAAATCGTCTTATCAACAAATGACTAGAATTCCTGGAAAGGGATCATAGCTGTAACTCAGTTACGAAATGTGAGGGACAATCCTCCCCCATCTCAACCTTGACTGCCATGGGCAGCCAAACATCTGCAGAGATGGCCCATGTTTAGTTGCACCACCAGTTCCTGCCAGCTGTGCGTTCGAGTGACAGACCAGCTTAGCCCAGTGTTGGCTGGCTGGTGCCCATTGGGACTGGTAGGCAGGAGGGCAGAGAAGTCAACGAGCCAATGATGAGCAGAGCCAACTAACTCTAGTTATGTTCTCATCCTCCTCCCTAAGGAGTTCTGCCGAGGCAACACTGAGACTGAGTGTCTGCCTGTGGAGTAGATGTAACTAAAAAGGCAGGCAGGTAGGGGCTGGCTGGGGGCACAGTGAAGTTGGTGGAATACTGCCCCTTTTGCTCTAATGGAGCAGCCTTCACTGGCTCAAGTTGGTGATGATGATCACTGCATATATATTTATTTATATGCCGCCTTTTCCCCCTGACAGGGACTCAATGTGGCTTACAGATAAAAATGTGGTCAGCACCATCAAGATGTTGTCCTGAGGACCGAAAAGGGTCTTGGCTTTTGTTTCATTCATTTATCAAAATATTTGTGACCAGTTCTACATCAAAATGTACTCAGAGCAAGGTACACGGATATATTTGGAACCACCCTTTTGTTAGGTAAGCAAGCAGATAAAAATGAACGAATGAATCACAACCATCTTAAAACACAGAGTGGCTGATCCCCTTATTATTAGAAAGCAGAGTTAACAATTAATAAACCCCCAAGAAAGCAGTTGGGGTCTTCTTAACCTAGGGCCAAAGTTGAAAGTGAGGTAGGCACCAGCAGAACTCAGAGGGAAATATATTCCACAGCTGGGGCGCCATTGTGTTTTTAAAGGAGGGAAAAGGAAAGAGTACTGAGTACTGTAAAGGTAAAGGTAAAGGGACCCCTGAACATTAGGTCCAGTCGTGGCTGACTCTGGGGTTGCGGCGCTCATCTCACTTTATTGGCTGAGGAAGCCGGCGTACAGCTTCCAGGTCATGTGGCCAGCATGACTAAGCCGCTTCTGGCAAACCAGAGCAGCGCACGGAAACGCTGTTTACCTTCCCGCCGGAGTGGTACTTATTTATCTCTTTGCACTTTGATGTGCTTTCGAACTGCTAGGTTGGCAGGAAGAAGAAGAAGAAGAAGAGTTTGGATTTGATATCCCGCCTTTCACTCCCCTTCAGAAGTCTCAAAGCGGCTAACATTCTCCTTTCCCTTCCTCCCCCACAACAAACACTCTGTGAGGTGAGTGGGGCTGAAAGACTTCAGAGAAGTGTGACTGGCCCAAGGTCACCCAGCAGCTGCATGTGGAGGAGCGGAGACGCGAACCCGGTTCCCCAGATTACGAGACTACCGCTCTTAACCACTACACCACACTGGCACTGGAGCAGGGACCAAACAACAGGAGCTCACCCCATCACAGGGATTCAAACTGCCGACCTTCTGATCAGCAAGCCCTAGGCTCTGTGGTTTAACCCACAGCGCCACCCACGTCCCTCTGGCTGAGTACTGTACTCTTAGATAATTCAACATTTGCTCTATGTAAATATGTAAAAGATTAAATTTAGGAACACAGAAAGCTGCCTTATATTGAGTCGACCATTGGCCCAGGTAGCTCAATAATGTCTACACTGACTGGCAGCCCTACCTAGAGATGCCAGGGATTGAACCAGCGACCTTCTGCATGCAAGGCAGATGCTCTCCCACTGAAATACAGCCTTCCCCATTTAAGCTATGGCCCTCTTAGCAAGCCCCCATTCTTAAGAAATATAATTTTGATGATGATTCTATTCTGCCAGGGCACAGGACCTTCAGATCAGGAAAGCCAGTCATGCTGGCTGGCTGGAGAATAATGTGCAGTGGTGTTATCAGGAGAAGACTTTGGGACTGAAGTCCAGGGCCCCACTCAGAGGAATGTCCCAGCAGGAGAGTCCCCAAATACAGCAAAGCTGGCTTACGACATTTTGAAGTAAGTGGAGTAATACACACTGGCATCTAACAATGGGGCCTCCAGAAGTCCAGTGTCTAAGATTGCCTCACTGCACCCCTGCCCAGATACCCATGGCTCAGTCTCAAATCTGTCTTAAAAGCATCAGTCACATACCTAACTTGGAGTTTCTTAAGCTCTTTTTTCAGTTTGAATACCTCACGCTTCTTGAGGGCTTTCAGCGCGTGTTCCTGGTGGTACAGCTGAATGACACGCTCCTTCTTCTGATGACACTCTTTAATATATGCGTCAAATTCAAGAATTCGGTTCTTCCTCTGAACCAAGAAGGAGAAAGAAGGCTTAATCAGTTTTGCATAGTTTTGCTCAGTATTCAAAGGTGGGAGCCCATGAAGGGGAAGTCATTTGTTTCAGAGAAAATGCGAATGAATTCATCCTGGACACTAACAAAAAATGGAGGGAAGAGTGATTAAGCTGCAGTCATTTACACACTTACCTGGGACTAAGTTCACAGCAACTTAGGGTTCCTTCACACTTCCACTTTTCCCATGCCTAGGAAGCATGGGCCCAAGTGGTTTTCCTCTTGTTCCACACTTTTTAGGTATGGGTCCAAGCACTTTACGATTGAGTATGAGTGAATGTCATTTCCAGTTTCTTTCACTTTCTCATTTTTCCAATTGTCTGGAGGGGGCTGAGCACTGAGCCATGCTTAGATCCGCACTCGACCTCCTCTGCCCCCTCAACATTGAGGGGGCCTGGTCCCCTTCCAACAAATACAGAGGGAGTTGAAGACATCTCGGCCCCCTATACAGTGGTACCTCGGGTTAAGTACTTAATTTGTTCTGGAGATCTGTTCTTAACCTGAAACTGTTCTTAACCTGAAGCACCACTTTAGCTAATGGGGCCTCCTGCTGCTGCCGTGCCGCTGGAGCACGGTTTCTGTTCTCATTCTGAAGCAAAGTTCTTAACCTGAAGCACTATTTCTGGGTTAGCGGAGTCTGTAACTTGAAGCGTATGTAACCCGAGGTACCACTGTCCCTAGCACACCTGACTGGCCCCCATTTCCGGCTTTGCATCATTACAACTGTGTGAGAATGGCAGTGCCTGATATGTGGTGGAGTTGCACCCCGATTAAGTACTTCTGGGGAGAAATACACGAGGAGTTGAAAAAAATGCTTAAAATCCCATTAACAAAAAAACCAGAGGCTTACCTACTGGTCCTTTTAGAAAAAGAGGGAAAAAGAATTTTCTTATATGTGACCACCACAGCTAGGATAGTAATAGCATCTAAATGGAAAGCTAAAGAACTACCTACCAAGGAGGAATGGATTCTCAAATTAAATGAATATTTAAAATTAGCTAAATTAACAGCATCCATACGACAGCAGTCAAATCAAAAACTAAACAATGAATGGCAATGCTTTGATGATTATATGACAAAATATTGCTCTAAAAAAGACATGCTAATATCCTTAGGTTAAGAATGTAAATGCATCAACAATAAATTATCAGTGACGTATGTATGTATATAGAGAAAATAAAAACAATCGGAATGCAATGATAAGGGTAAAATTGATTCTAGAGAAGACGAGTAGTGGTGGAGGGAAGTTAAACAGGGTAGTGGGTTTATTTCATTTTGTTTATGCTTTTTCTTTTTTCCCCTTTTGGATATTGGATAATTATTTAATGTATATTGATTTAATGTTTCTTTTCTGTTAATAACGTTTAACAGATCAATGCAGATCCAGCCTAGACCCCAACTCGAAGTGCCCTCCTTATAGATGCAGAGTGATGCTTACATCCTGATCTTTTTGTTCAAGTGCCTCTCTTCGTTGGGCCAGCACTTCCATCCTCTCTTTGAACTCTTGTTTCTTTGCAGTCAGTTCTGCAGAAGCTTGCTCATTTTCAATTTCTTTCTTCCGAAGCCGGAATGTTTGCAGTGCTTTTCTGCGATGCTGCAAAATTTCACTGGTGCTCTAGAAAACAAAACTGGTTTTTACAAATATACAGAGAGAGAGAGATGGAAGGAGAGAACCGTAGGGTTGGAAGGGTCCCCAAAGGTTATCTAGTCCGTGTGTGTGTGTGTGTGTGTGTGTGTGTGTGTACACAAACACACACACACCCCACACACTACTTTTTTTCTTTAAAAATGTTTAGGGGTACTCTTGCAATGAGGGAACTACCAGAATGCCCTCAGAGCTGTACCTCAGTGTCCAGGCTGAACAATGGGGGTGTAGACGCTCCTTCAGGTCTACAGGGTCAGGGAATGATGGGAGTTGTAGTTCAGTGCCATCTGGAGGGCCAAGGCTCCCCATATGCAGGGAGCCTCAGCCTGCATGAGTCAAGCAAGCTCTCCGCTGCACATGCTGACAAGAGGACAGAGCTTACATGTTCATTCCTGCTCTCCCCTTTTGCGTGTTGAATTAGCACAGAAGGCAAACTCCCAAGTAGGGCTTTAACAGTTAGAAGAATATTATCTTCCCTGGATACCAGTTCAATCCCCCTGGCACGGTTATTATCGGAGAATTGCTCGACTTCTGCCAAAGCTCTGCTTTTGGCACAACCTAACAAAGAAACAGAAGCCCTGTCCTATATTTAACCCGGCCCTCTTGTCTGAGAAAGAGAATGACAAAGGCAGCTGACCTCTCGCATGACAGGAATCTGAGGCACATCTTCATCCTCTTCTTCCCTATATATATATAAAAAGGTAAATTGTTGTCATAGACCCTTATTACCTAGAAATTATTCTCCATGTATGAAAGGCAGCTCTCAATGTTCTGTCACACTTTGGGTGAGCTTATGTAGATGAAGATGAAAACAGGCACCATCTTGATTCTCAAGGTCTGGTGATCAATGACATATTACAGGCAGTGGCATAGCATGGGTGCTTGGGGTGGCATGGCACATTTTTTTGGAGGGGCCCCCACCACAGGTCCCCTAATTGGAGCTGTGAAAGAGCTGTGCAGACAGCATTTTTGCATGGGGGACCAACACTGCCAACTGCAGCTCCACTCCTGGGGCAGAGAGAGGAGAGTTGGCAGCAACATTGCCGCCCCTCTCCTTGGCTGCATTGTGGCACCCAATGTTGCTGCTGAGGCAGCTTTCTTGTGCCTGGGCCCAGTTACAGCTCCACTCCTGGGTCAAGCCTGATCCTGGACGCAGCAGGCTCCCTCCATGCCCTGTGCCCCTATGATATGAAGGTCTACTTAGAAGTAACCCCCACTAGGTTTTGTGGGGTTGCTCTGAAATAAGTATACAGTGGTACCTCGGGTTACATACGCTTCAGGTTACATACGCTTCAGATTACAGACCCTGCTAACCCAGAAATAGTGCTTTGTTAAGAACTTTGCTTCAGGATGAGAACAGAAATCGCGCGGCGGCAGCAGCAGGAGGCCCTATTAGCTAAAGTGGTGCTTCAGGTTAAGAACAGTTTCAGGTTAAGAACAGACCTCCGGAATGAATTAAGTACTTAACTCGAGGTACCACTGTACAGAGGATTTCTTTTCTTTTCTTTTTATGTAAAGCAGACCAAACAACTACCATTTTAGAAAGCAAGTAAATGTAATTCCTCTCTAAATTTTGTGTGCTGCACATTCAGACATGCGTACACATACTTCCATGATGGAAGCATAACAATTTTATTATTATCTACCATGAGATATAACCCAAGTAGGGAGGGCAAGGACTATGTACAAATTCTCCTCAGTCTATACAAAATCAAAATGGAGAGACATAATGATATATAAAACATTCACAAATCCTTCAGAAAGCCATATTTCACGCATAGGCAAAGCCATACAGTCCCAGAGGCTATTTGCAGCACTGTAAGAAATGAAATCCCACCACATGGCCTGGCAACCTTCTGGAGCTTCCAACATTTAAATTATGCCCTACCCCTCCCCCCCATCACAATGTTCCACACATGGGGAAATTTGCAATTCTTGCAATGTTTTCCATTTTTGTACAACAGATGTCCTAGCTTCTGCCAACAAACATGTAATGAGTTCTTTTGTATGCCCTTCTTGAGCCTGATTGCCCCATAGATTTCAACATAGAAGCTGTGGAGTCCTTTGAACAGGAGTCTTACAAACAGCAGGATTTTTTTCTCAAATGGGGGGTAGATTTTTTTAAAAAAATGAAATCCCGCCTTCTCCAATTATTGAGAAACTATATAGAAAGATGGAGGGAGGCAAAGCCAGCGACAATAGTGATAAAATAAATGGAATGTAGGATCCCTGCAGAAAGAAATGGATGGTGGCAGGTTTTTGGGGTTGCATAAAATGGCAATGGGGCCACATGAAGCCCCCAGGCTACAAGTCACTCACCTGTCCATTCTCCTTAAAACTCCAGGATATAAATCTATGCTGAACTTTTGGAGCCTGAGAGCAGTGACAACAGCAGTATCTAGGAGTTAGGGGAGATAGCCGGAAGCATCACAATGGCACCTCTATGGCATCTTGCTTCATCCTTGAGCACCTACCCTTTACACCTACCCTACACAGGGTAAATCCCATAACATACTAAGTTTACAGGAGATGTCTCCCCTTTCAACACAAGGAAGCAACACTTAACGGGAGTAGTTTGGCAGCGGCTCCTTCCTAAATAGTAACGCTAGCGACATAAGGTTGAAAGGTCACAACTCAAGAGATCCAGGTGGGACCTTTACATTACCCCATTCAGGAGGAGACAAAACAGCCGTAGTGCCACCTGCTGGGTTCGTTCCATGGTCCTATCACTCAACTGCTATCATTAGAGCAGTCTTTGCCAACCTGGTGCCATCCAGATGTATTGAACTGCAGTTCCCGTCCACTGATGGGAGTTGTAGTCCATGAAATCTGGGTTGGCACATACTGCAGTGAGAGGTGTTCAACACAGCTGAAGGGGAACCAGGACTGATGACAGGTCAAAGGGAGGAAATTAGGGTTTGATCACATATTACTAGATTTGTCATCCAATGAAAACTCAGGCTGTGTTCACACATGTGGTTTTCTAAGAGTCAGCCTCATTGGGCTTATTTATGAGTAGCCATTGGGATTGGGCTGTTAGCTGATTTAATATATGTTTTAATTGACCAATTAATGAATTTATCAATATACATTAATTTACATAGTTCTAAAGGGGGGAAACCTGCTTTGGGTTGTATCCAAATAAGGACCACATCTTCATTATAGTTTAAAGTAGGTGCCGCTGTGGGTTAAACCACAGAGCCTAGGGCTTGCTGATCAGAAGGTCAGCGGTTCGAATCCCCACGATGGGGTGAGCTCCCGTTGTTCAGTCCCTGCTCCTGCCAACCTAGCAGTTCGAAAGCACGCCAAAGTGCAAGTAGATAAATAGGTAGTGCTCTGGCGGGAAGGTAAACGGCGTTTCCGTGCGCTGCTCTGGTTTGCCAGAAGCAGCTTAGTCATGCTGGCCACATGACCCAGAAGCTGTCTGAGGACAAATGCCGGCTCCCTTGGCCTATAGAGCGAGATGAGCGAGTCAGTCACAACTGGACCTAATGGTCAGGGGTCCCTTTACCTTTAATACTACAGCCATGGTCTCCCAAAGTAACCTGAGAACTGCAGTTTGTTAAGAGTGCTGAGGTTTGTTAGGAGACACCTGTTCCTTTAAGAGAGCTACAATTCCCAGAGGGATTGAGAAGAGGGATTAACTGTTAAACCACACAGTGGTATGATGTTGCTTTAAATGTATATTGTGGAGTTGGGGCCTAAGACCACATCCACATCATAAATTTAAAGCAATATTATAAAACTCATGGCTTCCCCCAAAGAATCCTGAGAACTGTAGTTTGTTAAGTGTGCATGCGGTTGTTAGGAGATCCCTATTCCCTCATTCTTGATCACTGGCCATGCTGGCTGGGGCTGATGGGCGTTGGAGTTGGGAAAGCCTTTTCTACATAGAGTTCTCCTGACCATCTTTGCAGGCAATTGCTGCAAGCATACCTGAATGAATTGGATTAAATGGCTAGAAAAGAAGCCCATGGCAAATCAAAGTCCTAGTGTGAGCAACCAAATGTGGAATGCAAATCCAAGTTGCAATTGCACATACTCTAATCCTGCAGCTGTGCTTTGCAAAGGATCATTTTCTAGACCAACAAGTCGGGTTGCCACCTGATCAGGAAAAACCAGATGCTTGCCTGCTCTTGTGCTGGAGCAGAAAGTGCAAAAAATCAGCCAGGGCAGCTCTTCAGCACAAGTTGTTAATCCTCAGTCTGCATCAGAAGATGTGATACCTTCAATAATTCTCCTACATATTGTGGGGAGTAAGAAGAACCCTGTTCCCTGCTCAACCACCCAGCAGTAATATGAGGCAGTAACTTTTTCCAATGCTTTATTTTCCCACCGGAAATTTTCCAGTTCAGAATGGCACCAGGAGTCTACTGATACTCAGGGCTCATAGTTGTTTCTGCTTGACCCACGCTTATTCTAGGCATGTATCTGAGAGGTTTCCCCATTGTTTTCCAAGAGAAAACCCATTCTTTAGCGATAGATCGGAACAAATGGCAATCTGGGTGAAACCTGAATCACTCTTTGCTCCAACTGAGCACTAAAGAGTGGTGGAAAGCAGCAGGGAGTATGAATGAGCCCTCAGTCAAAAAACCCTCATGACCTTCCCCATATTGTGTTGGGGACTGAGTGGGGAGCGGGCATGATGACACTGGGGGCGAGGCTAGCCTGAATGCCCTGCCCCACCCCACACTCTTACCATTCACATGTTCAGGTAACACTTACAGCTGAAGTCCTGGAGAAAGAATCTCCAGGGCTGTCAAGTTTACTGTAAAGCATTATCTGGCAGACCAATGACATATTGCAGACAGCTAAAGAGACGCCCACATGTAGAAGCTGCAAATAATTCTCCAAATCCACCCAGGCCTTTTCAAAGCTGTCTCTGCCAGCTGAGCATCTAAGTTTATGAGGATGCATGGGGGTTAGTCAGACCTCCCTACGATCGCCACAAATTCAGGGCCCACGTGTTTTGCTGCTCTCTGCAAAGTTCTCGCTTTGTTTTCTCACGAGTAAATGTGGGGAGATCTTAAATGATGTCAACAGCTTAAACAAATTCCATGGTGTGTTTCTACAGCATGAAATCTTCTTTGCCCCATGCAGCGCAAACACCAAATGCAGGGTTGACTGTGGGAACTGTTTTATATGCCATGTTACTGTTGGTCTGGCATTTTAACGCTGCGGAAAGAGGCAGCAGTGACATCATCCCTGGCGCCAGCCGTGCAGTTTGATGAGATCCACTTGAGCCGTACCACCAAGTGATTTGATCGGAATAAGAATGGGTTTGTTAGGTTTTTCTGTATCCTGTTGGAAGCCTTTGGTGTGTAACCTGGAAACGATAATTTCCTTGAGCGAGCAGTCCCAATGATGGCAGACAGTGAGTGTGGAGTAGTGGCTAGGGTCTTGGGAGACCAGGGTTCAAATCCTCACTCAGCCTTGAGGCCTACTGCGTGGCTTTGAGCCAGTCTTTGTCTCTCAAGCCTGACCTACCTCACAGGGTTGTTGTGAGGAATAAATCGAGAGGGAGATAGGTGTTTGCTTCACCTTGAGCTCCTTGGAGGAAAGGGATGGGCATAAATGTGCTAATTAAATAATAAGAATGAAAATGCGACCAGCCTGCCAGAAAATAGGTATGCCCATCTAACATGTATACAAATCAGTAGCATGCCTGTAGGTACATCTATCTTTTCCATGGCTAGAATGTAACCCACTCTACAAGGGGGTTAGAGCAGCATCCCCTGACCCCACTCAGCTTGGCATGTGGCCCCCAGATGGTTTCCCAGCTGACAGTGCGGCCCTCAAACTGAATAAAAGTTCCCCCACACCCGTTTTAAGGAATGCATCACACACATCAAGGGCCACCTTACCTGTGTTCTCCTAGCTGGGTCACGAAAACATTTCCTGGCCCGTTTTCCACCTGCAGAAAGTATTTGGGATCATGGTCCCTTGTCATCATCAGAAAAGTCATGTTTCTTTAGGAAGGAAGGGAGGGGGGTTGTGGAAATGCTTCCCCCTCCACTTTTCTGCAGGAATCCTGTGTACTGTCATGCACAGCAGTTTCACCCCCTGGGAAATTGGTCAAGAGGAGAAAGAAGTGTCCAGTTTGACTCTGTTTGTCTAAAGCTTATCTCGGCACGACCAAATGAGCCCGACGGTGCTGCTTTCGCTGCATCGACAGAGACAGACGTGTGTGAGCAGCAAACCCAGATCTTATTGCAAAGCTGGAAGCGCAGGGCTCAGCGTGGCAGGTGAGCTTTCTGGGTTGCTACTTCAGTTACCTTTCCGCCTGCTGCTGCTTCCAGTGTCCCCCTGGCAACCCCAGCACACAGTGCGGATCAAGGCCTCGAGTGCCCAGGGAGAACTGTCCTTGTGTTTCCCTGGGGAGTGATCTCTCTCTCTCTCTCTCTCTCTCTCTCTCCCTCTCCCTCTCCCCCCCTCTCCCCCTCTCTCCCCAGCACAGCTGTAAACAGAACAGCGCAAACACTGCATGAAATATACTCGGAGTCGAGAATGGATTTCATGCTCTTTATTCGGCTCATAGTGGTGAGGAGGAATGAATGTTCCCCCCGAATATCTGCTTTATATACATTACAGTGGTACGCTTCAGGTTACATACGCTTCAGGTTACAGACTCCGCTAACCCAGAAATATTACCTCGGGTTAAGAACTTTGCTTCAGGATGAGAACAGAAATCGTGCTCCGGCGGTGCAGCGGGAGGCCCCATTGGCTAAAGTGGTGCTTCAGGTTAAGAACAGTTTCAGGTTAAGAACAGACCTCCGGAACGAATTAAGTACTTAACCTGAGGTACCACTGCATTTGCACAATGGGCTGCACGTGATTGGCTAATTCTAGGATTCTCCTGTAGGCCAATCAGGTTGCGGATTCACTTCCACCTGGAGCTGGATTGTGTGGCTCCTGCGGACCAATCATACTGCTGCATTGTTCTAGGACCAATCAGACTGCTGCATTCTGAATCCTATTGTTCTAGGACCAATCAGACTGCTGCATTTTGGATCCTATTGTTCTAGGACCAATCAGACTGCTGCATTTTGGATCATAACACTGCAGCAGCCTCTTTGCTAAATCGCTTTGGTTGAAGATAGTTTTTGTCTGCCTGCTCACAAGTATAGCATGAAACAAGGCATAGTATTTGTTTGTTCATTTAGAACAGTGTTTTCCAATATTTGTGTCACCATTTGTTTTTGGACATCAGTTCCCATCATCCCTGACCATTCGTCTTGCTAGTTAGGGATGATGATAGTCCTCTGGGTATAGGGCAGTATATAAATTCAATTAGATAGATGATAGATAGATAGATAGATAGATAGATAGATGATAGCAGCACATGTGAAAAGGATCTAGGGGTCTTGGTGGACCAGAAGCTTAACATGAGTCCACAGTGTGATGCAGCAACGAAAAAAGCTAATGCTCTTCTAGGCTGCATCAACAAAAGTATAGTGTCCAAGGACTCAGCTACATTAGTAAAAAAGAAAAAGAAGCATAAATGCATAAATAACATTGTGACACAAGATGGCACTGTAGAGTTCGATCTTTGGCAATGTGATTTTGCATTACTGTACAGTGAAACCTCAGTTGTCGAACATAATCTGTTCCTGTTGTAAACAAAAGCCCATTCGGCTTCCGAAATGTTCGACAACTGAGGTACAGCTTCCTATTGGTTGCAGGAATTTCCTGCACGCAAGCGGAAGCCGTGTTGGACATCCAGCTTCCGAAAAACATTCAGAAACCGGAGCATTTACTTCCGGGTTTTCGGCGTTTGGGAGCTGAAACATTCCAAAACAGAGGCGTTCGGGAACTGAGTCTTGACTGTATGAGATTTACAAAGCGTTTTCCTAAAACATTTTTTTTATGTGTCTAGATCCAGCCCAGATCAAGGGAAGTAATAGTACCACTCTATACTGCCTCAGTCAGACCACACCTTGAGTACCGTGTCCGCTTCTGGGCACCACAATTTAAGAAGGATGTTGACAAACTGGAACATGTGCAGAGGAGGGCAACCAAGATGACCAAGGGACTGGAAACCAAGCTTTATGAGTAACAGTTGAAGGAACTGGGTCTGTTTAGCTTGGGAAAGAGGAGTCTAAGAGGAGCTATGATAACTATCTTCAAATATCTGAAGGGCTGTCACATGGAAGATGGAGCAAGCTTGTTTTCTGCTGCTCTGGAGGGTAGGACTCGAACCAATGGATTCAAGTTACAAGAAAGGAGAGTTTGGCTAAACATCAGGAGGATCTTTCTGACATAACTGGCCAAACAATCTGAATAGTTGTGCAATGGGTCACCTACACCTGGAGAAATTGTGCAGTTGTTCTATTGTGTTAAGGGGGGGGGGGGGACAACATTTTCTGAGTTCAGATGGGGATGGGAGTGGAATTTGAACAGAGAAAATATGGGAGCAGGATGTTATGTTCATGATATCACGCAGATGCCCTGTAAAAAAGTGAGTGAGCAAACTGTGGTTATTCTACAGTAAATGTGCAGTGTGGAAGCAGCTCCTGTTTCAGAGTACTGTTTTCAGGATATGGTTACCAACTGGTCTGGAGCAAATTTAGAACAGATCCCGTGTCATTCTCCATTGAATCACAGGCTTAAAATAGAAAGCTCAGGCAAGGGTCCCAGGGAGGGTATTCTGAAGTTAGGGTGCCACCATGGAAAAGGCCTTGCCCCAAGGTTAGGAGGAAGCAAAGAAACTTATTTTGAGTATTGGTTGGCTTTCATTTCATGATCTGAAATAGATAATAGATACTTTTGCATATATATTTTTTCAATCACTGATTTTAGGACTTCTGCAGTTCAAAAATTTGGCTGTTGTCTGCTGCTTGGAAAAATACTGAAATGTTTATGTGTGTGTACATATATAATGGCCATATAATAGTTTATTTATCAGTCATCATCATCATTTTATTTGTATGTCACCTTTCCATAATCAAAAGCATGCTCAAGGTGGCTTACAACATGTAAAAAATTACATAATACCCCCACCTCCTTCAAAATTTTGTGTAGGCTTTATTTTATTTGTTAACGGCAGGTGCTTTTTTGTCCTTTAGTTAAAATTGCTTAAAATGATCTGTACTAGTTGCTAGAAATAGAGAGAGATCATCCAAAACAGATCAAGCATAAGATAACTTGTTCTACTCGTTTGCTGGATTGTCTCTGTTCAGTCTTCCCCGCATACCTTTGACCTCTATTATTGCAGTAAAGTTTGTTTATGACACTATTTGATATAATACAGGAGCCTGCCACATTTGTCAAGTATATGACTATTTTTAACCGAGTTAAATGCTACACGCTCTTATGGTATGTTGTGCAACAGATATCCTCTCGTGTCATCTGACATTTTGCCCAGACACTTGTGCTAAATTTAGCTTCTCAGGAGGGATGCAAGACAAATGAATAAATGTCAGTTTTTCGAAACAAGATTGTGGCATGGGAGGGTTTGATTTCTTGAAGAGAAACGTCAAAGAACTAATAGCTGTTTCAATCATTGCATGCTGCATTTTTAATACTGCATTGGATTGGATTTTGCTTTTGTGCTCTGTAAAGGCAACCAGAGAATATTTGTTGATGTATGTTTAATAAATAATAAATTAATAATATGGATGTTTCATGGGGAACCTAACCTTTTGAATGGGGTCCTCATTCACCTTTGAGGTTGAAGTGGGAAAGCGTTTGTAGCCCTGCTCACAAACATCCATAAAAGCAAATAAATTATACAAGAATATATACCAAAGATCGCTGGCAACACATTGAGAATCTTTATACCACTGCCTAGCATTCCAAGCAACAGCAGCCGCTGTCAGTTGCACAAAGAATCTCCAGATGAGTAAACTGCTTGATACGGTCAGTTGACTTCCATGTGCTTTTGCAATGGGGAAACTGGCCCTAAATGACATGTGTTCCAGGAAAGTCAGCAAGGTAAGCCATGTTTTGGTAATTTACAGGAGCGTCACAAAATTATTTGGAGCGCTGCCTACACACCCTTATGAACCTCCCAAAGAATCATGGTGTCAGGCTTCAGGGAATCGCCTTCCTCCCCCTGTGGCAGTAGATAAGCAGAACAAATGAAAAGGAATCATCTTACCCGTTAGAAACTTCAATAATCACAGCGAGAGAACAAAGAACCCATCTCCTAGGAATGGTGGTGCTCCCAGTTAAGAATCCCACCCCCTGACATCCCCATTAATCCACGTCACTCCTATGTCTTGTAATCTTGAGCTGGTACCCTCTGTGCTTTGTGTGCTTTCTGTACCGCCACTTTCTCAGCTCTTCTTGACCTTCGGGAGAGCGGGTGAATGCTTTCCAGAGACAGTGAATCTGTTAACCCTCTCTCTCTCCGTGTTTCTTCTCCTAGCTGCTCCCCATCCAGTATTTCCCAGCTTCTGCCTTCTAAACAATGTCCCTCCTCAAACCACCGTTCCAAATCTATACTGTCCTCCTGCTCCTGGGAAGATTCAGGATTCGGATCAGGAGCAAGGGGAGGGGAAGGGGGAGGCTCCCACCATTCCTCCTCAGTGAAGCCCTCCTCACGGGGCTGTGAGTTGTTAGGAGACTGCTATTCCCCTCACTGAGCTAAAATGCCCAGTATGGTGCCAATTCGTAGTGGCCCAGCTGTTTTGGCTCCCTCACAATTTTTTTGCCCCCATGCCCCCATGTTGAAAAAAATGCCTCCATGTTGAAAAAAATAGGGGCGGAGGAGGCCGAGTGTGGAATGGCTTCAGTGGTCGGCTCCTTCTTCTCCTCCTCCTGCCATGGAGGGGAAGGAGGGGAAAGTACCCCCCCCACCCACCCAGTGGCGGTGGCAAGAGGAGGCCGAATGTGGAACTGGGCATAGCACAGCATGGCTCCATTGACCAGCAGCTCCTCTTCCAGCTGTGTGAGGGAAAGATGGGGGAAACAACCCACAGCCAGCAGCAGGTGGAGAAGGCGGCCGAGTGACAGAGAGGAAGAGCTGCCAGCCACTGAAGCAGCGCTACTGCCGCATTTATCTCTGCCCCCGGGTCATCCCGACGTCCTAATGTCACACCTCCCCAGTCTCACTCGCAAGCTGGCACCTTTGTTTTACAACCAGTCCCTCTTCCCAGGGAACTACAGCTCTATGTGGGGAATAGGGGTCTTAAACCACAGAGCCTAGGGCTTGCTGATCAGAAGGTCGGTGGTTCGAATCCCCGTGACGGGGTGAGCTCCCATTGCTCGGTCCCTGCTCCTGCCAACCTAGCAGTTCGAAAGCACGTCAAAGTGCAAGTAGATAAATAGGTACTGCTCCGTCAGGAAGGTAAACGGCATTTCCGTGCACTGCTCTGGTTCGCCAGAAGTGGCTTAGTCATGCTGGCCACATGACCCGGAAGCTGTACGCCGACTCCCTCGGCCAATAAAGCGAGATGAGCGCCACAAGCCCAGAGTCGGCCACGACTGAACCTAATGGTCAGGGGTCCCTTTACCTTTACCTTTACTGTCCCCTTAACCAACTATAATATAGTTCCTGGGATTCTCCGGAGGAAGCCATGACTCTTAAAGTGGTACCACAGTGCTTTGCATGTATACTGGGGATGTGGCCAAGGTTGTGTGGGGTAGGTTTGTGGCTATTCAGTGTCACTTTGCACATGCTTAAAAGATTCTAGGCTGAATCCTAGGGCTGAAAACTAGAGTCCTTTTGAACCCTAATTCAAGTTAGTTCTTTTCTACACAGTAGGAAAGCGCTTGCCATTCTATTGTCATGTTTATCTCCCCCCCCACACACACACACTTTTCCTTTGTTTTTGCTAATTAGAGGACCGGACCTTTCCCCACATTTCCTAAAATTCAGGAACGCTTTAATTAAAAATTCCCGTTAATCCTCATGGTGAAATATCAGTGATATTTGCCAAGCAAACAACGGCTAAACAGTGGTGTTTACTCACCAAGGCAGTGTGTGCTTGTTTAGATTCACCTTCGTTTTGCTTAAGTTCCTGTTGCATTTGCAGTTTTACGCACTACCCCTCCATTGGTTGATCCCCCTCCATTTCAAATCTGTGTACATGACCTTCTGGTGATATTTACACAGAGAGAGCCTGAGACTCATAACAGTGAGTTCCCCTAAGGTTTAACTTGTCAGCCTGAGTCAGCAATCAGCTAAAATGGTGTTGAGGAGCTCGGATAACAATATTGCTTCCCTCGGGGTATGGTTCCCTGTCAATCGTAAAGAAAGGGCTCTTCACACAAGAGTCTGTTTTCCTACAAAGATCTCCCCCCCCCCCCCCGTGTTTGGGCTTTGGGGGAAGTACAAAAAGGTGGGCACTGTCACTTACGAAGAAGGTGCATCCCTCCTTTTCTTCACATGTACATCCCCAGGAAGCAGGAAACCGTGGAGCAGCAGCAAAGGAATGGAAAAATACTCAAGTGAAGAACCAGCGTTTGCCTCTGCACAGCTGGACTGAGCAAAGTCAACCGGAGTTCAGCCACTGAGCTAAATTTGCATGACCCATTTACATGACCTGATTTCCCCAGCTGTAAAGGAGTAACAGTATTTTGTGTTTTTTCCATATTGGCCATATAATAAGTAGCCATCTGTCTGTCTGTCTGTCTGTCTGTCTGTCTGTCTCTCTCTTCCTTCAGTGCACATTGACTAAATTTGCATTAATATAATGCAAACATTAATGTCTGAGTGTATACATGAAAGGTACAAAGAAAACATTTTATCCTTGTAGAGAAATGGCAAGTACTTCTTTTCACTGGAGGGGCAAATAATAGCCTGGGGAAGGATTTTAACAGAAAATTTGTGGGAGGGGGATCACACCCACACACCCCATAATCATCATCCAAACTGAGGACCTAGGTGGCTGTTCCTAACTCTTAAAAAGTGAACAAACCAATAGGTCTTCTGCACGGATCTCTCACGTGATGTCTAATCTGGCCTCCAGATTAAATACCGTATTTTTCGGACCATAGGACGCACTTTTTCCCCTCCAAAAATGAAGGGGAAATGTGTGTGCGTCCTATGGAGCGAATGCAGACTCCTCGGCTTCAGCGATAGCAATGCGAAGCCTCCGAAGCCTGCGCTCCGGAGGCTTCGCGTTGCTTCCGCTGAAGCCAGGAGAGTCTGCTCTTTGAGGCTGGCGGTGGGGAAAGCAGCGCTTCCCCCATCGCCAGCCCCAGAGGATGGGGGGCAGCGGGAAGGCGCGCGACGCCTTGCCGCTACCCTCCAACCCGGCTTCGAGGCTGGCGGTGGGGAAAGCAGCGCTTCCCCCATCGCCAGCCCCAGAGGATGGGGGGCAGCGAGAAGGCGCGCGACGCCTTGCCGCTACCCTCCAACCCGGCTTCGAGGCTGGCGGTGGGGAAAGCAGCGCTTCCCCCATCGCCAGCCCCAGAGGATGGGGGGCAGCGGGAAGGCGCGCGACGCCTTGCCGCTACCCTCCAACCCGGCTTCGAGGCTGGCGGTGGGGAAAGCAGCGCTTCCCCCATCGCCAGCCCCAGAGGATGGGGGGCAGCGGGAAGGCGCGCGACGCCCTCCCGCTACTCTCCAACCCTCCTTTGGGCTTTTGCGGGAGATGGGGGAATTCCCCCACCTCCCGCAAAAGCAGGCAAAAGCCGCGCGCTCTTTAAAGGGGCTCCGCGGCTTTTCTAGGAGGTGGGGGAATTCCCCCACCTCCTAGAAAAGCCCGCAGGAGCCGCACACCCTTTAAAGAGCAAGCGGCTCTTGGGGGCTTTTCCCCAAGGAGGGAGAAGGGACTGACTGGCCGAGTCAGTCCCTTCTCCCTCCTTTGGGCTTTTGCGGGAGATGGGGGAATTCCCCCACCTCCCGCAAAAGCAGGCAAAAGCCGCGCGCTCTTTAAAGGGGCTCCGCGGCTTTTCTAGGAGGTGGGGGAATTCCCCCACCTCCTAGAAAAGCCCGCAGGAGCCGCACACCCTTTAAAGAGCAAGCGGCTCTTGGGGGCTTTTCCCCAAGGAGGGAGAAGGGACTGACTGGCCGAGTCAGTCCCTTCTCCCTCCTTTGGGCTTTTGCGGGAGATGGGGGAATTCCCCCACCTCCCGCAAAAGCAGGCAAAAGCCGCGCGCTCTTTAAAGGGGCTCCGCGGCTTTTCTAGGAGGTGGGGGAATTCCCCCACCTCCTAGAAAAGCCCGCAGGAGCCGCACACCCTTTAAAGAGCAAGCGGCTCTTGGGGGCTTTTCCCCAAGGAGGGAGAAGGGACTGACTGGCCGAGTCAGTCCCTTCTCCCTCCTTTGGGCTTTTGCGGGAGATGGGGGAATTCCCCCACCTCCCGCAAAAGCAGGCAAAAGCCGCGCGCTCTTTAAAGGGGCTCCGCGGCTTTTCTAGGAGGTGGGGGAATTCCCCCACCTCCTAGAAAAGCCCGCAGGAGCCGCACACCCTTTAAAGAGCAAGCGGCTCTTGGGGGCTTTTCCCCAAGGAGGGAGAAGGGACTGACTGGCCGAGTCAGTCCCTTCTCCCTCCTTTGGGCTTTTGCGGGAGATGGGGGAATTCCCCCACCTCCCGCAAAAGCCCGCAAAAGCCTCGTGCTCTTTAAAGGGGCTCCGCGGCTTCTGCTGGCTTTTCTACGAGGGGGGGAATTCCCCCACCTCCTAGAAAAGCCTGCAGGAGCCGCACACCCTTTAAAGAGCGCGCCGCTCTTGGGGGCTTTTCCCCGAGGAGGGAGAAGGGACTGACTGGCCGTTTCAGTCCCTTCTCCCTCCTGGTCGAAAACCCGCAGGAGTCGCGCGGGGCTCCTGTGGGCTTTTGCGGGAGGTGGGGGAATTCCGCCACCTCCCGCAAAAGCAGGGAGAAGGTCTTGGAGTAGCGGACAGGCTGCGTGCAGCCTGTCCGCTGCTCCCAGAGCTGCGGGGGGGGAAATAATATTTTTTTTCCCTTGATTTCCCCCCCTGAAAACAAGGTGCGTCCTATGGGCCGGTGCGTCCTATAGTCCGAAAAATACGGTAATGCAAAACAAGCATATTGGCAAGCATGTGGTCAATGCGTAATTTTTCTGTTTCAGCTAGGCATGGTGGGAAGGGTCAAGGAAGACCTGAGTTATGGGTTCTCCGAATTACAAACCAGTCTTTCCCATTTCCCACTAGAAATTATTACGGCACACCAGCCACCATTACAAAGATAGTCTCTGCCAGGAATGGATGAATCTGTTGATTTGGTTTCACTCAAAATCTAATTTCACAATCTTCAGTTCATTTCACCCACCTTGCCATGTCAGTTTGCGAACTGTGTTTCCCCAAAAAAGTGTTTATGAAGCCTCATCAGCATTTTTGTGTAAATTTCTCTTAAAATAGACACGTTTATATGCCATTTTTGCATAGCCATTTCCCATAATATAATGCGTATTGCTATTTCTCTCCCCACCCCATGGCTAGAGAGCAGCACTGGAGTAGTCAGAGAAGTGCAAATTTCAAAGGCAGGTGCATTGGAAAAGTGCAAATTGGGTAAATTTGCCTTTAAAAGTGAACTAAATCAATTTTTTCCCCTGCACTACTCTCTAATAAGAAATCACATTTGTTGTATCCAAACCAAGGCACAACTGAGCCATCAAAGGAGTTCATAAACCAACCTGTTATGAGTTAGTCTAGAGTTGAAGGAGAGGTTAGCAAGACTTGTTTTAGCAGTCACTGCTGGCTCTTTTGGGCCAGAAAGCAGAAACAAGTTTTCAGAACTTGCACTTCTCATTTCACACCGCTAGTTTCACATCCTCTGTTGTCTTCTGCTTTTGCCAGTCTTGCAGTGACAAGAGCTCATGGATTTAATTTTGCAGGCGTCAAGTTATAATCTTTTACAAATGCTTTGAGACTGACTGCTAAATTAAGAATTCCTAGAGGAACGTATTATTGCAGCCTTTACACTAATAAAGCCTAATTACTGTTTTGAGACATTCCCAATTTGTTCAGTTGAAACTTTGAGCTTCTTTTCCATTGTCTGTTAAATTCAAACATGCAAAAAACAGGGTGACTTGAGGGCTTTGCCCTCAAAATAAACATAAGAGAATGAAAGTACTAGCACTGTATCCCCTGAAAGATTCAGCAAAATCATCCAGTCCAAAATAATCCACCTTCACTATAAAGCAAGGGTGTCAAATGTTTGGAGAATTTTTAGCTGATTAATCCTCTGTCTTGCAACTGATCAATCAATTATTTAACACTCCATATTACCAAAATCTCATTGTAAGTGGCTTTTAGGGATACGGCGAGGGGAATTGTACAAAAATGGAGAGCCAAAACAAAATAATGCTACCAGTATTGCTATAAAGACTTCTTTACATTTTTCTTTCTCACAATCTGGGTTTCTTTGCATTAGTGCATGGGTGGGCAAACCCACCCAATTGCCTTCTAGATCCGGCCTGCGGACGGTCAGGGAATCACTGCGTGGATCGCCAGCACGTGGATCTCCAGCACACACGTTCTTTCCCTCTCCCTCCTTCCTCATCACATGGCGGCGCTTTTCTCTTCAGGGATGGAGCAATCTTGTCCCATGCCAGGCGCTGTCGACGGCAGGAGTCGGCTCACCCACCTGCCCACCTCAGCAGGGCGGTGCTGTGAAGGGGGCATGTGACGCCGGCTGCTGTTGTGTTTTCCTCCTGCTCCTCCTCCCTCTCCCTCAGTTTGTTCTTCCTTCTCTGTGCCCCTTTTCTGTGCCGCTTCCTCGCATGCTTTCTTCGTCGCCGCCTGCCTGACTGCCTCCCTCCTTCATTCCTCCCATGGCGTTCAGGCGGGTCATTGCGGTGGCTGCGACCGCCACTTGCAGGTTGGTGGGCAGCTCTGTCTTCTTCTTTTTGGCGGCTCTGTCTTCTTCTCTGTCGTGCAGGTGGTGGGTAAAATCTCCGGCGATGCCTCAGTTCCCCTACCTCCATCCGCGGCTCCTCCGCCAGGGCTGCTGTTTCTGTCTTCGCCAGCCAACACAGCCTCCTACCCCACAATAGCGCCTGGCTGGCTGGAGAAGCCCAACTGTGGCTATTGGGACGACAACTGGGACACGTAAAGCGAAGCATCTTTAGGCCTCTTTGCGGGTGGGCAAAAATCATTCATTCCACCCCCCAAAAATATAGTCTGGGCCCCCACAAGGTCTCAGCGATAGTGGAGTGGCCCCCTGCTGAAAAAGTTTGCTGATCCCTGCATTAGTGTGATGGAGCTGTGAACACAAGATGGAGAGGTTCAAAGCTAATGGTTGGTTGGGCACAGCATTCCAAATTATAGAAAGTTAGCGTAATTTACAGTTAGGCTGGTATAACTTACCCCTATTCCAAACTCCATTCAGGAGTAAGGCTGACTGCTCTCTGAGCCAGCCCAAGTCTGGCCGAGGCAAAAATAAGCCTTTGAAATAGAGTTTGACTTGAACCATCTTTGCCGGTGCATATGCCTCTGGGTTGCTAGGTTTGTTTGTTTTTAAATGATATTTATTGAAAATTTTTAGAATTACAAAAGAGAACAAAGCAGAAAAAGAGAAAGAAAAAACAACAACAAAAAACAACAACAAATCACATCAAACAATACAAATTCAAAAAAAAAAAAATACACCACAAACACTCAAA
Source organism: Podarcis pityusensis (assembly GCF_964106645.2). Taxonomy (NCBI): domain Eukaryota; kingdom Metazoa; phylum Chordata; class Lepidosauria; order Squamata; family Lacertidae; genus Podarcis; species Podarcis pityusensis. The sequence continues at coordinate 21,559,917 of NC_138028.1, forward strand.
AACAAATCCATCATTCTCAAATCCTCAACTGTCATTACCTTCTTTCTTTGACCGCCTCCTCCTCCCTTTTTTTGTATCCTAGTTGTTAATTGTCGCAGCAAATCCTTTCCATATTTCATAATATTCTGTCATTACATTACCTTAATCTATTTTAATCTTATCTTACTATAAAGAACCTTAAAGCTTCAAACTTAAATATTATTTTTACCAACTTCTCATAACCATAATATTCTTACATAATTCTTTAAACATTTTTGCTAAAGCCAAGTAATTTCGTTCCAACATTTTTCTAACATTCATCAATTTTATAAAGCAATCCTAGTAGTAAAAAAAAGAAATAAAAACAATCCAATCTTCATCCAGCGTCCCTTCCTCCTGGTCCCGGGTTTTGTCAGTTCTTATTATCCCATCGATCTAGCGCATTAACCTGGTAACCTTGTATCCGAGGCCCTTAAGTCTCTTCCTTGTCCCTTCCGCAGCTCTTCTTCATATTTATAACTGTATTTTCCTTTGTCTCCTGCTCCTTTCACTCATGGGAACTCCAGCTTAACAATGTTTTTGACCCTTCTCGACAAATCAGCCCCTTTTCCATAGTCCACACTAAACTCCATGTGGTATTTAAGAACATGTTTCAAAATCCCTCCAAAATTAAGAGCCCCCACAACCCCAAACATCTCACGGCCCATTGCCAGACTTGAAAAGTCCAAACATCCCTGCATAGGGGGGTCTATCCAACCCCCCATTTCCAAACCAAACCATACTTTATCTTTCCAAATCTGGCTTTTTCCAAGTTCATTTGTCAAGTCCAAAAGCTCGTGTTCCTGCTGGGCCACAGCAACCTCCATCTCTGGTGCCCAAGATTCAGCAACATCCTCTTCCCTCATCTGTTCTGTCAGGGCACACTCCTGATTTAATTCCTGGGTGGGCTCCATATAATTTCCCACTGCCTGTTCAAAATTTCTGATCGCATCAGTCATCAAGTCCAGTAGGGCATTTGTTTTACAGAAAGCACGCAACAGAGCTTCTGAATACATTGACCTGCAAGGTCAGAAGTCTATTCTCACGATTGTAATCTGTAACAGCTGCAAGCTCCCCGGAGTTGGTTACAGTTTCACAGTCTCCCTCTAGGGGGAAAACTTCTATTTGTTCTTTCTTTTAAAGACAAGTCTAACAACAAAGTTTCCTTTTTCAGATATTTTGTCAATATTTGTTCCTTTAAAATGCGAAGGGGAACAATGGAATCAATGTTTCTCTTCTTATAGCTATCTGTCAAAAACGTTTGTCTCTGGTCAATGAGCTTCAAAAAACGTCAGTCCTGACACCCCGCTCCAGGATCAGGACGGTGGAAAGTTACTTTACTTTACACTCACTTCTGCAGGTTTAAACAGTCCGAAAAAATCCCCCCTCTTCTCCTGCTTCCGAAGGGGGGTTCAACAATTTTAAATGATGAAAGTTAATCTTTTACAAGCGATTTTCTGAGCTCTAGTTTGCCATGTCTTTGCTTTAATCTATCTACAAGAAACGGAAGGCTGACTTCCTGTTTAGACGTTGCCATTTCAGTGCCAAATTGAGGTAAACTTTTAAGTCCAATTTTCCTTTCTGCTCGCAAGTCCTTATTTAAAGTCCAATTGTCCGAAATTTAAGTACTCACGGGTGATTATTTTAGAAGCCAAATTGTCCCAGGAAAAAGGCAGCGCTCTCCGGCAACGGCTGTGCGGCTTCGCTCCATGGAAGAAGCAGTTGACTCTCTCTCTTTTTTATATATATATATAAATTTTTATTAGTTTTACAAAATTTTTAAAACAATACAAACATATAAAAAGACATACAAACACGTATAGTTTCATGACCTTTTTTTCATAAACCTTCTTTCTCGGACTCCCCCATACCTCCCCTTTCTGCATCCCAATGTCTAAAATTTTCCAGCAACTTCTAAATAGTTCTGTCAAACATATGTCTTCTTAATCTTCCCTTCAGTCTAATCTTATATCGCTGTAACCCTTTCTTTCTCAAAACCTCGACATTCTAACATTCATCAAGTTTATAATAGTCCTTAAGATAGATTTTAAATTTCTTCCATTCTTCTTCCGCCGTCTCCTTCCCCTGGTCGCGGATTCTGCCAGTCATCTCAGCCAGTGTCATATAGTCCATCACTTTCATCTGCCATTCTTCCAGAGTGGGTAAGTCTTGTGTCTTCCAATACTTTGCGATGAATATTCTTGCTGCTGTCGTAGCATACATAAAAAAGATTCTATCTTTCTTTGACACCAATTGGCCGACCATGCCCAAGAGAAAGGCTTCTGGTTTCTTCGGGAAAGTACATTTAAGTGCCTTTTTCATTTCATTATATATCATTTCCCAGAAAGCCTTAATCTTCGGGCACGTCCACCAAAGGTGATAGAAAGTACCTTCAGTTTCTTTACACTTCCAACACTTATTATCAGGCAAATGATAAATTTTTGCTAGCTTGACTGGGGTCATGTACCACCTGTAGATCATTTTCATAATATTTTCCTTTAATGCATTACATGCCGTAAATTTTATACCGGTGTTCCACAACCATTCCCAGTCAGCAAACATAATGTTATGACCAATGTCCTGTGCCCACTTAATCATAGCCGATTTAACTGTTTCATCTTGTGTATTCCATTTCAGCAGCAAATTATACATTCTTGATAAATTCTTGGTATTGGGTTCTAACAATTCAGTTTCTAATTTTGATTTCTCCACCTGGAAGCCAATTTTCCTATCTTGTTTGTAGACCTCCATTATTTGATAATAATGGAGCCAGTCTCGTACTTTAGGTTTCAATTTCTCATGACTCTGTAATTTCAATTTGTCTCCATCTTGTTCCAAGATTTCCCAATACTTTGGCCATTCGGCCTCCATATTGAGTTTCTTCAATGCCTTAGCCTCCAAGGGTGACAACCATCTAGGGGTTTTGTTTTCCAACAAATCTTTATATCTTATCCAAACATTAAATAACGCTTTTCTGACAATGTGATTTTTAAAGGCCCTATGCACTTTGATTTTATCATACCATAGATATGCATGCCAGCCACATGTATTATTGAAACCTTCTAAGTCCAAGATATCTGTGTTCTCGAGGAGCATCCACTCTTTCAGCCAGCAAAACGCTGCTGCTTCATAATACAGTTTTAAGTCCGGCAGGGCAAATCCCCCTCTTTCTTTTGCATCTGTAAGTACTTTAAATTTTATTCTGGGCTTTTTGCCCTGCCAGACAAATTTCGCAATGTCTTTCTGCCACCTCTTGAAACAGTCCATCTTGTCAAGAATCTGCAAAGTTTGAAACAAAAATAACATTCTAGGCAATACATTCATCTTAATAACTGCAATTCGGCCTAACATTGACAATTTCAAATTTGACCATATTTCTAGATCTTTTTTAATTTCTGACCAACACTTTTCATAATTATCTTTATACAAATTCAAATTTTTAGATGTCAAGTGAACCCCTAGGTATTTCACCTTCTTAACCACTGTCAAACCTGTCTCTTCTTGAAATTTCTCCTTCTCCGTGACTGTTAGATTTTTTTCTAAGACTTTAGTCTTCTGTTTGTTCAGTTTAAATCCGGCTACCTGGCCGAATTGTTGAATTATCTCCAACACCCTTTTCGTACTAGTGTCTGGCTCTTGTAAGGTCAAGACTAAGTCATCTGCAAAGGCCCTTAACTTGTAATGTTTGGCTCCGACCTGTACACCTTTAACCTGCTGGTCATTTCTAATCATATTTAGCAACACCTCCAGAACAGAAATGAAAAGCAATGGGGAAATTGGGCACCCCTGTCGTGTTCTTTTTCTATCTTAAGTTCCTCAGTTATCACATTATTTACAATCAACTTAGCTTTTTGTTCAGAATATATCGCACCCATACCGTTCTCAAAGCCTTGACCTACCCCCATCCCATGAAGATTCTTTTTCATAAAACTCCAAGAAATATTGTCAAAGGCTTTCTCCGCGTCCACAAAGATCAACACTGCTTTGGTGTTTAAGTTCACCTCTAGTAGTTCCAAAATGTCTATTATATTCCTTACATTGTCTGATAAATGCCTTTTTGGGAGAAAGCCTGCTTGGTCCTTGTGAATCTTCTCCATCAACACTCTTTTAAATCTTTTTGCCAAAATGTCTGCAAAAATTTTATAATCCACATTGAGTAATGATATTGGGCGGTAGTTCTTAAGTTGAGTCTTTTCAGTCTCTGTCTTTGGTATGAGTGTAATATAAGCTTCTTTCCACGACTCTGGTGCCTTTTTCCCCTCTAAAATCTCGTTACAGACTTCCTTTAACGGTTAAACCAACCACTCCTTCAAGGCTTTGTAATATCTGGAAGTCAGTCCATCTGGTCCTGGAGATTTGCCCAATTGCATGTCCTGAATGGCACCCTCTATCTCTTGTTCTGTTATTCTCTGGTTTAAATCCACCTTACTTTGATGAGAGATTTTTTGTAATCCATATTTATTAAGGAATTCATCTATGTCCTTTTCATTTTGTGGCCCTTGAGAGTATAGTTTTTTAAAATAGCTCAAAAAACAGTTTCTAATCTCGTTAGGTTTAGATATATTCTTTCCATCCACTTCTAGGCTTGTAACTGTATTTAATTTCTGCCTTTTCTTCAATTGCCAAGCCAGAAGTTTGCCACATTTATCTGCCGATTCAAATGTCTTTTGTTTCATTTGTTTTATCTTCCATTCAATCTCTTGATTCATCAGTTCCATATATTGTGTTTGATATAACTTAATCTCTCTCAAAATCTCCTGGGACTTTGGTTTTGATCTTAATTTTTTCTCTCCTTCTTTTATCTTTTCCAAAATCTTTTCCTTCTTCTCATTCTGCTTTCTCTTTTTTATTGAATTTTGTTGAATCAGAAATCCTCGCATCACAGCTTTGCTTGCGTCCCAGATCACTCTTTTTTCCACATCGGCCTTTAGATTTATTTCAAAGTAGTCCTTTAAAGTTTTTTGGGCCTTCATGTGGATCTCCTCATCTCGAAACAGGGTGTCATTCATCCTCCATCTAAATTGACCAGTTGTTGTAAGTTTCATTTCCATCTTCACGGCGTTATGGTCGGAGCAGGTTTTTGGGCAGATTTCTACCTTCTTAATCTTTGGAGCCATCCCACTAGTAATCCAAATTTGATCAATTCTGGTCCAGGTCATCATTGCTTGAGAGAAAAAAGTTCCCTCTCTCTCAAGAGGGTTCCTCGTTCTCCATATGTCTATTAAGTCCATATTTTCAGTCATTTCAAAGAAGGTCTTCGGAAGTCTCCCTTCCTTGGAGATTGTCAGTCTTTGTGCCTTGTCCATATTTGTAGAGACCACACCATTCATATCTCCCATAATTATTACATTGTAATCCAAATAATCCATCAGAGTTTCATGAAGCTTCTTAAAAAATTCCGCCTTGCCTTCATTTGGTGCATAAACTCCAACTATTAAAAATTTTTCTCCTTGTACTTGTATTTCAACTGCCAGGTATCTTCCTTGTTCATCTTTAAACATCATTTTTGGGGTCCATTTCTCTTTTACATAAATCATAACTCCTCTTTTCTTGACTTTGTCCGATGAGATAAATTCTTGTCCTAATCTTTTATTTATAAGTAGTTTCCTGTGTACCCTGGTTACATGAGTTTCTTGTAAACAAATCAAATCCAATTGTTCTTTTTTCAAAATATGAAACACCTGTCGTCTCTTCAAAGGCATGTTTAGCCCATTGCAATTCCAACTAAGGAATTGCAGGGCCATCTTATTGTTTCTCCGTTACTCCTCCTACCGCTCCAAGTTGTTGCTCTTCCTCTGATGGCGGTGGTTTAAGTCCAAACGATAGGTTCAAAATATCTAACGCTCTCCTTTGTTCTAGAATTGGATCCACCGTTCCCTTCTGTAAGTCCTCGTTATTTCTCTCCAGGAACTTCTCTTTGTCTTGGATTGTCTTTATTTTCACCTTCTTTCCCTTGTGGTTAAAGGACAGTCCTTGTGGGAACTCCCACCTAAAGAGGATGTTGTTCTTCTTCAGCAGGTAGACCAAATCCTTATAGAAGGTTCTCACCTCCAAGATATATTTAGGGATGTCTTTAAAGATTTGTATAGGTGAATTTTCAATTTCCAAGGCCTTTTGGTAATGTAGTTTTAATATTTTGTCTCTTTCTTCCGTAGATCTAAGAGTAATCAGACAATCCCTCGGGGTCTTTCTGTTCTGTCTCCTGCCCAATCTAAATGCTGTTATTATCTTAAATTCTTCCTCCTCCAAATCCTCCTGCCAAAAGTCAGCAAATGCTTGTGTTAGGAACTCCACGAGGCTGTCCCCTTCACTCTCGGGAATTGATCTTAATTTCAGGTTTCTCTCCTTTCTCTGTAATTCCATCAAAGACAGGGTCGCATCATGCTCATATACCTTCTTAGCAATCGGTTCTAACTTCTCCTGTGCCTCTCCAGCAATTTTTCTGGCGTCCTCTGCAATTTTACGTGTTGCCGAGTTTTCTTCAATCAGCTTATTTATAGATTCTGTATTGGATGTCACACTTTTCGTGTTCAAGTCCAATTTCGCTGTTAGTTCTGTTAGTTTTTGTGAGTTTTCTGTACTCTGCTTTGTCAAAGTCTCCAAAGATTGGTTTATCTTAAGTAATGCCTGTGTCACTGACTCCATGGAGGCAGCTGTCACTTTTTCTTGTCCTGCTGCTCCTGTAGGAGTTAGACTAGAAATTGAGCCTCTTTTCTTTTGTTGCAGTTGTTGCTGTTTAGCTTTAGCTCTGGCAGTTATCTCTTCTGCCGGGGCACTCATGTCCCAAGGACGTTCCCACAAAAACAGTTCCCTGATGGAAAATCCCACTGTCTTAAACCGTTGCAACTAATACTTTCAGCCCTCTAGAGGGAGCAGAACAAAATGTCCAAGTGAGGGAAACAAAGAAGTTAAAAACAAATATATCAGGAGGCTTGAATATATAAACTGCAACACTTTTTTCCTGTAGATACTCTTTCAACACACTCCAGTATACTGTGGCAATAAAGTCCCAAAACTTTGTATCAAGCAAAACTTTAACCATGTAACTTTCCCACAAGTTTCTAAAGACAGTTCAGTGCCCTAATATCTTGTTTGGCAGCCCGTTTCAGTGGATTAAGACAGCGGAAGGCTTTTTTTTCCTTTAGGTAGATCATGCAGAATTCTAATGTCCCTTTTCCTCCCCTCTGCCCTGCTTGCTAGAGGGGAATCTATATTCAATGTCAGGTTTAAACAGTTCTGAATTGCTTCCTGCGGATGCAGCTTTAAAACTCCGTTGCTTTAACTGTCATGCAGTCGGGGGAAGGCAGACTTCCTTAATTTTCACCTTCCCCGTTTTCAGCCAAATTTCAGGTTTAAATCTTTAGTTCCAGATAGACGTCCAATCTTACTCACGGGTTTTTCAGTCCAAAATTTACAGGAAGGAATCGGCGCTCTCCGTCAATGGCGACGCGGCTTCACCCTGCGGGCTGGGTAGCGACTCTCAGCACCGCGCTCTCCCGATGCCGTTCCGGAGCCTTTAAAAAGGCTCTTTCGCAGTAAGGGGGGCGCTTCTGGTGCCCACCGAGTCTCCTTGTTCACAGGCTTCCGCGCCTGTGATTTTAGGGGTCCCCCGCTTGCCGTAGCGGGTCAGACCCGAACTCGCAGAGCAGTCCTCCTCCGGAGCTCGGAAAGAGGACCGCCATTAACGCTGGCGCCGACCGGAAGTCGAAGCAGTTGACTCTCAGCACCGCGCCACTTCCCCCTCTTCGCTCCGGAGCCCGTTAGTGGGTTCTTTTGCGGGTTGGGGGGCGCTAAAGGTGCCCGCCGAGTCCCATGGTCACAGGCTTCATCCGCCTGTGATTTTTGAAAGGGTCCCCGCTTCGCCATAGCGGAAAAGACCCGTTTCGCGTGCAGCTAGTCCCTCCAGATCAGAGGGAGTCCGCCATTGCCGATGGCGCCACCCCGGAAGTCCTGGCTTGCTAGGTTATGTAGCTGAGCTGAAAGGAGTTTGGAATAGAGGTTAGCTGGCCTCTGCCTCACTGCATCCCAGAACACCCTTGTTCCAGGAGTTATCGCAGCCTGGGCTGAGCCAGCTGATACTCAGCAGAGCTGGGATGTAGAACTTTTGCCTGTGTATCTCTGCCTTCGGTGGAGGGGGATTTCAGCTAGCAGTGCCCTGGCTGAGCCAGCTGGGTTTCACCCAAGACCCCCCTCTCCCAAACCTCCCCTCATGTCCGGGAATGGTCTGAAGACGAGAACTGGAGAATGCATTCTATGGCAGACCAGCTTCTCTCGGATGGAGATCTGGAGGGAGAAGAGTCGCCTCCCTTGTCCACAGCGTGTTCAGAAGCAGAGAGAGAGACAGGAGCTGAACATCTTAGGGGGGAGTTACCCAGTTACGAGATAATGACAACAGAACCAGAAGGGAGGGGGCAGCTAGCTGAGAGCGTGGGGGGGACCCCTCACCACAGACCTGGAGCTCCAAATGTATCAGAGAGTAAAGGAGTCAGAGGGAGGAACTTCCCATTGGTGCCCAAAAGGCTACAGAAGTCGGAAGGAGGATTAGACTAGCCAGCTGCAGAGAGCTGTGTATTTGTGCTCGCAACATGATGCTGTAATAAAAGGACTATAAGTCTATCAACTGCTTGTTAATTCTTATCTGTGAAGTTACCAAAGGGAGGGGAGGACTCTCCGTGCCTGACACCTCATCCTAGTGGATCTGGGGTTCAGATTGCTCCGTAAATGTCCCTCTTTTCAGGTTTTCTTTCCTTAATGTCAGCAGATACCAAATGGATGGCAATCAGATAGTTGAAGCCAGAAAACAAAATTGGATAAAAGTCACAGGGACAACCTGAAACATCGTTTTAAAGTTCTGCTTTAGGCATTTTCTGTCGGTCTCTCTGTCTCTCTATTTATTACAGCGAACCTTCAAAACAAGAGGCCAGATTTTTATAATGTTTGTTGGTGTAGATCAGTCAGACTAATGTTCTTTATCACCGCCTAAAGGTCTTGTCTTAGCAGTGACAAATAATTCCCATAGTATGCAGTCTCACCATGGATGATGGTCAGCTGCATCTGATATTTCTAAGGAAAGCAATGTCCTTGCGTTCCTTGATACAACCAATGATGTCTTCGCATCCTGCAGAGTTCAAAGAATAGCACAAACAGATGCTCTCCTTGATAGATGCATGCCTTGAATGCAGAAATGTTGACCTATATTTTGTTCTAGGAATGGCAGGAAATGTCATGTCTTAAACACTGCATTGCAGTTAGTCTTCTCAAGGTTTGCAGAAGAGTTAACAACAACAAAATTAACATGGACAAGAGTGTTAACAAATATCCTTTCCTTTGTTTTACGTACTGTTTCTCCGAATTGTGTGGAATTTTTTAAATCAGCAATTTTGATAAACATAGTACATAAAACAACAGAAGTGTTTTTACATGACTACACAAACTTTATTAGGACCAACCAAAATGTCGCAAATTACTGAGTGAGCTTTCAAGTTCTACAAAATGCTTCATCGAACTGAATGTTAAACGAAGTAGAGGTGGACCTAGGACACCTGGGATAGCACCTGAAAGAACCTCATCAATTTACTGTGCATTCCTATACACGTCAATGCAGAAGTACATTCAGCTGAGGTCAGTTGAATGTACTTCCAGTTAAGTTTGTACAATAACACTGCAACCCAGCAGTACAATCTTGTGCACACCCACTCTGAAGTAAGTGTCAATGAATTTGAAGGTTCTTACTCCCCTGTAAGTGCACATAGTAAGTGTGGAGAACCTTTGGCCCACCAGATGTTGATGAAATGGGAAAGTAGGGGAAGAGCTACGCTCATGGTTTTTAATATTAAGGAAGGGGTTTGATAACATAGATGGACACATGAAGTCCTACTTTTTACATTCATAAAGCGTTATTACCTTGTTTTTTTATCACTTATTTTTTATCATTTTCTGCAGCTGTATCGGTGAAATACTGCCCATATGTCTCTATGTAGCATTTTACCTTTTTCTTTTTATTGTATTCAAACTCTGACCCCTCTCCAAAGGTATTCGAAGGGCAGTGTTCAGTTTCTCCTCCTGCCTTTTGCTTCTTCCATCCTAGCAGTATGTTTTCATTTCATTGTTTTTATTTCCGGTTTCTCTTTTGCAGTCCATGCAACAAAGGACACAAAGGGAGGGAGGGAGAATTAAAATGTGGCGCCAGAGGGCAGAGCAGAGCAACCAGCGACCAGCAGCAGGAAAAGAAACCATTTTGGAAAATGGTGTGGTATTACTTACATTGGACGGGGAAAAACAAGGTAAAAGACATTTTAACTAACAGGTATGCCCTGTGACATTTTAGAACGACATACCATATTTTTCGCCCTATAGGACGCACCCGACCATAGGACGCACCTTGTTTTAGAGGGGGAGAACAAGGGGAAAAAAATCTCCCCCTCTCTGCGCAGCGCCCCTTCAGGAAGCAGCAGGAGAAACGGAGCCCCTTCCATTTCTCCTCCCGCTTAGCTAAAGGGGTGCATCCCTTAGATTTCATCCCTTAGATTTTAAGAAGAAAAAAGTGCATCTTATGGAGCGAAAAATCGGTATCTAATATTCTAATGGGGGAAATAACGTTAAACAGGTCAGTGTAGATCTAGCCCAGGACTCTGAACTAGATGGGCCATTGGCCTTATCCAGCAGCAGCTTCTTATGTTCTCCCAGCATCCCTGCTCATTGACACAGCTTGCTGGGGCTGATGGGAGTTGTAGTTCAGGAATATTTGCAGGGTCAGAGGTTCCACTCCTCTACTCTGGGTTTAAAAGATTGCAGCTTTAGACTGCAGTTTTTCCAAGTTCCATGCTAAGTTTCCTCTGTTTTAATCAGGACTGGGATTACAGAGGGGGACAAAGGGTTAAAGTCCCCTCCTTGTCCCACCAGAGTCCCCGTCTGACAAGAGATGCAGCTCTAGGGTTTCTTGACAATGTAATAATTAACAAGTCACCACTACTTTAGAAGAGCCTTGTGGATCAGAGCAAAGGCTCAGCTAGTCCAACTACCTGTTTCCCATTGTTGGCATCCATCTGTCTTGAGAGACAGTGGTATGCTCCTTCAGCGGTGAAGTCAAACTGCTGCGTTAGCAGCACTGAAATGACCTCCCTGGGATGCAATCCTGGGCAGTGTATATGGAGGCCCTGGGCTGCCCAGATGACAAGACCCCTGTCTCGGCTTCGCTGATGTGGTCCAAAGGTTCTTTAGAAAATCACAGACCATAGGTGTGGCAGTTTGGTTTGCTTCCTGCAGCTTGAGGCTGTCACACAGCTCAATTACCTTCTGCTTTTGACTTAGAACAAGTTATCCATCTTCTCTCTCTGTTTGAAGGCAGTATTAGGCATTTCCTTATTCCTATAGTGGCTGACCAAATGCCCATGGGAAGCCCACAAACAGAACATGTGATAGCACTTTCCTGCTCATGTTTCCCAGCAGCTGATCTTCTGAGGGATGCTGCCCCAATCCTGGATCGTAGCTCGCAGCCACCATGACAAATACCCTTTGAAAGCAGCAGTGCTTTTTTCTTGGGGGGATGCAGGGGGACACATACCCCTAAACATTTTGTGAATCTAAGTTTGGCCTCACTGAGGGACAGAGTAGGAAAATGAGAGTAAAAGGTAAAGGGACCCCTGACCATTAGGTCCAGTCGTGGCCGACTCTGGGGTTGCGGCGCTCATCTCACTTTATTGGCCAAGGGAGCCAGCATACAGCTTCCAGGTCATGTGGCCAGCATGACTAAGCCACTTCTGGTGAACCAGAGCAGTGCACGGAAACGCCGTTTATCTTCCCGCCGGAGTGGTACCTATTTATCTACTTGCACTTTGACGTGCTTTCAAACTGCTAGGTTGGCAGGAGCAGGGACCGAGCAACGGGAGCTCACCCTGTCGCAGGGATTCAAACCGCCAACCTTCTGATCGACAAGTCCTAGGCTCTGTGGTTTAACCCACAGCGCCACCCGCATCCCTAAAATGAGAGTACCTACCCCTAAACATTTTTTTAATAGGAAAAAAGCACTGGATAGCAGTATCAATAAGTCACCAGCTTGGCTATTCTTAGGCTGTGTATACCTTCAAAGCATATTTGAAACACATTCTGTCCCTCAAAGAATTCTGGGCATCGTAGTTTAACCCTCACATAGTTATAATTCTTGGCAACCCTTGACAAACTGCATTGCCCAGAATTCTTTGATGGAAAGAATGTGCTTCAAATGTGCTTTAAAGGTGTGGTATGTACACAACTGTAAAGAACTCAAATGTGAAATTGCTGATCTTCAAAATACGTAATGCTCTGAGACTCAGGCTTTCTAACTGAAGACAGGAAAGAAGCCAAGGTAACACATCTGTTTGCCCTCAGAACTCTAATTCTCTCCCTGGAAGAAGTCAGTTCAGGCACAAGTATCTACCCTACATCTTTTGATGTCTAAAGAATGAATGTAGCCTGTCCAGTTTTGCAGCCTAATAGGTTGACCTGTTTGGATTTCCCTTACTTGTGACAAAAGTTAGCTGCTAAACTATGGCATAGTAGACAGACACTCAGACTTAAAGTGGGTAAACTCAGGTTCAAATCCTTGCCTGGACATGAAACACATTGGGTACCTTTTGGCCTTCCACTGGTCTGGTTTGTATGATACTCAAGCCAAACCATAGTTTACTGGGACTATGCAAATGTGTAAACTTTGCTCATTCCCTAAGTTTTTTGCTTGTTTGTTTTTTGATCCCATGGCTTAGTGAGTGGTCTGAACCCAGGTTTGTGATAAAGGTTTTTTTTGGGGGGGGGTTACTATAGTTCATAGTTAGTGAGTAGGAAGCTCTCCGATAAGCCTGGGTTTGTACATCACACAAAACCAAACCATCACTTGACTCAGCATGCTGGTTGCACAATCCTGGTAAGCCATAGTTTGGTTTACCATGTTGCAAAACCAAGCCAGTGTCTCCCGGAATGGCTTACTTTGCAATGTTGTTTTGGGAGTTTAAAAACTCTCTCTGTGTGTGTGTGTGTATGTATGTGATGTGTGTGTAACCGTGTGTGTGTAACCCTGAACTCTTCTGAGGAAGTATGGGATAAAAAACTGAGATTACATGTGCTAAAAACAACCCTTGAAAAATATCAGTCCGGCCATAGTCATTTGAAGATTGCATGGCCATTGTAAACTCCTTTCCAACTTTCAGCAACATGGCCATATATGGTTTACTTGTACAGGGCAATAAATAAATAATGATGTAACAAAAAGGTCAGGCTTATGTCATTTCGGAAAGGGATGTTGCAGAAAGCAAAGTTCTGCAGATTATAATGCTGCAGGGAGAAAACTTGAGAGGGGAACAAGTCCCTTTGCCACAGACTTCACACAGGAAATCTGAGATTCAGAGCAACTTATATTTTGGCTTGTAATCGTCGATCATGGGGTGATCCAGAAATAAACTCCGCACTTCAAAGAGGGAGAGAGTTCAGAGCTGCTCTGCAGTTTATCAACACACAGAGACGGGAGAGAGATGCACCCGAAAGGGGATTTTCTGAATTAAGAGTTCACCAAGGAAAATCACTCCGGGGTAAACTTTGTTAGCTACAGCAGCTATAAGGTAATGCAGTTATGCATGCTTTGAATACATTGGTTGGGTGCAGAACCTGTAATTTGCTTACAATGTGCATAACCGTTCCTTTCTCCAAATGTAGGAATGCATTAAATTAACTATGGGAAATGACTTACACATACGAAATCTTGGAAGACAAAGGACTTTTTAAACAGAATTTACTTTGCATCCTAAGTGGTTCACTAAAATGTAAATATGTAATTTATCACTCCTCTACCATAGCATATGCATCCATTCAAAAGGAATGTTTTGATGTCTTTACTTCTGAAATATTATATGCAGAGGTGATTGATATTAGAAGAGGAATCTGGATGTCTGTAGTGCCTGATCTTTCAACAGACCCTACAGGGAAATGCTAAAGCCATCTTAAGTTACTGTTTCTTTCAACCAGATTGTTTCTGTTATTTCTATGGCTATGGCAAGATACAACAATTGTGATGATGGATGCCAAGTGGTATGAATGTTGAATGTTGGGAGATTCAGGACAGATAAAAAAAAGCACTTCTTTCTGCAGGAGGCAGTGATGGCTATCAATTTTGGATTAGACAAAGTCATGGAGGAAAAGACTATCAATGGCTGTTAGCGATCATGGCTTTGCTCTTCACAGTTGGAGGCATTATGCTCCTGAATACCAGTTGCTGGAAACTGCAGGAGGAATGAGTGCTTCTTTGCTCACATCTTGCTTGTAGGTTCCCATATAAGCATGTGGTTGGCAACTGTTAGAACAGGATGGTGGGCTAGTTGGCTGACTGGCCGGATCCAGGTACTTATGGTAAGGACTAAAGTATAACAGATATGGGGGTGGGTGAGCGGACCGATTGCATGGAAGTGTTGTTGTTGGCATCCAAGATGTGCCAAGGCAACTTCATAAACAGTTTGATGTATCTAGACAGCTGGGGACTAGCGGGATCCATTTACTCAGAAATGTTTCATCATCTGGAAACTTGGTTCCCTGTGCTTTAGCAGACTGCAGTAATCGTTGTGGCAAAAATATATTTGCCTGACCTACATCCTATGTAGCTGATCTAAAAATATTAAGTCTCAAGGTCTGCAAGTTCCATCTTACGTGTTTAGGATTCGGGTGGCTGGAAATATACAGATCTTGCAACAGGCAATTGTGGTCAACAAACCAGAAGATTCCCACTGTACAAAAGCAGCTGGTGAGCTAAACCAAGGAAAACATTTAAACAACAACAACAACAGGGCAAGGAGGCAGAATTTAAAGGTGGCCAATCTGCACCCCCTGCCTCTGAAAGGAATGTGTGTGCATTTCATTATTGTAAATATATTTGCACATTTAATCCTTTGGATGAAATGAACACATACCCTGCAAGCATACCAGAAGAAAAGGCCATCATATCCCCCCCCCCCCATGAGCGCACGGTGGCTATTTGGGGCATGGTGTTCTCGTGAGATTTTGCACCGAGATCTCACCCCGAAAAGCACTAACACGCCCCCTCCAAAGTGTGTCTTGGGGGCTCCATTATCACTCATGGGTCAAGTGACTCATGTACAGACAGGAAGACATGCGTCCTGGTTTTGAGACGCTACATATTGGAGGGTATGTGGACACAGAAGACATTCTAGTTGTGGTAGCTCTGTGTGTGTGTGTGTGTGTGTGTGTGTGTGTGTGTGTCCATGCAATGCATTGGAGCACCCATGATCCGAAGATGATTACTGGACTGTTGGTCACCCTTGACCATTCTCCATGCTGCCTGGAGCTGATGTGAGTTGCAGTCCAAGAGAGCACCAGGTTGATGAAGGCTGATGTAGGCTTTGTACTACTAATCAGAACCCAGGTTTCCTGAGCCTTACATGTATACAGCTGCTCATGTGGAGAGACCCTTCTCACATTCCACTTGATGTACAGTGGTACCTCGGGTTACATACGCTTCAAGTTACATATGCTTCAGGTTACAGACTCCACTAACTCAGAAATATTACCTCGGGTTAAGAACTTTGCTTCAGGATGAGAACAGAAATCGTGCTCTGGCAGCGCGGCAGCAGCAGGAGGCCCCATTAGCTAAAGTGGTGCTTCAGGTTAAGAACAGTTTCAGGTTAAGAAGGGACCTCTGGAACAAATTAAGTACTTATCCCGAGGTACCATTGTACATAGGAAGGACCAGCAGCCACATGCTGATAAAGGGCATGGCTAGTAGCTATAATCCAGCCTCTCTTCCCATGTAATTGAGCATGTGGTCTGGAGAATATCAAAAAGGGCTGTAGTCACCAGTAGCCACCGGGAGACCTCTCTGATGTGGGTTAATGCTAAAAAGAGGGATTCTGCCAATAACCTAGTTAAAAGCCGATTTGAAATCCGATTTAATGGGCAGGATACCCTTAGCCCTTCTGCAGATCAAGAAAGGTCAAGAGTCTGAGCCTGACTCCTTTGTCCTCAGGTTCCTGCGAGTTCAGTTAGGGGGAAAACCATTCACTGAAGGACTTCTCCATTTCAGTTCCCAGGTTCCTTTTTCACAGAATGACACAGCTGTATTTTTGTTTTGTTAATGTTGGGCTCTTGTCATCACATTTAGATCAGACTTCCCCAACCTGGTGCCCTCTAGATGTTTTGGAATACAACCCCCATTAGCCCCAGCAAGCCTGGCCAATGGTCAGGGATGAGGAGCATCCAAAACATCCTGAGGGCACCAGGTTGGGGGAATCTGATATAGATCACCGGATTAGGGTTGCCATATTCTGGCTATCAAACCGCCCCCCCGCCCCCCGCTATTGGGACACCCTGCCATCTCACATCTCCTTCGCTCACCCACTCCCTGCCGCTAACCCCTTCCTCGTCCACCTGCTCCCCACGTCTTCCCTCCCCTCTCTTACTTTTGTTGTCTTACTCCTGCTCATGATGGGAGGCTGAGTAGCCCTGGGAAAGCCCTGCAAGGCCTGGCGACCGCCAGGAGCACCACGAGGCCTAACATGGCCCTGGGAAAGCTATGCAAGGCCTGGTGGCAGCCAGGAACACCACCAGACCTAGCACGACCCCCGGCAGGCTGCTCCAGGCTACCCGATATGTGTTTTCTGTTCTGGGGCACAGCGCCTTCTGAGCACGTGCGTTCCCCACAAAAAATATTTTAAAAACCAAAAACATTAAAATAATAATAATAAAATAAAAACCCATAACCCGGATATTTAATCCAAAATGCAAAAATCCTCCCGGATGGGGGTGCTGTCCCCCCAAACATTTCCGGGAAATCCCGGACACATGGCAACCCTACAGCTGATAGAAGCACCAGTAAGGCTTTGTACTTAGCATGTGGCCGTGAGGCAGGTTGCTGCGTTGAGGAAGCGAATCCCAATAATTTGACTGATTCCTCTCTCTGCTGTACCACAGCAAGACATGGGATTGGGGAAGTCTAGATACGTGTTCAAAGATGCAAGTGTGAAAATGCAGCTCTGGCAAACTTCCCTGAAGTTGTTACACCAATGTCTGCCTTGGGGTTGCCTTACACGCTACAGTACATCTTTAGATGAAAATGCCGTGTCTAATGTGGCAGACGCGTGTGCCATACGCATACACTCCACAGGGGAACCATGACGGCGGCAGCTCTCTCTTGGGTATACTCAGGTTTCCCTCGGGGTAATGTGTGAAATGGACGTCAGGTGGAAGGTAAGAGCCTCCTGGGATCTGGCAGCTCCATGGTGGAACTGTTCCTAGCAATCGCTTCTTTCTGTCTGTGTGCCAGTTTGTATCAAACTGGTTAGCTGGCTTATATCAGGCTTCCTCAACTTCAGCCCTCCAGATGTTTTGAGACTACAATTCCCATCATCCCTGACCACTGATCCTGCTAGCTAGGGATCATGGGAGTTGTAGGCCAAAAACATCTGGAGGGCCGAGGTTGAGGAAGCCTGGCTTATATGCTAAGAGCAGAGAGGGTGAAATTTGGACAGCACCTCAGGCAACGGGAGTTGACTTAAAAATTCAGCGTGAGTTCAGCTTTACCTCATTGTGAACAGTCAGTATATTGACCTCAGAAGCTTAGAAAACAAAATGGCTGCCATTGTGTGTGTGTGTGTATGTACAGGACTTTGAACCCTCTTCCAGCATATTCAGACAATTGTCTTAGTACTGTCACAAACACCCACTGTGATTCACGCAGTGCCCTCCTGAAGGAAATGTTCTTCCCTGCAATGCTCCTCCTCACACAGTGACCTCCTGTGAGCTGTTTATTTTCCTTTATGTGTCATATGAAATACTTGGCAAATGTCAAGTTGCAACCTGATCTCTAATGGAGTATTTTTAAAGGGTGACACAACTCAGGAAAGGAGGACCTGGGAGGTAGGAGGGGAGAGCTGGTACGTGACAACTCTAGCAAGAGTCTCTTTTTGGTTTTGCAAAAAAGAATGTAGTGGCCTGAAACTTAACACCAACTACTGGGAATAATCAGCTTTCTGTGATAAAAAAAAAGTCCTACCTCACCCTCAGTTTTATTTTGCTCCTAGAAGTGAGGGCAGAAAGAAATTTGCGCAAAACGGCAAAGCTTTGTGAGTGAAGACGAAGGAGAGTTGCTCCTTGAAAGGCTGCTTTATTAAAGCTCAGTTGGTCAGAGTGTGGTACTCATAACGCCAAGGTTGCAGGTTCGATCCCCACATGGGACAGCTGCATATTTCTGCATTGCAGAGGGTTGAGCTAGATGACCCATAGGATCCCTTCCAACTCTACAATGTGATTCTATAAGGCGTCACCTCTCCGACCCCAATTTATATATGAACAGACTTCCGTGTGTGTGTGGAAAGTGGGGTTACATTGAAGGAAAGCAGCCAGCACAACCCTCCATTTCCTCCCTTGTGGACAATTTTTATAACCTTTGCTCTTATGCTCTTGCAAACTTATTGTACCTGCATGGGTGCCCGGAATGGAAAATGAGAGGGAATTATAGGGACAGTACTACCCAAACTATATAGAAATTTATTCATGTATGAGACTACAGTGGCAAGAATGTTACTTGCCCCAAAATGGAAAGAAGTCCCAGCAAAAGAAGAATGGATACAAAAACTTGTGGAATATGCAGAAATGGCAAAACACACCGGAAAAATAACAAAATCAAGATATCAAACTTTTAATAAAAGAATGGAAATGGTTTATTGAATATTTACAAATAAATTGTAAACAGATAAGAACATTGGCAGGTTTATTGTAATAACCTGCAGTTTTATAAGTTTATATTTAAAGTAGATGAATAAATGAGTAAATTAAGTTAATTTGGATATGCAGAAAATACTAAAAATAAATTTAAGGAACTGCAGAAAGAGGGGGAAAGGAAGTCAAGTTTTGAAATGTAAAAATGATTATAAAATTATTGAAATGTACAAAAAGGAAAACCGTAAAATTAATTAATTAATTAATTAATTAGTTTTTTTTAAAGGAAAGGGAGGAGTGGCAGAAGGGTGGGACAAAGCAACAGCATCATGCAGCTCAGAAACATTTTGTGAAGCTCCACCCACTGGTGTGGATGTCAAGTGGTGGAGCTTCAATGGACAACCACGACTGTGGGGGGGGGGGGGGAGAGACAGTGTGTGATCAATCTCCTGTCAGTCATGCGCACAGGAATATCAGGTCCACATGGCCTGTTTGCCGCCCCCATCTGGACACAGCCTAAGTTTCATTTCTGTGCATTCCAGGTGTTTGGAGCCGTCTCTTTCCGACTTAACACGGAAGATGGCGACACAAGTCACGGTGGCCAGGAATTCGCAGACGGGAGCTCTAGGACATGAGGACTACAGCCTCTATAGCAGTATGAGTGAAGATGAGCTCATTGAGTTGGCCATCCAGCAAAGCCTGACGGAAGACCCTGCAGAGCAAACAGCTACACAGAAGACAACCACGCCGACCCACAACGACCCTTACTGCCAGAATTTCTACCTTTACCCTTGGCAAAGGTAAAGAAGCAAGGAAAGAAAGCAAACACAAAACACCCCACCTCTTCCTACTGTAAATTCACTGCATGTCCTGCACCCCAGTCCTAAACATTTGTGTTAGTGCTTCTGTGATTACTCTGTTATAGGTAGGTTAGATGTTAACTCTGGCTCTGTTGCCTGATACGGTTGCCGCTCTGAGGCTACGCAAGCCCTGCCCTGACTAGTAACCGGGCTGGAGATAGTCCAGAAAGACACCTCACAATATCCCCAGATAGCACATTCTATAGTTGGGAAAGTTCCAGAAAATGAGAACCAAAATTATCAAGGGGTGGAGCAAGCCCCCATGAGGAAAGGGGAGTAACAGGGGACACCATGGAAGTTTATACAATGATGCATCTGGAGAAAGTTGGCAGGGAAACAGGTTTTCTCTCTCTTGCAGAACACGAGGACTCAGGGACATATCCAGTGAAGCTGCATACTGGAAAATTCAGAACGGCCAAAAGAAAATATTTCACACGGTACCTAGTTAAACTCTGGAATTTGCTCCTGCAAGAAGAAGTGATGGCCACCAACTTAGATGGCCTTGAAAGAGCATTAGATAAATTTATGGAGGATAATGCTATTAATGGCTATGAACTACAAATGGTTATATTTCTGCCTCCATGGTTGGAAGCAATGATGCTTCTGAATATCAGTTGCCGGAAACCACAGGAGGGGAGAGAGCTCTTCTGCTCATCTCCTACTTGAGGGTTTTCTACAGGCACCTGGTGGGTCATTGAAAATAGGATGCTAGACTAGATGGAGCATTTTCCTGATGCAGCAGGATAGGTCTTATATTTGTCTGAAATCCTTGGAGGAAGAGAAGGGCAGAAATGTGTTGGTGGTGTTTTAAATGTCAGATTTTGGAGCTGAGCGAAATATTGATTATCTGCCAAGCCCTCAAATTGCTATTTGAATCTTCTGGTAAAAAAAATATTTGACTGAATACACAGGACTAAACCACATTACATTAAACACATTTTTTAAAAAAGTGTGCCTTTAGAGTGCCACTTTATTTTCAAGGAAAAGCAGTGCATGAACTTGCTGTCTGGCTCACACTTTCAAGCATGATCCAGATTGAAGCTCACCACAGCTGCTTTTCCTTCAGAATGGAATAGACAAATTGCAGCCTGAGATGGTTCAGTTGGAGCTTAGAAGCACAGTGGTACCTCAGGTTAAGTACTTAATTCGTTCCGGAGGTCCGTTCTCAACCTGAAGCTGTTCTTAACCTGAAGCACCACTTTAGCTAATGGGGCCTCCTGCTGCCGCCGCACCGCTGGAGCACAATTTCTGTTCTCATCCTGAAGCAAAGTTCTTAACCTGAAGCACTATTTCTGGGTTAGCGGCATCTGTAACATGAAGCATATGTAAACTGAAGCGTATGTAACCTGAGGTACCACTGTATGCAATATGACCCTTCAGACAGTAGAACTTATTCATCTTAGCATTACAGAGTAAAACGAAAGTGCACATAGCACTTACATGTATGCGATGAGCATACAACAGCAGCTATTGGTTAAGATGAAATTAGTGAAACTAACATTTGGACCTAGTCCTGTCCTCTCAATTAAACTTTGGGTGAGATCTAACAGAAAATGTCACATTTGAGAATAGTTTTTTCCATGTGTGTCTGAACATCCTTATGTCAGTGCTGCTTAAAACTGTTACATATGTCTGTTTCCACTGCCAAAAAGTATATTTGACCCAACTCTGGAACTTTTTTTTAAACAAAACATACTTGATGGCTGACTTGAGCCATCCTAGTGATCATCAGAATAAATAGGGCACTTTAGTTTTTCTTGTGCAATACTTTATGTTTATGTGTTACTTCACCGTGTTAGTTTACAAACTGGGTCAGATGACTGGCTCATAGTAGCAATTGCATAGATGTATGAAATCACCCTTCGGGGAAATCCCCACTGACCACAGTAAACACGATTATTTTAAAATTAGCTAACTTGGCAGTTGCAAAATTAGGAGCAGCATGACCCAGGAAAGTGTAGCAAAGTCATTTGAGCAGTTGTGGGGGGTACTCTGTTTTCCAGATTTGCAAAGTTCAATGCAAGTCCATTCTTGAGTTGCATATGGCTTAGGAAGTGCTTGATATATTCATAATATATTATGCTGATAGAGATCAATGTCATGCTAAGATCTAATAAATTCAAAGCAATAAGCATTTACCCCTCCTTCTTAAAGGAAAGACTTCATCAGACCGTATTAAGATCATGTATTACAAGTTTTTGGAGGAGGGCACAAACTCTCTCTCATCTTTTCTCTTGTCTGATGTTTTTATCTAATGACCTAGGAAAAGGCTAACTAGTGCCTCCCACTGTGTTTCATATTTTATCAAGTTATATTTTAATATTCCTGTTCCTCTGT
This sequence comes from Podarcis pityusensis, assembly GCF_964106645.2. Classification (NCBI taxonomy): domain Eukaryota; kingdom Metazoa; phylum Chordata; class Lepidosauria; order Squamata; family Lacertidae; genus Podarcis; species Podarcis pityusensis. Next base: position 21,581,822 of record NC_138028.1, read on the forward strand.
TGATTATGTCCTGCCTTTTATATCATTGGAAAGGAAAACCACTTTTTTAAAAGGCTTTTAAAACAGAGCTCCACCAAGCGCAACCTCTCCCTTCACTGTAGATCTGTGATAGGAAATCTGCCACAGCGTGGTACAATGGTCACAGCTGGTGTGGGGTAGTGGTTAGAGTGGGGTCTAGGGTTCAAATCCCCACTCAGCCATGAAGCTCACTTCACACACTTACGCATCTGGTGAAATTCTGTCTTCAATGTAATTCTGCAATTCTGAAAGATATAGCAGGCCATCTTGTTTGGACCTGGCAACCCCAGCGATCTCTTCTTGGTCTTGATCTGAAAGTTTCTTGCAAAGCTTTCATTCCCACAGCTGTTTCACAACAAAAACTATCCAGCCATCCTTCTCCCTGAAGCGAAGAAGGCCCTCAAACCCTTTCTCTGCCTGTTGTGTGGTGATGGAGGGATTCATCTCCCCTGTTGTCTTATATGGTCATTTGAATCCCCTGACACTTGCTCTGAAGGCCAAAAATAATCCAGAACCGAGAGAGCAGCTGAGCCAGAACAAGCCTGCCTTTGTTTAAAGACCCAGAGGGGGCTGCAGGTCCACTGGATACTGTCTCCTTCAGTGGCTTTCTCAGCCCCCAGACCCACCGCTAAGCAACCCGAGACATGACCTGCTTTTCTTATTCGGAGTATTTTTCATTATTTCATTCGTGCTGTCATCACTCCAGGCGATCAGCACAGAATCAAGCGGCCAGTTCAGGGGTCAGACGGAGGTACGATGGCAGCCTGTTCAAAACACCCCAACCGGAGTAAGTCCTCCTTACCTTCTTTCCTGTACTTTTTTTCATTATTAGGCTACATTTGTTGTCGTGTGCTTGGCTTGACTAGACAGCTAGAAGGGGTTGGGGGGGGGGAGGCGTGTGGTGACAATTGTAGCATCATTTTACGTCTTCTAAGGAGTTTGCATAACTGGCCGAGGGAAAAGGGACTGACTTTCCCCATTCCCTCTCCCTGCCTGCCCTTCTCCCTCCCACCTCTTCCACCCACCCCGGAGGCCTGCTGATCTTGAAAGCGTCCCTTTCTAACCCCATCTTTTAGGACTCTCTCCGTTGCACTGGAGTGACTGACTCAGCGGAAACAGGATCCTTGTCTAGCGATTTAGTTAGATCAACCAGTTCCCATGTCAAAATAGTAAACAAAGCTGACTGCGATTATTTTTAGCTGTGTTGCCATGCGTGCCTTCAGTGTGCAAAATGGGAGAGCCAATGCACTAAAGAGCATGAAAATAGGGACACAGGGATCTGTTCTCAGTTGCTTTTGGAATATATAGCCCTCTGTGTTTGCTGGCTTGCAGGTGGGTGGGAGAGTTTGTTTGGGCCTCTGTGTAGTTTATTCAGCGACATAAAATACGAGTGACTTCAAGGGGGTGGGGGAACAGCCCCATAAGTTCAACCACCATAGTGGATGGTTTCACAGCCAGGGCATGGATAGTGCTGCCATGCCATTGCAAATGTCAGAAGCAATCCTGCAAAAAGTGACAAGTTTTCAACTTTGTTTTAAAAGAGTGCTGGATCCTGTGGTGTCAGCAATCCAGAGAGGAGATGAAAACGCACTTCTTAAAATGATGCAGTCGGGGAAAAACCTTGCACAGCCTAACAAAGATGGATGGTTGCCCCTCCACGAGGCTGCTTACTATGGACAAGAGCGCTGCTTGAAGCTGCTGTATAAATGCAAGTATCAGGAAAAAAAGAACTGATCAGATCAAACCACAAAACCATCACAGGGTATAGAGTAACCCATTGAGTCATATCACTCCCTGAAAGATGCAAGCTTGCTTATTCAGCCTATTTTTGTACATTCAGGGAATTTCATGATTATACACCCCCCAAAAAAGGTTAAAGGCTAATGTATGGATCATAAATAGCATTTTCACCATATCTTCTGCCCCTCACCCCCATCCCAGTGGATCATGCATAGCAAGCGAAAGCGCATGTTACCCAAATTAAACATCCTGGTAGCTGTTTTATGGAGAGTTCTCTTGGCAAGTGCTGAAGGTTTCTTTCTGCATGTCCTCTAAACACTTCCTGCCCCGCCCCAGTTTGCATGGCAATAAGCTCTTGTGGTGGCTTTTAATGGTAATACTGTGATCTCACTTAAATGTACCAAAAACGTCACCGATAACAATGGCAGGAGAGGGTGGTGAACTCAGGCGATCAGACTTCCTAAACTTACTCTGAAAATGTCTTCTAGCACAATTGGAGCAAGAATTTTTTTAACCCTGACGAAAGAATGAGACTTGCAAGTTGTATGTGGGTGGTTAGCTATCACATAAAAGTTTGACACTATTGAGCACAGAGTCTGATGTGAGGATTATTCATGTACATTACACGCCTCACTAAATATGGATCAACGCTTTCTCCATAGCTTATCCTGGGTTACTTGATCAGCGTACGCTTCAGGAGGAAACGGCGCTCTACTTAGCAACAAATAGAGGGAATCTTGAGTGTGTGCGTTTGTTGCTGCAGGCTGGAGCAGAACCTGATATTGCAAACAAAGCTAGGGAGACCCCACTTTATAAAGGTAAGCTGCTTGATTCTCATAGGTCTTGAATGCCCACGAGTAGACTACTTTTCTAGTTGGAAACAGTGTGTGCCGGGGCACCAACTTGGACCCCCAACTGTGGGTGCCCAGCACGCCGTGCACAACATTGTGACGTCATATGACTTCATGCTGTTGCAGTGTCCACAGGCATGTGACAGCTCCATTAAAAACCTGGGCCTGGGCCACTGCCCGCAACTGCTACCCCAGCCCGCGGTAGTTCAGAAATCAGGGCTGGTTCCAGGTTTGAGAAGGCACTGGGCAAAGTGTCCCCTAGGGATTCTTCTCCTCTGTTAGTGGGTGCTGGTGAGCATATCTGGCCGGGGTGGCAATGCTCTTATTTCAAGCTGCTCTTGAAATAAGAAGATAAAAGGAGTCCTGCTGGATCAGGCCCAAAGTCTAAGTTGTTCGGTGGTTCCCAAACGTTTTGGGCATCTTCCCACTTGGTGGCATAAACTCATCCCTAGTGTCCCCAACCTTATAAAAAGCATTAGTTAGTAGTAGTAGTAGTAGTAGTAATAATATTATAATAACAATAATAAATTATAATAATATAATAAACTATTATTATTCAGAATAGTTGTTTGCATGACACACTAAGGAAGATAATAACACAACAAAATTCTAAACAGTAACAATTAATTGTACATTTATTCAAAATGCAATTAAAATTATTTAGCTCAATTAAGTCAACAAAACTGATTAACTTGATCCAGTTATATGAGCTATTCTCTTTTTTTCAACATTTTTTATTTTTATTTTTACAAATACAAGAACCATTACACACTTATCCAGCAGTACATATAATGGTGTTTGTTCTCACCATTGACTTTAGACATAAACTCACATATTCAGTGTTCAAACATATTGCTTAATGTAGCCTCTCTATTTGTTTGCTCAGACTTTTGCAAGGATTTGTGCCTTGTCTGGGTTTGTTATGGTTGCTATTCTACTGGTTGCTGCTTTGTTAATCTTTTTTATTATTGTAATTTGCTTTATCCTTTCTGTGTTTTAATTGTACCCTTCCCTGAAATTGCCTTGTGATGAGGAAGAGGCTAAATATACCATCCCTGCCATGTGGTTAGTAGGCTGCTGCCATTTTCAGAGCAGGAAAGAAGATAGGGAAACTCTATACAACAGAGATTTGAGATAATGAAATCAATGGGAGAGGGAGTCATTTTATATCCTTGATATATGGATATTCATCAGAGTTGCAAGTTCATCACTTTGGGAGGGGCTGAAAGTGGTGTGTACATATTTTTTTTATAAACAGATAAATAAGGACTTGTTTTTGTGTGAGTATCTGAAACAAAGCCACAATCTTGAATGTTTATTTTGCATGTTTGTGGGGGAAAACATTTGGAAAACAATCCTCTTGTACCCCAAAAAGCAAACAGAAATCTATGAATTCATTTTAAAAATGCAGGAGAAAATATACGTGGGATAAAACAAGGCCTTTCTTGGACAATGAGCAACGTCTTGGTGAAATTGTCCGAAATGAAACTTGTTTTTGAGGCTCAGATACGGAAACCTAAACTTTCTTTTCTTTTTTGTCACCACAGCCTGTGAACACAGAAATGCCGAAGCTGTACAGGTGCTATTGGAGTACAATGCTGACGCGAACCATCGCTGCAATCGGGGGTGGACTGCCCTCCACGAAGCTGTGGCTCGGAATGACTTGGAAATAATAGACCTTTTGGTCAAAGGAGGTGCCAAGGTCGAAAGCACAAATTCCTATGGGCTCACTTCCTTTTTCGTGGCAGCTGAGAGTGGCCACTTAGAAGCCTTGCGATACCTTGCCAAGTGCGGTAAGCAGTACTGCAGAAGCAGGAGCATTTCATGTGCAGCGGCTGAGATATGCAAAACCATCTATTGATTTTGTGTGTTGGGTTTTTCAGTGGCCAGTTCATAATTTTGGATTTGTTTTTTATTCATCCTATACGGCAGTCTTGCAAAGGAAGACAGAAATTCTAATTTCTACAAGTTCTTGTCGGAGGTAGCTTATTGTGCATTGGTTTCCCACACTTTCATAAACTATAGTACAAAGAAGGCAGAACCTTTTCCAGATTTCAAGTGGGAGATTCTGAGGTGATTGAAAGACCCATAATTGAATCTACTCAAAGATGATGATTCACATTTATATCCTACCTTTCTCAGGTGTTCAAAGGAGTGCACACAGTTCCCCACACGTGCCAAGCTCTTCACCCAGTGAGCTTCCTGGATCAGTAGGGATTTGAACCTTGATCTCCAAATTCTAGTCCAACCCCCAAGGATACAGAAGTACAGGAATTTATTTTAAGCCTTAAAGGGATAAAACAACAAATTGGGATTTATTATACTCATTAACCATGGAATGTTTAGTGTCTGTTGGCAAAGAAAAATGAAAAACTCTCTGTGTGGTGTTTTACTTAAGCTCCTTAGAGCTTATAGTGTAGTGTAGTGTAGTGTAGTGTAGTGTAGTGTAGTGTAGTGTAGTGTAGTACAGTATTTATCCATGGCTTGCTGGCTGGCAGGGACCCTGAACAGGAGGACTCTACGTATATGAAAATGCATGGCCAACTTTTGTTTCAGGTCCTACTTGTCGTCCTCTCAGATGTATCTTACAGAGACTTAGCATTTCTCCAAGAAGCAAAAAAAGGGGGACAGAATAAAAACAGTGCTTTACCAGAGACAGGGACAACAGTGAGGGGGTTGTCCCTGGTAAAGAGGGGCAGTTGGAGCATATGGGACTGAACATTGTCATTGACGAATCGCAAGTTCAGTATCTGAAAGGTCAAGGGGAAATTGAAGAGTGTCTGAGCTTGGTTTTCATTTCCCATGGTCAATTATGAACAAATAATAATAATCGGAACAAGAATATACAATAAAACTGCACTACTATTCCAAGCTTTTAAAGCCCCTCTGAGAACCCCTATAATAACTTTATTGCATCTGTACAATGCACAGTGCTTGTCATAAAATAAAGATTCCGTTTCTCTCCCTCATTTAGTTGTATCCCCATGGTGGGCTTTGCAGTTGTGTTGCTAGTTACAGTTGTAAGTACATTAAAGCTTCAAATGCAATGGAAAGACTTTGCCACAAAGGAGCAAGTTTTTCTTCGGCAGACACTTGTGCAACCAATTTCTACACATGTCTGTTTGGAAGCAAAGCTCACCCTGTTCAGGGGAGCTTACTCCCAAACTAAGTGTGGATATTTTTTGTAATCAAGCAAATAGAATTCTGGCACAATAGAATTTCCTAGGACGGGACTAAGGTTGAAATTCCGCAAACACTTACCTAGGAGTAAGTAGAGTTGCCATATTTCTAAAAAGTGAAAATCCAGACACAACAGTTGTTGAGCTTTTCTCTCTTTCTTTTCGGCCAAAGTTTTGGAGCTATTTTTCTTTTTGAAATTCACCAAAGAATCAACACTTCCCAGATATGTCCAGGAAATTCCTGACTTATGGCAGCCCAAGGAGTAAGCCCTACTGAAGTCAGAGACACATATGTCTGAATAGACATTATAGAATGGCTTATTCGTTTTATGTGTATTCATCTAATACACATAACAGAGAGGGAAATTGTGTAGCAAAGGGAAGCAGTGGGTACATCCAGTCTCATTTTACACTGAGTGTGAAGGTATAGATCCAGTAATTTGTAGAAGGTGTGCAAGTTTTTAAACTTTTAATTACTCCACTGTATTTTGTTCTCAGAAGTTCCATTTGTTCTGCTATTCATTCATTTGATTTTCATTTGTTTTCATAACTAATTCAGGTTACTCTGAATTATTTCCATTCATGATTCCACAATTGATTTCAAGGCAAAACCTAGTGAGTCTTTTGTTGCCAGAAAGACACTGGTGCTTTTCATCCAAATAACATATCCTCTTCAGGAATTCTACTATTCATTCAAAGCATCACCCTTGCCACATTTCAGACAGGTGGGGAAAGGGGTTGATGCTTAATTTAAAAGGGCACACATCCTTTAAGCTGCCCATTGCTTCGGATAGGAGATGTAGCTAAAAGGATCTGACCTGACAAATTTCAGAGAAATAGTACAAAAACTCATGATTTTATAAAAACCACTGTATATTTTTCACTGCTTTTTCTCCCTGTAATCTTTCTCTGACCTGGACAGGCTGTCCCAGACAGTTTCCATTTTTCATCCCAATAGAAACAACTGAAGCTAATACGAACCAAATGTCCCCCCCCCCCCGCCCCATTCAGATCTCATTTGTTTGAATTCCCATTCATTTTTATAAGTACGTAAGGGGAAATGAGCAAGACTCTTTTCTCTAATTGCTAGTTTGTTTTAGAATGCACACCAATACAAACCTACTTCTGATGCGGATATGAAGCCCTGATCATAATGGCTGCTAAATTCATTGTGTCAGGGCCCCCTCCTCCAAAGGGCAAGGGCATGTCATTGCAACCTTCATTGCGATAAGCATGATGCCTGAATACAAGAATCCTGTGTGTGTTGAAAACCCAGCACTTATGTGGTTTGTGCCACTTCATTGGCATATACACGTCTTAAGGCCCTCTTTTGTTACCTAAATTTCAGGCATAGAGACAGGGCCGGATTTAGGTTTGATGGGGCCCTAAGCTACTGAAGGTAAGGGGGGCCCTTTATATGTCCAGCTGTCATTTGTCAACAACAAATTGTCACTGGTTTTTTTTGTTGAATATAGGCTATATGGTAATTTATTGACCTAATAGGTATCTAGCAAAATATGTATTTTATCAAAGTAATTGTTGAACTGAAATACAATTAAGAAGAAGTATATTAATAGTGAGATACAATTTTTTTTATTTTATATTTTGGAAATGTACATCCAGGTGTTTTTTCCTTTAAATTTTTTTGGGGCCCCAAGAGAGTGGGGCCCTAAGCTATAGCTTGTTTAGCTTATACATAAATCCGGCACTGCATAGAGACATATGCTGTTGATTTCCAGATGTTCCAAAAGTGAGCCGTGCTTTATATTTCTTTCATTTGCAGGTGCTGACATCAATACCCAGGCCAGTGACAAAGCGTCTGCCCTTTTTGAAGCTTGTAAAAATGGACATGAGGAGATTGTGGAGTTTCTCTTGTCCCAAGGAGCTGATGCTAACAAAACCAACAAGAATGGCCTCTTGCCTATTCACGTGGCCTCCAAAAGAGGCTATTATGAGTAAGTTACTTTATTCCTGAGGGTTGTTGACAGGTTTGAGCATTTCTGCATAAAGGTTAACAGGGGTTCTTTAAAAAAAACCACACACCATATAAGTTTGTGTATATGAATCCACAGTTACTATGGGGATTGGGGTAGCAATGAATGTACTACAGACAAGATCCAAAACAAGTTGTTCTGTTTAAAATAGTCTCAGTTTGCACTGGGGACATGTTGCCGTCTAAGAAGGCATTTTCTCTGCCATCATCTTCTTTCCAGTAATCTCACATCTAATGCAAAGTTTATCCTCTGTTATTGGAGGGGTTATTATTTTATTTGTTTGAAATATTTCTAAGCTGCCATGGAAAGTTTTAACTAGAGGTTGGGTGGCTATCTGTCATGTATGATCCAAAATAAATAGATCCATAGACTTCACTTGCTAAAATCACACAGGTTGATGTGTGGTTGAGATGCTGGTTGAAACGTAATAACCAAACATAATCGTTGCAAGTAAGTTATTGGACTCCGCTCTGCCCAAAATAAAAGTAGATTATTTTACTTTGCAAAGCTCTGTCAATGTAAAACAGCATTGATACATGAGATCAGAATTAGGTTGAAGACCCAGTGTTTCTGAATAGTTAAGGATCAAGCACTTGTTAAAAGGTTTCGAGGTGAAAGTATTAAAGAGCTTCCCATCTTTAGCTGCTTGGACAAAATATTTATCCAAGTGGCAAACTTTGCCCCCGCATGGCCAGTCATTTTAATCCCTTTGGTATTCTGAATAACAACACTCTTCACAGTGACCTCTCTTTGTAAGCATGTGGATTTAATACATAATTCTGCAGGAATTCTGCATTCAGACTCACTGCCAGGACACGAAGCCTCCATAATATGAAAAAAGCCAAGGGGATCGTTTCTATTTTTTTTAACTCTTGTTGCTTGACGTTTGTTTATTGTACTTAATGCTCTCACCCTGTTTGGAAGGCTAATGTGAAACTGTATCTTGTCAAATCCATGACCTTAGGCACATATTCTTTAACTCATACAATCATGAATATTTGTAGCTGTGAAGTGGTTGGAATTTATTCCTTTCTAGATATAGTATTAATAGATATAGTATTTATTACGTTCTTTATTAGCAGTATGAGACTCAGAAGAGTGGGACCTGATGAACAGTGTGATGAACCTATCAATGTAGCTGGGAGAGAAGAAGAATATTAAAAAGCAAATCCGACAGCAGGATCACACTAAAAAGGAGCAGACGGGCAGTCATGATAACTAGGAATTTCTAAGGGATTATTCACATGATCACTCTGTGCTGGTGTTGTGCAGTGCTGAATCGATTGCCTGAATAGCACTTCCTCACAAGCACAAATTGCCACTGCTAAATTCATGCCAAGCCATGGTTTGTAAGGATGAGTCAGATAACCCTGATTTAGGAACCATACGCACAGTGCAATCTAGTTTGGGAGAAGAGCTGTATGAATTAGTCCTGAATAAGAGAATGTAAGTTTGCAACTTCTAGTGCCATGCCTGTTTACAGAGAAAGATGTGTTTGCATAGTCTACTTGACAAATGCCTTTTAAACTGTATTTTGTTTTGGCATTATTCAGGGCTATAGATTAGCTTTCTAATTTCATAATTATCCACTGCAAGTCTTGGGGAAGGGGTTGACCTATACCGTAGGCCAAGCTTTTGCATAGTGTTGGCTTTTAAGATATGTACTGAACCATCTGTCTCTCCAACATCCAGCAACTGAGAAGCAACTTATGTATATTCTTTACATAGCAGTGACAGTCACGCTGGAATGATTCTCCTTAGACTTTGTTGGTGTAATACTCTTGTTATTCTTAGAGTTGCATGAATTTCCTTTCAGATCAAGGGATGAAGTCCAGATGTTGCTGGACCTCAGCTCCCATCATCTCTAACCACTGGCCATGCTGGCGAAGGTAAATGGGAGATGGAGTCCAACAACATCTGGAGAGCCACAGGTTCCCCATCTCTGAACTAGATCATTCCTTTAAAAAATTGCACCACAGCAGCACAAGGAGCAACTAATTAAAACAACCTCCCCTTACAAGCACCTTTCTTCACAAACCAGGTGGATACGTATTGGTGGTAATCTGAAGGTTCTTTGAAGTTGACCCTTCCATCCTACCCCATCTAGTTGCCTGCCATAATTTAGTTTAGATTTACATCCAGAAGAACATGGCTTGCTCTGTTTCAGAGATGCATTTGACTAGGTTCTTTAATACCCATAAAGGTTATGCTTCTTTATGTCCAACAAGGTATCGGTCCCTAACTGGGGGAAAAAGCCTGCAGTTCCTCTTTAACTCAGCTCTAAGAAGCTTGCTTGAGCAGCAGAATAATCTCAACCCTTAAATGTTAATAAATCCCAGTAGAATCCAGGATGACTAATGCTAGTGCTTGGCAAACTCTCATTTCGGCACTGTGTGTGACTTTTCAGCTATTATGGCTATTACAAAGCATTTGTTAGTGGTGGATGTTTGCCAGCTAAACAGCACCCAGGCTTCCCGCCTCCAGGGAGCATCACTGCTGGGTGAGGTCAGCCTTTCTGCTTTGAGAAATGATCTGCACATGAATTTCCTCCTGTGGCTTTGATTATTTTCTTCTGATGAGGGCATAATGTCTCGAGAGCATGGATAATGCAAGGCAGGCTGGTAGCTGTTGTTCCGAAGACTTTTCCACTAGTGTTCCTGTTCCAGCTGTTGCCTAGACCTTTCCCCTACTTTAACTGTACATGTTGAACTTCTTCATGCCATAGGCCTGTCTCAAATGGATTTGCTCAATAATGTTTCTGATAGAACCACTCATGCTGCCTGTCTGCCCATCCCACTCGTGAGCACTGGGTGCTTACCTGTTTCAGTCCACATTGTGAAATTACATGCCTCACCCCATAAAAACCAATGACGATGCTCATGCAATGTAAGGAGAAATATCGGGGGAAACCATTCACTACGGCAGCCTATATCAATATAGTTTATAGATCTCATTTAGAAAGAGTGCCACTTTAAGAACAGCACAGGATATAAGGACTGAAAACAGAAGAAAGGGGAGTTGCAAGCTGGGATGGAACAGCTTAGTTTTATTCAGTAAAGTTATCCGAGGTTGGTATGGAGTTTGGCTACACAAGAACAGGCCTTTTCGGTGGTAGCCCTGATTTGTGCAGTGATCTCCTCTTGGAAATGCACCTCATGTAGACCTCCACTGTTGATCTTTAAAGGATCAGGCTGTCATTGCTTATTTACCCAGGCCTTTGGTAGTTAAGTTGGCCTCTGCTGTGGTGCTAATCTTTCAGTGGCACAGAGAAATACTTGTCCTTCCGGTTGTGGTGTTGGATGAGCATGATAAGAATTTTTCATTGTACAGTTTTGGGCTTTTGGTTGCTTTTAGCCGTATGTATTTTAGCCTTGTATTCAAGGCTAAGGAAAAACACCACCCGTACCCAGCCTTAGCATTCAAGATCATTCCTCAGGTGCTGTGGCCCCCTCTCTCTCCCCTTGCCTTAATAAATCTTAAGCAATCTGAGGGAAGATGATTTCACTGCTGTTATATATGCCTGCAGCGCCTATCGTAACAGGACAGCCAGATACTGCTATAGAAGCAATAACTTTGCTGGAAAAGCAAGCTTAAGCTCACGTCTGGCCCTTGATTCATTTCTGCTAGGATTGTGAAAATGCTGCTCCCGGTCACCAGCCGCACTAGAACCAAACGCAGTGGCATCAGCCCTCTGCATTTGGCAGCTGAATGCAACCGCGACGATGTCTTGGAAGAGCTGGTTGAGGCTGGCTTTGACGTGAACTTCACTCTCTCTCCTGAGCGCTCGCGGCTCTACGAGGACAGGCGCACCACTGTCCTCTACTTCTCCGTTTTTAACAACAACGTTGAAGCTGCTCAGCTGCTGCTTGAGGCTGGGGCCAATCCCAACGTCGACCTCATCAACCCCCTGCTCATCTCCATCCGCCATGGCTGCTTGAAGATGATAAAGCTGCTTATTGACTATGGAGCCAATATTGATGCCTACGTCGCTTCCCATCCAACGACCTTCCCTGCTACCATCATGTTCTCGATGAAGTATCTTTCTCTGCTGAAATTTCTGATGGATCTAGGCTGTGATGCCATCTCTTGCTTTAAATGTCAGTATGGGTGTGGCCCACATCCTCCCATTGAAGCTAAGAGAGACAGGTATCATGATCCCCAGGTGAATAAAGAGCAGAGCATTGTACAGGTGAGTCTACCCTTACTAGCTCATATTTTCTGTGACATTTGGAGGAGCTGTGGTTATGGCCTTTCCTTAGGAAAGGCTTCAGGTCCAGTCACCAGCTTTTTCATTCTAAAGCAGCCTTCTTCAATCCAGTGCCCTCTGCATGTTTGGGACTATAGTTCCCATTAGCGCCAGCCTGCATGGGTAATGGTTAGGGATGATGGGAATTGTAGTCCAAAACATATGGAGGGCAGTAGAATGGGGAAGGCTGGTTTGAAGTATGTAAAGTTGGTCTGGGAAATGCCTCATTCTGAAATTCGAGAGAACCATTACCAGTCTGGGTAACAATACAGCAGAGAGCTAGCTGAGTAATTGGCTGAACAGCATAATCCTATGGAAAAAAGGCAACATAGAAAGGTTAATGATACTTGATAAAACTCCCAAACTACTGGATGTCAGATGTTTTTGAAACTTCTTATGGGCTCATATTAGATAGCTCATATATATATTTCTCGAGTCAGCCACCAATATTTCCTATTGAATAAGAAATTCTGTTTAATGAATGCAACATCTGTCCATCTTGTGCATTTTGTGCTTTTATGTTGTAACCCACCCTGTGATGTCGGGATGAAGGGCGGTACAGTGGTACCTCAGGTTACATACGCTTCAGGTTACAGACTCCGCTAACCCAGAAATAGTGCTTCGGGTTAAGAACTTTGCTTCAGGATGAGAATAGAACTTGTGCAGCAGCAGCGCAGCAGCAGCAGGAGGCCCCATTAGCTAAAGTGGTGCTTCAGGTTAAGAACAGTTTCAGGTTAAGAACAGACCTCCGGAACGAATTATGTACTTAAACCGAGGTACCACTGTATAATGAATTTAATAAATAATAATAATCTTACCAACTTCACAGGATTACGATGGAGATAAGTGAGGTCCCAAGCAGTGTAAAGAAATTTCTAAGACCAAAACATCTTGAAATAATCACATGCCCAGGGAGGTGGAAGCGGAAACTATTCCTGCTTACCTAGGCATTTGGTAGCTGAAGTTCAGGGGAAAATCTGAGATCAGTGGCTGAAATAATGTTTTGAATTGGAACTGTTTTTATAAAGTTTTAACTGTTTTAGATATATTTTTCTTTCTTTAAAAAATGTGGACGGTTTGCTGCCCTCGACTCCTTCAGGAAGAAGGGCAGCATACAAATTCAATGAATGCAAGAGAAATGGGTAATGTTAATAGCATACAGGCAACCCTCGTTTTGTGTGGAGGTCCTGTTCCAGACCCCTGCGCACATTGGTGGAGAGCATGTAAGCCCAGCCCACTCCACCCTGCCCGCCCCATCCCTTTTCGTGACATTTTTGTGACTTTGGGGCTACTTCCAGGTTTGGCACCATCTGCAGGTGTGCAATTGTGCATCATTCGGACACACCCAAATCAGACGTTGCCTGCCTTAGAAGTGGGGCCTGCAGCAGAATGTTGCAGTGTGGAATATTACTGTTCAGAGTTCCAACCAGCTAGCCATGCCCTCTTCCAGGACACTATTTTCTGAAGTTGTTTGTACCTCTGCAAACACTGGGGCTTACCGAAGCTTGCCGATACTTCCCTCTGGTGCATAAATCCTGCTGTTTTGGGCTAAAATAAAATAGGCATTTGGGGGGTGGGTTTGCTCTCTTAGTACAGTGGTACCTCGGGTTACAGACGCTTCAGGTTACAGACGCTTCAGGTTACAGACTCCGCTAACCCAAAAATAGTACCTCAGGTTAAGAACTTTGCTTCAGGATGAGAACAGAAATCGCACGGCGGCAGCAGGAGGCCCCATTAGCTAAAGTGGTACCTCAGGTTAAGAACAGTTTCAGGTTAAGAACAGACCTCCAGAACGAATTAAGCTCTAAACCTGAGGTACCACTGTAAGTTCTTAACCCGAGGTACCACTGTATATATATAGGATGTAACCTTGAGAAGTAATTTATCTGAACGCCACTAGAGGGCATTTAAACTATTTCACAGAGAGTGAAATAAGAGCTGTTAGCAGCAGCAGCGCGATTTGTTCTTGTTTTCTTCCAGAATCACACTTCATACATCTGCAGAATACTTATTTTACTTTCAGGGCAATCTTATTGGAAGATGCTTCTGTTAATATGGAATTTAATATCTAGAACAATGTTTTCTCATGATGATGCTGCTTTGTTTGGAGTTGGGTGCTGCAATGTGCCAGGCATAGCTGCAATGTTCAGATTTTCTGCAGCCTTGCATTTTCCATTATGAATCCATTATGAATGCATGTGGGCAAATCATAGAGTCAGCACTATGCAGCAGAAACAGGGATGGGGGAACCTGAGGCATTCCAGGTGGGTGGACTACAGCTCCCTTTGGCCTTGCTGGCTAGGGCTGATGTGGGTTGGGATCAAACAACATGTGGAGGGACACAAGTTCCTCATTCCTGAATGGAGTGAAGGACGAGGAACAAAAAGCTATTTAGGCTATGCATTTCAGAGTTTCCTATGACCAGACATACAATACAGGAACTTACAGCCACTGTCAAAGGCCGCCCGCAGCACACAAATTGAGGTGGTAGAATTTTAGATTTTGCCACTTCAGGATATATGTGGTCATAGTTTTGAAAGCTCTGATCATGATGTAAACAAACACATCAGAGAGTGGGCCAAGTTAAATATTTCTCCCCGGTATACTTGCTTGCTACATGCAGGAATGGATAATAATAATAATAATAATAATAATAATAATAATAATAATAATTTATTTATTTATGCCCCACTCATCTGCCTGGGTTCCCCTCTGGGTGGCTCCCAACAGAATATATAAAAAAGCAACAAAACATCAAACATTAAAAACTTCCCCGAACAGGGCTGCCTTCAGATGTCTTCTAAAAGTCAGATAGTTGTTTATCTCCTTGACATCTGATGGGAGGGCATTCCACAGGGGGGCGCCACTACCGAGAAGGCCCTCTGCCTGTAGGCCCTGTAGCTTTATGCTAAATGCAAGCATTCAGAATGCATGCTCCCCACCTCTAACTTTAAATGATAGGGTCAAGGATTCTGCGATATCCTTCTGTATGACATGTAGACCTGCTTTCCCGCATCTTGATTGTAAGGCAACCAGGTGAATCTGTTGTAAATCAGAGGTCTCCCTGTAAAGTTCATTACCTTCTACCACCTCTATTGCAGGTTGCCTGCTAGTGGTCTACTTTGGATTTGGGGAAAGGGTGGGCGGGGGTGTCTGTTGCTGTTCTCCTACAATAACAAATTTTGTATATCTCGTTTTGCCCCCAGTTTTGTGAAATGGTATCAACTCCGGAGATGAGTCGTTGGGCTGGGCCTATTATCGATGTTCTTCTGGATTATGTGGGCAATGTGCAACTTTGTTCCAGGCTCAAGGAGCACATTGACAGTTATGAAGACTGGGCTGACATTAAATACAAAGCAGGTTAGTTAAAAGAATTCTGAGTAATCTGAAATAGAAACTAAAGTTTTCAAACTCCTCCTTCACCAGAAGAGGCAGGGGGAAGTGAGAGCCTGAGACTAAACTATGCAAACCACCCTGGGATTTTTTTATTGAAGGGTTTAAGTTTGGAAACTTCAAAAAGTAATTAGTGAAGACATTTGCTTCTGTAAAAAAAATTCATAACCTTCTCTGGTGACTATTTCAGGCCCCCAAAAGCAGCATAAAAATGTATTTTTGCTTGCTCACTCACTTACCCTACCATATATTCTCTTTTCCAGAGCCACCAAGGCCACTTGCTCACCTCTGCCGGATCAAAATTCGAAGTCTGATTGGGAAGAGCCGTATTTCTCTTATTGACACTTTGCCTCTTCCAGGGAGACTGATGCGCTATTTACAATATGATTATACTCGCTGACCTAAGGTGAACTTGGCAGTCAGTCATTTCCTAGAGTGACAGCCACAAGATGGAGACAGACTGAGATAATGGAAGAAAAGGCCGGCTTTGCTATGTAAGAAGGAAAAAGGATATCTGAAAATCAGAATTGCAGAAAAGGCAAATCCAACAGTATTTAGAGTATAGAAAAGAAGTGAAGAAGTTGGGACAAAAGACACTGGTAGCACATGGCAAGAAAGTGCTATGCTATTTTGTAGAGAGAAACATTAAAAGTTCTAAACACCTCAGTATCACATGTTAAGGAGAATTTGGAAGAGTTCACAAGACACAAGCAATCTCTAAGTATGCTCTCACACAGACAAATGTAATGTATAAACCAGATGATCCCACACAATTTTAATAAATGTAGTGGCATTTTATTTTGTTTTTGCACCTGTGGCAATCACATGAATTATTGTCAACTATATTCATCATCTGCCAGTTCACACATTGTATTTGTCTGCATAACTGGTTGTACACCAGAAGCAATCAGGATTGCTCACATGGACAGCAAATGTATTTCTGGAATGGTCCTATATTCAAAAGCATCTCACTCTAATGCAAAGATCTAAAATTCCCCAGTAATAGTTACATTTCAATTACCAATTGGTTGAGCTGCAGTTTAGTTTAGTTTGCAGGATTGATCAAACCTTCTGGCTGCTATTTGTGTCTCATTTGATACAACCTTACATTTTTGTCTAGTTTAGTTGGCCTTTCTGGATATATAGTTGACTTTCTTCCTTAGTGATCAAAGTCTTTGACAATATTTTTGTTCCCACGTTAGTCATTTAGTAAATACTGAATCTCGTAAAAAAATTGTGACCCCCAATTAAAATTAAACAAAGACTTAACAAAGTGTGTGAGCTGAAGGATTTAACCCACAATAATTATGTGTATTATATTAAATAGGCAAAGGAACGAGGTGGAATTCTGTTTTAGTTTATTATACTACATCAGCCTTCAATTCTTATGTCACTGAAGCCAATGGTATTTAACCCTTCTGTTAAAGCAGTAATGAAGGAAAGAGCTGATTCAGCACTTGCATTGCTTTGGAAAGAAGAAAATGATCGATGTATTGTTGCTGGAAAACACTGGCAGTTATTTGCAGGGCTTCAGAAAAACAATTGAATCAGCTTCAGTTCAAATACTCTGGCATAACTTGGGTTGTGATTTGGGAACTCAGATGCTTAGCTGGATGATGCCTAAGCAACAATCCAAGCAGAGTATTTTTAACACTGAATGACTTACAGTTTGTATGTATGAAGCAGTAACTAAGTTTGCTGTTAAACCTTAGAACAATTCCTTCAAAGTGGTACCATGACTTGGCTGAGATGCATTTAAATGAGCTAAATAGGCCATTGTGAGGCAAATTGTCCACCCACTTTCACTGATGCCTGTGATTATCTTCCATTGGCATTCTCTTCATGTTGAACCCTTTCATGAAGAAGTGTCATGGTTTTAACCCTTCCTTTACCAGCCATTTCTTTACCAACGCATACCAGTGAAATAGATCTCTCAGGTAAATACAATTTGTACTCCACTTGCTGTAGTTCAAGGTTACAGCCGTTAGTTATTGTTTGAGAATAGTGACAACAGGAACAACCCTAGTGACTCTGAAGCTGAGGCACCACAGCAGAATCAAGCACATCAGTACATGTATCTCAAAAGAGCTTGGTGGAGATGCCCAAAATAGAATGCATGACACTTTTTGCAGAGAGAATGGTCTCAGATTTTCACATTTGAAAGCAGGGGTAGGGTGTAATAAGGAACACATAGCCCAGGTTTGACTACTGAGTAAAAAAAAAAATACAATTCCCATGTACAGTATAGTAACAAGGCTTCAGTTTTGTTTATAGCTTGAAATGTTCTAACTGGTTGTGAATGGAACAACAGTACTAATTCTTGAACTAACAGTCCAGTGTTTATAACATATAGGAGTGTAGTCAGCTCCTTATTTATTTTTTTTAAAGAAACTCTTTTATCCAAGATATTGAAGAAAAAGAAGCAGAGACAATACTCTGCCAGGTTTTTCTCCCATCATACATGAATGCGTAGCCTGGAGATCAGACTTCCCCATTCACATGCACATATACTAGGAACAACCCTAGTTGAGCCGACTGGATCCATAGTGCAAAAAGTTAGCACAAACCTCAGGAGATAAAGGTGTCGCTAGCTATGCGCATATATTGGGGTGGGAGGTGGGGAATAGTCTGCTTAAAAGCTCCCCTGACAATTGTACTTTCACTGGATTCTTTTCACCATCTTTTCTACATGGTTGGTTTACATTTATTTGCACATACTGCATGCATGCTACCTCTCCAACTCTCCCCCCCCTCCAATTTAGCAACAGAAAGCCATTTACAGAAAGGTTTTCATGCACAGGTTAGCTGGACTGGATTTGAAAAAGGCTACTGGATGAGGACAAGACTGTTTGAACACTGGGTTAATGAATGCAAATCGGCACAAGTTACCCCACTTAAATCCTCATGCAGCAATCTGTGCTGGGGAAATATAGGCCCAGTCTTTCTGCTGCACCAGTGAATTCCTGGATCTGGGAACTGAATTTTCACAACACACATTTCACTAGTTATACCAAATTTGTACAAACTCAACTGCCTTTTATAAAATTCAATGGAGATGTATAGAAATGGTTGTAAATTTGAAAGGTAGAATATTTACTACTTTATATAACAAGTCCTGCAATTCTAGGATATAGAATGGTAGAATGCATTAACAGATGGTCAAAAAATCCTAGTCAGCATATATATTTAACATGCAAGGAATAGCCAAAGCCCCCGCCCCCAAACAGTCTAGCATTCTGTGACCTGATTGATGTATTATTTCCATAGGCATGTGTGCAATGATTGTGTCATAATGCACTTTTGAAGCCTTTAGTTTTGTTTCTATAGCTTTTATAAACTGTGGGGTTTGGTCGGGAGGAATGGGTGTGTGCAGTATTGATAAAAGTGTTATATTTTTAGGTTTTATTGCCTGCATTAAATATGAGTAAAAGTACCTGCTGGGACTATTTTTAAAACTATTGTTTTTATTATTAATCACCTAAATAAGGAATTTCAGTGTTAGGCGGTGCACATGGAAGGGCCTAAATTAGTTTAGACTGAAGAAATCTGAGCCAGTCTAAACCATAATAATTGCTGCAGAGAAAACTGCATTTTCAAATGTGATGTGCTGCTGTTTTTCCTCACACCATGAACTTATGAGGCATTGTAGGCTGATCTGGAGTTTTATGTGTGTTTGATACAGAGCTCTGACATGAGTAAACATTCCTAATCACTTCACTGGAGTGGGCATAGCTGCACACATGCACAAACCAATGAGCAGGAGGAGTCGCTTCCTTCACTGAAGTGAGTACATGAGGTTACACGTAGTCATTGTGGGCTCTGGGTAGATAAGAAGTGTCATGGTAAGCTTATTGAAGCTGGTATCAGAAGTCAGAATCACAATGATATGCATAAGCCTCCTACACTTGTTCCTCAGTCTCTTCCTCCTCAAAACACATGTCCACCCCCCATGCTGGCAAAATATTTTTTTATATGATGCAATGGTAAGTCAAAATACAATGGCATGAAATATAATTCTTCTTGCACACTGGAACAGCCTGGGAAATAAATTCCCCAAAGTTATCAGTCCACAAATGTTTACTAGCCTGCCCACATATACGTACATTAGCCATTTGTGGCACATTGCCAGACTGAAAGAAAGAGAAATGTTTCAGTTTACAAAAGCTTCTCTGCCTGGTTACCTATATTCAATTCTGTCTCATCACAGGTGATGAGGTAAGTGGCTGTTTACAAGCCAGCTCTTACATTTGCTTTGTCCTGCTAAGTAACTTCAAAAAGGGTGCAGGAAGAATAATATAAAAGACAGATTTTGACCCTCACTGCTGCTTTTTGAGGGCACACAATTTGACACCTGTGCAGTCATTGAGGCATGCAGCAAGTGATTAAAGTCTACTCTGAATGGATAACAGCTTGCAAACAGTGCTGGCTGGCTTACAGTCACAGTTCGACTGTCCTCTTTCTGTAAATACATGACATTCTAGTAAAGTCTACATTCCTCGTGTCAGTGAAGGCACGACTCTTATTATTTACTTTCGCTATAGTTAATATCTAGAAGATAACAATTAACTAATTAAAGAGCATATGCTCTCAAAAAGAGTCCCTGGAAAGTTTCAAGCTACCTTCACACACAAGAGCATTAAAGATTTGCAAGACGTTTCATGATTCTGGTATTTCAAAAGCAAGATTGATAACGAGGCTTAAATGGAGAGTCTAGGATATGTTAAAGATTAAATTGCAAAAATACGGTGTGCTTCAAGAACACAGGTTGTGGTTATTAACATTTTTAAAATACTGCATAATAAACCAGAAACATGTAAATGATACTGAGGAATAATCACATGTGGTCTGAAATATGAAAAGGGAAGGGACTGCCTATCACCCTTCCTAAATGGCGCCTGTGCTATTTCTCTTGACCCCATTATTTATTCAACATTAAACAGTGTAGCAGTGGAGTATGCAGACTATGTTTCAATTTATATAGTTTCCCTGCTTGGTCACCTATAGCCAATTCTGACTCTCAACAGGTGATTAAGAAAGTTGCTGTTTACAAACCTGCTCTAAGAGAACACCTTAGAAAAAGCCCTCTAGGGACTAGGTCATGTATCTGCAAGAGCCATATAATCTTTCAAATGTAAGAAGAGACCTCCTAGTTCAAACCAAAAATGCATCTAACATCACCCTGTTTTTCACAGTTGCCAACCAGATGGCTCCGGGCAGCTCACAAGCAGCACATGAAGACAGCAGCTCTCTCCAACTGCTGCTCTGTGGCAACTAGTATCCAGTTACTTGCTGCGTCTAAACATGGAATTCTATTTAGCCATTATTTTTGGTAGCCATTGACAGATCTATCCACCATGATTTCCCCCCATTTAAATATATTCCTCCTTCATAGGGCACTTACATCTGTCCCATGTTTCCCAATCTGTTTAAGCTAGTCTAGTTTTGATGAGAACTGGTTCATATCACTGAATTAGTGAGCAAAACCAAATCCATAAAATTTAGGGCTCTTTTGCTAGTAAGCTAGTAAAGGGACCCCTGACCATTAGGTCCAGTTGTGGCCAACTCTGGGGTTGCGGCACTAATCTCGCTTTATTGGCCGAGGGAGCCAGCGTACAGCTTCCGGGTCATGTGGCCAGCATGACTAAGCCGCTTCCGGTGAACCAGAGCAGCGCACGGAAACACCGTTTACCTTCCCGCCGGAGCAGTACCTATTAATCTACTTGCACTTTTGATGTGCTTTCTAACTGCTAGGTTGGCAGGAGCAGGGACCGAGCAACAGGAGCTCATCCCGTCGCGGGGATTCTAACCGCCGACCTTCTGATCGGCAAGTCCTAGGCTCTGTGGTTTAACCCACAGCACCACACGTGTCCCAGAAGTCCATGCAACTCTTGCTTTTAAAAGGTAGACAGGGAACATAAAAGCTCCAATGGACCAACTCAAAGTCCAACATTCTCTTCTCACTGTGGTCACCCAGATGCCTAGTGGAAGCCTGCAAGCGGGACCTGGTTGTAACCTCACTCAGAACCAACACTGCCACTGCCATTATATCCAGCAAAATAATTGAGCGGTTGTATACATGGCACTTTCTGCAATAACGTGCAATGCAACATTACATAAATCACTTCTTTCTCCCCCACCTCCCTGCTCCCCCAAACATTTATTTGCAAATATGAAGCAGCTTTATTTGGTCTAGCCAAGTATGTTCTGTGTGGACTGGCAACGGTCTGTAAGCTTTCAAGCATCAGGAGATCTTTTTTTATACCTGCTATATGAGATCCTTCTACTTGTAAGTTGTAGGGACTGATCCTAAGTCTTAGGTTTTGGTATACAAAGCACATTCTCTGCCTCTAGTATGCCCCCTTCCCACCGTGACAAACGTGTGTTTCCAAAGGCATACGTTACTTGTCAGTGATAAAAAGATTTTAACACATATTGTGATGGAAAGTCTCTCATCCCAAAGTGTGTAGTGGATGCCTGGTGAGAGCAGTGCAAGACCACTTGCTTCAAGCTGACAAAAGCATCCAGAGAAAATCATGCAGAGCTGGGAATCACCCCTAGAACAGGGGTGGGGGACCTTTTTCAGCTGGAGGGCCACCTTCTCTTATGAGCAACCTTTGGGGGGCTGCATGCCAGTTGGATATGCCAGTTGGCTGCATTCCAGCAATACAAAAGCCTCATGTTCTTCTACACATGCATGGATCTCCATCCAGGCAAGCGAGAGGCATCATTACATTCAATGACACATTCCAGATTAGCTGAAACCCTGGAGGGAAGCACAGAGTAGGGCTGTGGTGAGCAGAATGGGCTAAGGAGAACCTCCAGGGTCAGACATATTCTGGTAGGCCATATTCAGCACCAAACATATTCAGCCCCAAACTACCTCCTTGTAGGCCATATTCAGCCCCAAACATCCCCATCCCTGGCCTAGAGATCAGACTCAACAACTACAGGTGGAAAGAGCAATTGCCATACATGCAGGAGAAGCAAAGCAGCTCCCTTTCATCTTTCTTTTGCGGACAGGAAGGCAAATACTTCCCCATCTGAAAGCATTTGAAGGGTGGAAACTCAAAGAAAACAACTCATTGGCTTTTTATTTGCTTTAGTGCCCTTGGTATTTACATGCCAGGAGGAACGTAGTTCTCGTTTGCAGAAGCCCATATTAGTGGCAGTGAAGCTTTGCACTTTCCTTGCACATCCTCTTCTGCAACTGTACGGGGGGGGGAGGGGGGGAAAAGGTAGCCAACTCCTGAATAAATTCACCATCATGATTTTTGTTCCTGATGCCTCCTTGGCCAACCCAGCCAGGGGGAGAACGCGGGTGGTCCGTCCTTGCGGGGGTCCGGATTCTCGCCCCACACAAGAGAGGGAGAGCAGAATCAGGCCGGCCATTCTTTCAGGCCTTTGTCCCCGCTCCCTCCATCGCCGGCGAGGCGGCGCTGCGGACGGTCCAGCGAGAGAAGAGGCCCTCGCAAGGCGGCGGCGACTACAGGCCCGCCAGGCCTAGATGTACCCAAAGACGCCGAAGATGGGGGGCGGCGCGGCGGGCTTGGTGGGGATGGGCTTCCACACCACCGGCCGGTGCACTTTCGGGCCTGCCCCGCCGCCGTCCGCCTTGCGGAAGGGCTCTCCCTCCGCCGGCGAGGCCGCGTTTTTCCTCCACAGGCTCAGGCCCGGGAAGGGGCCTACCGGCGGAAGGGAGGCGGCGAGCGGCGGCGGGTAGACGCCCGGAGAGGCTTGCGGTCCGTGGTACTGAAATGGACAGCAGCTCCAGGAGCTCAGCACCTGCGCGGCCTCAGCGTCCGGCCTGCTTCCCGGCGGGCTCTCGGCAGCGCTAACCGTCCCGCCATCCGGGCTTTTTTTACTTTTCTTTGCCTCAAAGACGGGCAAGTCCTTGGAGGAGGAGGACGACGACGACGGTGACGAGGAGTTGGAAGCGGCTCCCGCCGGGAAGGCGACGCCGTTCCCGCCCAGAGGGCCCGGAGCCGGCCGGGGCTCTTCCCAAAATGAGGCGGGCAGCTGCCTTTTCCTCATGGGCACTTGGTCGGGCCTAGCGGTCGCCTCAGAGACGCCCTGCTGCTGCTCGCCGGGCTCTGCGGCCTTGCAGGCCTTGCTGTCTCTGTCGCCCCGGCCGACAGGAGCCTCGAGGCCTCCTCGCGCTCTCTCCTCAGGCGCCTTCCGCTCCCTGGCGGGCTGAGGCGGCGGCTGCTGCTGCAGGTGGTGGTGGTGATGGTGGCAGCGAGGCAGGCGGGAGTATTTCTGGGAGAAGCGCTTGAGCTGCTTCTGTAGGTACTTCCTATGGTCGACGGAGCGCCGGCACGGAGCCGACTTGTCCAGGGCCGCCTTGATGTCGCTCGAGGCCAAGTTGACGAAGTTGAGGAGAGTCTTCACTTCGCTGTCGGCCGAGGCCATCTCTCACAGCTCCGAGACCGGGGAGGAAGGCCCGTCCATGAAGAGGAGGGATCCGGCCCCCGCGCTCCCCGGGCAGCGCGGCTCCGCAACCCCCGAGTTACGCGGCAGGTGATGATGATGCTCAGGCTAGGCCAGTGGTTCCCAAACTGGGGTCCATGGACCACCCCCAGTGGTCTGCAGAGTGTCTGTGAAAAGGCAATTAAAAATCATGCAGCATCGAGCGCGGATCATTGCAATAGATACAACAAGCTAATAATAAAAATAAATAAATAAAGCGGCCCCTCCAAGACACTGCAATTTTCAAGTGGTCTGTGGGAGGAAAAGTTTGGGAACTACTAGGCTGGGCTAAAGGGGGACGACAAGTCGCCCTTGGCATAAACCCCTGAGGGAAGGGACAAAGGCAGACACGCTAGAGAACTTTTGCAAAGATAAAATACCTGACACACACCATTTTCACATTTCCCTTTTGCACACACCATGCATTTGGAGCATCTGCAAACGCGTGTGGTGGGATGGGATTCAGGACATGTGTGTGTCTCCTGTAACGTGTGAAAGTAGAAGGCGGCATCCCTTTTGTTTTTAGCCGCATGCAAAGTGGAGATGCGTTTAGTTTGATGTTAAGAAGTGGCATGGGTTTGTGCTGCAGGTCTGTTGCATGTACATTAAAGACCTTTTTATCCTTTCCCACAAAAGGTTCTGCCTATGTTACGTACAGTGTTAAAAAGAAAAAAAGACTCTCTTCCCGATTTTGCTGTAGTGCTGCTTTACTGACATCTACATGTATACTTAGGGCAAGAGAGACTAAGATGTGCTTTTAGTGTCGCTTATGAAAATGCCCAACATATTGACATGTTCCACATCTCACACATCTATTATACACAGCTGTTTTTTGTGTGTGTGTGCATGGACACACATTCTTAATGCCATTGATAGCTGCTTCACATAGTTATCCACAAAGCTGTTAAAAGCTTCATTCCAATACCCAAATACAATTGTGTCATGCACACTTTCTCTCATGCAGACACATTCAGGTTACTCTATGCAAAATACAAAAGCGGCACTTGAGACAATAACTTTAGATAAACATGCATTTGGTCCCAATAACTAGCCAAATATAAGTATTGTCTTACATGTTTGTTTCTTCCCATATAGACTCAGGACCAAGGTGCTGCTGTACTAAACACACATTTCTTTGCAACCCTTTTACAAACTCGCCACTGATGCATACACTCATACCCTATCTGACATATTCCTTCCCCTCTCTCCCAGTCTTACAGTCATCATTTTCTACTACTATGGCCCCACTCGTCAATCTTGTTAGACAGGTAGCATTTAACCATTGATTAGAAATCTATGCATCATTTTCTTGGCACTCGATAAGTCAAAGACACACACCCTCCCAGCTAGATTGTCTCTTAAATATTGAGTGTTACTGTAACTGTGGTAGAGAAGAAGCTCACCAGCTAATCTTGTTACATAGGTTAGACACTACCAACCTTTAGAGAAGCAGCCGGACCCTGTGAGTGTTTTGCGGCACTTGAGTAAACTGAATGAATATCAAGTCCTTCTAGTTAGGAGGCTTTCTCAGGCCAATCAGAAGCCACTTTGCCAAATACAAAGCATCCCAATCAGGCATTAGGCTCCCCGTTCTCACATTCTTTGCCATCACAAATTGTCACCATGGGGACAGCCACAGAAAGACAGCTAATAAATACGATCATTTCCCTGTGATGCCTACCATTCCCCCCTTTCCAGCCCCCCGCCCCCCTTTTCTTAAACACAGTCAAACATGATATGCTGAGGATGAGTAAAGCAAGTTTGCTGAGGCCCTTTTCTCTAAACTACTCCAAAGCTGTCTGAAGGCTGGCAGTAGCCATGCTTGAGTAACACTGGACAATGCTAGTTTCGAAGACCTGGCTAGCCTACTTTTTAAACTGTTCTTGATCCGGGCCTCTGCTCCCCCCCCCCCAATAAAAAATCCACCAAAGGGAGGGTGATGTCAGAAAAAGGTAGGAATGGAACAAATCTCTAAAGAGATGTGCAGATATCCATGGAAAAGGAGCTTGAGCGCTCAAGAATCTTGTCTTTATGTTTGCCCCCTCAATTGAGCCACACAAAAGCTGAATTACCCATTCAAACCACCGGGACAAAAGGATGGAGTTGGATAGTACTCTTGCATCTGTAGTCAAACAGTTAGAGACTTAAATCGAGTCGTCATGATGGAGAAAGAGTTAGACAAAGCCCATAGAATTGCCATCAGCAAACATTTTCCTGTGTCATATTAGTGGGTCTCCATGACTCCCCCTGGCCCAGGGACAATAGCACAAGTTTGCACACTCGACTACTGTCACCCTGCCAACGCTGGCAAGGAGCAGAAACAGGACAATCCTTTAAGGGGAAAGCATGCCCACTGCAGGGAAGGTAAGAAGAGAGGGAAGAAAAGCATGTGAAATGCTAATTGAGCTGCTTCCTTTATTGATTCAGAGTTATGTGAGTCCTCATCCTCCTTGCAGGATTGTCCGGTGGCAATAACTTAATAGCATGCTAAACCTGGGAGTCCCACACTGTGTGCTATCCCCACAGAGATCTTTAATAGCAGTGGGGGGAGAGTGAAGTTACCCTGAATGAATTTCAGAAATGCTAGACATTCAGGAATAAAGCCAGCTTGCAATGTGGTACGTCCACTCACAACTGAGACTGGAGCAGACAGGAGTCCAAGTGTTTTTCAGTCTTAGCACACTGCAGACTTCATGTTATATAAAATTCTGTATGAACACTCAAATACTAATGCTGATCTGGGCACTAGCTTGTCAACCAATGTTTTAAAAAAACAACAACCGCTCTATATGATTGACTTGAAGTTGAAATATAAGAAGAGCTTTAGAAATAATAAGTTAAACTAACATCCAGATCCTAACCTTATTTTTTCAGAAGCAAATTTCATTGATATAAATGGAGCATACTCCTAATTAGCTTACTCCTAATGAAGTGCATAGGACTGTAGCGTTCTATTTTGTGAACGTTCTAGAAAATATACCTAGATTTTGGATAATTAAAATTTATCATCTCCCTTTGAGTCAAAACTGTTTATTTATTTTGATATTTGTCCCCTTAGAGCACTGCGTAGCTGTGAATTGGTTGGCAATTTGTGTAGTTTGGGTTGGAGTTAATTACCACAAATTAAGGGTAAACTCACATAACCTTTTTGGAATGTCAAGAAGTAGGTTGTGCAATTGCATACCGACCCCAAACTGTTGGTGAAGCATTTAATATTTTCTCTCACCATGGAAAAAGAAAAGTTAACTTGATTAATTTCAAATTATGCCAATTGTTATTTTAATGTTCTAATTCTTTTTCCAGCATTTATTTCAACAGCAGTGACCCTTAGCTGGAAGATGCAGTACAGACAAGAGGTTGCTATTTTTGTGAACTTGCTTAGAGCAGTTCTCAACAGTGTCTGGAAGCTAGTCTACACCACCAGATAGGCAATAACCTTCTGCCTCCCAATTTGAACAGCAATAGACACACCAGCTGCTCATTGCTTCTGACTTGGCTTATGCAAGGGGCCGAACGTCTGAGATGCCTAATGACGGGAATGCTGTGCCAAAGCCTCTTGCTGTTCACACTGAAGAAAAAAGTCATTAAGTCCTATCTTTGTGTTCACAATGGCTATATTCTGCCTCCTATAGGGAGCAGGTGGCGCTGCGGTCTAAACCACTGAGCCTCTTGGACTTGCTGATTGGAAGGTTGGCAGTTCAAACCTGCATGATGGGGTGAGCTCCCATTGCTCTGTCCTAGCTCCTGCCAACCTAGCAGTTTGAAAGCACACCAGTGCAAGTAGATAAATAGGTACCGCTGTACCTATTTATCATCACAGTGTACCTATTTATCATCACAGTGTTCCGTTGTGCCAGAAGCAGTTTAGTCATGCTGGCCACATGACCCAGAAAGCTGTCTGTGGACAAACGCCAGCTCCCTCAGCCTGAAGCAAGATGCCCACCAAACCCCATAGTCGCCTTTGACTGGACTTAACCGTCCAAGGGTCCTTTACCTTTTACTTTTTTTACCTTTGCCTCCACAGTCAGCGGCAATTTGCTTCTGAATAGCAGTTGCTGGAAATCAGAGGAGGGACATGCTATGTACATTGGAAGAGAGGTGGTATAAAATCTGTGGTCAGGCTAGAGTTGCAAAGAATGTTACCTCATTTTGACTTTCAGGTCAAACTTTTCAGTAGGCAGAAATACGTCCTGCTAAATTACCTTTTTGAAATCCCGCTCTTTGCTATCGCTTCCCCTGTTTGCTGCTTCTTTAGTGTCATTTTTGCCCTGCTTCTGTGATGTCTTTTTTCCGGATTCATACATTCATTACATATACTTCTCAAGCAATCACTGAAAAATCTGGAGCACCATTCAGTTCTGCTGGGGGGGCGACGATGAAAAGCAGTGAATGCTTTTGGCTGAATGAGCTCCCAGAGTCATTGCAAGAAAGTTTAATGAGGTACAAGTTTTACAGATCGCAGCAAACTTATGCCAGATCCTGAGTGATTATTAGTAGCAATGTGTATGGAAAAACACCAGTAGGGATGCAATCCCATACTATATTCTTAACATCACATTCCCTTTTGCATTATTATTTAGGACCTGATGTATTTAATGTTTTAAGACCCCCAGCTAAATACTCCATGCTGCTGCAGAAAGTTGTTCTTGATGTGCCGACATTCCCTCCTTTAGAGACCCCGTTCCCCTGCCGCTGGATGACAATAGGGCAATGGAGTGAAGAGCACGGTTTTCTGAATAAAGGAAACCCTTTCAAGGTCAGACTCAGGTTGAGCTGCACAGGGGTTTTCCAAAGAGGCCACCGGAACCCTTTTGTTCCTCTCTCCTTTAGCCATGTACGTCCCAATGTACATCTGAAAGAAACAATTAACAATAGGGCACTCCTCTTGGAGTTTCTAATGCACTTTGAAGTGCCCATTGAGGAAAGGCATAAGAATGATACATCATTTTAACTGTGAGACTGTCAAAGTTATACAGCAGTTGAAAAAAATGCCTCCACATGCCTTCCCAGCATGCAGACAGGGACCAGCTGTAGAGCCACTTCATATCTGACATGTCACTCTGTTGACAGCTGGCTTCCTGAGTGTTCTGGTATGCGGAGGTTTGAAAGGGGTGGGGAATATTTCACAAGAGCAAATGCTTTTAAAATGTGGCAAACCTTCCTATCTTTCAAAACCTCTTTCTTTTTCTCAAAAGAGGAAAAGGTTGGGTTTGTGGTTTTTTGTGTGTTTTTTTTAAAAAACTACTTAAGATGACGTCTTGAGTTTGGCCATCTCCAAATTAAATACAGAAAACGTATGTATACAGACAGACAGACAGACAGACAGACAGATGTAAGACTTAGTAAGAAGTCATAGTTGTGTACTCTTTGCTAGGGATGAGAAACTATTCACCCCATGTTCTCAGTTGGTGCAAGAGGGTCACCACAGAATGTGGCCAGGTTTATTCACTACCTTCCAGGTACCCCAGTGCACTCAGTGACTGCTATTAACTTCTTTGAGGGAAATAATGCCTGTACTTGTGGACAAAATTTCAGTGGGTATAAAATGGATGGCTCCACTAATGGAGAACCACATAGAGTCATAAAATGCCTCTGTTGGTAGAGTCATAGGGGTGTATTCCACCATTTTGGGCATCACATGGCAGGACAGAGCCTCGAACAAAGATGTACTCTCCCAAGCCCACATTCCCACCATGTTCACACTCCTGTCTCAGCAATGTCTACAACTGGCTTGGTCGTGTCCACAGGACATGCTCTATGGGGAGCTGGCTTCAGGCACCAGGCCCATTGGAAGAACAACTCTGCATTACAAAGATGTGTGCAAACATGACATGGAGGCTGGCAACACTAACCCCACCATATGGAAATCCTTGCGGATGATCACAGTGCCTAGAGATGGAGAAGCAAAATCTGTTGGGAGTGTTAACTAAATACATGTAACTAAAACCATGCATCCTTTAATCTCCATTGACCTTCATTCTAATGAAATCAACCCCTGGCTAAGCACAGGAACATCTTGACACTTGGAGAGCGGAGCAGTGCATAATAATAAAGGTAAAGGGACCCCTGACTGTTAGGTCCAGTCGTGGACGACTCTGGGGTTGCGGCGCACATCTCGCTTTATTGGCCGAGAGAGCCGGTGTACAGCTTCTGGGTCATGTGGCCAGCATGACTAAGCCGCTTCTGGCAAACCAGAGCAGCACATGGAAACGCTGTTTACCTTCCCACCGGAGCGGTACCTATTTATCTCCTTGCACTTTGACGTGCTTTCAAACTGCATAATAATAAATACTAATAATAAATGAAATAACTAACAATCTGCTGCCTTTTCATGTCACTCAAAATCAGCTGCCTGGGATGACTGCCTCATTCTGTCTAGTGGTAGGGCTGGCCCAGACACCCATTATTTCCTTCATCTGTACCCCAAATCAATCTGCAGGGGTGAAGTGGGGCAAATGCCTTTCCCAGTTTTCATGGGGATCTGTCTCCTGATCACTGAAGTACATCACTTTCTTACTAGCCTCATATTAATCATGTGGCTCACAGTAGGTAAATTATATCAAAAAGAAACAGAAACTAAGCATCATAAGTTAAAAGAGGACATCTCAAAGGATGGTCAAGACTCTAAAGCCATGTAGCATGCAGTTTGGCTGCTGAAGCTTAGCAGGGTCAGGACCCTATAAGCTGCCTGCAAGCTATATGTAAGCTTCTTTGATACCCTCTTTTTTCTTCAAGGATGGATAAATAATATTTAATTTTGGGGGCTCGCAGAGACACATTATCATATCCTGCTTGAAATTCAAACCAGGCTGATTGGTACCAGCTAGCTGAGGTTTGAAGTTAGAGACCCGCACTGCAGAACATTCCACTTTTGAGAGTTAAGAGCCCAGCTTGAGCATCCTGTCTTCCTTTGTCCAGTTCTCATGCACCAATCCAAAAGTGCAGAATCTTCTTCCTGTTCAGGAAAGGGTGCAGTTGACTCACCAGCTAAAGCAGATGATAAGCACCCTTCGCCACGGAGGTCACCTGGGCCTTGATGGACAAAGGTGGTTCCAAGAGCACTCATAAACAGCATGCTTGTACTTTCAGAGGAAGTGCAACCCCATCAAGGACACTCAAGCCCCCAAATTATGAGACCTGGAAACCACAGTATCTCTGTCTAAGGAAGATTAGTATTACTACTACTACTACTACTAATAGTAGTATTTATTATATTTGTTACCTGATCTTCACTGTAAGGTCCTGGAGTGGGTTAAGTGCCCTAACAATAAGAGTTCAAAAGCCCACGGAAAAGAGCCATGTCTCCAATGACTGTCTAAAGCTGTAAAGAGAGAAAACAGTAAGAATGCCACAACATGAGAGTAGCATCAGGGATGTGCTTAATATATCCTGTCAGCTACTGAAGGGGCAGTTGCTCCAAAGCTTGCCTCTTCCTTTCCCAGCTTCAGCCCTGTATACCTGAAGGAGTGTCTCCACCCCTAT
The DNA here is from genome assembly GCF_964106645.2 of Podarcis pityusensis. Lineage (NCBI taxonomy): Eukaryota > Metazoa > Chordata > Lepidosauria > Squamata > Lacertidae > Podarcis > Podarcis pityusensis. The sequence continues at coordinate 21,613,191 of NC_138028.1, forward strand.
TGCTCAGCCCAGACACGGAGGTCGAGCACCAAGGGCCTTCTGGCAGTTCCTTCACTGCAGAAGTGAAACTACAGGGAACCAGGCAGAAGGCCTCTCAAGGGCGAAGGGGTGTTCATGAGGTGGGGTGTCAATATTTGCTTTTTCTCAGCTTCTCATTTCTCCAGTCCTAATTTCAGGTAAACCCATCCATTTGCTTCCCCCGCTAAAAAGTTTGCACAAAAATTGAATGTATCTTCTCACACACTTTTTCTAATAAGTGCATTTTTGTACCCAATTTTGCCTCATGTATGCATTTTCATCAGATGCATTTTTAGTAATATGTAATATGTGCATTTTTGTGCATAGATTTGGGAAGTGTAAAATGCAAACTCGACCAACTTCTCTCCCATCCTTATGAGTGAGTGGGAAGCTAAATTGACACTAGAGCACTCAGTTGATCCAAAGTAAGCTTGTGTCCATAAAACTGGATGGATGGAGAAACTAACAGACAGTTACATAGATGGATGGATGAATAGATAGATTATACATAGACACACATATAGTTACATATATTTAATGCAATCAACTCCATTGCTTTTCTGGGGCTGGATGCAGAGCAGAGTTCACAGTCTTGCACGTCTCCTCTTTGCCTCTCTGCCTCTTCTACTCTGGAGATTTACATTATGAGCTAAATTTTGAGGCCCATGAGGACGGCATGCAGGGGGAGGGGAGGAGTTGCTTCTACCCAGAAGCCTGCCATTCAGGCAGATGGTGGAATGATTTGATATGAATAGCCGCTGTCAGTCTCATACAGCGAACTTTTCAATTGTGCTTTGCGTTGGACGGCATGTGACTAACGCCATTCTTTTGCAGGCTGCAGGCAGGACACAGCTGTTTCTTTAAGAAAGAAACTGGTTTCACTAATGGACAGAAAATTTATGGCTAAATCATTGGAGGAAATGCACGGCGGCCAACACTGCGCTTACATAATGAGAGCCAACCAAATCCCATAATCGTGGCTGTAACCAACTCTTTTTCTTCTTGAAAGCATGGAGGGGTGTGTGTCTGTGTGTGTGTGTGTGTGTGTGTGTGTGTGTGTGTAGAATGGAGAGAGTCTCTGATCTGAGGTTGAAGCTTGTGCTCATTTTGTAGCTTTGCAATCTTAAGCCACTAAATCTCCCACCTAACATTCTGCATGAGAAACAACGTTTGGGCTGTTAAAACACACAGAGAGTTGGACGCTGTTAAAGTGGGTGAGACAGCAAGCCAGGTCCTGGGGGAGGACCATAACTCAGTGGTAGAGCATCTGCCCTGCATGTAGAAGGTCACAAGTTCAATCCCCATCATCTCCAGGTAGGGCTGGGAGAGACCTTTGTCTGAAACTCTGGAGAGATGCTGTGTAGCCACGGCTGATCTAGATGGATCAATGGTCTAACACAATATAAGGCAGATTTCCTATGTTCTCCCCTTACAATTCTGCAATGTCTGCTTTATAAAAAATTTGGGCCATTGCTCTCTGCAACCTTGCTACAGTGGAACCTCGGTTTTCGAACGTAATCTGTTCTGGAAGTCCGTTCGACTTCCGAAATATTCGAAAACCGAGGATCAAAGGACTGTCAGCAGGTTCAATGGGGAAAATTGAGAAACGCGCCTCAGAAGCCATTCGACTTCTGATGCACATTCAAAAATGGAAGCATTCACTTCCGGTTTTTTGGCGTTCGGCTTTCGAAACATTTGGCAGCCAAGATGTTCAAAAACCAAGGTTTGACTGTACTCTTTTTCTGTCCCTTCTCCTGTTCACTAATCTGGCATCTGTTAGTTGATTTTCAGGTAATGAGGCCAATAGGTACTGCCTTCCCATTGCAAATGGCCAGCCGATTGCATTCTGGTTTGAACTAGGACCATGAGGGACAAAGAATTAAAACAACCCACCCAGCTCACAGTCCTAGCTTCCGTTCCCATTACAAGCTTTTTGATCTATATATTAAATATTGCATACCTGAGCTAAAGACATCAAAAACATTGCATCTAGATGCAATACCTTGGCCAATGGAAGTAAGGCTTGTGGTTGTATGGATAGATATTAATCCGCAACAAGAGAAGTGGATTCTCCTGTTTAAATACTTTTCCTGGGTTAATTCTCTGCTTTTTCCTGGACATTTTCACCAAAACCTTTTGAACCAATGGAAGGTGAACCCAGGTAATGCAAGTAGCAGACGAAGGCCCCTTGACTGGGGCTACAGCAGAGAGCAATGTGTTAAACCCCCTTGTTGCCTGCCAGGCACCTGAAATTGATCTCCCTGTGCCTGGGCTTTACTATTGAAATATCATTCATGCAATGAGTGAGTGGTGTCTATTCTAGTTTGGTCCTAAGATGTAGTTAGTTCAGGAGCAACTCAAGACTGCAAAGAAGTGAGCAAGAACCCTCAAACCCAGTTCTTCAACTCTGCAGCCCCACCCCCAGTCTTAGCTAGAACATACAGTAGAACATGAGACTCTTAATCCCAGGGTTGTGGGTTCAAGCCCTATAGTGGGTGAAATTCCTGCATTTCAGGGGGTTGAGCTAGATAACCCCTGTTGCCTTTTCCAACTCTACCATGCTATGATTCTATGCTCCCACCTGAAATGCCTTCTATAAACAGCAGCTATAGGGGTAATCACAGAAGATAGGAGGTGGTTTCCTCGCCCCCATAATTTGATCCCTGCTATTAATGATCCAGTGTCCTATTCAGGGCTCCAGCACATTTGCTTTTTTCCCTGTTGCCTCCAAGGTTCTGCTGTTTTTAACAGCTTTAAGTATATTGTTTTTATTCCTGTAAGCCATTGTTATTGATCCTAAAGCTGCAAAGGGAGAATATAAATATTTTTAAACAAGATGCATACACAGGATGGTGCAGTGAGCGATCTGTGTGCCAAGTGCATGCAATGGGCAGGCCTTTCCTTCATCCATCAGAATGACATACATTGCGCTAGTGGGCTTTAAATAGCAACGATCATTGTGCCTCTTTCCCAAGGCCTCTGAATTTCCCTGGGGTTTTTTCCCCTTTCCTACGTAGGAGCAAATGTGAGAACACTGTCAAATCAATGCAACACAGTTTCCGTGAAGTGACACCAGTTACAGTTTTCATCCATACTACATATACCATTGTCCTCCCTTCTGGGCACTGTCCCTCGGGACTTCACCTCCAGCTCTGTGCCCAGAACTTGCCAGTGGTACAGATGTTAAATCTTTGGTTCTGTTCGGCATTGGCCCTAAGCTGAATGCAGACACGTTGAAGTTTATTTTATCCTAGTTACGTGGGAGAGCATTGCTTACATGAAGGTATTGCGATGTCTGCCTTGGCACACAATGTGAGAAAGAGGCCGAAGAAGGTCTGCTATAGAGATTCTGGGAGCTGAACTGGGAGCCTGGTGGGGCAAGGTCTTTCTGTAGAAAGCTGGCATTTGTGGGCTAGGAATTCCTGTACTTTAACAGTAGTATGCAGGAAAATCTTGTCCTGTTCTTGATTCTGATTATACACAACCAGCTGGTCACACTTGTATGGATTTAATGCAACCCCAGCAAAATGAGACTACAATACCAAAACTCAATACTAAATTCAGCAAGCATTTACCTGATTGCAAAAAGAAGTTTAATTGCTTTCCCTTAATATGATATAACCATATGCAGGCATAGAATAGGAATGCAATGCCATGAATGCAATGCATTGTTTAAAAAATAAAGCACCTTTAAAGCAATAATTTGTAAGTCAGAGAATATCAGATGTGACTATAGAAGTCAACTTGCTCCAATGGACAGCCCTCAACAGTCTCCATCCATCCAGGACCTGATGAACCCAGTTAACATGCAACTTACAGCGGCGGGAATCAGCCTTTGCTTTGGACATTTTGCAAATATTCAGCATCTGGACAAGGTGCTTTTGTACAGTGACAAACTCCCCTTCCCCCTTGTCTCCCAGAACCGGAAGATGCATGAAAAGGGCAGAGCAGAGGTTGGCTTCACGCAGGCATTGCTTAGAAAAAGCCCTGGAGAGGAGGGGACTTAGATAGCTGTGGGAACTTTCGGTCTCAGCAACAGATCCATGGGGGCCTGACTAGTTAGCTAGAACACTGAACAGGAGCATTCCACCAGGCATGTTTCAGGTCCTACCTAATATAGCTAATAAAGCTAATAACTGTTGATTAGAATTAGAACTCTTCTCCATTACATCTAAGCTGGTGGCTGTCATCATGTTATTTTTCTCTTGTTCTTGTGTGAAAAAACTTTTTTCCCTCCTAAATTGATAATCCCAAGTTCTGGTATGGGGAGAGATACAGCGGGTTGCAGTAGAGGTTCTCCATATTAGCTTTCTCATGAGCAAACCTCTTATAATATTAATTATTTTTTTATACCTTATTATCTTCAGGTCTGCATTAAATTATCCCCCCCCCCAAAAAAAAATGCTTGTTGCATACAAAAACATACAGACACTGAAAAAGAAGTAAAAATAGCAGAGTTGCAGAATGAAATAATGACAGCAAACCAGTTTACCAAAGCACAATCATACTTCACTGAATATCAGATATATTAAAAGAAGAAAAATGGGGCAACCAAGACATCACACCATATTTCAGATGTGGGTGCACCACAGAGTTATTACATATAAACTAGAGCAATTGTCTGTAACGGGAGATGGCATATCCATAGTAGCAAAGTTTAGCTGTTGAGGACCAGCTAAATATATATATGACTCCCTCTAGTGACTGGATCGAGTAAGCATACCTTCACTGTTATTTTCAATGAAGACATGAAGAAATTTGTTTGCAGGGCTGTTCTGCAATTTGTCACTGATACAATAATAGTGCATTAGTGGTACATTTATACTGGGCTGTCCACACTTCATTCTGTTTTATTAGTTCTGTGATGTTTCCCCAATGTCCCTGTCCCAGACACCTGGAGGGATGCTCTTGCACTGTAACACAACAAAAGCAAGAAAATCCCACCAATCTTGGGAACATTTGTAATCTGAAAAGCTACATGATTTCAGCAGGAAGTTATAGGACACGCACTGATTGGAAATGAAGCAGTGTGTCTGCCTTGGAACTTTTGCACGTGCAAGTAGCATCATTAGCACAATTCATCATGTTTAATGATGGTCCAAAGACTTGTCCCAAAGCAAATAAATCACAAATGCACAGGATCACAGCTCAGATTCATTAGTCTAGAACAACTACCGTGGCTGGTTTTATATTCATAATCATTAAAAAATGTTACTGTGCTCTGGATGACCTTGGAAACTTTTGTTGATGGGCAGTAGGCAGTAAATGAATGAATGAATGAATAAAATTTAGAGCTGTCAGCGCATTATAAAAAGTCATTCAAAGAAAGCTGTACAAAATTAATATCTGCAGTAACTGTAACAGAGGATTAGACAAATTCGTGGAGATTAGGGCTATCAGGTTCTCCCTCCACTGTCAGAGGCGGCATGCCTCAGAATATCAGCCACCAGTATAGATAATTCTGAATAAGGTGGGCCATTTGACAGGTCCAAGAGGGGTCTTCTTTTTAAGTTTCTATGTCTTCTCTCCTGCTTACTTGTCAGATGGCTTCCCTGTGGCAGCAGTATGTGCTCTATTTATATTGAAAAAATCTGTAATGAAAGATGCCAGGAATGGTTAATCTATGTTTTTTAGTGTGGGGGGGTCCCCCCCAATCTGTAAGCTGCCTTGAGTCCCACTAGGATAAAGGCAAGGTAAAAAAGGTAAAGGTAACGGTATCCCTGACCGTAAGGTCCAGTCGCGGATGACTCGGGGGTTGCAGCGCTCATCTGGCTCTACAGGCAGAGGGAGCTGGTGTTTGTCCGCAGACAGCTTCTGGGTCATATGGCCAGCATGACTAAGCCGCTTCTGGCAAACCAGAGCAGCGCACGGAAATGCCGTTTACCTTCCCACCGGAGTGGTACCTATTTATCTACTTGCACTTTGAGGTGCTTTTGAACTGCTAGGTGGGCAGGAGCAGGGACCAAGCAATGGGAGCTCACCCCATTGCGGGAATTCGAACCGCTGACCTTCCGATCGGCAAGCCCTAGGCTCAGTGGTTTAGACCACAGCGCCACCCACGTCCCTTTAAAGGCAATGTATAAATTATGATAATAATAATGGAAGAGGTATTTAAGCTCAATGGCCATGAAAACAGTTTCTGGGCTTGTCTTGTGAATATTAAACTTGCAAGGGAGTGCACAAATTGACTAGACTAGAGATCTGGGAACAGGCTTGATTCAGTATGCATTTAAAGTCAAATTTATCTACTTCTCACTTCCTGAAACTTTCTGATATATTTCCATAGGAATCTGGTTGGCCACAGTGAGAAAGAGGATACAAGTCTAGATGGGCCTTTATTCTAATCCAGCGGGGCTCTCCTTATATTTTTATACATGCAGTATTTTTAGATATGTCATGAGAAAGAAGCCATTTCTCCATTCCATTTGCAAATGATCTTATTTAATATGAAAACTGGCAAACTTGTGTGCTTCTGAACCCGATGGAGACAGTTAAATAAAAATAGTTTTTGATGGATTTTATATATTGCTTATTCAGACAACATTCAAGAATCTCTGCACCACTGGCAGGACTTCCGGGACAGCGCCATCGGCAATGGCGGAGTTCCTCTGACAGAGAGGAACTTGCTCCGTGAAAATCGGGTCTTGCCGCCGCGGCGAAGGCAGAGACCCTTTAAAAATCCCAGGCGGAGGAAGCCTGGGAACGTGGGATTCGGCTGACACCAGGAGCGCCTCCCCTACTCGCAGGGAAACCCTTTTTCGGGGGTCCGAAGCGACGTGGGGTGAGTGGCGCGGTGTTTTGAATCAACCGCTACTTTTACGGAGTGAAGCCGCACAGCCGTTGCCGGAGAGCGCTGACTTTTTCCTGTGGACAATTGGACTCTAAACAAGTACCCGTGAGTAGAACGGAAAATTGGATTAAGTACTAAGAAATATTTTAATTTGGCACTGAAACGGGAAGGTTCTAAACAGGAAGTCCGCCTCCCGTTTTTTGCAAATAGATTGAAGCAAAAACTTTGTAAGCTAAAGTCTGGAAAGTCGTATATAAAGTTCTAAATTTCCTTCATTCATCACCACCAAAACCCCTCTTGGAAGCAGGAGAAAAGAGGGGGATTTTTGACTGTTTAAGCCTGCAGGAGAGAGAGTAAAGAAAGATAAATTTTCCACCGTCTCAAACCTGGGAACGGGGTGTCAGAGACAGAAATTTATGGGGAAAGTTCATCGACTGTGAACGGAACGCCTTTTGACAGATAGTAAAAAAAAAAAAAAGAGAAATATATTGATTCCAATGTTGCTTCTTGCAATCAAAAGAAACAAAGTATTTGAAAAGTGAAAGTAATGTTTCCTTGTCCTGCTTTTAAAAGATGGATACAAATAGAAATTGTCTCCTCTAGAGGGAGCTTGTTAATTTGTTGCCGGAGCTGATCTGGGGACCTCACAGCTGTATGATTAGGATCGTGAGACCAGACTCTAACCTTGGGGGGGAAAATGTGTTTACAAGAAGTCTTGGTGCTTGCTTTTTGCAAGACAAGTGCCTTGCTGGAGCAGATGCATGAGAAGATGGATTTGATGACTGTTGCAGTTAAAAACTTTGGACAAACGGCGAATATCCATATAGAAACCATTCAGGAACCAGCCCAGGAATTTGTTTTGATAGGGCAAGCGCAAGGGCAGAAGAAAATGGAGGAGGTTGTTGTTGAACCTCAAATAACACAAATGGAGAGACCTGAGGCCTTGCAGGAGTATAAGCCGCTGTTCTTGAAGTTCAAATCTGGAGTGGACCAGGGGGGGTCTGGAGTTGTGAGGGCTCTTAATTTTGGAAAGACTTTGAAACATGCTTTTAAATACTTTCTGGATTACAGTGTTGACTGTGGGGAATGGGACTGTGGGGAATGGGCTGATCTGCTGAGGAGAGATGGAGATACTTTTGGATTGGAGTCCTCCCGAGACCTACCCCCCAATGAGATAGGAAAGAAAACAAGAAAAAGATCAACAAAAGATAAAGTAAAGGGCAGGTATAAACAAGAAGAAGACCTGCAGAAGGGACATGGAAAAGATTTAAGAGCCTCGGACATAAGAGCACCAGGTTGATGGATTAGATAGACGAGAAAGGACTGACAAAACCCGAGACCAGGAAGAAGAGACAATGGATGAAGATTGGAAGAAAGTTTCAAAATTTATTTACAAAAGTATTGTAAAATTAATGAGTATTAGAAAAACGTTGGAATGAAATTATTTGGCTTTAGCAGAAATGTCAAAAAGAATTATGAAAGAATATGTTATGGTTAAAAGAATTTGGTATATATAAGTTTTTAGTTTTAAGTTTTAGGGTTTTTTAGGTAAGATAAGGTTAAAATAGATTAAGGTAATTTAAATGACAGAATATTGTGAAAGATGGAAAGGATTTGCTGAAATAATTAACAACTAGAATACAAAAAAGGGAGGTGTGAGGAGGTCGTTGAAATAAGTTAATGAAAGTTAAGGATTTGGGAATATTAGACTTGTTTTTTAATTGTTTGTTTATTTTTGTTTTTTGATTTAGATGTATTGTGTGTTTTTATTGACTCTGGTTTTTATTGATCTGTATTGTTTAATTGTTATGTTTATCTACTTCTTTCTCTCTTTTTCTCCCTCTCTTGTCTTTTCTTTCTTCTTTTTTGTAACTTTAAAATTCTCAATAAATATCATTAAAAAAAAAAAAAATCTCTGCACCACTGGAGGGCACTGTAAGGACCACATTGAGACTTTCTGTTGCAGTGACAATTGCTAGACTCTTTACCTTACAAACACTAATCTAAGAACCATTGTCAGCTGTAAGAAAAAGTGGAAACGTTTAGTCTTGGAGAGTAGATTTCGATACTGTCTTTCATCATTCACACTTTACCTTTTAGGTGGACACTTAACACATCACTTAACAGTGTAATGTGTGAAAAGGCCCCTATCACTGTGATATTGAAACACCTTATAAATTACAGTGGTACTTTGGTTCTCGAACGGCTTAGCTGCTGAACAAATCGGCTCCCAAACGCCGTTCGGTTTTCGGAAGCCAAATGTCCAACGTGGCTTCTGCTGGAGTGCAGGAAGCTCCTGCAGTCAATCGGAAGCCGTGCCTTGGTTTTCGAAGGGTTTTGGGAATCGAACGGACTTCCAGAACAGATTAAATTTGAGAACCAAGGTTCCACTGCAATGAGATGCGTTACTTGGGGCCACTGAAAGTAAGAAAGGAAAAAAAATTTGCAGATTACCAGCAGAGACACAAAACTCAAGTTCAGCATTGTGAAAAACACCCCATTGATTTTGAAAAGAGGTTAACACCAGTGAATGAACTCTCAGGAACATAGGAAGCTGCTTTATATTGAGCCAGATCCATCAACCCATCTAGGTCAATACTGTCTACACTGACTGGCAGTGGCTCTCCAGGGTTTCATGCTGGGCTCTCCCCTAGCCCTACCTGGAGGTGTTGAGAATTAAACCTGGGACCTTTCGCATTCAAGGCAGATGTTCAAGCACTGGGCTATGATCTTTCCCCTTGTGATGGGAGAGCTGGGAGGATCTGCTTTTCATGCAAAATGTCCTGGATTCAAAGCAATGCACACCAAAGGAATCATACAAGTTGCTGGAGGAACTGGGCATGGAGGAAAGGGTTAATTTCCTTCATGAGCACAAATCACCCTATAGATGAGATAAGTCAACAGGTCAGCCAAGCCAGTTGCCATGGCAACAGTCCAGTGCCATCAATATAAGTGATTAAGGCATGTCATCTCATTAGTCAGGTAGCTGGTCTGTTCGTGTGTTGGGATCAGTCTTGAGGAGTAGGAGTCTGTGTTACGTCTTGAATTGCTGGAGCAGTAGAGATACTTTCCACTTGTATATATCTGTATCTGTATCTGTATCTGTATCTGTATCTGTATCTGTATCTGTATCTGTATCTGTATCTGCAAAGCCTACAAGCTGTACGTATATATCAATGTCCGGAACTGTATTCATACCCTCCAACATTTCTCCAATGAAAATAGGGACATATTCTATTATTCTTATTCTTATTCTTATTCTACCCTGCCCATCTGATCAGCCACTCTGGTCGGCTTCTGGCATATATAAAAACATAATAAAACATTAAACATTGAAAAAACTTCCCTATGCAAGGCTGCCTTCAGATGTCTTCTAAAGGTTGTATCTTATCTCTTTGTCTCCTTGACTCAGGCATCACATAACTCCATACCCTCTGACATTTCTCCAATGAAAATAGGGGTGTCCTATTTAATAATAATAATAATAATAATAATGATAATGATAATGATTTTATCATTTATATCCCACCCATCTGACTGGGTTGCCCTAGTTACTCTAGGTGGCTTCCAACATATATAAAAAACATAATAAAACTTCTGAAGGTTGTGTAGTTACTCATCTCCTTGGCTCAGATAACTCCATACCATCTGACATTTCTCCAGTGAAAATAGGGACATCCTAAGGAAAAGCGGGACATTCCCGGATCAAGTTAGAGACCAGGACAGCTCCTGTAAATCCCGGATCATTCCTGGAAAATAAGGACACGTGGAGAGTCTATAGTTTGCCCCTGTCTTCCGTTGGTGGCTCCCAGGGTTCTGCTTAAAAGAAGAAGGCAGGACCCAAAATCCTAAAATCTGCTTATCCCAATCTACACTACAAATGTATCTTGGTTTTATACATGTATGTTTAACTGTCAATGTTTCCCCAAGTATCTTGGGACATTCAGTTTGCTGAACGTGCTGAGAATGATCTGTTCAGAGTCCGCAAGCTCCTGCATTCCCTGGGTAAAGGAAATGCCTATCAAAGGAGGTGGAGTCTGTGTTGTGTACATGTCTGTAAATTCAGTGCTGAAGAACCTTGTTTTATTTACAAAGTGAATGGTAGTTATATTAATCACCAGTAGGGGGCGTTTCTGCTTTATATCTTTGGCATCATCCAATAATGATCCAAACTGTTCTTGAAAATGCAAAATTATATTTCTAATACCGAGGCCTACAGATAATACAGTGGGGGCTGCAGCTTTATATACATTCATTCTGGAGTGAATGCTGTTAAGCTCTCTGAGTAGACACATAGAATAATAGAATCACAGAGTTGGAAGGGTACCCCAAAGGTCATCTAGTCAAACCCCCTGCAATACCAGAATCTCAGCTAAAGCATCCATAACAGATGACCATCCAAATTCTGATCAAAAACCTCCGAGGAAGAAGAGTCCACAACCTCCCAAGGGAGACCGTTCCACATCTATAGACCTGCACTGTATACCTTCTATAAAATAAAACATTTCTTGTTGCTGTCTCTCTTTTGGTTTCTGTTGTCATCTTTGAGTACAGATATCTGACTGTTACATCCATGTGCAATGCATGAACATGTCAGGTGCAGATATGTATGTACCACCATGGACCACTTTATAATAGGCATACATGGTGATTCGGCTGAGACTGGGCCTCTGTCCATATTTTAAAGGAGACTCTGCTGGGTAGATAAATAAATACAGTGGTACCTTGGGTTACATACGCTTCAGGTTACATACGCTTCAGGTTACAGACTCCGCTAACCCAGAAATAGTACCTCGGGTTAAGAACTTTGCTTCAGGATGAGAACAGAAATCATGCAGCAGTGGAACGGCAGCAGCAGGAGGCCCCATTAGCTAAAGTGGTGCTTCAGGTTAAGAACAGTTTCAGGTTAAGAACGGACCTCCAGAACGAATTAAGTACTTAACCCGAGGTACCACTGTAAATGCTACACATGTTTAATGCTCTGGCATTCATACCCACTACAACAATGAGAAAAATGCTGCGAAAAGTAGAAATCCAATAGGCCAGTGGCAGAGCAAGCATTTTGCATGCAGGAGGTCCCAAGTGCGCGCTCGCTCTCATTTATTATATATATCATAGAAGCTGGACCAGGGTTTGTGCTGCAGATCTAGAAAAGGGGGCAGACCTGAAATGAAGCAAGCCAACTCCACCAACAGAAAACAGCCTTGCTAAATGATTCTCTCCCTGCTGTTTTCCTACATATCTATCAGCTTAGTAGGGGGTGATTATTGCTCTCTCCCTCATCGCCTTACATTTTAGGAAAAGCTGTATCATTGCATAAACACTCTCCTAATCCCCCCCACCCCCAACCCAAAAAACTCATCCAGATCCAACTGCTGGAGCAGGAACTTTTCCGAATCTTTGAGCCTGTGTTTATTTGGAAGGGTCTTTGACAGCCGGTGAGTTACTGGTGCATGAAAAGCTGACAACTGGCTTTTTTAAAAAATTCCCCGTGAATTTTAGGGTCTGTTTCATTGCCAAATAAATCTTAGGAAATGTCCACGGGAGACGGAGAAGTTCCTCTCATGGACATTCTGCTGCCCTCTTCCCCTCTTCTGCATTCTTTATACTGTCCCTCTTCTCTTCCTGGGATGCGTTTATTAGAGAACAGAGAGAGGTGGCTTGCGATAATAGCTTTTTCATGTCAAGCAAGCGCCATCTGTATTATGCAGAGTCAGGGATGACAGCCTTTTTGCCCGGAGAAGAGAAATGTCCCTCCTCCGTCACAAATCACCGTTGTAGTTGGTAGGAGTTATCTATCCTCCTAGAGCTGCAGCGTTGCATATTTTAACTGCACCTCTGCCTCTGCTTCAGGGAAACTGTATGGTGAGGCAAAAGCTATGAGCCCACAAACCCAGACCCACCTCATTCAGCTGTGATTCACGCAGACCCTCCAAGTGTCCCTATTTTCCAGGGACAGACGCGGATTTACAGAAGCCACCACGGTTTCTGATTTGATACTGGAATGTCCCGCTTTTCCTCAGGATGTCCCTATTTTCATCAGAGAAATGTTGGAGGGTATGGAGTTAACCAACCCCTGAGCCATGTGAAGGCAGCCCTGTATAGGAATTTTTAAAAAAAAAATTTTTAATGTTTTGTTATGTTTTTATGTAGGGGTGTGGATGGCGCTGTGGCTTAAACCACAGAGCCTAGGACTTGCCGATCAGAAGGTCGGCGGTTCGAATCCCCGCGATAGGGTGAGCTCCCGTTCCTCAGTCCCTGCTCCTGCCAACCTAGCAGTTCGAAAGCACGTCAAGTGCAAGTAGATAAATAGGTACCGCTCTGGTGGGAAGGTAAATGGTGTTTCCGTGCACTGCTCTGGTTCACCAGAAGTGGCTTAGTCATGCTGGCCACGTGACCCGGAAGCTGTACGCCGGCTCCCTCAGCCAATAAAGCGAGATGAGCACCGCAACCCCAGAGTTGCTCATGACTGGACCTAATGGTCAGGGGTCCCTTTACCTTTATGTTTTTATGTATGTTGCAAGCCACTCAGAATGGCTGGGGCAACCCAGTCAGAAGGATGGGGTATAAAAAGTAAAATTTTAATATTAATATTATGGAATAGAACGTCCCTATTTTCAGTGGAGAAATGTTGGAGGGTATGTTGTCAATACTAACAAGGTACAAACAATAGGGCTGAGGTAGAGCCACCTGGCTTGTGGGAAGGGTCTTAACTTGGTGGTAGAACATCAGTTTTGCGTGTAGAAGGTCCTATTTGTAATCCCTGGTGTCCCAAGGCAGGGAAAGACCAGGGAAACATCGGAGAGCCATTGTCAATCAGTGCAGAGCTGTGTTTCTCAGGCTTGGGTCACCAGCTGTTGTTGGACTACAACTCCCATCATTCCCAGCTAGCAGGACTAGTGGTCAGGGATGATGGGAGTTCTAGTCCAGCAACAGCTGGGAACCCATGTTTGAAAAACACTGGTGTAGACAATACTGAGCAAAAGATATCAGTGGTCTACACTTGCAAAAATGTGTAGGTTTGGTAAAATTGTGTACAAAAATGAACATTTTTTTGGAAGAAGTCATATATGTACATCATTTTATTTCTCTCAATGTTTAATTGTATTTTGACTAATTGCTTTTTCTTTGTTTTCAGCGCTTCTTATTTTTATCTGTAAGCTGCCTTGAATCCTGTCAAGGAAAAAAGGTGGGGTGTAAAAAAAGAAAATAAACAAAATAAAGTCACGCAAAATATGTGCTACAAAATTTTTGTGTGCACTTAAAAGAAATTTTATAGATAAAACTAATGTGGAAATGAGGAACTGAGAGAATCAGAGATATTTGCTGCTCTCTAGCTCTCAAGTGCCCAAGAGCAATGCAATCAATCACTGTCTTATTTATTTTATGATGGTGGTGGTGGTTTATATACAGTCCTTTATCCAAAGATCCCAGGGTGATGTACAACATTAAGAACATAACTTATACAGCATATGAATGAAGACATAATACAAAGCATAATAATAAAACAATCATAATCACAATCAGTACCCCCCCCACACACACATTTAAGAGGCCATAAATTATTTAATGACTGAAGGCCTGGTTAAAGGGAATGTTTTCACCTAGTGCCTATATAGAGATATAATGATGGCACCAGGCAAATGTCTCAGGGAGCCACCACAGAAAAGGCCTGTTCTCATGTTCCCACCCTTGGAACTTCTCAGAGAGGGGGGGACATAGAGAACGAAGGGCCTTGGATGACAAGAGTCTGGGTCAGTTTGTATGGGGAGAGGCAGTCCTTAAGGTACTGAGGTCCCGAGCCATGTAAGGCTTTATAGGTCAGCGCCAGCACTTTGAATTGGGTCTGGAAACTAATTGGCAGCCCGTGCAGCTGAACTTAGTAGGATTTCAATGTTTCATTGAAGTCATGTCCTGAGCAGAGAATCGTCTATTTTATTTTAATCCCCTGGGGAGGCATTCAGTGAGGTTGAAAACTGTTGGGGAAAGCCAGGCTTGCTCCCTGACCCACAGAGAAGTGCTTTGGGATAAGTGCTTTGGGGGACTGATTTGTAGCACATGTCTGTTAGCGCCGCCACCAAATCCTCAGGGGAATGGGAAATTTACATTCAAATGACCTAGTTGGGGAAAGGGGTGGTGATGGAGCCATTAATTTTCATTTATGTAAAATTCTATCAATTTGACAAGTGTGGAAAGAGGTGCTGCTTATATGCATTCGCTGCCTGCTAGAAAAGATGAAGTAAAGCCCAACTTTTGGAAATGCAATAGCACTTAAGAGATAGTCTGCTCATGGAAAAGACGTTTTGTAATTTTATGTGAAATATCGCCATGGCTGAATCGGAGGCAGACCCCGAACTGAAAAGCTCCTGGTGCAACTTTGGAGTTCACAGGTATGCCGGGAACCAGAAAGGTGTATACATTCTTGGTGCAGTTCCAAGGAAGGATGGAAAAGACTCCTGCCAGAGCTCCCAAGTCTTATGAGAAGTGGTTGAGGGAGCTGGGAGTGTTTTGCCTGGATAAGAGGAGACTGAGACAAGATATGATAGCCATCTTCAAATATCTATTTTTTTTCTTTTCCTTTTTTAAAAAAATGATATTTATTGAAAAAATTTTAGAATTACAAAAGAAAACAAAGTAGAAAAAGAGAAAGAAAAAACAAAGAAAAAACAAACCACATCAAACAATACAAATTAATCAAAATCAAAATCAAAAAATATACCACAAACATTTAAAAACAAATCCAATATTCTCAAATCCTTAACTGTCATTACCTTCTTTCTTTGACCTCCTCCTCCTCCCTTTTTTTGTATCCTAGTTGTTAATTGTCGCAGCAAATCCTTTCCATATTTCATAATATTCTGTCATTACATTACCTTAATCTATTTTAATCTTATCTTACTATAAAAAAACCTTAAAACTTAAAACTTAAATCTTATTTTTACTAATTTCTCATAACCATAATATTCTTACATAATTCTTTAAATATTTTTGCTAAAGCCAAATAATTTCGTTCCAACATTTTTCTAACATTCATCAATTTTATAAAAGAATCCTAATAAAAAAAATAAAAAAACAATCCAATTTTCATCCAGCATCTCTTCCTCCTGGTCCCGGGTTTTGTCAGTCCTCTCTATCCCATCAGTCTAGCGCATTAACCTGGTAATCTTATATCCGAGGCCCTTAAGTCCCTTCCATGTCCCTTCCGCGACTCTTCTTCATATTTATAGCTGTATTTTCCTTTGTCTCCTGCTCCTTTCACTCATGGGAACTCCAGCTTAACAATGTTTTTGACCCTTCTCGACAAATCAGTCCCTTTTCCATAGTCCACACTAAACTCCATGTGGTATTTAAGAAAATGTTTCAAAGTCCCTCCGAATTTAAGAGGCCCCACAACCCCAAACATCTCACGGCCCATTACCAGACTTGAAAAGTCCAAACATCCCTGCGTAGGGGGGGTCTATCCAACCCCCCATTTCCAAACCAAGCCAAACTTTATCTTTCCAAATCTGGCTTTTTCCAAGTTCATTTGTCAAATCCAAGAACTCATGTTCCTGCTGGGCCGCAGCTCCCTCCATCTCTGGCGCCCGAGGTTCAGCAACATCCTCTTCCCTCATCTGTTCTGTCAGGGCACACTCCTGATTTGATTCCTGGGTGGGCTCCATATAATTTCCCACTGCCTGTTCAAAATTTCTGATCGCATCAGTCATCAAGTCCGTCTTCTCATGTACCTGTTCCAGTAGGGCACTTGTTTTACAAAGAGCACACAGCAGAGCTTCTGAATACATTGTCCTACAAGGTCAGAAGTCTATTCCCACGATCGTAATCTGTAGCAGCTGCAAGCTCCCCATTTCAGAATTGGTTACAGTTTCACAGGCTCCCTCTAGGGGAAAAACTTCTATTTGTTCTTTTCTTTTAAAGACAGATCTAACAACAAAGTTTCCTTTTTCGGATATTTTGTCAATATTTGTTCCTTTAAAATGTGAAAGGGAGCAATGGAATCACTATGTTTCTCTTCTTTTAGCTATCTGTCAAAAACGTTTGTCTCTGGTCAATGAGCTTCAAAAAACGTCAGTCCTGACACCCCGCTCCAGGATCAAGACGGTGGAAAGTTACTTTGCTTTACACTCACTTCTGCAGGTTTAAACAGTCTGAAAAAAATCCCCCCTCTTCTCCTGCTTCCGAAGGCGGTTCAACAATTTTAAATGGTGAAAGTTAATCCTTTACAAGCGATTTTCTGAACTCTAGTTTGCCATGTCTTTGCTTTAATCTATCTACAAAGAAACGGAAGGCTGACTTCCTGTTTAGACCTACCCGTTTCAGTACCAAATTGAAATAAACTTTTAAGTCCAATTTTCCTTTCTACTCGCAATTCCTTATTTAGAGTCCAATTGTCCGAAATTTAAGTACTCACAGTGATTGTTTTAAAAGCCAAATTGTCCCAGGAAAAAGGCAGCGCTCTCCGGCAACGGCTGTGTGGCTTCGCTCCACGGAAGAAGCAGTTGACTCTCAGCACCGCGCCACTTCCCCCTCTTCGCTCCGGAGCCTGTTAGTGGGTTCCTTTGCGGGTTGGGGGGGCGCTAAAGGTGCCCGCCGAGTCCCATGGTCACAGGCTTCATCCGCCTGTGATTTTTGAAAGGGTCCCCGCTTCGCCGTAGCGGAAAAGACCCGTTTCCCGTGGAGCTGGTCCCTCCAGATCAGAGGGAATCCGCCACGACCGATGGCGCCACCCCGGAGGTCCATCTTCAAATATCTAAAGGCCTGTCACATTGAAGAGGGAACAAGCTTGTTTTCTCAGATTTCTCCTGCTCTGGAGGGTAGGACCCAAACCAATGGCTTCAAGTTACAAGAAAGTAGATTCCAAGTCAACATCAGGAAGAACCTTCTGAGTTGTTCCACAGTGGAATGGACTCTCTCAAAAGGTGGTGGACTCTCCTTCATTGAAGGTTGCATGGTCATCTGTCATGGATGCTTTAGCTGAGATTCCTGCATTACAGGGGGTTGGATTGGATGACCCTCAGGGTCCCTTCCAACTCTACAAACCTATGATTCTATGATCCCTGACCACTGGTCATGCTGGCCAGTACTGATCAGCACTGGAGTCCAACAACATCTGAAAGGCAAAGCAGGTAATGATGTGAGGCAGGGCCTTTTCAGTGATGGTGCCACAATTGTGGAATACTCTCCCTTAAGGCAAATGGCACTGAAGACAGTTTTATTATCTCTAGTGTTTAATGGAAGGTTGATTTTTTAAAGTTGTTGCTTTTATTAAAGGATTTTCATAGTTAACAAAGGGTACATACAAGTCTCTGTTTTCAATTCATTGAGTCCTTGTTGATTTTATTTTTCTTCTTCCTCTGTTGCTGTTGTTACTCAGAACTTCTGTTTCCAAAAAGGTGCTGTTTAGTGGTTTGTAATATCTTACTATTGGCATTTAATGATATGGGTTGGATTTCATTGCTAGCTGCTATGGAAACTTTGGCTGAGAAAGAGAGAAATCTTTCAAATGAAACTGACTCCCTTTATAGCATATTGATAGCCTTTAATTATAAGAAACACAGTGCTATATTTACTAACCATACTGGGAGTAAGAAGGCAGTATGTGCTGCATGCTATATGTGCACCAAGGAAAATTCAAATTCTGCACCAAGAGTAGTTTCTGCAGCCTGTATAAATTCTGCAATTTGAGCAGATGTATGCAATTCATCTTATCTACCAGAATTGACTCTGCCATTTTGCATTCTGTTTTGCTACCTACAGAGAGGGACAAGGCAGGGCACACAAACCTCCCCCATAGCCTAGAAATAATATTGAGGAACCTTTCTGTGGTTTCAGGTCCTTTTCTGTGATGGCACCTAAATTAGGGAACTCTCTTCCTAGACATGTTTGCTTGATTGCATCTCTGTTGTTTTTTTAGGTGTCGCACAAAATCTGCACTATTCTTTCAAATTTTTGATGGTATTTGAGGTCTTTTAATATTTGATGGTTTGGCGCTTTTATCTCTGTGAGTTGTTATTGCTGTCTTGATACGTTGTTTTTTGAAATATACTCAAAGTCAGGAGTGGATTTCATGCTCTTTATTCAGCTCATAGTGGTGAGGAGGAATGGAAGTTCCCCCAAAGTATCTGCTTTATATACATTATTTACACAATGGGCTGCACGTGATTGGCTAATTCCAGAATTCTCCTGTAGGCCAGTCAGGTTGTGGATTCACTTCCATCTGGAGCTGGATTGGGTGGCTCCTGCAGACCAATCATACTGCTGCATTGTTCTAGGACCAATCAGACTGCTGCATTCTGAATCCTGTTCTTCTAGGACCAATCAGACTGCTGCATTTTGGATCCTATTCAACTCAGTACATAACATTTTTATTGTATTTTACGGTTTGCTATAAGCTGCTGTTCAGGGATGAACGGTGGGGTGTAAATCCCATTGGTAGTAATTGAATAAGCATACATGGGAACTAAGAGCACAGCGGTGTTCTGGCACAAATCCTGCTTGTTCCATTGTGTCCTGTGAAAGAGCTGGAGATTGTCAAGAGATGCTCAAGGGTTTTGTTCAGTACACATTTTTAAATGGACTGACCTGATTTGCACTTCCCAGACCAATGCACCGAGAAAGCTCAGTCGGTAGAGCATGAGACTCTTAATCTTAGGGTCATGGGTTCAAGTGTCACGCCGGGCAAAAAGTTCCTGCATTGCAGGAGTTTGGACTTGATGACCCTTGTGGTCTCTTTCAACTCTACAATTCTATGATTCTATGGAGGATAAGGCTACTCTGCCTACTAGCCAGGATGGCTATGTTCTACATAGAGGCAGTTTAGCTTTGAATATCAGGTGCTGGGAATCACAGGTGGAAAGTGTGCTCTTTTACTTAGGTCCTGCTGATGCGTTTCCCAGAGAGGCATCAGGCTGACTACTGTATAAACAGGATGCTGGACTGGATAGGCCTTTGACATGATCCAACAGGCTCTTTTTATGTTCTTAACTCTCAAGCCGAAACAAAATGCATATGGAAATGCACACAAAATTGCATATTTTAGAACAGAATGCCTATAAAAATGCTTGGTTTTGTAAGGTAAAATGTGCACTGGGAGGGAAAATGCCAATTTCTTGTGCAGCTTTTAGAAATTGCCCAATGATGTAGAAATGGAACAGAACAGACTTAACAATGAACATGGACCACAGATAGAGGGCTCCATTCATTCTAAATAATAATAATAATAATAATAATAATAGTTTTATTATTTATACCCTGCCCATCTGGCTGGGTTTCCCCAGCCACTCTGGGCCGCTTACAGCATATCTAAAAACATAATAAAAACATCAAGCATTAAAAACCTCCTGATACAGGGCTACCTTCAGATGTCTTCTAAATGTTGTGCAGTTCTTTATCTCCTTGACATCTGAAGGGAAGGCGTTCCACAGGAAGGCTGCCACGACCGAAGCAGCCTTCTGCCTGGTTTCCTGTAACTTCTTTTCTCACAAAAGACCCTTGGAGGAGGACCTCAGTGTCTGGGCTAAGCGATGGGGGTGAAAAAACTCCTTTAGGTATAGAGGGCCAAGGCTGTTAAGTGCTTTGCAATGTGAATTACACTGTGCACTTGCTATTAGGCAGGGAAGATATGGGTGGGAGAGGGCATGTCTGAATAATCCCGCTCCACTGCAGAAAAAGAAAATAAACCCCAACAACCTTCTTGCACACAGAAAACCAGTATGTCAGGAGGAAGGCTAGGCTAGACCTCTTCTTCACACCCTCGTTTTCCACTGTAGTATACAATCTCCTGCCCTCTGTCCAAAGTGGTAAATGCCAGTGAGAGCTGCACCAAGTGACTCCCCTTTTGTGCAGCTTAGCTCCCACTTTCAACAAAGAAACACCACAGCTCATCGTATGAGGGGTTAACTCACAGGTTTATTCAGCATACAAGTTCAGTTAAGTGGGAAGATTCAGCTTTCAGCTGGAATGTACAAATTATTGCTGTGTGGGATGTCTTACAAATGCTTTGGTTTCTGTTTTGGCAATTGTTAATATATGAAGAATGATATATAAACATGCAAATTTTAATTGCTGGAACACTAGCAAGCTTTCTTTTGAGTGAATGTCATAACTGGTTCTGTGAGCTCTGTATTCCTTACATAGTAGAAGAAGAAAAATATTTTCTAAGGTTAGAGAGAGAGAGAGAGAGAGATGATACTTCGCTGAGCTTGGCCGGCAGCACTCTGCTTCTAAGGCAACTTTGAGGCTTCTTGTCTGGAATAATGGCTTAAACTAGAGTGTGTCCAGCAGGGGGCAACCATGGCTTAAACAATTAAAGTACAGTGGTACTTTGGGTTAAGTACTTAATTTGTTCCGGAGGTCCATTCTTAACCTGAAACTGTTCTTAACCTGTTCTTAACTTTAGCTAATGGGGCCTCCCGCTGCCACCGCGCCGCCAGAACACAATTTCTGTTCTCATGCTGAAGCAAAGTTCTTAACCTGAGGTACTATTTCTGGGTTAGCGGAGTCTGTAACCTGAAGCGTATGTAACCTGAAGCGTATGTAACCCGAGGTACCACTGTAACTGAAAACTGGTGCATTGAGCATTCTTTCCCCCTCCTTCCGAGCAGTCCTTCCTCCTTTCATGTTGTGTCTCTTAGATTAACAACCTGAGGGTCTTATTATTGACGGCCACCAACTTTGATGGCTTTGAAAGAGGACTGGACAAACTCAATGAGGATAAAGCTGTCAACGTCTCTGAACCATGATCACTATGACCTGCTTCTATGGTCAGAGGCAGTGATGCTTCTAAATACTAGTAGCTGGAAATAGCAGAGGAGGTAAAAGTGCTCTTGTTCTGCTCACGAGTTTCCCACAGGCCTCCTGGTGACCATTGTGAGAACAGGATGCTGGACTAGATGGGCCATAGGCCTGATCCTGCAGGCTCTTGTTATGCTTGTAAGCTGATATGGGAGCCTTTTTTGGTCCCATAGCAGGATAAAAATGCTAATGCTGATTTAAATATATATATATATAAATCATAACATAATAAAAGCGTAATCTAAAACATCTTTTCACATCTAAATATATTGTCACATCTCCAGATTAAAAACTATATCAGCGAAATATAATAGTACAAATATAAAGGCAGCAAAAATAGCATGCATAAAACAGCAGCAGGTAAGTTCTAAATGTAAATATCACATAAATGATGGATGTTGTTGCTGCTGCTGCTGTTAACAATTATGCTCCAAGACCTTTTAAAAAGCACCACTGTAGGGGCTGTTGAAAAACCAGCAGTTGGAAAAACAAAAATGGTCTTTCCTGTAACAGATCATGGTTTCTGCACTTACTTGTTTTTGAAATGTAAGCACTATGCCAGTAGTTAAAGGTCTCACTTTTCTGGATGCGAAACTTTTAACCTCCAGGGGAGAATGTACATTTCCACCCACCTCAAAGGATGCACTGGGCAGATTGCATCCAAGAATACCGGCAAGGTAGGAACACTGTGCAGGCCTTCTGTGACTATTAATAAACACTTGGGGGAAACCCATCTCCATTTTCCGAAGTGCTACTATTATGGATAGGACATTTCCCCTGCCCCTTTATTAGCTGCTGAACCCAACCATGAAAAGATGGAGGGGTTGAGAAATGTATAACTCTGGAGGAAAATGTTACTTGCTCAGTTAATTGTTTCCTTTCTGGAGTGTCTATCTGTGGAAATGTCAAAACCTTCTCGTCAAGGCAGGGGTGGCGGGTAAAGGGAAAGCCATCATGACGCTGGCAAAAAGAGAGATAACAAATTCTCAACTTTGGCATTTTTGCTTCCCTTTCAGAGAAAAGCGCTTTCTTACTGCTATAATTTGAACCACAGATGTATGAATACTTTCTATGTGGGGTATGATTTGTGGGAAGGAACTTCCAATCAGAGTTTTTGCTTTTGATTTCACATTGATCTGGCTCCTCTGAGCCCAAAAGGCCACCCCACCTCCAGTTGTCCAAGATTTGGCCTCTCAACCTAGTGGCATAGCATGGTTTGCTAATGTCCGGGGCAAGTGTGGGTGCATGCCAGAGAGGGCAGGGCATGGGGGGAGGGTAAATGGAGCCCACTGTGCCAACCCAGCCCTTGCTGCTTATGCTGCCAGAGTGACACACACACACCCCGGAGCCAAGCAGGGTCAGGTTGTGCCACCTGCCTGTCTGCCCCCACGGGGGCGGGGACCCAGCCAACTGATGTTGCCTTTGGATCATTCCAGCCTCACAAAGTGGCTTGGGGCTTACAGGGCAGCATGAGAAGGACACAACAGCCATGCATCCTTTGATGTATTTATTTATTTAAACCCTCATGAAAATTCATCAGCATTTCAGTGCAAATTTCTTGCAATACATGCATTGTATGCGATTTCACCTAGTCTAAATCTTTCTGCAATATAATATTCCCTGATACAATGATTTTCCTATGTTATTTTTACAAATGCATGCATCTTAATGTGCTGCAATCTATAAATTTCTGTATGCGGGAGAAATGCATTGTGAAATTCAGAGATGTGCAAATTTTGAAGAACAGCTGTGTTTCACTTCACATACTGTTACAGAAAGTGCAGATTAGGGAGACTGGCCTTTAAACGTGAACTGAATCAAATTTCTCCCCCATCCCATCCCATTCATTTATTTGTTTAAACATTTATATCCCACTTTTATTCTATGGAGCTCAAGGAAGCAGACGTAGTTCACCTCCTCCTCGTTTGATGCTCACATTGATCTTATGAAGTAGGTAAGGCTGAGAGTGATTTTCATGGCTGAGGGGGGATTTGAACCTTGGTCTCTCAGGTCTTTGTCCAACACTCTAACCATTGCACCAAACTGTCTCTCTGACTGTTGAGCATACTTGGTTGAGGCTGATGGGAGCTGGAGTGCAACAACATCTGGAGGAGGGCCAGGGGTTCCTCAAGCCCTCATGTGTTCCATCCTTCTGCTGCCTGTTGTGGCCAGCCAGATGTTTGCAGGAAGCCAACAAGCCAGACATGAGGGCAACAGTGCTCTCAAATTCATTGACATGCTATATCTAAACATGGAAGGATGTATAATGCTACAGTATTTTAAAGAATGGCACTAGCAGAATTCACATTTTCAGTCATTTCTAGCTGTTATTAACAAAAACCATTGGGGAAGATGCTATAGAGCTCTGAGGATCAGAATACTTCTTTGCTCTTTCTAGCTGGGATATTGATCTGTATTTGCAGAATACTTTAACAATCCCCCTATTTCTCACCAGCTTTATATGAGAAATATCTTGTGACTCTTGTACTGTGCCCTGTACATTAAAAAAAAAGGATAGTGTGCTGTAACTCATTGCATATGTATTTTTACATGTCAGATACATTGAACTTCATCCTCTTAACAACTCTCATTGATTTTCAGTTTATGTTGGTACCGTCTGTCTGTTGCAGAGGAGAAGATCGGTCTCGATTAGCATAACTCCGCTGAAGCCTTTTAAGTCAAATCTGTTTATACCAGTAGAGGATCTGACCTGCCAAATATAGCAGCTGTCTGTGATTTTGGGCGGTGTGATTATCTTGTCTGGTGCACCTCTAAAGCTTGCCTGTTCCATCAAAAGTGACTGAATGGAAGAGCGTGGAGAAGAAATGTTACTTCATCCTAAGCACATTGGTCCTGTCTGAAGGCAGCTGGGAGGGCCACATGAGTGCTCCAATGTACTCCAATGTTCTCTGATTCTGTGTTCCTCCTTTGAAGGACCACAGGAAGCCTTATACTAATCCATCCAGTTTGTTACTTGGACCGGGAGTAGTTCTTCGGAGTCTCACCTAACCTGCACCCTGACCCTTTAAACTAGAGGTGCTAGGGATTGAACCATATCTTGCCTTCAGCACTGTTTCAATTTGCCACCAAAGCCGAGCCCAGAGGCTTTCAGCAGGAATCCAAACCCTGCCAAAAGCAGGTGGGTTTTCATTCTGTGCCACATTAAACAGTGGCAAGAGCAAGCCCTGCTGCAGAGGAACAAGTGGAAGGATACGCTACACTGTGGCAGGACCAGGGCCGTCTTACCCATAGGCGCTAGGGGTACCAGGGCACCTGGGCGCCAGGCTCTCAGGGGCACCAGGCTGAGAGTCCGTGGCCTGAGAGTTGAGTCCGGGGAAGAGCCCACCCATTGGTTGGAGTGCCGCGGTGGGCTCTTCTGTTGTGGGTGGCTCTGCTCCGTGAGTTCGGGGACGACTGAGCCAGCAAGATGTAGAGGTGGCCGGCCAGCTCCGCCCTCCTGCATGCCTGGGACTGGGCAACAAGGGGGGGGGCGCCGGGCATATCTTTGCAGCCCGGCACCGCATATGCTTAAGACAGCCCTGTGCAGGACCCAGTGACCTCTGCAACAAAATGGTTCAATGTTGAGTGTGGCCTGATCAGGGTAACAGCTACTCTGTGCCACCCCTGCCCCTGGTTCACTATCTTTTTTTAAAATAATTTTTTATTAAATTTTCCATTTTAACAATCCAATCAAATCACATTAAATATTCCAAATTATACAAATACATATCATATAGTCCAAATATTCTGCCATCCCCTCTGTCATCACCAACAGTCAATCAGCATGCTCAGTCCACATTGGGCTTTGTTGGATCCCACTACACACCTGCCTTTAAGATTTCGTCTATCTGTCTATCTATCTATCTATCTATCTATCTATCTATCTATCATCTTCTGCATTCCTTGGGGTTTACACATCAGAAATAGAGGTTTTATTTCATAGAAATACTTGGAAGGGACCCCTGACGGTCATCTAGTTCAATCCTCTGCAATGCAGGAATCTCAACTAAAGCATTGTTGGCAGATGGCCATTCAACCTCTGCTTAAAAACCTCCAAGAAAGGGGAGTCTGTTCCACTGTGGAACAGCTCTTAATGTCAGTAAGTTCTTTCTGATGTTTAGTTGGAATCTCCTTTCTTGTAACTTGAAGCCATTGGTTCAGGTCCTACTCTCCAGAGCAGGACCTGAACACAAGCTTGCTCCATCTTTCATATGAGAGCTCTTGAGATATTTGAAGATATTTATCATAGCTCCTCTCAGTCTCCGCTTTCCCAGCCTAAGCAGACCCACTTCCTTCAACTGTTCCTCATAAGGCTTGGTTTCCAGACCATAGATCATCTTGTTTACCCTCCTCTGCACATGTTCTGGCTTGTCAATATGCTTCTTAAATTGTGGTGCCCAGAACTGGACACAGTATTCCAGGTGTGGCCTGGAAATACAGTGATATAATTACTTCCCTTGATCTGGACACTATACTTTTGTCGATACAGCCTAGAATAGCATAGAATAGCATTTGTATGTGCATGGAAGCCCCAGTGATCAGCTGTTTGTCAAGGGTTCCCATGCACAATGCTTTGCAAGCACCACATCTGGTCTTGTAAAGCTCATGCGGTGAGGGGGGGAAGGACCATTGTGACATCATATGATGCACAGGTTCTGACCACGCCCACTTGTCAAACTTGGTCCATGGCTGTTTGAGGAGATAAGGACCCACCCTGCTGGCCAGTTCCAGTTCTTTATCTCCAGTCTATACCAGTACCCTTGGATGGGGGAGAAACAAAAAAACACAGATACTCTGTCTCATTCAGAATCCGAACATCTGGGGAAGTAGGGAACCTCACACAGTTTTAAACCAGTGATGGGCTGAACCAGGGTTGTATTAATTTTCATATTTTATGCCAGGAGGAAAGCCACTTTGTCCCGTGACTCCAGCAGCAGGGGGAAATAAATCAATAATTTCCTGTTCACTAAGAGCAAATTCTACATGGCAGTTTGCAGCAGGTGCTGTAAATGTTTCAAGCCGGTCCTTGCGCTCCACCTCCATCCTATTAATACAGAGACACATTAGTCAGATTATGTAACCTTCTAAGCGCAGCCTGCTAATTTCTCCAAGGTTGCCTTCACGTTTCTGTCCATTGCTTCCAGTTTTGCAGCCTAATGTTATTTTCAGTGCCACCCAGTTAACAGCACTCATTTAGAGGCAGAGAAAAGTAGGCTCTTTCACCCATATGCTTCTCTTACTAATGGGAATTAGCTGAATGGAAAATGATCACAAACAGAATCCATTTGCCAAGGGTGGGGAGCGGGGAACAGGCTAGAAGCTTTCAAGGACCCAAGCAATGAATGAACATCTTTTGCTAATGGTTGGCTGCTTTTCTTATTAATACAGATATAATGATGTTAAAGCTTCTCTATTAAGTCACTAGACCTACCTTACTGGTTACATTTCATTTCTTAGAAACAGGCCCATTTTTCAACTACATCTGAATCTATAGCGCTTTTCAAGGCCTGAAAAATCACAAGTAATGCAGGAAAAGACACTGTCTTTCCCTCTATTTCCAGCGTTTAGGCTGTTATGGAGCCAAAATGGCACCACCTACACATGAGAGGGATGGAACAGCAGGCTTTGGAAACTCCCTCAAAGTGAAATGTATGTGTTAAGGGGGGGGGGGGACACCAAAATAGCCTGATGAGGATTGAGCTTGCTCAGTGGAGAGCATTGACTGAGGCTGGATTTTGACACCTCAAAGAAGCGATTCAGTTAAACACAGTGTAAACTTCATACAGGGAAATCCCATTGGCGGAGAACAGAACTCCACAGCGTCATCTGATGCCACAGTTTTATAACTCATATAAAGCGCTTTATCTTTACGAACGTAGCTGGGTCCTGAGTGTTATGGGGAGGAAGAATAGAATGGAGTGACTAGAATTCTGAACACCAGCACTCCATGCTGCAGCATTTTGTTGCAGCTTGCCCGCGTTAATTCAAAATGCTCCAAAGTTTTGGAGAAAAGGAACTGCATGTCATCAGCATATCAATGGCAGATTGTCCCAAACCTCCCAATTACCACTCCCAGTGGCTTCATTTAGACCTCGAACTGCATGCAACTAAGCAGTCCTGTGTTAAGTGTCCTTTTCTATAAAAGGCAGTGCTTTAGAGTTATAAAATCGATTCTTGATGTGTTAAATTAATGGAGAAGGAATGCAGTAAACGGGAATGCAGTTAAATTAATGGAGAAGGAACACAGCAATGTAAACAAATGGCATTAGTATGTCTTTTGTCCTCCTGGCACCCTATGGAATTGCGGACAATCCCGCAGAGGGTGCTGGACTTCTGCCTTGGCTGTAAGAACCCCCCAAAAATGACATTTTGCAGGAGACCCTTCTTTAATCTTTGCTCTGAATACGATACCGACAGAGAAAACCTTGTTTGGAAGCAGCCTTCCAGTGCTTTCAAAGCTAGCAGTTCCAATTAAAGGGCTAAGTCTGCCTTGCGTTTTTAACAAATGATTCCTGCTGGTTCCTTCTAGCGCATGACGGGGCTTCTGTGATGGGAGAAAGGAAAGCGTTGGAGTTGGTGCATCACCTCCAAGGTGCCTATGCTTTCTGCATGGGGAGAAATTGTTCAGGAGCCGTTCATCCATGAGGAATTCTGTTTCCAGTAACTCTGCCAAGGTCAAAGAGACCAATTGAGCTCTGTTATGCTGAGTAAGTAATGGCCAGGGCAAGGGAGAGCTGCCTGGAGGCACTCTTAACTTTTACACCCACAGACTTTTGCAGATTTGAAAATACAGATGGAAAGGCTGAAGAAACAGAACAAAGAAAAGGTCTATTTAGCTTTATTATTGAGACCATGGGGTGACTGTGAGCACCCAGATACAGCTTTTTATTTATTTTTAACTACAAAATACCTCACAGATTTTGCATTCTAAAGAAAATGCAGTGAAATATATTCATGTGTATAATTCTTATATTTCCCAGTAAAAAGGTAAAGGGACCATTAGGTCCAGTCGTGACCAACTCTGGGGTTGCGGTGCTCATCTCGCTTTATTGGCCGAGGGAGCCGACGTACAGCTTCCAGGTCATGTGGCCAGCACGACTAAGCCGCTTCTGGCGAACCAGAGCAGTGCAGGGAAACGCCGCTTACCTTCCCACCAGAGCAGTACCTATTTATCTACTTGCACTTTGACATGCTTTCGAACTGCTAGGTTGGCAGGAGCAGGGACCAAACAACGGGAGCTCACCCTGTCGCGGGGATTCGAACCACCAACCTTCTGATTGGCAAGTCCTAGGCTCTGTGGTTTAACCCACAGCGCCACCCGCATCCCTATATTTCCAAGTAGTGGTGTTATATTTATAGTATAGTATTACTACATTTATGATGTTTATAGGCCATCTTTCCTCTAAAAGGCTCAAGGTGAGAGAGAGACCTTTGCTTATAGGTCTATTATTTAATATTTTCAAAGATGCTGAGCCTGTGCTGGACAGCACAAAGCATTGTATTGATATTCTGGATGTATCTCTGATGCTTATATTATGTTTTTAAAGAGTTCTGCAAGTAATAGCTTGAGCAATATTTTTCTGGGCCTGGGCAATGATTTCTTCCAAATGGAGTCAGTTCTTCTGCATCCTGTTGCTTCAAACTGAGCAATATTAATATCTGCAACAGACGATTATGCTATTGGCATGGAAGTAAAGCTTCACAAACCCTGGGAACAATTGCTTTATTTTAGCAGCATTGAATTCTCTTAACTTGGAATAGATTGGGAGCATTTCCACACAGATGAGATTATTATTAGGGTTCTTTGCAGGCCAGGGTCAAGATCATGTTGAATTTGGCCAGATCAGGGTTCTATCTCATGGGAAGCTTATTCTATTCTGATCTACAGTATTGGCCAGCCATGTAAACAGTGGGGATGTGAAAGCTGCACACACCTTGTTGAGCTCAAGCCTAATCTATGTGACTCTCCTCACATCTTCTTTCAATGCATGAGAGGAATCATCTGAACCCTTCTATTCACATTAGCAAGGAGCCACAGAAAAGTGCAGTGACAGAGGCTTGTGCAGGAGTATTTCCTAGTGCTTAATGCTAGCATGGCCCAAATCCATCTGTCTCCTACTTAGTTACCCATACTGGTGTCAGGCATTCTCCACTAGAGGCTGCTATGGGTTTACTCTTAAGAAAGGGATGGGGAAAACTGTGACTCTTTAGGGTTGCCATATTTCAAAAAGTGAAAATTCGGACACAAAAGTTGAATTTTTGAGCTATTCTTAAGGAAATACATCCAAATTGGATGTCTGTCTGTCACAAGAGACTAGGGCCCTGCGGGACTTGACATCTTTCCGCAGGGCCTACAAGGCAGACCTGTTCCACCAGGCCTTTGGCCAAGGCACAGCCTTTGGTAAAGGCACAGCCTTTGGTAATTCTTCACAGAACTCTAGCCCAATAGTTGCCATCAGTTTGATTTGAACTGATTTTATAATGAATTGATTTTAGAATGCTGTATTATATTACTGTTGTTAGCCACTCTAAGCCCGGCTTTGGCTGGGGAGGGCGGGATATTATTATTATTATTATTATTATTATTATTATTATTATTAAATTGACACTTCCAAGATGGATTGCTTGCCATCAGTGGCGTAGCTTCATGCTCTGGCACCAGGGGGTGGAGAGCAGGCGGGGGTGGGGCTAGCACGTGTCCCGGGGGCGGGGCATGCCACCTGTGGAGGCGTGGTACTTAGCGGGGGGAGCCACAATGGCACCCCACCGGGATCACACTGCTGGGGGCGCTGCACTCCCCCCGCACTCCTCTTCCTCCACCACTGCTTGCCTTGCATCTGGATTTCCCCAGACATTTCTGCCCAGACACGGTTTGCAACGGCCGGATCCCGACCGTATCCAGGAAATTCCAGATGTATGGCAACCCTAGTAACTCTCCAGATGTAGGTGGACTCCAGCTGCCATCACCCCTACCCTGAACATTGGCCACGTTGTCTGGGGCTGATGGGAGTTGGAGTCCAATAACGCTTGAAGGGCCACAGATTTCTCATCTCTGTTTTAAGGTACCAGGC
The DNA here is from genome assembly GCF_964106645.2 of Podarcis pityusensis. Lineage (NCBI taxonomy): Eukaryota > Metazoa > Chordata > Lepidosauria > Squamata > Lacertidae > Podarcis > Podarcis pityusensis. Next base: position 21,643,863 of record NC_138028.1, read on the forward strand.
TGAAATTTTCAGCTTCATGGTAATTTTTTTTTCCAATTATTGATGGAGAGACACCAACCACGTTTCAAAATAACACAGACTTCTCCGCAAAAGTGTCTACCGCTGTTCCCGCCACTGCAGGAGCCTTATCTAGTCATCTGCATCTCGCACTTCATATCCCTACAGGAGGGTGATTATCTCTTAATAGCAACATCCTTTGCAGTGGATTTGAAAGCAAACCTGTGGGCAAATTAAGACGTGGAGAGCTCCAGATATACTAAGAGGGGAAGTTAAATGGCCAAATCATTAAATAAAAATAGCATGAAATGTCCATTATACTGGTGTCTGGTTTAGGTACAATCTGTTTATTGCACACTCATCCTGACTGCATTATTATACATTTAGAGAAGGAGGCGGGGGGTGGAAACAGAAGAGGCCAGCACCCACGGAGAGCAATTGCAAAAGTATATCTTGTTGCTTAATCCAAATGGCAAACCACTTCGCAATAAGAAGCATGGCCAATTCAGAAAGGTTTCAGATGCCTATAAAACTGTCCCTTTTATCCAGTCCCAATAAAATATCACCCAGCAATTTAAAACAAGACTGCAGTGAATCAAAGCTTCGGTCCAAGAAGATCCTAACCACTTTCTGCAGTTGATTATATATATATATATATATATATATATATATATATATATATATTAAATGATATTTATTGAAAATTTTTAAAATTACAGAAAAAAAACACAGCAGAAAAAGAAAAAAGAGAAAACAAAGAGAAAACAAACCACATCAAACAATGCAGATTCAAAAAACAAAAATACACCACAAACAGATAAAACAAATCCATCATTCTCGAATCCTCAACTTTCATTACCTTCTTTCTTTGACCTCCTCCTCCTCCCTTTTTTTGTATCCTAGTTGTTAATTATCGCAGCAAATCCTTTCCATATTTCATAATATTCTGTCATTACATTACCTTAATCTATTTTCATCTTATCTTATAGAAAACCTTAAAACTTAAATCTTATTTTTACCAACTTCTCATAACCATAATATTCTTACCTAATTCTTTAAACATTTTTGCTAGAGCCAAGTAATTTCGTTCCAACATTTTTCTAACATTCATCAATTTTATAAAACAATCCTAATAATAATAAAAAAAGAAATAAAAACAATCCAATCTTCATCCAGCGTCCTTTCCTCCTGGTCCCGGGTTTTGTCAGTCCTTTTTATCCCATTGATCTAGCGCATTAACCTGGTAACCTTATATCCGAGGCCCTTAAGTCTCTTCCATGTCCCTTCCGCGGCTCTTCTTCATATTCTCCTTTCACTCGTGGGAACTCCAGCTTGGTAATGTTTTTGACCCTTTTCAACAAATCAGCCCCTTTTCCAAAGACCAGACTAAACTCCATGTGGTATTTGAAAACATGTTTCAGAATCCCTCCAAAATTAAGAGCCCCCACAGCCCCAAACATCTCACGGCCCATTGCCAGACTTGGAAAGTCCAAACATCCCTGCATAGGGGGGTCTATCCAACCCCCCATTTCCAAACCAGTCCAAACTTTATCTTTCCAAATCTGGCTTTTTCCAAGTTCATTTGTCAAGTCCAAAAGCTCATGTTCCTGCAGGGCCACAGCTCCCTCCATCTCTGGCACCCAAAATTCAGCAACATCCTCTTCTCTCATCTGTTCTGTCAGGGCACACTCCTGATTTGATTCCTGGGTGGGCTCCATATAGTTTCCCAATGCCTGTTCAAAAATTCTGACTGCATTAGTCATCAAATCTGTCTTCTCATTTAACTGTTCCAGTAGGGCATTTGTTTTACAGAGAGCACACCACAGAGCTTCTGAAGACATTGTCCTACAAGGTCACAAGACTATTCCCACGATTGTAATCTGTAACAGCTGCAAGCTCCCTGGAATTAGTTACAGTTTCACAGTCTCCCTCTAGGGGGAAAACTTCTATTTGTTCTTTCTTTTAAGTACAAATCTAGCAACAAAGTTTCCTTTTTGAGATATTTTGTCAATATTTGTTCCTTTAAAATGCGAAAGGGAACAGTGGAATCACTATGTTTCTCTTCTTTTAGCTATCTGTCAAAAAATGTTTGTCTCTGGTCAATGAGCTTCAAACGTCAGTCCTGACACCCCGCTCCAGGATCAGGACGGTGGAAAGTTACTTTACTTTAAACTCACTTCTGCAGGTTTAAACAGTCCGAAAAAGATCCCCCTTCTTCTCCTGCTTCCGAAGGGGGGTTCAACAATTTTAAAATGATGAAAGTTAATCTTTTAGAAGCTATTTTCTGAGCTCTGGTTTACGTTGTCTTTGCTTTATTCTGTCTACAAAGAAACGGAAGGCTGACTTCCTGTTTAGACCTTCCCGTTTCAGTGCCAAATTGAAGTAAATTTTTAAGTCCAATTCCTTTCTGCTCGCAAGTTCTTATTTAAAGTCCAATTGTCCAAAATTTAAGTACTCACGGGTGATTATTTTAGAAGCCAAATTGTCCAGGAAAAAGGCAGCACTCTCCGGCAACAGCTATGCGGCTTCGCTCCACCGAAATAGCAGTTGACTCTCAGCACCGCGCCACTTCCCGCTCTTTGCTTCGGAGCCCATTAGTGGGTTCCTTTGCGGGTTGGGGGGGCGCTAAGGGTGCCCGCCGAGTCCCATGGTCACAGGCTTTCATCCGCCTGTGATTTCTGAAAGGGTCCCCGCTTCGCCGTAGCAGAAAAGACCCGTTTCGCGCAGAACTAGTCCCTCCAGATCAGAGGGAGTCCGCCATTGCCGATGGCGCCACCCCGGAAGTCCCTCCACTTTCTGCAGTTGATTATAATGTCAGTCAGGTAAATGATGCTTTCCGTCCAACTTCATTAAGCAGGCTGGGAAATGTAATGTCATTTTAATGGGTTGATTTCACTGCAGTTTTTTCTTATTCCGACATCTTGCCCACCTTCATTTTACAGCAAAACTAAACTTTGACAGGTATACCTGGAAAAAGAAAATTTCTTATACTGAGTGCAGCATCCTGATTTCACAGCAGCTTGACAGATTTTTTTATTTTTTTGTAAAAATTGCTGCAGAAATGTGAAGAAGTGAATTTAAGATTGGGGGAAAAATGAGCAACTGATAGAACTGAAATTGACAGATCTTTCTGTCCCTACCTAGGAGTAAGCCCCTTTGAACACAGTGGTCTTACATCTGAATAAAAAGGTTGCACTAAAAATTAAGTCAGGCATTCATTGAGAGATGCATTGTCTGAGTTTCCCTAATGTGTCAAACCAGGCTCCTGTGTGCATACAAAGGCATGAATGGAGCTTTCCCAGTTGCATCAGTGTAGGGAACATATGCACTGAATGAACACATTTACAATGTGGGGGTCTCTCTTGGACTCGGAACTATAGTAGCCATGGGGTGTGTTTTGTTTTTGTCAGTTTAGCTTGAGCACATCGGCTGCAACTCTACCTACAGAAAGGAAATCTTGCCTCAATCACCCGTTGCTAGTGACATCCAGAATAGACTACTTCAATGTGCTTTACTTGGGGCTGCCTTTCAAAAACAGTTCAGAAACTTTGACTGGTACAAAATATGGCTGCCATGTTGGGCACCATGAGATCAAAACATGTGACACAGGTACTGCACTGCCCCAGTTGCATTGCTGCCACTGCATTTGCAGACCAAATCAAAAGTGCTGGTTTTGACCTTCAAAGCCCCAAGCAGTTTGGGACAAGGTTGCCTTTATACATATGAACTTCCCCACATATTGAGATCAGCTGAGAAAGTCAGGTTAAACACATTTTGCCCTTTGCTCCAAGCTACTATTTGTCCCCAAAAGGAAATTTCTTTGCTGTGTGGGGTGGAGCATTCAGATCAGGAACTCAGCTATACAGCTGCAAATATAACGTTTTAAGTGTGTTTTAAGTGCATCGTACAAGTGTGACACTAGATGGTCGCTGATGAGCAAATTTCATATATATTTTACTACTTTTTTTTAAAGGCATTTTCACAGTAGTTTTTTAAATATCTGTGTAGGTTCAGCCCAGGAAAATGGCACAGTGAGAAAAAGTTAGCCACTCCCCACCCAATGCCGCACCCTCAGTTCAATTCAGACACCCAATGGCTCAGTCCCACTGGGACTAATAGGATGGATGCTAGGGAGGCCAGAACAACCAGTGACAAATTTTCCCCCATCTGCCTCGCTGCTGAGTTCTATAAGGGCATCACGAACCATAAATAGGAGGAAGCTGAACAGGTGTCAGGCTTCAGGAAATTGGATCCCTCCCCCCGGTGGCAGTAAATAAGCAGATCAAATGAAAGGAGCGTTCTTACCAGTTGGTTTCTTTAATAATCACAGCGAGAAACAAAGGAATGCTTATCTCTCTAGAAATGGCGTTGCTCCCAGTAAAGGTTAACTCCCTCCGTCCCCATTAATCTACATTACTGCTACATCTGATAATCTGAGCTTGTTGCTTCTGCACTCTCTGTTCTACCACTCTCAAAACCTGTCTAGTCTTAGGTGAAGGGGGGTCAAGAATTCTATCCAAGGACACTGAATCTGCCAGCTGTCTCTCTCCTGGTGTTTCCTCTTCTAGTTGTTCCTCACCCAGTATCTCCCAGCTTTACTCCTCTGGACTATGCCCTTCTGCAAACCACTCTTCTAAATCAATACTGTCCTCCTGCTCTTGGGAAGGTTCGGGAAGGGGGGGGCTCTCCCTATTCCTCATCAGTCCAACCATTGACAACAGGTAATCCCATACCCTGTATTTGTTGTAAGAAGCAACAGGCAGGCAGCTGAGGATGCTAAGGCAGTGTCCCATTCACCCTAATGGATTAGCCTCCACTGCACACACTATTTGCCATTTCAAAAAGTGTGGGAGGTCTGGTCACAGATCTCCTGCTGCCTCATCCGTTTGCTGTGGGGAGGAAAGACACACAGCACGGCCAGCACTGAAATTTCTGCAAATTCATCAGCCCAAAGATGAAGCGGTTCTGCAATACCACCCATAAAAACGGAGGGAAGACCATAAATAAGAACTTTGCCGTCAGTAATTGAGAAGATATAGATTGTTGGCTCGCGCTATGCTCTCACAGGGCGATATTTCATGACAAAGGGATGCTCTGTTTGGGAGGGCAGCGCTATATTGCTGCTAGATATATTTTTTCAAAAAAATCAAAATCTTAATTAAACAACCGTTAACATTGCCCAATACGTTGCACTCTTCACAGAAAGGTGTTTGTCTTTGTCAGGCATCCAATTTCACATATTAAAAAATGAATCACTTGTTCCAGCTGCAGAGGCTATCAATTCTCAACTTTCTGCTAGCCCAGCCAAGCCCACTCCAAGATACCGTTAGTCAGAATAGTCCATTTCTGTCACTGGGAATTCAGCTTGTAGCCACGGCATCAAAACAGGGTTGACAAGCAGGAGCCATTAAAAGTGCCTTCAGAACTTGTACCTTTTAGAGTTGATGCGTCTCCAGAAGAGATCAGGATCACGAAGGCTTGCAAGATGACCATCCTGGATAATGGCCAAGTTGCCAAGGGACTGAGAAGGAAGGAAGAGATGAAAGCATGTGAACTTCAGGGACTCCCCTATGAGTGCTCTCTCTTCCTCTCCCGCAATCCCTTGTCTACTTGGTTCAGCACCCACGCAAGCCTTAGGGGCTTCAGAGAGGTACTGTACTGTACTATGTGGAATCTGGTGGGGAAGTGCATGCACAGTTAATGTCACTAGCTGGCACTAGCTCAGTGCTATTTTTCTAGAAAAAGAGGTGCCAGAACTCACTGTGAATGCCTCCCTTGTTCTCTTACCATCTGTAATGGTGGCCACCTGAGGTGCCGGAACTGAGTTCCAGCAAGTTCCGGCTGAAAAAAGCCCCAATACAGCTGTGTAAGATGTACAAAACAAAGTCAAGTGTTCTCCGTTCCTCAGCAGTCAAAGCATATGTCTCTGCTCCTTCATACACCGCACCTACAACTTAACATGACAGCTGCATACACCAAGGACCCTCTTCCTGTGACTTGAGAAGGGAGAAAAGATTGTAGAAGGGAGGGAAGTGATAAATAGGGGTGACATCACTCTGCTGTCTTAGGAACATAGGAAACTGGTCCATCTAGGTGAGTACTTTGCACACTAACTGCCAGCAGCAATTCAGGGTTTCAGATACAGAATCGTTCTTACTAGGGGCAGAGACCTTGCCACTGTGAGATGTGGCTAAGTAGACCCCTGTGCTGTTCCATGAGTCTCCCCCCCCCAAAAAAATACACACACAAAAGAACCCCAGAGCCATTTCTTCCCTTATGGAGTCACAGCCACCAATCTGATGGCTTCATCAAGGTCAACTGACCTGTTCTGACCTATAGTTGCAAGGAGGCTTCCTGGGCCGATGTGACTTTTCTTCCTGAAGTTCTCTCCTTTGAGTAGAGCTGGGTGGTAGTTGACATGCTAAACCCCCACCTGCTGTCTCCGAAAGTCACCTCTCGGAGGCCAGCTGTGAATTTGAATCTTGGCAAAGCCTAGTTCGCGTGCTTTCAAGGTTACCCATAGGAAATGGTTAACAACGGCAAAAAAAGCTTAACCAAAATGCCCACGTTGTTTTTCACTAAATCAACGTGGTGTTAAAAAGCTACCAGATGAGACTGTAGAACCACCCGCTGAGCTACTGAGTGGGATAAAAAGCCGTTTGTGCTAAAAATATTTGGAGAGATGGATTTGATAGATCCACACAATGTCTCCTATAATTTATCAGTTCAGCTCCTGCTTGTATCTGTTTCCCAAGTTTTGTTTTCCTTTTGCCTTTTGCTGAGATATTCAGTCCCTGACGTAGTTGAAGCATGTCCACGAAGTAGCTTGCTTTGTAACCTCATCAGCATCATTTTATTAGATTTCTTACCTGCTCTTCACCATGTGGTCCCAGGGTGGATGACAGCCCTATAAAAATGCACTGTTGAAACCAGCTTAATTAAACATCTATAATGGTAGCTCAGTGGTGGAGCATCTGCTTTGCATGCAGAAGGTCCCAGGGTCAGTCTTCAGGATCTCTGGAAGAGAACCCTTCTCGAAAGCCTGGAGAGCCACTGCCTGTCAGTGTAAACAATACTGACCTAGCCTGGATCTTGACACATTAAAAAAGAAGAAGAAGCGTTTCAGGAAAACAAGTTGTAAACTTTATTATAGGAAGCCCCAATGGTGAAAGACAAGACTCCACAACACCATTTGGTGTCACAGTGTTATAACAAATGTAAAATGATAATAATAATAATAATAATAATAATAATAATAATAATTTATTTATACCCCACCCATCTGGCTGAGTTTCGCCAGCCACTCTGGGTGGCTTCCAACAAAAGATTAAAATGCAGTAGTCTATTAAACATTAAAAGCTTCCCTAAACAGGGCTGCCTTCAGATGTCTTCGAAAAGTCTGGTAGTTGTTTTTCTCTTTGACATCTGGTGGGAGGGCGTTCCACAGGGCAGGTGCCACTACCGAGAAGGCCCTCTGCCTGGTTCCCTGTAACTTGGCTTCTCACAGCGAGGGATTCAGCTTTACTAATGTCACTGAATCCCTTGATAGATGATCAGTGGATCTGACGCAGTATAAGGCAGTTTCCAATGTTCCCATGAGTTCGTTCATTGGTGTTAACCTCTTTTTGAAAGCAATGAAGTGTTTTTCACTGAACAGCAGTTCCCTGTGTACCTAATTCTGTTCCACAGAAATTGGCAGTGACTGTGATCTGAAATAATAACTATGATATATGAAGCTCCTCACATGGGTCTCTAACTTGAGGTTAGGGATGGGCAGATCATTCTCTAGTCAGTCCTCATCACTTCCTTATGTGTTCACCCTGAAGCCCATTCCATCCATTTCGACACTCATCTGCAATTTAAAAAACCCACATTACAATATCAAACACATTTTCTACCAAATGTGCATTTCTATACATATTTCTTCTCAAAGTACACAATTCTAATTGTGTTTTCCCCCTTAAAAAATACATTTTAACCTGTAATTAAATACTGCTTTTGAACTGAGAACTATGTAAAAATATTTGGGAAGTACAAAAGATTATGGATAACTCAGCTGTAATCTGCACATTAGTTTGTGATGTCTGGATCAAGCCTGGTTGTTGTTTTTTCAGAATTTGCAAAGAATTTATCATCTGCAAGAATCCTTCTTTGAAGTCAGATTGATTTCTTGCTACAGGGAAAAAAAATATTACCTAATTTCCGGAAAGAGACATTTTTTCCAAGTAAAAAAGAAGGTTAATTGATGAAAAATGGTTTTAAAAGAGCAACACCACCTTTAGATGAGTTTTATAGAATGGAGAGTTGCTTTGTTAGATCTGACAGTTTACTATAGATGCATTTTAAAGTTTGAACTTGGCCTTCGAGATGACATTTGAGGTAAAAATTATTAAAGGTTAGGTGCATTGGAATATCTGCATGTTATAACCTTGGGCGCAATCCAAAGAAGACTTAAGTGCACATAAGACCTTTGTATTAGATCCAGAATTCTCCTTCCGTGGATGCAAATGTTCCTTCCATACACAGAAGACCCATGGATGGCTCCTGCTATTGGAGGGTGGAGGTGGCAACTTTTGCCAATTCCGTCCCCCCACTTGCACCCCCAAATGTATACTGGAAAAATGAGAAACTGAGAGAAATCAAAACTATAATACAGGACAACGTGGACAATATAGTCTGGTCTGGCATTAGAGAGCTAATATTGGTTAATAACAACAGCAACAACAAAAGGTCAAAATGACCTTGCAGAAATGCAGGTTTGATGTTTCCTAAAATGAAAGGTGTTACAGAAAGAAGGATACATACCTTGAGATCTGAATCTACACAATCATGACATTTCCCCCCAATATTCTCTAACTTTTAAATGGTGGAAAGAATTGTTTGACAATGAAGTTGTCTCAAAGTGCTAAAGCAAGTTTAATGGCTAGCTAGTAATAGGACATTTTGTTTTGAAATAAGGAAAAAAAGATGACTCTGTGAGACATCATGAGCCCATAAATATATCTGTGAACTTTGTGTTCACCCATAAAATAAAGACTACATAAATCGTAAACTAAGGAGACAACTGTAAATTGGATGAAAGCGAAATCTGAGCAGTGGGACTGAAAATTATGACTGTATCACAGAATATATATGTGTGATCAAAAGTCACAAGAATGCGCCACTTCCTCGGTGCTGAGACATTCTGAAGAATGTTCTAGAAGAGGTTGCATTTGACTCGTCCAATATTTCAGGGCTCTACTGAGCCAGTGCCTGATTAAGTGAAGTGTAACTTATCAGTATTTCTTCACTCTGAGAAGATTTGTAGTAGAGCATCATCAGTGTTTTATTGTCATCTCAGGGCAAAAAGCTAAGCTGTTCCAGGAAGAGGAGTGAGACAAGGAAAATGGAGCAACGGCTTTAAATTTTAACACAAGGTACTAGAGGTCCTTACAGGTCACTAAAACCCAATGAATCCACTCACTCTCTGTTTGATGTGCATGAGTCATAGGTGTGCATAAGGTTGGTGTGTATGAGTTATGCTTGCTTTATCTCTCTGCAGCCAGCCTTTGGGAGAATTACATTATTTAAGTCTTCTATAAATAACCAACACTAAATCGCCTTTGTTGGGTAAGAGGTCAATAATGCTCTTTTGAAGTGGAATCTTCCGTTTAGACCAAATAACCACCAGCACGTTGAAACCACAAGGACTGAGTCTATTTGTTGGTGTGTTCCCCCTGCAATAAAATAAAATAAAATAAAATAAAATAAAATAAAATAAAATTGATGCAATCTAATAATAATGATGATGGTGATGATGATGAAGAAAAATGGGGCAGCAAAATGAAAAGACTAAGATATGTAGGGAATAAGAATAGATGTGGAGCAAGCAGAGATCTCTAAATTCCCTAACATAAAAACGGTGACATTTGTGTGTGCTGTTGGCCTAAGCAAAGTGTTGCGATATAAGGGCCCCATCTGCACTATATATTTAAAGCAGTATCTTACCACTTTAAACAATCATGGCTTCCTCCAAACAATCCTAGGAACTGTAGTTTGTCAAGAATGCTGAGAGTTGTTAGAAAGCCCAATTCCCCTTACAGAACTACAATTCTTTGCGTTCCCTGGGAAGAGGGGTTGATTGTTAAAGCAATTCCCAGCACCCTTAACAAATTATAGTTCCCAGGATTCTTTGCGTGAAGCAATGGCTGTTCGAAGTGGTGTGGTACTGCTTCGAACGCCTAGTGCAGGCGGAGCCAAGGTTTAGAGGCAATGCATTCTTTATAAAACTTACCTAGTTGAATGTGTATTAACTAGGCACATCTATATATGCCCCAAGGAGCGGGGCAGGCCCCACCCATGAGGCAAGGTGAGGTGACCGCCTCAGGCGGCAGGATCCATAGGGACAGCAGATCCAGCCTTGAAGGAATGCAGAGCCTGTTGCTGCTACTGCAATGCCAACAACTGCTAAGGCATGCTCCTTGCAGGCCAAATCTACTGTCTCCTCAGCAGGCCATCCTGCATCTATAGTGGCCTCTTGTCAAATAGGAAGCACTGCTGGTCTCCTCCCAGCCTTGTTCCCGATGTAGATCTTTATTCCCTTTATTGATTCTAATGTAAATATTCATTCATCCCTTCTTCTCTGAAGAGGGGACGCCATTTTGTGTTTTGCCTCAGGTACCAAGATGTGTTGGGCTGGCCCTGCTGAGGAGCCACTATCAAAGTCAACAGAACTGATAATACAGTGGTACCTCAGGTTAAGAACTTAATTTGTTCTGGAGGTCCGTTCTTAACCTGAAACTGTTCTTATCCTGAGGTACCACTTTAGCTAATGGGACCTCCCGCTGCCACCGCACGATTTCTGTTCTCATCCTGAAGGAAAGTTCTTAACCCGAGGTACTATTTCTGGGTTAGTGGAGTCTGTAACCTGAAGTGTCTGTAACCTGAAGCGTCTGTAACCCAAGGTATAGATAGATAGATAGACAGATAGACAGACAGACAGACAGACAGACAGATAGCATTTCTACCACAACTTTCCTCCCAGAGGAGGTGAAGTGATTTTTCCCAATTTGTTCATTCTGACAGGGACGACACAGAACAACTGCAACAACTGTATTGTTGTTTTTACAATGGGTTTGATAGCCCCTCTTTTAGCTAATATCTCACTCAGATATTTGAAACATTACCTTCCTGAAGTTCTGCAGCAGAGACATGGGGAGCTAGTGTATACTAGATCACACTAGGTAGCAACAAGTCATGTCACCTGCTAAATTATCTCTGAGGGGAGAAGCTCAAAACTGAAGGTGTCAGGAATTGAACTTGGGACATTCTACATACAAGGCATGTGGTCTGCCATTGCCATTGAGCTTCAACAACCACAAACAGGATAGCGTAGAGGACAAAGGGATATAAAATATTTTGTACATCAAAGGTTCTCTGTGAAGGCATCACTCCAACTATCATTAACAGGGAGCCAATAGGACTTAAAAGTGGCCAGAATTACTCATCTGATTGATCTGAAAGGGACTAGACTAACTAGGTAGATGTATTAATTTTGTCCTATAAGCACTTACCTGGAAATTACTCAGTCCTATTGGCATGCAAAGGATTGCATCTGTGTTCCCTCTTACTAGTGAAATTTTATTGTGAACATTTTTTAGTTTCCTGTTTCCTTACCCAACACTCTAAAAAATGGAGAAGAAACTATCTGAATAAACACATGATATATTATTAGCTTTGTCTCTTTACTTGTTTTGTGTGATTTTTTTTTTAATACTGTGGTGGTAGCTAAACAAGCATTTACTTGTCCTTTAGCTGAATCCCATACTCAATTATCTGAGAATAAGCCCCATTAAACTCAATGGGATTTACTCCTGAGTGGATGTGCATAGAATTGTACTGTCAGGCTTCAATCCTAAGCACTCGTGCCTGGGAGAAACTCTCACTGAAATCAGTGTGGTTTATTTTATAGAATCATACAACTCTAGAGTTGGAAGAGACCTTGAGGGTCATCTAGTCCAAGCTCCTGCAATGCAGGAATCTCATTTAAAGCATCCATGACAGATGGCCATCAACCTCTGCTTAAAAACTTCCAAGGAAGGAGAGTCTACCACATGGGTAGGCAAACTGAGGCCCAGGGGCCAGATGAGGCCCAATTGCCTTCTGGATGTGGCCCGCATGGATCACCAGTGCACACGTTCTTTCTCTCTCTCTCTGTCTCTCTCCCTCTCCCTCACACGGCGACGGCGCCTCCTCCCTCCCTCCTCTGGGCTTCTCCCTGCCCTGCCTAGAGGAGGAAGGGGGCTGGGCTTTTTGGTGCCAGCAGCAGCAGCGCTCGAACGGCCGCCATTTTAAGCAGCCGCTCTCTGGAGCCCTTTCATGCATCACTCATCGTCCCACCACTGCTGCCAGCCCCTGGCGCTCGCAAGACACAGGCAAGCAGCGTCCTGGACTCGTGGTGCTCTTGCATCACTATTATTTTTCAAAATATAATCCGGCCCCCCACAAGGTCTGAGGGACAGTGAACTGGCCCCGTGCTGAAAAAGTTTGCTGACTCCTAGTCTACCAGCTCTCGTGAGAGCCCATTCCACCATCTAAAAGTTCTTACTGTCAGAAAGAATATGCAAATAACTAATGCACTAATAGTGTGCCATAATAGCGTGTTTTCAGGCAATACTGATAATGCTGATGTGAATATTATTTGAAAGGCAAACACAGTTGCGGTGGGTGCAGAAAGAAAGTAATTGAGCTCATCTGATTGTGGCAACAGATGAGATGAGAAAATGTATTTGCTTTCTGGAGAAAAATTCTTAGGGCCTGTGAGTGCATGGAATGAGTTGCCCTAATTGGCTACTCGTCACTTCCAGGTACTTAACAGGCTCTTGTATAATCAAGCTTGAGAATCTACTGCAACAGCAGCTTAAAAGCAATTGCCATAAGGCTTATAGCACCAATAGAGAGTACTGGGAAGAAATATTATATGTAGATGATATTTTATTATTCATGACTGGGTGAAAAAAAAATCTACTGAAATTTCAAACCTGATCAATCTGCTGTTATTTTAAGTTCTCATGTTATAATGCTTTGCATAAAATGCATATCATCAGAAGACCTTAAAATGCTTAGGACACCCTGGGATAAATGCCAGCATCAAATAGATGATTCAAGCAGCCTTTTGCAGATTTATGGTGAAATCTTTTGCCACTCGACTTCAGTTGAGCAAGGATTTCGTACTCAGACATTAAACATGCAGCTGAGGAGGTGACAAACTGAGAAATCAGAAAGGGACTAACTGAATACATAAGCTGACATCTAGTAATCATTAAAGAGTAATTTAGAGTCCCTCTCTGAAACAAAATTGTTCTTTTTTGTTTTTTAATAATTATTATGTAACAGTCAAGATTACAGCCCTGTTTCCTGAGGTTCTGTCAGAAAATTTTGGGCAAACAGAGCCCAGAATCAAATCATAAGTATAGCGTCATGAAGGGAAAAGATTGGCATTTTGCTTGGTAATAAATAGCTCTAGCCTAAAATGATTTATAATGGTGATGGATGATAGCGGCTGGAGAAATTCTATGTTCAATTCTGCTTCTTGGTCATTTTCTGCAGAAAACCATCTTTCAGTCTGAATTTTTTGTATGTTAATGCTTTAATAATTAACTATAATTTAAGACCTTGGCATTTTCAAAGCATACATGTTTTGCTTGTGATGGACACTTGCCCCTTCCACCAAGTGGGTGGCTGTTGCGAATCCTTGCACTTGGTCACCATCCAGGGGCAGAAAAAAGAAAACAGAACACACATGGCTGAGTGGCCATTTATGGAATTCCCCTTGGCTGCCTGGGCAGCTGGCTCAAGTTCCTGAGCTGCCCTGGCAGCCAGCAGGGCATAAACGCCGGCAGTGCCATCCTACTTCAGGCAATTTCCAAGCATACATGCTTTGCCTGTAATGACACTGCGCACTCATCCTGGTCATAATTTCTTGAAAAATCTATCCCACTTTACAGTGGGAAGTACTCAGAGGGGCTACAGAAGCTCTCAAGAAGCTTTGAGAATGCAAGGGGTTTCTCATGAAAAGATTAAAATATCACAAGAATGCAGATATCACAATACAGAAGTTACTTGTTCATATAAATGAGAGAAGGATTAAAAGTTTCCAGCTCACAGTGCATATATACAGAGATTGAAAGAAACCCTGGAGGATTTCAGAGCAGAAATGTTAGAGAAACTGCAATCAGTAAGGCACATATATGCATATGTGATGGCCAGGTCCTGTTGTTCTGGAATATATTTGCAGAATTGGCAAACATTACACACCACACAGTATGTGTTGCACTAGAATTAACTCTTTTAACAATTTGGGAGGAGCAAAATGAGAGAGTGGCATCTAAGGAACTAATAGTATCTTTGTTGATGGCCGCCTACAGGGTAATAAGGAAAAACGGGAAAACTGCAGAACTTCTGACACTGAATTCTTGGTACAGCGAGTTGTGGCAAACAGCTATGGCAGAAAAAATTGACATACCAACTTAATTTAGTGTGATATGATTTTATCTCAAATAAAAATCAGGGACATATGGAACAATATTTATTAAAGCCTTTCTCAGGTTATGGAAAAGAGATTAAATATGAACTGTGATACTATGATGAAGTATGTGGAAAACCTCCAAGTTGCCAGAGAAGCTTACATATATGCATACCTAGATAAAGAGGAAAAAATATGTGAAATGCAATACATAACGTATTTATTACTGCACAGGTTGCAAATTTTGCCTTGGCTGCAAATAAGTTGAGAGCTAGAGACCAAGACAAGTATCATAAGGGGGAGTGTGAGAAGTGGAGTGCTTAACTTATGCAGGTGTGATTTTTTTGCATTTTTGTATGTTTGCTTTGGTGTTGTTGCTGTTCAGTTTTAAATTAATTATTTGTATTTTACGCATTGTGATCAATTGTGATGGCTTATAGCTTTAGTGTTTTAGTGTTGTTGTTGGTTTTTGCATGTGTGTGCGTTTGTATATATGTGTATGTGTTAATAATAAAGCTTACATTGACCATATTTGCATGTCATGGTAAAACACGGTTTAACATACAGAAATGAAAGGCACCCACTTCATTCCTTCCCACTTGCTCCAGGAGGAAACAAACTAGTTGACGACTTAGTGTTGCATCCAAACCAGAGATTTTGGTTTGCTTCAACCCCCCACCCAGCAAATCATAATCTGTAGTGAAGGTTTGCTATTGACTTACTGATAGCGGATTGTTGGAGAAAAAGAAACTTTGATCACAGGTTTGGAAGCAATGCTAAGCCAGGTATTGTGGTTTGTTTCTTCCACGCGCTAGCAGGAAGGAGACAAACAGCCCAGGAAGGTGTACCATGATGTGTGAATGGGGCCAATATCCCATAGTTATTTTTTGCAAATATTGTAAAAACATATAGTGATAAGTCCTACTCAGAGTAAACCCACTGAAATTAATGAACCTCAGTTAGCCATGTCCAGTAACTTCAATAGGTCTACTCTGAGTAAGACCCTAATAGACATACGGGATTGTGACTCTCTTTGCCCTGCTCTCCATAGAACCTAAGAGGTGGAAAATACCTTATGAGCAAACAGGAAGAAATCTAAGACAAAAGAGGGAGGCACTGCCAATGGATGGTGCATGTTACAGAGAACTGCAGAAATTTACTCAGGTGTTTCTCTTTTTCTACCTTAAAGGCAAGAACAAAGTGTCTGACAAAATATACCCTTGAAATGGTGACCGTGGCCAACGAAATTGCAATACATTCTGTTGTGTCAGCACTGGCAACTCCAAACATAGATCATGCAGTGACTTGTAGAGAGGTAACGCCTTCTGGCAGCTTGCATTACTAACAACTGGAAAACAGATGGGTCTCCCTTCTGGGCTTGCAGACAGATCGGTAATATATTTTCTGAATGGAACAGAAAGCCTTAATATTTCAGAGGCACAACAACAACAATGACAGAACGCCGAGTCACAGAACCAAATTCAGACTGGCTGGGACCAGTGGAAGCAACTGCTCTTCAGATCAGTGAGTCTTCTTCAATTATAACTGCTGGAAGGAGCCAGGACCGGCCCTACTGTTAGGCACAATTGGGCAGATACCTTGAATGGTGGATGCTGGTGGATGCAGGAGGGTGGCAGTGACAGCTCCACAGTCCTTCCTCTCTGTTGAAGAACAGAGCTCTGTGTGCCACATTGTCTAGCCTGCAGTCTTCAACTACAGTGGTGCCCCATTGCCAGTGTGACAGTAGGATACAATGGCAAGTCTGGTCAGCTTCTGTAAGTGGAAATGGGAGAGGCACCACCTCGTCCTTCACTTCTGTAGGACCAGCCTGAGATATTTTGTTGCCTGAGGCAAAGGACAAGATGGGGCTTCCCTATTCCATATTGGAAGCCAGCCAGACTGGTGTTGGATTCTTCTTCAACATTGGCCTCAGGATAGTGTCTTTTGTCACAGCTGAAGGCAGCAGGCTTGCTTAAAGGTTATCGTGATACACACAGCTCCATACCCTCCAATATTTATCCGATGAAAATAGGGATGTCCTATTCCATAATAATAATAATAATTTTATTATTTATACCCTACCCATGTGACTGGATTGCCCCAGCCACTCTGGGTAACTTCCAAAATCTATAAAACATTAAACGTTAAAAGCAGAGACATCACCTTGCTGACAAAGGTCCGTATAGTTAAACTATGGTTTTCCCAGTAGTGATGTATGGAAGTGAGAGCTGGACCATAAAGAAGGCTGATTGCCAAAGAATTGATGCTTTTGAATTATGGTGCTGGAGGAGACTCTTGAGAGTCCCATGGACTGCAAGAAGATCAAACCTATCCATCCTTCAGGAAATCAGCCCTGAGTGCTCACTGGAAGGACAGATCGTGAAGCTGAGGCTCCAATACTTTGGCCACCTCATGAGAAGAGAAGACTCCCTGGAAAAGACCCTGATGCTGGGAAAGATGAAGGGCACAAGGAGAAGGGGACGACAGAGGATGAGATGGTTGGACAGTGTTCTCGAAACTACTAACATGAGTTTGACCAAACTGTAGGAGGCAGTGGAAGACAGGAGTGCCTGGCGTGCTCTGCTCCATGGGGTCACGAAGAGTCGGACATGACTAAACAACTAAACAACAACAACAACAACAACAAAGAATACAAAGTTGCCTTCAGATGTCTTCTAAAGATTGTATAGTTACTTATCTCCGTGGCTCAGGGGTCACATAACTTCCAAACACTGATGAAAATAGGGACATCTTAAGGAAAAGTGGGACATTCATGGATCAAATCAGAAACTGAGACGGCTTCTGTAAATCTGCGACTGTCCCTGGAAAATAGGGACACTTGAAAGGTCTGCAATCCACATAAGACTGAGGCACTGTTAGATAGATGGGAGATTGCCTATTCTTGATGGGGTCTCACATTCTCTCTCTGAAGGAGTGGGTATGCAGCGTGGAAGTCCTTCTGAATCCATTGCTGTCCCTTGAGGCTCAGGCGGCCTCAGTGGCATGGAATGCCTTCCATCAGCTTTGGCTGGTGGCCCAGCTGTACCCCATCTGGGCAGGGATAGGCTACTCAGTGGTTCTCAAACGTTATTCCCTGGGCCACACTTTCAGAATAAAAATTTGCCAAAGCATGCCTCTTCTCTCAAGCCTTTAAAACTGTGGGGGAGGACATTGTTTTTGTTTGTTACTATGTTTTGCATTTTTGTGTTTTTATATTGTAAACTGCCCTGTGACCCTTGGATGAAGGGTGTTATAGAAATTTTAATGATGATGATGATGATCATGTCCCAAACATCTGGAGGGCACCAGCTTGGGGAAAGCCGGTATGGACAAGACTAAGGTAAATGGACCAAAGGCTTGACTCAATACAAGGCAGTCTGCTGCATTCCTTGTTGTCACCTACAACATTCCACCTCCATAGAAAAGAGAGACTCTAATATTATCTTTTTTGTTGTGCAAACTTCACTACCTCAGTTTGCCTCCCTCTGGAAAGAAATGCAAACAGTTATTTAAATATTTGACAATGAATGCAAATGTTATTTTCATCCAAATGCCTCTGGTTTTTTTTAATGGAAAAAGATCCATTTTCTCATTTTATTTTCTCAGGCTGTTGCTCCTGTTATTATTGCTTGGAATGAAAAATGTCAAAATATCTTTGCCAGGCATCCTGCACACACATGAATAGTTGTCCTCACTGTGCACACACATTTGTAGATTTAAGGCTGGTAAGTTGGTGTTTTCACACAACAGTCAACATAACAAGCTTAGCCTGAGGAATAGGTTTATTTGGGCTCATTCACTGATATTTGCTTCATCCTTCAATTATGCAGCAATTGGCTTGGAATCACAGAGATTCAGAAGTAGAATAATACAGGATTGACAGTTCTCACAAAATTGCAATGGGCACCATGAACCCTCTTCTCTCTCAATGACCTCATTTGGTTGCAATGATAAACCATGGTTTAATGTTACAGGAATAAACCATGATGAATCATGGGCATGCATGCTCCCCCTCCTTCTCCACCCCCAATAGGACCATGAGGAGGAGTTTAGAAGCTTTTGCACCTTTCCATTTTAGACTAACTACAGTTATTCATTATGTCCAAACCTGAGCAACATGGTTTTAACTATGGTTAGTTGGAACAAACCAGCTTCTTCTTCTTTTTTTCTTTTTTTCCATTTATTTATTTATTTATTTATTTATACATACAACAAGGGGGAAAAAACACACAGAGAAAAACACAAATACCAATAGATGTTTTATTGTTTGCCAAGAAAATTATGTGTCTATGGTTATTTTTGTAATTTGTGTGTAATTTGGTATTTGGAACAAACCAGCTTCAAACCACATTTATGAAGCTGACTTGTTTCAATTAGGCATAGTTAAGACTGGCTTCAATTTGGGATTCAGCTACAATGCTGAACTATGGTGCTGGTGAGTAATTGAAATCAGAAGTGAAAACTTCACAAAAGCACCAGAGAAGAAGAGGGAAGGGAGAGTAACAATATGTGTGTAACAATAAACCATTGTTGGTATAAACCAGGCCAACATCCGGCTCCTAATTCTTAACCAAATATCAATATTACATGGACATTTACCAAGCCTTCATCTTGGATGCTGAATCAAGCCTCAAAAACTTTTAAGTCCAATGACATATGTCCTATCATTACAAACCAGCAATGACATAATCTTAGTCAGCCATTTTTGGATGCAGAAAAGTTTTGGGACCTATTTGCAAGAGCTAAGAGAAGTTGATTCTGTATGAAATCAAAATCGTATAACCAAAGTCTTAAGACTGGTTGGTAATAAACTCTGCCGTACTGTGTCTCTCCTCCAGAACTAGTTGTATAATAAAATGGCTGCTAGGATCACAAACTAAGACAAGAATGGTTATGAGACACACACAGTTCCACTGGGCAGTTGGCTATGCCACAGGGGCTGGTATAGTCTGTTGGACTTGATTTTCACATAGCTTTTGCTTGAAGCCTAGAATAGGGGCTGCTTACAGAACTTTGTTTCCATCCTCCTCTAGACAAATGGATGCCCCACATGATGCCACTGGCATCAACGCAAGGATGTGAGTCACTTCACACATGCAGGGAAAGAAGTGAGAAAATGAGTCATGCTTCTTTCTTTCTTTGCTTCTGCTCAACACAGGAAGTGGGACTCACTGGTGTGAAGCCATCTGGGGATCATGGCACTCACAACGGGAAGCATCTATGAGCGCCATTTTCCATGTTGCACATTGGCCAGGATCTGATGAGCTGCTTTAGACGTGCCCAGTAGGAACTTGGATCATTTATCTTCCAACACCAGGACCTTGTGTCACATCCCAAACTATTCTAGAAAGGTCCCCTAGCTTCAGAAGTAGTTTTGCGGCACCTAACTGAGAAACGCAAATCCCAATGCACAGAACATTTTCAGCTATAGTAACAATTGATAGTTCTATTCTTGGCAGATTGGTCTAATCTAGGGATAGGGAACCTGTTCCCATCCAGATGCAATCATCTTTGACCATTGGCTTTGAATTAAGCAAGCCAGTCTGGCTTGTCCAGATTAGATTGTTCCTCGTAAATCCCCTTTAGTTCCCTCTTAAAAACAATAATAACACAACAGCCTTCTTTTAAAAGCAATGATATGGTTTACTTACATTCAGTTCACAGTATGGTCCTGAAGGCAGGCTTTAGCTTGTAGTTAGAGTTACAGAGAAAAGTGTGGGTTCATCCTCTGTGTAACCCATGTGCTGTTGGCTGAGAGCCAGCAGACAGCAAAAGGCAGCAAGATGGAATAAGGTGGAAAAAGGGAAGATGGCTGCGTGCCAGGGTCACACCCATCTACCTGGTCACACACAGGGGGAGGATGCTCCAGATCAGCTGTGACAGGAAGTCCTCATGGCTGGAGCAGCAAACAGGAAATGTTGTATTTTACTGCTTTTGTGATGTTACATCCCACAGGTTGGAGTCCAAGAGCATCTGGAGGGCTGCAAGTTCCCCATCCCTGGTCTAACCCTTTCAAAAGGATTTGTCTAATCATCCTTTGTCCAAGGGCTAGTGTCAATCCCTGCAGCAAGTCCATCATGACTTGACATTAACATGGTCATGCTGGAAATGACATTGCATGGCGGCAAGTTGCTTGGAACACTCCTGACTTCCTCATTGTCATGTAGAGAGTTGGCCACTGGAGAGAGAGAACAGCACACATCTACAGAGGAAAAATACTTACCTTTGGATTGGAGTGAACACCAGTGGAGATGGTTTGGAGTAAAAGCCCTATTTGCATTGTTGTTGGTGGTGTTGTTGTTGTTGTTGTTGTTATATCACCCTTCATCATGAGATCTAAGGGCGGTTCACAGAATAAAATGCAGGGTAAAGGTAAAGGGACCCCTGACCATTAGGTCCAGTCGCGGACGACTCTGGGGTTGCGGCACTCATCTTGCTTTATTGGCCGAGGGAGCCGGCGTACAGCTTCCGGGTCATGTGGCCAGCATGACTAAGCCGCTTCTGACGAACCAGAGCAGCGCACGGAAACTCCATTTACCTTCCTGCCAGAGAGGCACCTATTTACCTACTTGCACTTTGACGTGCTTTCGAACTGCTAGGTTGGCAGGAGCAGGGATCGAGCAACGGGAGCTCACCCCATCGCGAGGATTCGAACCGCCGACCTTCTGATCAGCAAGACCTAGGCTCTGTGGTTTAACCTGCAGCACCACCTGTGTCCCTCTAATGCAGCGTAAAAACAAGTAAATAAGTAAAACAATACAGCAAAACAATAATGCCCCAACTGTGCTACCCAGCCCCTAATACTTTGCTTATGACCCCCAGACTGGAAGAATGTAGGCTGATTGGTGGAAGACTATGGAAGAGAAATTATTGGCCTCTGTGTGGAGTGAGAGTGCATGATAGCCCACTATACATTCAAAGCAGTACCATGCCAGTCACAGCTTCCCCCAAGGAATCATGGGAACTGTAGTTTGTTAAGGGTGCTGAGAGTTGTTGGGAGAGCTTTATCCTCTCCCCACTCCTGAGCTACAATTTCCAGAGTGGCTTAACACTCAATCGCTCTTCCAGGGGGAACTCTGGGAATTGTAGCACTGTGAGGGTTTCCTGGGAATAGCAGGTGGAGACAGTAAGTGTTGTTGTGCTCACGTCCTGTTTGTGGGCTCCCCATAGTCATCTGGTTGGCCACTGTGAGAACAGGAAGCTGGACTAGCTGGGCCCTTGGCCTGATCCTGCAGGATCTTCTCATGTTTATTTTGTATAGGCACTCTGCCTCTTCTTTGCCCTTACCTGAAATGAACAGGTTTTCCTGGGTAATGTCAGGTTCCCATGTTTGGAGGAGAAATCGTTTCAAAGCACAGAGTGCATTTTTTTCACATCTCCTTTTATGCTTGATTCAAAGGCTACAAAATGCAAATAAACACAAGTATTAAAAACAGTCATGCAAAAGCTTGTCTCCAAGGCCGTTATCCCAGCTGAGACTTTCTGATGACTGTTATTAATTATTGAACCATTTCATATATTATTCAAGCTTTTCTCTGCTATTTAAAATAGCATTAAAAAGAACAATCTTTAACCAGTTGAATCAATTGGCTCCCACTCTGGCTTTGCCTCTGAAATGATGCTCGGAAAAGAGAGTCTTTCATTGTGTGTTTGGCCTACCATGTTTTTAGTCCGTGTTTCCCATACTTTGCTACCTGGGGCATCCTTTCTGCCCAGGTAATATTGCTTCCTGGCATCCTTTTTGCTCAGTTAACCAAGACTCAGGGATAGGAATTTGCAGGGCCAGTCCAAGATATTTTGCTGCCTGAGGCAAAGGACAAGATGGTGCCTCCATGTCCCACATTCCAAAGCCAACCAGACTAGTGGTTGTTCTTCTTCTTCAGCACTGGCCTCAGGGCACTTTCTTTTGCCACAGCTGAGGGCAGCAGGCTCACTTAAGAGCCATTGTGGCACATAAAGCTCTGCCCCTCAACACCACGCTGCTCTCTACCCCACCCAGCACCAGCTGCCTGAGGCAGTTCATTCTGCCCAATGGTAGGGCTGGCCCTGTGCAGCTTTTTCTGCCACACTGTGATGCTTTGGAGATTTCCCCATACCTGCCAGTTATAGTGGCTGCATCTGAGAAGCTTGGTGTATCCTTCTGTCCTCTCTCCTTTGGAATGATATTGCTCCTCATACAATGGCATGGTGACAGGGATGGGGGGGACAACTGATAATGCCCAGTACATTCATTTCACTTCAAGATGGTAGGTTCATTTCTCTGAGAAGGTAGGTAGGGTCAGATTAAAGCATTTAGAGGCCCTACACACTGAAAAAAATATGATACCCCCTCTATGTAATTTAAAATAAAAACAGCACTAAACCGTTAAATAAAATTTTATTGGTTACATTTCATCCTGCCTTTTATCTTAGTTAACTGAAATAAACAAAAACACAAATTACATAACACACACATTCACAGATACATCCCCAAATCAAATCTGTGTCATTAATACCGTATTGGCCCACATATACCGTAAGCCACACTTCGCCCCTCCCCAAATTCCAATCGTGAAAAATTAAAGTACGGCTTATATTCACGACCTTACGCCGCCGGCAAAGCGGTGCGGCTCCCCCCCCCCCGGAAGCAGCCCGGGAGCATGGGGCAATGGTGCCCAGCCTGCCCACCACTCCCAAGCCTCCCCCAAGCTGCCAAATTTTAAGGGTGCAGCTTATTTGTGGGTGTGGCTTTTATTCGGGCCAATACAGTAAAACAGAGATTTACACAGGAGCTGATTTCCTTGCATTTTTAAATCTATGTTAGTAGGATGTCCCCTAAGTCAAGTTTTGGGGGGGGGGTTAGTGAATGTCAAATTCTTTTTTTTTTTAATGTCTTTTTTCTTTAGTTCTTTTTGGTTCCCTTGCTTTGCTTGTGCCATAAGCATGTGTTTGGGTAGTTCATGCTTATGGGAAGCATGTAAACTGCTTAGAGGTTTATATGATATTGAGAGGTCTAGGTTTTTTTTAAAAAAAACCAACAACACATAATAAGTAAGGGTGCCATTACAGAGAAGGCCCTCACACTAGTTTTCACCAGCTAGTCTTGCAAAGGTGCAACATAACCAAGAGGCCATCACCGGCAGATCACAATGTTAGCACTGTTCATCATTTGTGTGTGTCATGTAACTCATCTAGGTAAAGGTAAAGGGTAAAGGTCCCCCTGACCTTAGGTCCAGTCGCGAAAGACTCTGGGGTTGTGGCACTCATCTCGCTTTATTGGCCGAGGGAGCCAGTGTACAGCTTCCGGGTTATGCGGCTGGCATGACTAAACCGCTTCTGGTGAACCAGAGCAGCGCACGGAAACGCTCATCTAAAAACATCCAAACACTATATCCATTTTGAATTATATCCAAATGCTTCTGGACAGTTACATTTCCCGAAAAAAACATATTTAATATTTCACAATAGAATAGATAAATAAATATCATTGGCAGAAGACCAAGATTAGGAAAGATTTAACCACTTCTTGGTGAACTGACATCCTTCCTTTGCAGTAGATGCCAAACCACAACCCTAATTTCTAAGCTCTTCATCCTTTGTAAATGTTTAAAGAAGTTCGCAGTTTAATTGGCTTGAGGTTTCACACAAAATTGTTGTGGCTATTGTGCTATCACAAATATATGGGCAACGACGCATATTACATTCCAATTTGGTTCTTAAACTATTGCAAGCTCTGAGAGGGAAATGCAATGGAAATAAGTAATGGGTGGACATACAGTACTGAAAGGCTAATATTCTGTTGCTTTTTTCATTTTCGTTTTTCATTTCCGCAAGCAATTTGAGACGTGGAATCTTCTTCGGGTGCATTTTAATAATTGATTGCAAAATATTTTCCCTTTGCTTTCATGTATAAATTGTAGTTGATGAGGACAAATGAGCGAGAAACAGCTACACAGAAATCTTCAAAAATGGAAGAACAAACTTGCATGGTTTATAGCTGCGCCACGGGATACCTTTGCCAGGCACTCATGCCATGCGATCACACAGATTAAGACAACAATCACAGCCCATCAAATTTGCATTACCAGAAAGGAGATTTCGACTAAACATTAGGAAGAACTTTTTGACGGTGAGAGCTATTCAGTATCACCTCAGAAGGTGGAGGACTCTCCTTCATTGAAGGTTTTTAAGCAGAGGTTTGGATGGTCATCTGTCAAGGATTTTAGCTGAGATTCCTACATTGCAAGGGGTTAGACTAGATGACCCATGGACCCCATTCCAACTCTACAGTTTTATGATTCTATGAATGCAGTTAGCCTCTCTACCTCCTCCTCCCTCAAAACTGAGGTGCAGTAGAGGATCTGGTGGCATTCAGACCACAAACAGAGAATTGCTGTTGTTTCGCTGTGATGCCACAAGAGAGTTGCCCTGACCTTTCTAGAAAGGTATATGGTATATGGGTTGAGAACTGATCATCATCATCGTGAGGACATTATCACTTTAAGTGGGTTGTGTTTAAGGTAAAGGTAAAGGTACCCCTGACCGTTAGGTCCAGTCGTGGATGACTCTGGGGTTGCGTGCTCATCTTGCTCTATAGGCCAAGGGAGCTGGCGTTTGTCCACAGACAGCTTCCGGGTCATGTGTCCAGCTTGACTAAGCTGCTTCTGGTGAACTAGAGCAGCAGACGGAAACACCGTTTACCTTCCTACTGGAGCGGTACCTATTTATCTACTTGCACTTGACATGCTTTTGAAGTGCTAGGTGGGCAGGAGCTGGGACTGAACAACAGGCGCTCACTCCATCGCGGGGATTCAAACTGCTGACCTTCCGATCGGCAAGCCCTAGGCTCTGTGGTTTAGACCACAGTGCCACCCGGATCCCTTGGGTTGTTTTTAAGTGAATCCAATGAGACTGGAAGTGACCTCTGAGTAGGAGACTTATTCAGCAATAGAGAAGCTATGGCTTCCTTTGACAGAGGATCCTCATTTTGTGAAATAGTTAATAAAGTTTATCTTATGTTTATGGACACCCTGGGTTCTGCAAGGTATTAATACAAAAACAACACAATCACCACTTACTAATTAATCGCCTTTGACATACAGTGGTACCTCTGGTTACATACTTAATTCGTTCCAGAGGTCCGTTCTTAACCTGAAACTGTTCTTAACCTGAGGTACCACTTTAGCTAATGTGGCCTCCTGCTGCGGCTGCGCGGCTGCTGCATGATTTCTGTTCTCATCCTGAAGCAAAGTTCTTAACCGAGGTAATATTTCTTGGTTAGCGGAGTCTGTAACCTGAAGCATATGTAACCTGAAGTGTATGTAACCTGAGGTACCACTGTATGTCCCCAAAAAAACCAGACACAAAAACAAAAAATACAACGCTCATGGGAGAGACTTATTTATCTAGCTGGGAAGGTGGTGTTATACATTTGTTCTGTTGGTACATTTACCTTTCTGTACTACATACTAATGTTGAAATTTGTAATTTCTTTATAAAATTCAGTTTAAACAATGAAGCATGGGGGAGGAGGGAGGGGAAGGAACAGTGTTCTGAAAGTGCACATGAACTTTTTTTTTGTAAAGTAGTTGAGCTTTGAAAATTCTGCCTGAACGCCATTTTCGATGGACGAATCCTGGCTATGCCCGGGAAATTCTGGATGTATGGCAGAGCCACTTCCGGCCTGCCCAGGAGGTGGGGTTGCGGGCTTCACGCCCACCCCATGTGAGCGGGGGCTGATTTCAGCCCCCGCGAGAGCAGGGGAATCCTGGCCGCGTTGTCCACCCAGCCAGCCAATCGGGTGGTTGGGGGGCGTGGCCTGCCCTATTTAGGGCCGGTGCAGCCGGGGCTCGCCCTCTGGGCTGGAGCCAGATAGTCGATAGGACCAATGCCTAAGCCAATGCCTCTCATTCCTGAATTCAATAAAGTTGTGGCCTAATTCGCCCATTTAACCTTAAATTCTGGTGTCTGGTGTCTTTATTTATCCTTGGTGGGGAGCGGGAACTCGCCACGCAATCCTATATTACATTACAATATACTTTGCAGTCTCCTCCCTTCTTTGAAAATGGATATGGGGATTGTGCTTGGCATCCAAGGAAGATTCCCTCCTGGGGCTACTAGATTAAAGGTAAAGGTAAAGGGACCCCTGACCATTAGGTCCAGTCGTGGACAACTATGGGGCTGTGGCGCTCATCTCGCTTTCCTGGCCGAGGGAAGGCAATTTTCCTTGGGATGGGGGGAAAGGGAGAAAGCTCCACATCTCCACACACTGTGCCCTGTGGCCTGCCTTTTGCTTTGCCGTATGTAAAGCACCATCCATTAGTCATCTTGTGAAGACGGATCTTTCTGCTCAGGTTTTCCCTGACACATAGTGATTGGACCTTGTTATTATGGATTCCTTGCTTCTATCCCTGGTTTTTATGTTGCATCTCTGTTTTTTATGATCCCACTTTATGGTTGTTATGCTGTATTTTTGCCTACAGCTTAGAGATTTTTAATTATTAGGCAGTTGAGAAAGGCACGGCACACACAGCCCTGTCACCCCAACATGCCCTCCCAGTATCTGCTGCCTGAGGTGGCTGCCACACTCTGCCTAATAGTAGAATCATAGAACTGTAGAGTTGGAAGGTCCAATTCCCTGCAATGCAGAAATCTCAGCTAAAGCATCCAGGACAGGTGGCCATCCAACCTCTGCTTAAAATCCTCCAAGGAAAGAGAGCCTACAACCTCTCGTGGGAGTCCATTTTCTTACTGTCAGAAAGCTTTTCCTGAATTTGAGTCAGAAACTCCTTTCTTGTAAATTGAAGCCAAAGGTTTGAGTCCTACCCTCCAGAGCAGGAGAAAACAAGCTTGTTCCCTCTTCCATCTGACAGCTCTTGAGAAGTTTGAAGATGGTTATCTCCTCTCAGTCTCCTCTTTTCCAGACTAACACACCCAGCTCTTTCAACTGTCCCTCACAAGGCTTGGTTTCCAGACCCTTGATCATCTTGGTTGCCCTCCTCTGCACACGTTCCAGCTTGCCAACATCCTTCCTAAATTGTGGTACCCAGAACTGGACATAGTATTCCAGGTGTGGTCTGACCAAGGCAGAATAGAGTGGTACTATGACTTCCCTTGAACTGGACACTATACTAGCTTTTTTCGGGTTTTGAACCTGGCCTTGTCTGGTCATTTGACAACACAGGCTAAAGGGGGCCTTACTCTGTTTCAACCACTTGGTTTCAAAACCTGAATTATAAATCTACTGAAACAGTTTGTAGGAACACTGACTTAACTGATACCAATGTCTTGGCAGTTGTAAAGCAGGTCATGTTTGTCCGAACTCATTCACCTGTGTACCTTAAGCCAACATCCCTGGCTGCTGTGTTGCCTCTTGTGTGAATGTGAGAAGAACGATGACCCTTTCAGTTCCCTGCTGTTGCTTCTTTTGAGTCATAGAAATAGAACAGAGAGCCCCGAAGAAGACTTGGACAATTGCTAGCGGCAAGAAGATCCACAGCCCTTTTGACATTAAGTCACTGTAAACGTTGAAAGAAGAAAATCAGTCCTGTAGTCTTTGACTTAACAGCGCCTAAAGCTTTATTTCTCATTCTGTCAGGAACTAAGAAGAATGTACACAGAGAGCACAATTTACTATTTCTGTGCCGCAACCAAGTGCAAAAATACCTTCAGGAAATCTAAGCTTCTCTTGCATCTCTGGCTCAGTATGACTATAAGTGAATCAACCACAATCTATTAAGTGCTACATGTTGTGGGGCAAACTTGGGGGGACGGAGAGGGGTGGGCTGAAAGAGGCCCCCCTGCCTGTCACAGCATCATTATGTATTGCAATCAATAATTCTAACCAGGGTCATCGTGTCTGCAGCTCTTTGTTCAAAACTCAGGCTGACCATTTGCTTGCTCAAAGTCCATTTCTATATTTTGGCTGCACAGCCTCCTTCTGTACCTCCACGACGTAACGTGGTTCTGTGAAAATACTTGTGTTCTCTTATTTCTTTATATTATTTAATTTATCTTTAATGGTTTTGTACCCCGCCTTTCACCACAATGCCACCAAGCAGCTTACATCAATCAAACAAACAAACAATAAAATTCAAGTGTGATAAAAACAAACCCACAACTCCAACACACAAAAGAAAAAAAGGCATTTTATTCCATACAAGATTTATATATCTAACTCTTTCCATGTGTTTTTACTAATTTGCTATATATAACATACAGCAAAAATACAAAACATCAACAATAATAATGTTGAGAAAATGAGTGATAAGGGTCATGGATTCAAATAACAAGAAAGGAGATTCTGGCTGAACATTGGGAATAAGAATAATAATTTATTATTTATACCCCGCCCATCTGGCTGGGTTCCCCCAGCCACTCTGGGTGGCTTTCAACAGAATATTAAAATACAATAGTCTATTAAACATGAAAAGCTTCCCTAAACAGGGCTGCCTTCAGATGTCTTCTAAAACTCAGATAGTTGTTTTTCTCTTTGACATCTGATGTGAGGGCGTTCCACAGGGCGGGCACCACTACCGAGAAGGCCCTCTGCCTGGTTCCCTATAACCTCACTTCTCGCAATGAGGGAACTGCCAGAAGGCCCTCGGCACAACGATGGGGGTGGAGACGCTCCTTCGGGTATACTGTTTAGCAGTGCAACAGACTCCCTCAGAAGGTGGTGGACTCTCCTTCATTGGAGGCACTTAAAGAGAGGTTGGGCGGCCATCTGTCAAGCATTTTTTAGCTGTGACTTCTGCACTGCAGGGGGCTGGACTAGATGACCCTCAGAGTCCCTTCCAACTCTGGAGTTTTATGATTCCATGAAAACAGCAGATCCTATTACAGTGAGCATGGTCATCTCATCATTATTCAACATTTCTGTGCATCCCAAAACAGTTGTCCACAATATCCCATGAGTTAATGAAAGGCTGTACAATTTATTTATTTATTACTGGGACACATATTCAGTAGCTTTATCCAACACAATATGGAATTCATTTGCTTCTGGGCCTTCCCTTTGTGCTTTCATCTCATAAGGGAAGTTTTCCATGACTGCAATCTGTCAGACTTCATGGAACCAAAGCCCAAACAAATTAGAACGAGAGGTCTTCCAGCAATTTGCCGTTACCATCCTAGCTGCTGTTAACATAAGAAGATATTTGGAAAAGCTATGTTTCGTATTGTGTTATCAAATATCACCAATAAAGCCTTTTGTGCGCGGATTTATATATCTTAAAAGTCTACAGCTGCAGCCAAAGGCTGCACCAGCAGAAGGCTGCTCACTATCATTTTTATGACACTTCACACATCCAGATGGCTTTATAGTTTTTACATTTCTACAAACAGGTCTGCGCTAAAGATTGCAGCACACTGTGCTGGAGGAGGCTGGCTGAGAGGGCACCTCCACTCATTCCAATCCTTCCCTTTCCAGCCCAGTGTAAGGGGGAGTTGCATACCCTCCAACATTTCTCTGATGGAAACAGGGGCATCCTATTCAACCACAACAATTTTATTATTTATACCTATCCAGCCACTCTGGGCGACTTCCAACATATATAAAAACAGAACAAAACGTTAAAAACTTCCCTATACAGGGCTCCCTTCAGATGTCTGCTAAAGGTTGTATAGTTACTTATCTCCTTGGCTCGGGGGTTGCGTAACCCTATATTCCCTAACATTTCTTCGATGAAAATAGGGACGTCCTACCATACCCTCCGACATTTCTCTGATATAAATAGGGACGTCCTAAGGGAAAGCAGGACATTCTGGGATCAAATCAGAAACCAAGACGGCTTCTATAAATCCAGGACTGTCCCTGGAAAATAGGGACACTTGTCAGGTCTGGAGTTGGATTGCTCTGCAATCATTTTGGCTGCAATCTTATACACTAAGCCCACAATTTATGTGGGGGGTTACATTCCAGGGATTGCGCCTCAAGCCAAAATCGGGTATAGTCAAAACACATTGGGTTCAATTGTGGGTGGGATTGCAAAAATAAAAATAAAAATCATGGACCTGCTTTACAAATCAATCATGATTGATTGATTGATTGCCAAGCTGAATGCACACAAGTTAAATGTGCGTAAATTGCAGGCTTACCGTACTCACTTACACTGGAGTAAGTACTATTAAATCCGAGGCTCTCAAGACATCTCCCAGTATTTAGCTTCAACTATGCAACAGCATCAGGGTGTCCTTGGAAGATTCATTGGCTCAGATAGATAGGCAGATGTTAGCCAACTGAAAGGAATTATTCTTTACATCTTCTCTGTTTTGTGTCCGTGAAACCAGGATGAAATGGAAAGCCAAGTCCATTTTTCAAAGCCTTTACCTGTCATATTTCTCTGGCATTGGATTTATGAAGCAGTTGGTTCCCTAACTCAGCAGTGTCTGTGCCAGACAAATTAAATTTGATAATCCCAAATTCCACTTTCAATATGGTGCATTAGGCCCCAAGTCTTTGATCTCATTCCTAAACACCTTAAGCTCCTGGGTGCGCAGCACCAAGGTATTTACACTTTCATAGCAACAGTAACCCCAACCATATATATATATATATATATATATATATATATATATATCCTCAATCCAAAACTGGATCTGATTGAGACTATATGGCTGAAGTTTGAATCCTATGCCCATCAGGTGGAACAAGTCCCACTGAACTCATTTGGACTTATTTTCGAGGAGGCATAAACAGGATCTGCCAAAACATGACATGTTTAATGTGAGCAGAGAGAGTGACATGAAAACTGCAACTGCAAGCTGTTTGCTAGCAATCTGTAACGTGAGATAAATTTAACTTGCAGCCACAGCCTCCATTCACACAAGGAAGGCTTCCCTGCAATTTGCTCATTAACAGGCCAGCTAAAAACTCAGCTTGTTTCCCTTTTTCTACATTTGCTCGGCTTCTGTGTTCATAATGAGGCAAGGCTGTGGCAGCACTTTAGTAACAAAAGGCTGCGATTCGCTTCCCTGCAAAGATCAGTTAAATGCTCCCAGTGTTTTCATGATTAAACAAATGAATGTCACAAAGTGTCTTTTTCAGAACTCAGATAAAGGGGTATTGGGAGGCAGGAAGGAGGGTGGGGAAAGGAGAAGGCTGAAGGAAGGGTGAACACCAATAAACGCCATCTTCCTTGGCAAGCATGTCCAAAGTATCAATCTAGCATCAATCTAGTGCTCATGCTACACCAGTGTGGAGTAGTGGTTAGAGTTTCGGACTAGGACCTGGGAGACAGAAGTTCAAATTCCCACTCGGAGCTCACTGCCTCTCAGCCTAACCAACCACACAGGGTTATTGTGGAGATTAAATGAGGACGGAGAAAACCATGTATGCCACATTGAGCTCCTTGGAAGAAAAAGATGGGATATAAATGAAATGAATATATAAGCATAATGTAACGCATATGGGGCCCTTATTTTTATATTGGGTTTAATCCAAGCTAAGTACGTCAAACGTGGGTCCCATTGAAATCAATGGGGCATGTTGCTCATGTCTTGTTTTAGTTCCCATTGGAATCAGTGAAATGTCAAGCTCCGCTAACATAGGCCCCATCTGCACTGAACATTTAAAGCAGTGTTATATCACTTTAAAGAGACATGGCCTCCCCCAATGAATCCTGGGAGCTGCGGTTTGTTAAGGAGGCTATGGTGACCCCATTCCCCTCACATAGCTACAATTCCCACAGATTCCTGGTGAGAGAGACTGACTGTTAAACCACTCTGAGAATCGTTGTCCTGTCCTGTCCTACCAAAACCTTTCTCTGGCCCTGCACACACACACCTGAACCCCGCCCCCCCCAAATGTCTTTTAACATGTGGATGAAGAGACATCAGGCTTGAGGGATCTACCTTTTTTTGTTTACTAGTACCCTGAGAACCACAAACTAGAGCCTAGTGCCAAAGGCATGAGGAGGCAGTTCCATTAGCACAAAGACTTTTGGGTCACACAACAGAATTGCCCCTGCGTCTCCCCTCCCTGAGTGCTTCCTGCCATTTTTGTCCTGGGTTTACCCCCTCCCAACCCTCTGGAGCAGATCTGGGGAGGGCACAGGGGTGCGTGGAGAGGGAAGAGGCACAGATGGAGATCCTTAAGCCAATGGAACTACTTTTTTGGATACCCCCTACAGACTAAGAACTAAAGATTTCTGCGATCAGGGGGTTATTTGGAACACCAACACAGTTCACAGCCCTTCCACCCAAAAAGCTACTCCTAGTTACCGTAAGCTTTCTTCACTCCAGTAAAATAATTTAAGGTGCCGTTGGGGCATTTTGTTGTTGCTCGTGTTAAGTGAAGTGAGAAATCCTTGCCAGGAAGTCACTCAGAGACCTATCAGTAGATCCAGATCAACCCATCACTTTTTTTAAAACACACACGCACACTTCTCAAAGTCATGCCAATCACAGCAGGTGGAGTGGAAATGGATTAGACAATTCCACGGAGGATAAATCTTACAACTATAATAGTTAAATGGAACTTCCATGGACAAGGACAGTATACCTCTGTGTACTAGAAGCTCATGAGTATCCAGAGGTTACTGGCTAGTCACTGTTGGAAACAGAATTCTGGATTGGATGGATTTTGGACTAGTGGCAGATAAAATGATGGATGGGAATGAGAGCTGGCTTATTCTTACTCCCCATCCATCATTTTAACCTGGGTAAGGGCTGTAGCAAAGTGGTAGAACACTTGTTTGGGGAACAGAACATCCCAGGTTTGATTCCCTGACATATATGTATAGTACTTGGGTTACAGGCGGTTCAGGTTACAGACTCCGCTAGCCCAGAAATAGTACCTCGGGTTAAGAACTTTGCTTCAGGATAAGAACAGAAATCGTGCGGCAGCGCGGCAGGCCTCATTAGCTAATGTGGTACCTCAGGTTAAGAACAGTTTCAGGTTAAGAACGGACCTCTGGAATGAATTAAGTTCTTAACCTGAGGTACCACTGTATCTAAAAGCATCCTCTGAAGAGCTCTTCTGGATCCCCTCAGAGGTGCATCCCCTATTGCTGCATCCTCCTCACAATGGCCAACCCGATTCCACAGTCAACTGAACAGCCAAAGCTGTGGTCTCGGGTGCAATCCTTGGCACCATCACCAGGTGGCGCTGAAAAAGACCGCTGTGTACAATCCCGGAGAAGAGCTACCAGGCATCCTCTACAACACGGAGCTATTTAGATCAATGGTCTGACTCCATATAAGGCAGCTTCCCTTGTTCCCATGCCCATGGGAAACCCCAAACAGGACAGGAGCACCACAGGAACCCACTCCCACATTCAGTCAGGCCATCAGGCCATCTAGCTCAATATTGCCTTCACGGACTGGCAGCACCTCTCCCAGATTTCAGACAGGGACCTCTTGCCAGACCTACCTGGAGATGCCAGGGGAATGAACTTGGGCCCCCTGGCACGCAAAGCAGATGAGCGAGCCACGGCCCTGGCCCCTCCATCTGGTTAGAAAGAGCCCGGATTGATTGCTGCTGCCGGTCAGAACCGACAACACTAGGCTCGCCCAATCGATGGCGTGTCCGGCGTTGGTGGTACAAAGGCAGCTGTGCTGCTTGCGAAGCGCAGCTAGCTGGCCGCTTGCAGAGCGCGGTCCCGAGCAGCCCCTTAGGCCCCGCCACTCCAGCCAGCGCGAACTGGCAGCGTCGGACCCGGACTGGGAAAAGGCTTTCGCTTCCCATCCGAGCTGCTTCGCGGGGCAGGGGGAGGCGGAGAGAGGAGGAGGAGAAAAAGAAAAAGAGCCGGGGAGAAACAACAACAACAACACACCTAACCACAACCTCGAGGCAAGTGCCAAGAACCCTCGCTAGGTGGGCATGAAAAATCACTGCAGAAGCGGCGGCACCAGGCAGGATTCAATTCGAAGGCGAGCCGGGGAGCCTCTAGCCGGCTTCGCTGCGCCCAGGCTCTTCCCACACTCCGGCGCCCCCTCCCTCCTTTCGCATGCCGCCGCCGCTGCTGCTGCTATCCCGCCGTGCCCTCCCCTCCCCTCCCCATCCCGGGAGTCCTTATCCCCCCCCTCCCCGTTCATTCTCCTCCCCTCCTCCCTCCTCCGCCGCTTCCAGGCTCTGCAGGGTTGATGGACAGCTGAGGATCCGCTACTCCGGCGGCGCGCTGGGCAAAAAAACAAACCAACCCCGAGAGACAGGGAGCCAAAGAATCTGGACTACTTGCAGCGGCAAAGGAGGGAAGCTTCGCGTGCCTCGGGAGCACTTCGACCCGCTTTTGGGGCGGCGAGGGGGAGAGATTCGCAGCTTCAAGCGGGAGGGGCGGGGGAAGGGAGGAGTTGACTCCCCCGCCCTCAATTAGCAACCCTCCCTGGGACTTTTTTTTTTTGGCGTGGTGGTCCTTCTGGTCCTCTTTGAGGAAAGAGGAGCCGGGACTTGGAAGGCAACGACCACCCCCCCACCCCCAATTTGGGAGCAAAGGGCCCGCTCTGCAGAAGGAAGCAGCCGATCCATTTTGTGCTCCTTTACCACAACAAGCCTCGCTCCGCTTCTATCCTCCTTGTGATCCCGCTTCGATCGTCCCCTCCTTCCCCGATCACCCCCTCTCCGCCCCGCCCCGCCCTCCGTGCCTCTGCCCCCCCCCCCCCCGCGCCGCCGCTGCTCTTTCGATCCCGGGATACATGGGAGGCTCCGCTTCGCGCTGCCACGCTTTGGGTCGCAGGGGATCCCTCATCCCTCCTCCGGAAAGGAGTTTCCCCGCACCGGTTCCTCCGGCGAGCGGGCTCCCTGGGCGCTAAGAGGGAACTTCAGGCGCCTCGGCCGCGTTGGAGCAAGCCGCTTTCCTCGCAAACTTTTTTTTCCTGGGCAAAAGCACCCCGAGCCCTGCCCGCGTCAGCGCAACTCCAGCATGTAAAAGGGAGCGCCAGCGACGGCCTCTTTCTCTGCAGACGTGGCCCCTGCCGTCCCCAAGGGTAAGAGAAAGGCGAGATCCTTGTTGTTTCTGGGTCTTTGGTGAAAGCGACCCAAATTGGAGCGGGCGCTGCTTGCTGCAGCGGCGGCAGTAAACTGGGTTCCGTCTGCTCCGAATAGCGCGCGGCCGCCGTCGCGCAGAGGCTGCAGCATCAGCTGCCTCGCACTCCCCTGCTTTCAGGCGGGGGGGGGGGTCCCTCGCCCCCTATACCGGGGTGGGGAAACTCTGGGATCCTATTAGTGTTTGGTGAGTGTGCTTGAATCATGGCGGTGGGGGATTGCTCACGGCTAATAGGAAGTTTCGTTTTGCAGCAAGGCTGCTGGTGGTGTTAGACTTCCCCACAGAAATAAGAGCCCACTCCCAGCTGTTTTAGGTTTAGCCCACATCCCAGCTCAGAAGCTGCGTGCAAAAGCTGCCCCCCTCCCCGCTTTCTCATTACAACCACCCTGTGAAGTGGAATAAGGGGTGCTCTGATTGATTTCTGCTTGTGGGTGCTCTTCCTGTCCTCCTTTTTTATTTCTCTCCGGGGATTTTCTGGGGAGGGAGAGAGAGAGAGACATATCTGTCAACCTTCCCTTTTTTTGCGGGAAATTCCCTTATTCCAGCGCCGCCGTTTCCCGCTGCTTCCTGCTGCTATCCCGGATTGTTAGATATCCCGTAGACTGTCCCTGGGACAGGTGAGGCTGCTGATCCCTTGTTTTCAAATCTGAAAGTTGACAGTTTGGAGAGAGAGGCTCTCCTAACCAAATCCAATCTGAGTTTTGCCATTGCTGGGGAGCAAACAGGAGTCAGCTGTTTGCACTGGGAATGGGATGTGATGAGGCACCACAGCTGCCCAAACTCTCTCTCTCTTCTTCTTCTTCTCTGCAAGGTAACACAGGTTGCTGCGAGGAGGAGATATCCCCGCTTCCCCACAGGAGTGATGCTCATCAGAGAAGTTTTGCTGCTCCTTCAGTGCTGCTGGTCTTCCCTGCTACTGCACTGGACCCTCCATCCCATCTGGGGCTTCATTCAGGTAATGACCTTTCTTGCTCAGGTAGCCCACACCTGTGCTCTTCAAAGAGCACAAACTTCTGCAGCAAAGTACTTCTGAACTGTCCTTATTGCACTTGACGTTTGTGGGCGGCGGAGGGGTGAAGTACAAAAAGGAAGTGCTTTATTGCTAGGGTTACTGCTGTAGCAAAGTACTGCACTTCTCTTTGAGATGTGAATACCTGGCCCAGGTGTCCCAAAGTAAAGCTGGTACGATTGTAGTTAGATCTGAGCTGTTTGCCGTACACAGGACTAAGGCAGGGAGGCAGCAGCAGCAGCAAAGAGCTGTCGTGTGTCAGAAGCAGCTACTACATGATTTTCGCAATAACAGAATGATTTGTGTTGTGAACACAACCTGAGCAATTCTTAAGCTTTGCAAAGAATTGATACAGGGTATACTTTTTTGCATTTCGTTGACCCTTGAACCTGCTGTTCACTCCTCTGTACCCATGTACAGGATACAAACATGCAGACATATGTGCAGGATTCTGTACCTGTTCAGGATAGCAAGTCATGCATTTGATGAAGTGGGCTACTTTAATGAAAGCTTATCCCATAATAAACCCATTAGATCTTTAAGGTGCCGTAAGCTCTGTTGCTGGTTTTTTTGCTGCTACAGGCTAATATAGCTACCTCTTTGGAAGTCCTGTGTGTGACAGTGGTGAAAAAGAGAGGGAGAGAGCATTTCTCTGTATGTTCAATGCTACTGTTCAGGGTGTTTGGTGTTTCTCTGAACACAGGAAATAAAGGACCCGAGGTGCTTGTTGATTAGTGGATGTGATTCGAGGTTATGAATGACCACAATCTTTGATTCCCGTTTTCATGCATGCTAGTTCTGATGTACGGGAAGTGAGCGCTGCTCCTCAGGTAGCCAAATGGCACCACCCATGCGCCACCTGTTATCAGCCGGCTTGAGAGAAGGTCAACATTTGCAGCAGTTAAAAAAAATAAAGAAAAACTTCAGGAAAAGAACTAAGGGCGGTATCCCGCCCCCCACCCCACCCAAAGCCCAGTGAAGACATGAAATCCCAACTGACTGTTGGGAAAAGGGGGAAGGAATAGAAAACTGAGGGGAAGCATGGCATGGATGGGAGGGTCTGGAATTTGGACTAGGGGAGGATTCCATACTGCAGCATTTTGTTGCTGGCTCCTCTTGTTCATTCCATTTATTTTCCAATGTGTCTTAAATCCATATGTAGAAGTATCTCTCTCTGGTTGCATGTGTACCTCATTTGTCCGGTAAAGTAGATGGTTGGGTCTCAATTTCTACGGCGTAAATAAGCAAGCCAGCCTCTGAGGCTCAAGCAGCAGACCCGTTTTTATTCACTTGCAAAATGGAATAGGGGGAGAGAGATCGATGGTCAGACTGAAAGGGCCAAAGGGATTATCTTGAAGGTAGGGTGCTGAATCTTTTCCTGCCCATCCCTAATTCCCCCCTGGCTTGGTCCCACAATCTTACTAAGATTATCAGGCTCTGATGTTGGAAGTGAAACTGCCCAGAGGATGGGATTGGGGAATAGTCTGCAAGAGGAAACTTAGGCTGGAGGACGGTTCTGGTCTCTTACCCCTTCCTCCTTTAAATTGCACTCTCACCTGCCGCTTTACACTTGGGTTGAAAAGACCTGAGTTTCAATATACCTGCCTGCTGCGGTCACAGACAATTTGGGCCTGAGATTCTACGTGTTTTCATTTTGCTTTTTCTACTGCAGTCCAGCATAGCAACTCTTCAGGCTCCTAAACTTAACGCGATTTTAAATATATCTTCAGTAGGGTTACAACTGCCTCATAAAACACTTCTTTAAACACCTGGAAGATGTAAAAAGTGTTTTGGAAATATCGTTTAGGCTGAGGGCGCTGGATGCTTTCAGTTTAGGGAAGAAAGGATTGGCAGCTGGGGCATGTTTACTTCCGAGTAAGTGCCATGAATTTCAGTGATACTTTCAACTAAGTATGCTTAGACTTGCTGCCTACTAGGTTGTGAGGCTGGGGGAGGGAATTTCCTTGTACCTTCCAATTTTTGTTACACTGCAGCCCTGTGCACACCTGCCTGGCCCAGCTGAATTGAATGGGACTTCATTTGAAGTAAACATTCATAGGATCACACAATACGAGGCTGTTGTTAGACTTCAGCTATTTGCAGAGCAGTGCAATGTTATTTTCAAACAAGGTAACACAAATCAGATCTTGGGTGGCTGTCCAGAAATGTTTCCTAATACTTGTGTTGTGAAGAAAGACTGCCAGGAAAGTGATGGAGTTGCAGTGGGAATGTTTTCTTGAGAGTGGTTTAAATCTGGAAAATCTTAAGTGTTACAAACTATCAGATTAGGTGATCCATGAACTGCTTTGTGCAGTTCAGATGGGTCTAAGAAGATTATTTTGATCAAACAGAGGGTGCAGTTTAGAGATTCAAACCACTGCATCAAAAGTCAGAATCTGACTCTGCTTGCTCACTGCGCTTCACTGAAAATGAATTTGGTGTTTAACTTCGATAAAGGAGCTTGTGTGATTTAGGGGTGGGGTGTCAGCTGAAGGCTGTCTGCACCTTGTAAAAGTTTTTGTCCTTCCAATACTTTGGATGTGGTGAAGGGAGAAGAGCCATAGCTCAGACGTGGAGCTTTGCTGGCAGAATGCCCAATTTCTGGCCCGAATGCCCAATTTCTGTTCTCATCCTGAAGCAAAGTTCTTAACCTGAGGTACTATTTCTGGGTTAGCGGAGTCTGTAACCTGAAGCACCTGTAACCTGAAGCGTATGTAACCCGAGGTACCACTGTAGAAGGCAGCTTGTTATGAGAGTCTCATATCTGCAACCAAAACAACAGCAACAAATAGTTGAATTGCACACTTTTGGTGAATGCTGAAGATGCATGTCTCTATCATGGCCTGTACGCTTGAGATGTATATTTAAGGATCCTCCTTATCTTTGTAGTTTTAAGTTGTTTAAAACGGTTTTCAAGATTGTGTTTCAACTGAAACCTTGAGGTGAAGGATTGGTAATT
Source organism: Podarcis pityusensis (assembly GCF_964106645.2). Lineage (NCBI taxonomy): Eukaryota > Metazoa > Chordata > Lepidosauria > Squamata > Lacertidae > Podarcis > Podarcis pityusensis. The sequence goes on from NC_138028.1 coordinate 21,683,294, forward strand.
ATTAGTAATAGTAATGGTGCTCTTCCCAAACATTGTATTTATTTTTTTACTCAAGTATACATCTGTTCCTAGCACAGTGCCAACATTTTAGGCCTCAGAGACATAAAAAAAGCAGGCCTGCCATGTTTGGGAGAAAGCATAATTGGACACATGAATTCCTACATCAACAGTGGTATAGGATGTGTGTTTATGAGTGTTTTGTGTTTATGAGCATTTGGTGCCTGTATGTGTGTTTTTCATAATCCCTTCATGCACTTCACATTTCCACATAGAAAAGTATTTATTATTCACCTCCCCTGCCCCGCTCCCCCAAAATTTACAACCTTTGCTGTTGTCTTCCATGTCGGGTCTCCTAAATAGAATTTGAACTAAAGCAACCATAGCTGCCCTACTGAGAACAGTCCATTTTTGTTTGTGTGCTAAAGGGCTTCATCTTCCCCAGTGCTTTTAAGCGATCAACGCCATTGAATTTGGTGCCCGTAGAATTCAGCTTGCTAATTCAGAGCAGGATCTGAGTCTTCCTGAATGTGCTGACAGGGAAGAGGGTTTTCAAAGTCTAATGACTGTAGGTGGCAATGTGTTCAAAACTAGGCCTCTCCAAATAGCCTAATTTCATTAGCAGTTTGGCAAGGCATCTGTGATGTGGCTGTGAACTCGGAATCCACTGAGTGCAGGCTGAATCAGCTTTCCTGGTTCTCTGGTCCTCTGGTTTGCCATGTAGGTTGACCTTGGTGGATATGTGTGGTGACCAGCGATCAAGATGCATAGACCCAGAGGCGATAGGACAGGGTGCAATTTATACAGATGAGTTCTTTCAGCCTTGCAGACTCCACTGTGATATATGCAACCTAAGTAAGCAGGATTGTGAGCATTGAAGACAAGGGACATAGGAAGCTGTCTTATACTGAGCTGGGTGATCGGTGCACCTAGCTAGTATTGTCTACACTGGCTGGCAGAGGCTGCAGGGTTTTGGGAGGCTTTCCCAGCCCTGGAGATGTCGGGCATTGAATCTAAGACTTTCTACATGCACAGCAGATTCTCTAGCACCAAATTGTGTGGTCCCCCTCTCCCTTTGACATGCTACCTTTTGTGAGTTAACGCCTTGCTTGTAACTTAGATCTTGAGGGAGTAATTGATAACCTCAGTACTGTAAGTACAAAGAAAATGCTGTCCTTTCCCTCTGTTCTAAACTTGGCAGATTCCGCATTTTGCTGTGGATGTTGCTTGACTTAACTTTTTGCCTCTCGTCTGAAGATCTGTCAGCCGTCCAATTGCAAAACAAGGATCTTGTGCTGCCGTCGCTGCCGCCTGCCACGCTCTGAAATTCGGGTGGCTAAACAAGCTTGTGTAATTGAAACTGTGCATGCTTTGAAGGCAAATGTAATTATGTGAAAGGATCTGCTGGGTTTTTTTTTGAAACCGACACCCTCCAATCAATCAGTCAGTCGCCATGACTTACAAAAGCACCCCTTATGCAAGCTTCATAAGTGATGTATATACAAATCACTAATACATTAAATTAGGTTTGTAAGTATACAAGGGTCATGCTGCAAAGAGTCCTTATTAAGCCTGGGCTTCCCTTTCTAGTTTTACCAGGGGGAAATGATTTTGCCTTATCCATAGGTTATGCTAGCATTTTTATCATCATGAATCTGTTTCATTCCACATTAGACACATACGGGGGGGGGGGGGACCAAACCAGAAGCAATTTGGTTAAATGTAGCAACTTTCTTTAGAATTTCAGCAATAGTACCGTTTCCGTGGGGTGATAAGAACACGAGAAGAGCCTGCAGGATCAGGCTGGTAGCTCATCTACTCCAGCATCCTGTTCTTACAGTGGCCAATCAGATGCCTGTGGGAAACCCTCAAGCAGGATTCGAACGCAAGAGCCCTCTCCCCTCCTGCAGTTTCCAGCAATTGCTTTTCAGTAGCATTTAGGCCTCCATCTGTGGAGACAGAGCAGAGCCATTACGGCTAGTGGCCTTAGCCCTCTCCTCCATGAATTTGTCTCATCTTCCTTGCAAGCCATCCAAATTGGTGACCCTTACTGCCTCTTGTGTCAGTGAGTTCCATAGTTTAACTCTGTGTTGCTTGAAGCAGTGCTTCCTTTTATCTGCCCTGACTCTTCCAACATTCCTGTGGCGAAAGACCCTTAGGTATAATCGGTGCCTCATGAAATTGCCAGGTTCAGCGTGGCACAGTAGAGGGGATGTGGGGTCTTGTGCTTTTAACAGTTTCACAGAAGAAATAGTTTCAGCATGTTCTGCTTCTCCTCTTCCAGCTTTGTAGCAAAACAGAAAGATCAGCTCAAACCTCTCCTTTCTAAGCAGCTATTGGAAACCCAGGAACCTTCTTCCAGATCTAGAAACCTCAGACCTGTCTCCCATTGATACAGTCTCCCATGTCATCAGTGTCAACCAAAATAATCAGTTTTGGCAAACAGCAGAGAAAGCCTTAAATTACTATATTTTCCCACATAAGTCACAGAGAGAGAGAGAGACCACCAGCATTCCCAGGGAGGCAATAAGTGACTTTTCAAAATGACATCGTGCTTGTACTGGGATGTAACACCAATGTCATGATGCATACTTCCTATGTAAACATGCTCAATAGGCAGTGAATGCGAAAAAGATGTGTTTACTTGGTCCTTTTGGAGCAGGAAGTAAGAAAGCTGAGCCTCGTGGGCTACTAGAAATGAAGGTGGGCTACCATGTTTAGGCAAAATGGGTGCCTTCTGCTCACTGCCAATCCTGGTGGCCATAGGGAATTTCTGCAAAAAAGGATGATGATTGGACACTTCATGATTAGACACATACAGAAACAAGAAAAAGTGAGTGGAGATTTGTTGGAATGAATTCACGGCAATGTTTGTAATATTCAATAAAAGAGAGTTCCCGGGGCTTGCCCCGGCAGACGCCTCTCATATGACACCTGCCACTCGTCTGTCGTGAATTCGTTCCAACAGATATTTGTTGGTATCATTTCTTCTTCTTTTATTTGCATTATCCCACTCACTGTCTAGAGACACAGGCATCAGAAAGCTGCAGGTAATTACAGGTGCAGGACCTTAAAGATGTAGCAGAGGCATTAACAAACACCACTCTTTTTTCAACTACTGCTTTGGCAGTCTAAGACAAGGGTAGCCACGTGACAAACTTTGTGGAACAGTGGATGCAAGAAAAGTTGACTAGGGCAATAAACTATATACAGTAATACCTCAGGTTACAGACACTTCAGGTTACAGACTCCGCTAAGCCAGAAATAGTACCTTAGGTTAAGAACTTTGCTTCAGGATGAGAACAGAAATCGCACGGCGGCAGCAGGAGGCCCCATTAGCTAAAGTGGTACCTCAGGTTAAGAACAGTTTCAGGTTAAGAACGGACCTCCGGAACGAATTAAGTTCTTTTCTTTTTTAATTACTCACTTTCCACATAACAAATTATCAAACCATATAATCACCTACATAATCCCCCCTCCCTCCCCCCTCCACCATGGACTTCCCTCAGCTCCTCTCCCTTGATTTCGCTGCACATATTTTCTCTGCATATTATAAAATTGTATATATCCTTACATATCTGTCCATAATGTTATCAACAATAAATTTGTGTATGTTTATTCACAACCTGCCAAGGAGTCCAGTTCATTTTGTTGTGTTTTTAGATAATTTGTATAAAGTTCCCATTCCTCCTTGAAGTCACAGTTGTCCTTGTCTCGCAATTTGTATGTCAATTTGGCCAGTTTGGAACGAACTAAGTTCTTAACCCGAGGTACTACTGTACATTATTTTACTATATTATACAGGCAAAATGCAACTGCTGCAGGGATTACATTCCAAGGATACGTACTGTATTTTTCCGTGTATAACATGCCCCCGTGTATAAGGCACCCACTATTTTTGGGGACTCCAAATTAAGAAAATGTGGGGAGATTGCCCAGAGTTGCTGAGCTTTTTGGGGGGAGAGGTGGCACAGAGTTGTTGAGCTTTCTTTAGGGGAGATTGCCGAAAATCATCTGTCCCCTCGCTGACAAAAGCCACCAATCGCCCACCCTATTGCCACAGCAACAGCCAATCAACACCAGCCCTTGACGCAGCCACCAATAACATGCCCAATAGCCCATGACAATCTCCGGCTCGTGGCAGCAACCAATCCCACGTCCCCCCTATGCACTATCTGTGTATAGGATGACCCCCATTTTTTTTCTTAATTTCTTAATAAAAAACCCTCCCCTTATATATGGAAAAGTACGGTAAATTATGCAAGTGGAGGACTCTGAACAGGAAAATTGTGCCTGTGTCTCCTTTGGAATCAACCCATTTGCCAAGGCCTCCTACATGAGGACGCCATTGTTTCTGGTCAAAATGATTGTATATTGACACGGTTAAAAACAACAATGTGAGATGGTGTAGGAGTTAGCATGTTGGACTAGGACTGGGGAGAGGGGTATGTAAATCCCCGTTCAGCCATAAAACATCCTGGGTGACTTTGTTGGGCCATCATCAGAAGCTTAGCTGGGGGGAGGGGGAGGGGTCACAGGTCGCCACACCACGGGGGGGGGCAGCACTTACCGTGGGGCCTGTCTCTCAGCCTAGTGTAGCCTACCTCACAGGGTTGCTGTGAAGAAAGGTAAAGGGATCCTGACCATTAGGTCCAGTCGTGACCGACTCTGGGGTTGCGGCGCTCATCTCGCTTTATTGGCCGAGGGAGCCGGCATACTGCTTCCGGGTCATGTGGCCAGCATGACTAAGCCGCTTCTGGCGAACCAGAGCAGTGCATGGAAACGCCGTTTACCTTCCCGTCGGAGCGGTACCTACTTATCTACTTGCACTTGATGTGCTTTCGAACTGCTAGGTTGGCAGGAGCAGGGACCGAGCAACGGGAGCTTACCACTTTGCGGGGATTCAAACTGAGTTAAACGCAGTGCTACAGTGTTTGAGACTTCACAGTGCTTTTGACTGAGCTAATCTTAAACTCCAGAACCTCATCAATTTCAGCTGCCTGGACTGGCTTCACTTCTTAAAAAAATGAGCCCGAGTTCCATTACGATTATGGAACACTATTAAAACTGGAACACTATTAAAAATGGAATATCAAAGTTAGTCTATTGGCTCCAAAGGCTTAGCAACAGAGGTGCTGTTGGTGGGAAGGAGTTCAGAGAGGTGACAAAGGAATACAGAAAACTGCCTTCTAGTGAGCCAGCTTATTTGTCTAGCCCTGCTGCAAATTTGGAGCTTACTCAAGAAGAAACTATCCCTCCAGAAAGTAGCACAACCTTGTATTCAGCACCAGATTGAAACAGTGATGAATTCAAATTCCACTGCAAATGAACTTTCAGGAGTGCTCTGCCTCCTCTAATTTCCCAACTCCCCTGTGACAACAGCTGATACAATTTTCTGGTTATTTTCATAGACATGCTTCAAGCTTCGTTGTAAAGAATAGGATGTTTTTGGGGAGTTCCTACCCACCTCAGAAAGCATGTTAATACAGAAGTTTAAATAGCAACAGAGTTGTATCCAAGTAAGCCATGCTACATGTAGACCCATTGAACTCAGTCAACTTGAGTCCAATTATTTCAGTTCGTCTATGAAAGTATGATTTGCTTAGATAAAACTCATAGACTGTCAAAATCCACACTGTTGACAGCTGGAGACATTAAAACGGGTAACTAATGTGGTGGTATCAAGATGTTGTGGACTGCAACTCCCATTGTCCCATGGGCAAGGATTGATGGGAGTTATAGTTCACAACTTCTAGAGAGCAGCACATTGGGTACCCCTGCATCAAAACATTATGGAATGCAAAGCAGATTCAAGTCAAAGGGTTTCTGTCTTGGACAGACCAGTAAGGACAACAGTTTAGCCATTTCCTCTGACAGGAATGTCACTGAGACACCTGACAGTAACATCTTAGCAGCAAAGTCCAGGCAAAACAGCTTATGAATGACTATGGAAAAGAAGTCTCCCTCTCTCTATTTTAGAAGTAAGCTTGAATGAAAGCCAGTCAGATATTGGTTTGGTTGATCATTAAAAGGCAACATGAAGTGTTAAAATTTGTGACAGGTCTATATTTATAGCAGAATCTTTCATTGCAGGGCATAGCTTTGCTGCCTTCTCATCTGCCAACCTAGAGGCAGCTTGTATAGGCATTAGGGAAAGAAAAGAGCAATTACACATCATATGAGTCATCACGCTTTGTGAGAGGAGCAGTCTTCCACACATTTTCTAGTAATATCATGTTCTGTTTTGTTTAAAAGGGGCCCACGTGGAGTCTTTTTCATGGCTGGAAAAAAATAAATTGACAGGAGGCTTCTTCACATTTTGAGGTGATATGTACAGAATTTTGAAGAACCTTGGAAACGATGAAGGTCCAATGTAGGCTTTCATTTGTTGTTGTTTAGTCGTTTAGATTGTGTCCGACTCTCTGTGACCCCATGGACCAGAGCACGCCAGGCCCTCCTGTCTGCCTCCCACAGTTTGGTCAAACTCATGTTAGTAGCTTTGCGAACACTGTCCAACCATCTTGTCCTCTTTCGTCCCCTTCTCCCTGTGCCCTCAATCTTTCCCAACATCAGGGTCTTTCCCAGAGAGTCTTCTCTTCTCATGAGGTGGCCAAGGTATTGGAGCCTCAGCTTCAGGATCTGTCCTTCCAGTGAGCACAGGCTTTCATTTAGTCTTTGTTAATGGCAGGGATAGCCAATATGATGCCATCCAGATGTTGTGGACTACAACTGTCATCAACCCCAGTCATCATGGCCAGTGGTCAGGGGTGATGGGAGTTGTAGTGCGAGAACATCTGCAGGACACTGTGTTGACTACCCCGACTGAGGATGTAAACAAGGGGTTTGGGAATCTGCCCTCAGTTCCAGCCTCTTCCTCAAGATTGGTTTGCTGCCATTTCCCTTAGTACCACACATTATCTCTCTTCTCAGTCCTCCCATTTCTAAGAAGACTATGCTGTGAGATAGATGTTTTTGCACCTTCTTCTGATACCATTTCTGCAGCAGCTGTTTACACAGAGGAAGGGCAGATATCGAGCATGGAGAACCTGTGGCCCTTCAGTTGATTTTGGACTCCCATCAGTCCCAGACGGAGTGTTAGAAACTGGGATAGAAAAGCTAGCAGCCAAATGGTTTCTGGGATCGGGGGGGGGGGGGGCAAAACAGAATGTCTAGTTATTAAGACATGTCTTATTATTTTGATAAGCATGAACTCATACGCAATTCACATAAGTGACACGTTGTTAATATAACATTTTTATCAGAAATTGTTAATACATGTTTAATTTGGGGTTTACAATAAAAATGTTGGTGCTATATTTCAGTTTTCAAATCACTCTACTCTTTATTGTTAAACTCCTTAGTATACAGTGGTACCTCGGGTTACATATGCTTCAGGTTACATACACTTCAGGTTACAGACTCCGCTAACCCAGAAATAGTGCTTCAGGTTAAGAACTTTGCTTCAGGATGAGAACAGAAATCGTGCTCTGGCGGCGCAGCAGCAGCAGGAGGCCCGCATTACCTAAAGTGGTGCTTCAGGTTAAGAACAGTTTCAGGTTAAGTACGGACCTCCGGAACAAATTAAGTACATAACTAGAGGTACCACTGTATTGTCTATCCTTAACATATACTTTGAGGCTGCAGAGCACATACATTTCAGTAATCCTTGAGTGTCAGCCAGGCGCAAAAAAATGGCACCCAGACTTTTTGAGGTGCTCGCAAATGGAGAATCTATTGGCACAAAATGCCCTGCTAATTTCGAACCCTGCCCAAAGAGCATGGCCAATGCCCAGGGATGATGGGATTTGAAGTTCAGCATCATCTTGGAGGGCCACAGGTTCCCCATCCCTATTATAATGTATTATTTTATATACCACTTATTTGCAAAAATGCCTTCTAAGAGGTTTGCAGGTATAAAAACAGAGCATAAAGAATATAGCCACAAGTAATTAAAATGCAATAAAGCAATTTCATCAGGACTTTAAACAGCCATGATTAATATGTGCAATAAACAAGCCCATTACAACAACATAGCAATTCACACAGTTTAAACAGCAGCTATAGCAGGAAGCTCAAGTCAGGGGGATCGGGAGCAGCAAACATTGTTTCCAGGCAGAAGGTCCGAGGTTAATTCCTGGTGACTTTCCATCTAGAATGATCTGAAAGATGCTTGTCTGCCTGAAAAATTGAAGTGCTGCTGCCAGTCAGAGTAGATATTACTTGGGTCAAATGACAACTACTATAACTTATCAAGTCTCCAGTGCAAATCTTGCCTCTGCCATGACTGCATTAGATATTATGGCCTCAGTTGCCTTATGCTTCTTTTATATGGGGGTATCTTACATGTAAGGGACGCAGGTGGTGCTGTGGGTTAAACCACAGAGCCTAGGACTTGCCGATCAGAAGGTCGGCAGTTCGAATCCCCGTGACGGGGTGAGCTCCCATTGCTCGGTCCCTGTTCCTGCCAACCTAGCAGTTCAAAAGCATGTCAAAGTGCAAATAGATAAATAGGTACCACCCTGGCGAGAAGGTAAATGGCGTTTCCGTGCGCTGCTCTGGTTCGCCAGAAGCAGTTTAGTCATGCTGGCCACATGACCTGGAAGCTGTACGCCGGCTCCCTCGGCCAATAAAGCGAGATGAGCGCCGCAACCCCATAGTCGGCCACGACTGGACCTAATGGTCAGGGTCCCTTTACCTTTTTTTTATCTTACATGTATCTGAGGAATCTTACATGATTTTTGGGGGGAAAAGATTCCTGAGATAATGTATGTGAATCATTTTTAAGAATGAGGAAAGGAAGACAAGGAGACAGTAGAGCTCTCTCTACACATGGTATGCTGTATGAATGCCAGTGATCCTTCAAGTAACTTGGACCCAGACTATTCAGGAAATGGATAGGTAAGCAGTGCAGCTGAAACAGTATTGATATAACTTTATCCATTGTCTGGTCCTTATGAGAATACTGGTGGCTGTGTTTCTGTACCAGTTGAAGTTCCTGAACAGTTTTTAAAGGCAGCCCCTTTGCAGAGCAGAATACAGTGGTACCTTGGTTCTCAAACTTAATCCGTTCCGGAAGTCCATTCCAAAACCAAAGCATTCCAAAATCAAGGCGCGCTTTCCCATAGAAAGTACAGTGGTACCTCGGGCTACAAATGCTTCGGGTTACAAACACTTCGGGTTACAAACTCCACTAACCTGGAAGTAGTACCTCGGGTTGAGAACTTTGCCCTAGGATGAGAACGGAAATCGTGTGCTAGCAGCGCGGTGGCAGCGGGAGGCCCCTTTAGCGAAAGTGCACCTCAGGTTAAGAACGGACCTCCGGAACGAATTAAGTTCGTAACCCGAGGTACCACTGTAATGCAAAACAAATTCCTTCCAGACTTTCAAAAACAAACCCTAAAACAGCAATTTAACATGAATTTTACTATCTAACAAGACCATTGATCCATAAAATGAAAGCAATAATCAATGTACTGTACTACAAAATAAATAAAACAGTATTGTAGATGATAAAAATAAAAAAAATTCTTACCTGCGCTGATGATAGTCATTGTTTGGATGGGGTTTTTTATCCATTTCCGCAGTCTCACAGTCAATCAATCAGTAGCTGAACTGGGTTCCACACAGTCACAAAACCAAATCACAGTAATCAAAAAAGCCTCAAAAACAAAAATGCAAAATAAATAGCAAAAACAAAAGCGCCAAACTTAATCAGTTCTGGAATTCCATTTGACTTCCGAAATCTTTGAAAATGAAGGCACAGCTTCTGATTGGTGCAGGTGCCCGGAAACAGTAGCCGATAGTTGGATGTTTGGCTTCCAAAAAACGCTTGAAAACCGGAACACTTACTTCCGGGTTTTCAGAGTTTGAGAAACAAAGTGTTTGAGAACTAAGGCATTTGAGAACCAAGGTACCACTGTAGTCTAGTCTAGGGATAGACAGCCTTTGAGATCTTTCTGTTCCTAATTACTGCTGAGGGGGAGTTTTCATTGGCTAAACATGGTAAAGGTAATAATAATAGTAATAATAATAATAATAATAATAATAATAATAATAATAATAAATTTTATTTATATCCCGCCCTCCCCAGCCGAAGCTGGGCTCAGGGCGGCTAACAACAATCAAAATAATCCAACATTCTAAAAACATTCATTATAAAATTAATTAAAATCAAATTGATGGCAACCATTAAGCAAAATTCTGTGCAGATTGCCAGAGGAGGGGGTCAGGCTGCGCCCTGACCAAAGACCTGGTGGAACAGCTCTGTCTTGCAGGCCCTGCGGAAAGATGTCAGGTCCCGCAGGGCCCTAGTCTCTTGTGACAGAGCATTCCACCAGATTGGAGCCGTGGCTGAGAAAGCCCTGGCTCTAGTTGAGGCCAACCTAACCTCTCTGTGGCCTGGGATCTTCAGGATGTTTTTATTTGCAGACCGTAAATTTCTCTGTGGGACATACCAGGAGAGGCGGTCCCGTAGGTACGAGGGTCCTAGGCCGTATAGGGCTTTAAAGGTTAAAACCAGCACCTTAAACCTGATCCTGTACTCCACCGGGAGCCAGTGCAGCTGGTATAGTACCGGATGAATATGATCTCGCAGCGAAGACCCCATAAGGAGTCTCGCCGCGGCATTCTGCACCCGCTGGAGTTTCTGGGTCAGTCTCAAGGGCAGCCCCACGTAGAGCGAGTTACAATAATCCAGTCTGGAGGTGACCGTCTCGTGGATCACAGTGGCTAGGTCAGGGCAAGAGAGATAAGGAGCCAACTGCTTAGCTTGGCGGAGATGAAAAAATGCCGCCTTTGTTATAGCTGTAATCTGCGCCTCCATAGAGAGGGAGGTATCGAAGATTACACCCAAACTCTTAACGGACGATGCTGGCACTAATTGCACCCCCGCAAGAGATGGGAGTTGCCCCCTCAATCCCATATCGCCCCGTCCCAGCCAGAGGACCTCTGTCTTCGAAGGATTTAACTTCAACCGGCTCCCACGTAACCATCCAGCCACAGCTTCCAGACATCTGGTCAGTGTGTCTGGGGCCGAGTCAGGATGGCCGTCCATCAACAGATAGAGTTGGGTGTCATCGGCATACTGATGGCAGCCCAGCCCAAAACTCCGGACAAGCTGGGCGAGGGGGCGCATAAAGATGTTAAAAAGCATCGGGGAGAGAATCGCACCCTGAGGCACTCCACACACCAAGGAGTGGCGCGATGACAATTCCCCCCCAAGCGCCACCCTCTGTCCCCAACCAGAGATAAACGAGCGCAGCCATTGAAGGACTGTGCCCTGGATCCCCACGTTGGCAAGGCGGTGGTCCAGGAGTTCGTGATCGACCATGTCGAAGGCTGCTGACAGGTCTAGAAGAATCAGCAGCCCCGACCCGCCTCGATCCAGCTGCCTGCGGAGATCATCTGTTAGGGTGACCAAAGCCGTCTCGGTCCCATGACCAGCGCGGAAGCCGGACTGGAATGGATCGAGAGCCGATGTTTCATCCAGAAACCTACCAAGCTGTTCAGCAACCGCTCTCTCAATCACCTTACCCAGGAATGGAAGATTCGAAACCGGGCGGTAATTGGATAGATCTAAGGGATCTAATGATGTTTTCTTTAAGAGCGGACGCACCACTGCCTCCTTCAGTTCCCCTGGGAATATCCCGGTGCCAAGCGACAAATTGATGATATCACCCAGGGGGGCCCGCACCTCGTCTGGAGACGCTCTAATCAGCCAAGACAGGCACGGGTCAAGAGGACAGGTGGTGGGCTTTCCAGCTCGGAGGAGTCTGTCCACATCGGCTGGGGATATCCGGTCAAAGTGGTCCAATACTGGACCCGAGGACAGTCGAGGGGCCTCCAGTTCCTTTATTGTATCCAAATTGGCAGGGAGGTCATGGTGGAGCAACAGGACCTTCTCCGCAAAAAAGCTCGCAAATGCCTCACAGCTGTGTGTCAAATTGTTATTTAAATTTGGCTGTCCTTCAAGGGACATTAAAGACCTAATTATACTAAATAATTGCGCCGGGAGAGCTAGCGGAGGCAATGGAGGCCGAGAAGTAGGACTTCTTAGCGGCCTTCACTGCCATCTTGTAGGTTTTCATAAAAACCCTATAAGATGTTCTTGAGGCTCCGTCACGGGCACCCCGCCATACTCGCTCTAGCCGTCTGAGGTCCCGCTTCATTTTCTGAAGCTCCTCGGTAAACCAGGGAGCCCGGTTTCTGCGGGGTCGCAGAGGGCGCCTAGGTGCGATCTCATCGATGGCTGCTAGGAGCTGGATATTCCAGCCCTCAACAAGCTCAGTCAATGAGTCGCCAGGGGGAGCAAGGTCCCGCAAGGCCTGACGGAATCTATCAGGGTCCATCAGCCTCTGCGGGCGAGCCCAAATTGGCTCGCCACCTAAGCAGTGTGGGGGTGGAAAATCAATCCTGGCTTTCAGAGCGTAGTGATCAGACCATGGCACCTTCATTGAAAGAGACATGATCACATCTATACCGACGCCAAAGATCAAATCCAGCGTGTGGCCTGCTTGATGTGTGGGGCCCGAAAGAAACTGGGAGAACCCTAGTGTCGCCATGGAAGACACCAGGTCCAGAGCCTGTGAGGAGGGAGTGGCATCAGCATGGATGTTGAAGTCCCCCAATACCAATAGGTTAGGGAACTCCAAGGCCCAGCCGGCCACCGCCTCCAGCAGGCTTGACAGGGTGGCTGCTGGTGCGCTAGGTGGCCGGTACACCAGCCAGACAACCAAGCTCACCTCGGAGCCCCACACTAGGCCAACACATTCAATGCCGGGGATCAATGGCGATGGTAGAGCCCTGAAAGAACAATCTTCCCGGATTAATAATGCCACCCCTCCCCCCTGGCCCACAGTCCGCGACTGGTGGAGGACGGAGAAACCCGGGGGCGCCATCTCTCGTAAGGTAACAGTTTCCCCTTCGCGCACCCAGGTCTCCGTCACACAAGCCAGGTCAACCCCCTTCGAGGTGAAGAAATCTCGCAGGGTGGCGGTTTTTTTGCCTATAGACCTGGCATTGTACAACACCAGTGACGGAGGTGAGTAATCCTTGCTCACCCTACCTTCATCCCTCAGGATGGGGCGCGGATTGGAAGGGGTACGAGCATATCCGTATCTCGATCCCCTTCGCCTATGACATCTGCCCCCACCACCATACCTCCCTCGCCCCACTACGGTAGCAATCCCAAGCCTCAAACCAACCTCCATTTACAAAATAGAAAAACAAATCAAAACAAAAACAATTGTACCAAACAAAACAAATCCCCACCCCACTCAATATCCAACCCCAAACCAAAATAAAACGGAACAAAATAAAAATACATCAATAAAAACCACCGTTCACGGTGGTACAACAAAGTAAAAAGTAAAAACCCCTTTAAAACACTTTTAAATATATAAAAACATTTTTAACATTTGCTGAAGCAACACCAGTGTCCTTAAAACTGTAGCGGTGGCGAGTGTGGGCCCCGCCCCCTAGGCCTGGTGGAATGGGCCTACAGGAGGGAGTGGCCTTCCTCAACACCCACGGTGCAGCAGCAGGTACCCCTGACCGTTGGGTCCAGTCACTGACGACTCTGGGGTTGCGGTGCTCATCTCGCTCTATAGGCCAAGGGAGCTGGCATTTGTCCGCAGACAGCTTCCGGGTCATGTGTCCAGCATGACTAAGCTGCTTCTGGCGAACCAGAGCAGAGCACGGAAACCCCGTTTACCTTCCCACTGGAGCGGTACCTATTTATCTCCTTGCACTTTGATGTGCTTTCAAACTGCTAGGTGGGCAGGAGCTGGGACCAAACAATGGGAGCTCACCCCATCCATCATTAATATAACAGTTTATAAGAGTGGGAGCCAGAATGCAACCTTGCTTCACCCTACACAAATCCAGATTCCCTAAGACAGTTGGATGGAACTTTGTATGCCTCCTTCTGGCAACTCCTGCAGCCAATCTGGTGCCAAAGTATTGTTCTGTTTTCATTTGAACCACATCAGTGAGGCCGAGAGGGGAGTCTTGTCATCTGGGCAGCCTAGGACCTCCATAGGCGTGTGCCCCAGGGAGGTAACTTGTTATGAGAGCATGAGATAGGCCTTGTGCAGATGTAAGTCTGCTAATCTCAGATGGTAAAGGGGTCAGAAACAGACTGACCGCTCACAAGCTCCCTGCATTGTGAATTTCCACTTCTTTGTCTTCTTCCCTTTTGTTAAGTTGTGGGTGAACATATCAGACAACACAACGATTCTTCAAACAGCTCTTGTTTATTCACAGGCCAGAACAGAACTGAACTGAATGGTTCAGCCAGCCTGTTTCACTAGAGCTCCACTAGAACGCAACAGTAACCATTTTCTGTAACTATCCAATCACTGAACGTCACTTTCGATCCCTTATTTGCATATGTGGACCTGAACTATTTACCGTATCCCCCTGCTGGCTCAGGGTGAGAACTTCAGTACATAACACCTTTAACAATGTCTCATCTGCACAGATGCTAACGAGGGTTGATGCTAACCAGTCCTCCCAACTTAAGAAATATGTGAAGCGGGAATTTGAAGGAGGTTTGCGAACCCTCGTTAAAAGCGACTCAGGCCTACGCAACTTGTGATTTACCAACCACTGGTCATGCATTCTTGACCGCCATAGACAATGGTAGGGGAAGGGCCGTAGATCAGCAGGAGAGCATTTGCTTTAAATGCAGAAGGTGCTGGATTCAGTCTCTGACATCTTCAAGTAGGGTGGGGAATGTCTGTTCTCTGAAAGCTTGGAGAGCCACTGCCGGTCAATGCGAATGTTTATTATTACAGCTAAACAGCCAGCATAACCGGCCAATGTATTTTTTTATTTTTTTTTAAATCATATTTATTAAAGTTTCCAGAAATATAGAAATACAAAGAAAAAAGAAAAAGAAAAAGAAGATATTTAAAACCTTACTTTCATTGCCTACTTTCTGGGACTCCCCCCCTCCCCCCCCGACTGTATTCCCCTTTCCTTAATTTGGTTCTACAAGCTCTCACTCCCAATTTAAAGCTTGATTTGTTTAACCCACTATCCAGATTGAATTGTACAAATCTTGCACCGTCCCACATCATTAACAAGAAAAGAAAAAAGATTTTCCCCAAGATCCACCCCAGTTCCTTCCACGAATTCCCTTTTTTTTAAACACGTCCAATCAAAATAAAATGACATGCGTAAGTTATATAAAGAAATAGAAAATAAGAAATATAAAAAAAAAAATTCAAAAGATTGTTACACAGCCTTTGGATTCCAAATCTCCCCCCCCCTTCCCCGGTTTGAATTCCCCATGTCCATCAGTCTATACATTATCATCCTGGAAGTCTCAATTCATGGCCGAATTTCTCCCCAATTCCATCTTGCCGGTTTTCTTTTAATTTATTAATTTTAATAATATTTAACTTCAAGTGTCCAATCTAACAAAGGCCTTTAATTTCCTTGATCTTTACCACTCCTCCCATTGTTCTTTCCGTGTCGTAGTCAGTCCTTTGTTCTTCTTATTCCTCACTTTCTCAGGTTTCTTGTCCTGTTCAGCTGCTAAAACTTTCTAATTCAGAAATCTGGTATCTCTACAGAGGTTTGTTATTCAGGAACAAAAACTTACGTCCAGTCCCTTCCTTTCTTCAATAGAAAATTCTATTGTCTCCTTTAATGTAAATACCTCTGTAGACAAAATGCTATTTCAGTTTTGCAGCTTTCCCAGAAGATAACAAGTCCTGTGTGAATCCCGGAGTATTTTTCCACTTACGACCGTTCTTGTAATGTCCCGATACCCCTCTAGAGGGATTGTAATAACTTTGTATCCTCTGATCCAAAAGTCAAATTGTTGTTCCTTATTTTCCGACAGTTTATATCCATATTATAGCAAATTGTAACAAAATTAGCCAGCAAAGTCCTCGTAACAAAGTCCTCTTTATATTCTCCAGCTTTGACAGCTACTTTGACAGCTGTCAAAGTCTCCGTCTCTCTTCACCAGGCTCCGCGAATCGCCCCGGTTCCCAGGGGGGGGGTTGCATTTTCCTTCTCACCCTCCACTCTTCTCCTCCAGCACAGTTCTTATAATTTCGCATCGTGGAATTAATGATTTTTATCAGAAATATACTTCCCTTTGGACCTTGGTTACTCAGTCCTTGTTTTGGAATGCTTACAGTAGAGGGGGGGATTGACTTCCTTTTTAAATCGCCCCCGCTCGTGCCAAATCCAAAATTTTAAACCCGGTTTCCCAATTACTCACGGGTTGTTGTTAATAGTCCAAATTTTCAATGGAAGAAGTCAGCGCTCTCCGTCGAATGGCATGCGGCTGCGCTCGGCAGGGAAAGCAGAAGACTCAAAGCACCGCGCCGCTCCCCGGCACCCGATCCGAAGCCTTTAAAAAGGCTCCTTCACGAGTCGGGAGGGCGCTAATGGTGCAAGCCGAGTCACCCATGTCCACGGACTCCGTGCCCGTGGTTTTTAAGGGTCCCCGCGTCGCCGGCGCGGTAGGACCCAGCCCCTGCCGAGCAGACTCCCTCCGGAGCTCGGAGGGAGTCCGCCATTCGGCGATGGCGCCAACCCGGAAGTCTCCGGCCAATGTAAATAATACCGAGCTAAATGGACCAGTGTTGTGACTCTGTATATGTTCGCTTCCTGTACTCAAAGTAGCCCTTATAAATCTCTTGTTTTTGTTGCCTTTCTGAGACTACACATCTCAAGGGGCTGTCAAATACCTGGCAGACCACAGTATATGGTGGGTGGGTCACAAATTGTGCAGGCATGGTTTGGTGTTAACCATGGTTAGTACCTGCAGTAGATGTAACCCTAAACTATGGTTAAAAACCAACAAAGGAACACAAGAACAGCCGCAGTTCTTTTAATTGTGGTTGAGCGATCAACAGTATTTACTATGTTGGCAGCAAAGAATCCTCAAAACTTTTTTCAGGCTTTTTAACACAATAGGGATTTGTTATTCTTTAACCATAAGAGGAATGTTGGCATACTCTCTGTGATTAAATTTGGTCTTTCCTATGTATGGTAATAGACTCTGACAAGCTATTTAAAGTACCGAAATTTTGTTTACATGTGTTGTTTGGAAATTCTTTGCAGTTCAGCTAAGCATAGCATCTTTCTATATATATATATATATATGTATATTTCTTACCCTCAGGCCTTTGAGGTACAAAATGCTATCTCCAAGGCATCAGAGAAAGAAAGCTTTAAATTTCTGCATCTGGGCATGTGATGAACTACATTGTACTCATTCTTTCTTTCCTTCTGTCTTTTTTAAAAACTTTAACTAGAGGAGTGTACATTCTATGTATGTAATTTTGATGCTGTTAGCAAGGAGGTTGAAGAAACCTTTGGTTCCTTTTTCAAAGGATTAACATTATATAATAATCACATGAATGTTCAACTAAAATGACTTGAGAGGTCACTGCTAATTCCATGCTTCACATATTCCTGCAATGGGTCTGAGTTGTGTGTGTTTTAAAATATAATTTCCTGTTGAGAACTGCACTTAATAGCATACTTGCATTAAATAACATACTAAAGTGCTGCCTTGGAAAGGCATATACATAAATTATCTGAGTTCTTGGGTACAATCCCTAATGTGAGAGGTATGCCCAAGGCCCATTGAATTCAAGGAGGCTTGAGCTGCAATCCTCAGAAGTGCATCCCATCAAATTCAATGGGGCTTACGCCCTAGTAAACAAATACAGGTTTGCAACCTGCAATCTTATCCACAATTACCTAAGAGAAAGTCTCACTGAGCACAATGGGATGTACTTCTGGGTATTTGAAGAATAGCATTGCACTGCAAAGCACTACTGCACACCACTAAGCCTGATTGATTTCAGTGGGATTTAGATACATCTACTGTAAGTTCCTTTGAATCAGGCCTGCTTTTTCAGGTAACACAGCAGAAAATGCAAACCTATTACTGATGCAACTGTGGTGTCCTTGCCCACCCCCACCCCCCCACCCCCGGTAACAGAATATATCAATTCTAAAACCACCCATCAGTTCCATATACAGTGGTACCTCAGGTTACATACACTTCAGGTTACATACGCTTCAGGTTACAGACTCCGCTAACCCAGAAATAGTACCTCGGGTTAAGAACTTTACCTCAGGATGAGAACAGAAATCGCATGGCGGCAGCGGGAGGCCCCATTAGCTAAAGTGGTGTTTCAGGTTAAGAACGGACCTCCGGAACAAATTAAGTTCTTAACCCGAGGTACCACTGTATTTGTATTGTGTAGAGTGCTTTTTTTTCCCAAGAAAAATAGGTGGCAGAACTCATCATGAAGTTGTTACAGTAAGTCGCCAGGCGACTTGAGGCAGCCCTGAACAGATGCTGGCTTGACAATAGCCATGGTGGGAGGGATTTTTTCCCCAGCTGGAATTTGCCAGATCTGAGTTCTGGCACCTCTCAGGTGGGCACCATTGCCATGATAAGAGAACAAGGGGGTGTTCATGGTGAGGTCTGGCACCTCTTTTTCTAGAAAAATAGAGCTGCGCGGAGGTGTGGCAAGCTGTCTCCCTAGCTGGCTTGGGGGTCGCCCCTGGTTCTGGTGCAGGTCGAACAAATGTGCCCTGGCCTGCTTCGTTCTCTTAGATTCAGGCAGATGGCTAGGACAGCTCAGAAGGGCCCTCGTGCAATGTGCATGCATATAACAGTAGAGGCTGAATGGGATATGGTTTGAAGAAAAAGGAAATACAAATTGGCCCCGCCCTATAGCTTGACCAATCGTGGCTAGGAATGGCTAGGAGCTAGGTGGAGTCATGGATCTAAAAAAAGTGTTCCGTTTAGACTTGAATTGTTTGTTTTCGTCTTCTGAGAAGTACGTAAAGGTAAGAAGCAGGTGAGGGGCCCGCTGGTCCACAGTGGCACCCACCTGAGAGGTGTTGGCACACTCTGGCTGAAAAAAAGCACTGATTATATGTATTTTTGCAACTAGAATAATGTTGAATTGAGCTGGTTTAGAAGAGGGGCATCACAGCAGATATCTCTAAAGACCTCTTCTAACGAGGCTGAAACAGATCTCTTGGGCAAAGGTTCATTTTTTAAAGAAAATAATATTTTTATTAGTTTTCAATTACAATTCAATAATAGCCTCATTATAACAATACCAATTTATAATACAATTATTAATACCAATCATTCAAATACCGAATTATATAATTTAGATAACGCCCCCCATGTGCTCAATTTGATGGATTAGCTATTTGCTTTATTTCTGTGTTCCAAGATCTTATTAATTTCCATTACATTCCGGTCATCATAATCATCCCTTATACAACAACTGCAATATTCATAACTTCTTTTCATGTTAACACATTAAATGATTTATAAAGGTACGAGTGAGGAACTCAAACTATATATTTGTTCTTCCTGTGTGTGGCAGTTATTCTGTCTGTGGTGTTTCTTCCTGTCCTTGTAAGATGTTATGTCTTTATTTCCCCCGGTTGTTGCTGTTATCCGTCATGCCTTAGGCGGAGCTGATATCCCGTTGTTGTTCCAGAAATTACTCCATCGCTCCATCCTGTGCTTCGTTGTTTTGCAGCTTTAACTACAGCTGCAAAAGTCACTCTGTCCCAATAAATAACCTGTTTTCACTATTTTTCCTCTCAGCCTGGGAAGAAGAGCGGTCTGTTTATTTATTAACCATAGGAAAATATCATGGGACAGTTTATGACTTTCATGGAATTGGAAGGGACTCATCTAGTCCAACCTGCAATTCAGGAATCCTGCTCACAGCCGTCTCTGAGTAGGCTTGAACCCCCAACCTTCTGTTTAACATAAGGTTACCAGATGTCCCCGTTTCCTGGGGACAGTCCCCAGATTTACAAATCACTCCCCATACAAAATCCATTGAAGTTGAAAAGTGTCCCCGGATTCACTGGAAAAAAATCTGGTAACCTTATTTTAACATCCAGATGCACTGACCCATTGTGCCTTCTTTCAGGCTAGTGGATTCCCACCTCAAAGACCCCTTAGTGTTACAGCTTCACCACAGTTGTATTGAATGCAAATACCACAAACAAATTGGGATTCAGCAGAGACAGTCACCATCAGCTCTGCTGAAGAGCCTGTTCCATCAGGCTTCACCCCCCTTCATCTGTTGCCTGACAGCAGTTATTCCATCAAGCTGTACTACAACTTTTGGCTATTCTTTTCTTCGAAATCTTTCAGTTACACCTGGCTATTATGCAAACACTGAAGGTACCTGAATTTGCTCCCCACACATCCCTTTTCTGCCATGTGCCTGAAGGCAAGGAATTCGTATTCCTTATCTTTGCAGGTTGCTGTGGGGGCTTCTTCTTCTTTTTGCTGAAGAGCTGAGTAAAAATTATCCAACAAGCTACAGGGTCAGTCTTTTAAAAGAGGCCCCATGGAACATGTGTACTCTGTATCCATGGGGCCTCTTTTAAAGGACTCACCCTGTAATAACTAAGAGCAGCTCTGGAATTCTTTAAAGATAAGGAGAAGGTGGTTGTACTGACCCCAGAAGGAGCAGGAAGCCAGGGTAGGAATTTGAAGAATCGTATCACATGCATTGCCCATGAACATCCTCTGCAAATAGGAGGGATGAATTGCTAGCCTTGGACCCTTGCAGTATGAATGCTTTAACCCAGGAGACATGCAACCAGTCAAGATTTCTTTTGCTATTTTTTCCCTTTTCAGATCACTCAGGGTGAACCCCAGAAATCATGCGCCAAGCCGGTAGCAGAGAAAGTTACAGACAGTTGCCAACAGATCTGCCAATGTAGACCACCTCCGCTACCGCCACCGCCACCACCTCCTCCGCCCCCCAGGTTGCTTGGGGTCCCATGTAAGTAGAATGTGGTTATTTCTATTTGTGTCAAAAAAAGGCACACCTGGGCAAAGTGCATGTGGGAAAGTGAGTGGGCCAGAGCTAATGTGGGGCTGCTTGCGCACTATATTTTTAAAGCATTGTGGTACCGCTTTCACAGTCTTGCTTTCCCTCAAAGAATCTTGGGACCTGTGGTTTGTTAAGACTGCTTGGAGTTGTTTGGAGACTCTGCTGCCTCATAGAACTACAATTCATCAAGTTCCCTCAGAAGAGGGAATTCTCTGAACTCTGGAGATTGTAGCTCTAAGAGGGAATAGAGGTCTCCAAACAGGCTCTCAGCAAACTACAGTTCCCAGGATTCTTGGGGGGGGGAGCATTTAAAGTGGTCTGATACTTCTTTAAATGCATTGGGTGGATATGGCCTCACTTTCATTTTTCCATTTAGAGAATTGGAACATGTTCTGACTAAAAGAGGGAGATGCGTTTTGGCTCGTTGAACAGGAATTTCTTCAGCGGAGCCAGACAAATTCCCTCTGTTCCCAACCAGGTGGCTGTTTTCTCAAAGCAGCTCGTTAACGTTGGAGCCACTGAGTCGTTCATTTCCTATGTTGCCTTTTGATTCGCATTAGCATATACTAAATATTTTATGATCCCGCCTTTCGGTGGGTTTATATTTCCCCCCAGATTCATCTTAACAAGCTCACCTCCACACGCAGCTTTGGAAGTGTAATTAGATGTGTGGGTGTGTGAGATTACACACTTTTGTTTGCTTATCTTTACAACCTGCCCTTCCCTAGATGGTCCCAGGGCACGTTACAAAACAGCGTCACAGTCCCAACCAAGCAATCCACCCCACCCTTACACCCTTAGATTCCTGCATTGCAGGGGGTTGGACTAGATGACCCTTGGGGTCCCTTCCAATCCTACAATTCTATGATTCTGAGGTGTCTGTGTGTGTTGGATTTGGAAGAGGTGTCCTTCCACTCAGCTCTCCTGGTCGCAAGGGTCACTCCACCAGTGCCACACTTCCCCTTCCACATGGAAATAGGCAACCAGGAGTGCCATTGGTAGGATATGCAGCTAGTTGAAAACCCCAAAACAGGGCCTGAGGTAGCCCAGGATCCACCAAAACCTGAGCTAGTCTGATGGCTGTTGCACAATGAAATTGGGCCAGATGCGGGCCATTTGTCCTGTCCCTTGCTTCCTCCATGACTTCAATGAAAACATCAATGCGTTTCAGAAGCCCAGTGAGCTTCAGCTAGTCATCTAGCATTGCTAGACCCCAGTTGTGGGATGTACCTCCTGCAGAAGTCCTGGGAAGCTCGTCTCAGGCTGGTTACAAGGGTTTGAGTATACAGGCAACTCCCCATTTGCACAGGGGTTGCGTCAGGGCCAATGCATGTGTCAGCAGGTACACACATGCCCGTTCGCTGCCATTCCACTCCCCAAAATGGTGTGCGTGTATATCCCCAATGCACACAAATGGAGAGTTTCTGTAGGTGTTTTTGCCTTTACACAGAACTCCTTGGAACCGAACCGCGGCATAAGATGCAATCGTACTACATTACATGAACGACTTCAATTATTTCCGTTTTTCTCAGTAATCCCTCTGCTTCTTTCATGCAATTGTTAACTTGCCAATTGTTCCCATAAGCTTCTAATTATCTCTGTTCCACTAGGGCTTACCTTTCTCTCCCCCGTACGTTTTGTATATACTTAATATATACAAAATATAATTATACTTGGCGCTGTGGGTTAAACCACAGAGCCTAGGACTTGCCGATCAGAAGGTCGGCGGTTCGAATCCCTATGACGGGGTGAGCTCCCGTTGTTCAGTCCCAGCTCCTGCCAACCTAGCAGTTTGAAAGCTCGCAGTGCAAGTAGATAAATAGCTACTGCTCCGGCGGGAAGGTAAACGGCATTTCCGTGCACTGCTTTGGTGCTCCAGAAGCGGCTTAGTCATGCTGGCCACATGACCTGGAAGCTGTATGCTGGCTCCCTCGGCGAGTAAAGCGACATGAGCGCTGCAACCCCAGTCGTCCACGACTGGGCCTAATGGTCAGGGGTCCCTTTAATCCTTACTAAAATTAATGCCGTGGGGCTGCAGTTTCCATCATTCCCAACTGACCATTGACCATACTGGCTGAGACTTACATCAACATCTGGAGGTTGGGGAAGAGGGCTGTGCACTGTGGCTCTGATGCGCACATGGAGTTGCAGGGCAGCTGTCTGTGTGCATCCCCAGTGTGAAAATGGAGCTGTTGCTATTGTGAACGCAGAAGCACATGCTCTCTGTTGCTTGAAATTGCACTGATAATAATTGTTGTTGTTAATAATAGTTGCGAGATTCTTTGCTCTCAGCTCATTGTGTCATCATACTCTGCACCGGGAGGGGCGCCTACCAGGTTAGAAGTGGTGCCTAGTAAGTGAAGGCCTTCACAGGAAAACCTCCTTTTTATTACAGAAAATTGCCCAGTTGCCTGCAATTTGGCAGTTCAGTCACTTGGAGCTCGTACCATTCATTCCTATCAGCGCTCAAATAAATACCTCTTTATACATCATTATGGGAATGCAATATTTATGAAAGTCTCTCTCTCTCTGTGTGTGTGTGTGTGGATAGGTAGCACCCATCTATGATTGTGCCATTTTTCAACTCCCCAAATGAAAACCCTGTCAGTGTCCTCATTTGCAAAATTAAAAAAGTTAATACTAGTCCTTGCATTCTTTAGAGAGATATATTAGCAGGATTAAGGCTGGAGAGAATGAAAGAAGCAGATTTGTCTTTCTGCTTCTCTCTGTCTTTGTCTTGGAAATGTTTCTTTGCAAGGGGATATTTGTCTGTATCTGTGCCACACCGCAGGGTGTAAAGCAAGGAGCAAAATAACAGTATTTTGTACCATTTGGCAAAGATACTGTATATTGATAGCTTTAAAAATAAAAAGTCAGTAGATTGAGTTTCAGGAAGAAAAAAAGTGTCAGCGTTTAGGAGGACAGTGTACTGACTGAATCACTTTCTTATATCCCCACCCCCAAAATAGAGAAAACAAAGGGTATCTGAGCAGCCAGATCTCTCTGGCTTATCTCTCTGGCTTTATTTTGGGGTCTGTCCAGCGACTACATTGGGCAGAGAGACCTGTACATGCAAGCAGAAGGTGCTTGGACCCACTTTGGGGAAATTCTCTGTAGCTGTTTATGATTTTAGGTGTTTCACCAAAAGCAGGTTGTTGTTTTTCAGCCTTAAGCTGAAAAACTTTTATTTCTTCGTTATACATATTTTCAGGTTGTTTCCTCTGTGCTTCCACTTAGGTTTCAAGTTGTTGTTGTTTTGTTTTGTCTTGTTGACAAGTTGTTGTTTGATTGCTTTTGGATTTTGGAGAGGTCATGAAGTTGGTATTTATTGCATTTTGTGGATTAGCTTTTATTGTATGTATGCTTTATTGTTTTAGGCTGCTATACTCTTTAAAAGGGATGTGGGTGGCGATGTGGGTTAAACCACAGAGCCTAGGACTTGCTGATCAGAAGGTCGGCGGTTCGAATCCCCGCGATGGGGTGAGCTCCCATTGCTCGGTCCCTGCTCCTGCCAACCTAGCAGTTTGAAAGCATGTCAAAGTGCAAGTAGATAAATAGGAACCGCTCTGGCAGGAAGGTAAACGGCATTTCCATGCGCTGCTATTGTTTGCCAGAAGCAGCTTAGTCAATCTGGCCACATGACCCGGAAGCTGTACACTGGCTCCCTCGGCCAGTAAAGCGAGATGAGCGCCACAACCCCAGAGTCGGTCACGACTGGACCTAATGGTCAGGGGTCCCTTTACCTTTACTCTTTAAAAACAAATAAATACATTTGCCCCTGGAGCTTTCTCTGATATTAAAGTGACCAGGATAGCCCCTGCTCATGCAGAGTCTTTGTGTGTACATTCTCACACAATTAAAGACACCTTGGTTGCCTGATTATACGGCTTCTGTTTTAGCCCATTAATTGATGCATTCATTAGGCCTTCAAACATTTGCATGAGCATAAAGCAATATTTCAAAAGCCTATTCTTTCTTTTCTTTGATGATGCTTGCACATGCTGCACCAGACTCTTTCAGAATAACACAGGAAGCTGCATTACACCAGATCAAAGTTTTTGCTCATCTAGCCCTGTAATGTCTACTCTGACCAGAGAAACTGTGCTACCTGAGGCAGGTATTGTGAATGTTGCCTCCCCTTCCTTCTCAGTGCTGCCCTCTGGGGAATGGGTCCTTCATCAAGCATTGTGGGCAAGGTCGGTCCAGGCAGCATCTGTGCCACTAGTAATTTCAATAAAAATCACAGTCATAATATAATAGTAATAACTAATGTTATTTTTCTAGAAAAAGAGGTGCTGGAACTCAACATGAACACCATCGGTGTAGCCGGGGGGGGGCAGGGGGGCAGCTACCACCCTAAATTTATCAAAATAAATAGAAATCAATACAAATCTGAGGTTTGCCCCCCAACAAAAGTCTGCCCCCCCCCACAAAAATCCTGGCTACGCCCATGATGAATGCCCTCTTTCTCTTAGAATGGCAGTAGCACCCACCTGAGAAGTTCCGTAACCCCTAAGAGGTGCTGGAACCGAGTTCCTATGAGTTTCCCCTGAAAAAAGCAATTATTATTATTTGTAGTAGTAGTAGTACTCTGCGCATCTGGCTGTGTTGCTCCAGCCACTCTGGGCGGCTACCAACAAAAACATAATAAAACATCAAACATTAAAAACTTTCTTATACAGTGTTGCCTTCAGGTGTCTTCTAAAAGCTGTATAGTTATTTATCTCCTTGACATCTGACGGGAGGGGGTTCCACAGGGCGGGCGCCACAACCGAGAAGGCCCTCTGCCTGGTTCCCTGTAACCTCACTGTAACCACCAGAAGGCCCTCGGAGGTGGACCTCAGTGAACAATGGGGGTAGAGACGCTCCTTCAGGTACATAGGGCTGAGGCCATTTAGGGCTTTAACTGTGATGTATACACAGTAACAGTGGTGCATATTATAAAACTTGAAGTTTAAAGTTACTTTAACTAGCCATGCACAGCTGGCTGGCTTTTGAGCAGAAGGAGCTGGCTGGCTCTGCAGGCAACTGATGTGGTGGTGCATGATCACATTGCAGGAGCCACATGGTTCTGTGTGGCTCATGACAGAATCAAGCTCTGCTTCTGGAACTGACTCTCCAGGTTCTCGTGTAGAGATGTGATCCTCTTTTTTCCTTTTGTTTGTTTTTTAATTAAAAAAAAAAACCGCTAGAAATGCCAGAGATTGAACTTAGGACCTTCTGCATGGAAAACATGAGCGCTCATACTGAGCTAAGGTCTCCCTCAAATCTTTTTTTTAATTATTATTATTATCTCTAGAACTCAAGGTCTTCAATCTCAGCCACGATAATGGCCCAATTTGTTACTGATTTGTACTTGTACCCATGCCAACATAAAAGAGAAGGGGGGAAAAACCTTTCCGAGTAACTACTTGGCAAGTATTCCAGCACAAAGTGTACAGTTCAGTTTTGTGGAACTTGGAATGTTTGTGCAGTTGTCATGAACGGAAACTTAATCGGCATGGTCATCTCAAAGCCTTTTGGGTTGAGGCCTAAAAGATCAGGGATTGGGTTTCTAGATAATAACCTTATCAACTTTGGGACTACTTTTACATGTGAAGCTTTGGGCATTTTTACTTGACCTGTTGGTGACCTTTATGCTCATTTAAATTTTGTTGTCTGTTAATTGTTCATATAAGGTAAAGGGACCCCTGACCATTAGGTCCAGTCGCAAACGACTCTGGGGTTGCGGCTCTCATCTCGCTTTATTGGCTGAGGGAGCCGGCGTACAGCTCCCAGATCATGTGGCCAGCATGACTAAGCCGCTTCTGGTGAACCAGAGCAGCGCACAGAAATGCCGTTTACATTCTTGCCGGAGCGGTACCTATTTACCTACTTGCACTTTGACATGCTTTCGAACTGCTAGGTTGACAATTGTTCATATAGCTGTTGATTATTATTTTTTTAGGGCTGTGTTGTAGCGATACTAAACTTTTCATTACGCTTTTATATTTAGATGGGACAGTATCCAACTAACTCGTTCCATCAGTGCAAGGATTTCTGCTTGTGCATTGGAATTTGACTCTTCCTCTCCCCATGCACCCCCTAAATCTCTGCTTACCCCCCCCCCCACAAGCCTCTGGAGCAGAATTGGGGAGGACACGGGGTGGGTAGTTCCACTACACAAGTGGAAATCCTTGCGCTGACAGGATGAGTGAGTTGAATAATGCCTCTGTGTTTCATGTGAAGCACTTTGAGCACAGATGTATTTGTGGGAAATGTGGTATGCAAATAAATTGACTTATGGTGATGATATGTAGCAACAAGAGGGCTGTTGGGCTGCAGCTCTGAAACATGAGAGGGTGTGTGTGTGTGTGTGTGTGTGTGTGTGTGTTGCTCTTTGTCTAATCCACAGTCCTCAGCTATGGGAGCAGCTGTGCTCTTTCTTGTTGTTGTTGTTTAGTCGTTTAGTCGTGTCCGACTCTCCATGACCCCATGGACCAGAGCACGCCAGGCCCTCCTGTCTTCCACTGCCTCCTGCAGTTTGGTCAAACTCATGTTAGTAACTTCGAAAACACTGTCCAACCATCTCGTCCTCTGTCGTCCCCTTCTCCTTGTGCCCTCAATCTTTCCCAACATCAGGGTCTTTTCCAGGGAGTCTTCTCTTCGCATGAGGTGGCCAAAGTATTGGAGCCTCAGCTTCAGGATCTGTCCTTCCAGTGAGCACTCAGGGCTGATTTCCTTAAGAATGGATAGGTTTGATCTTCTTGCAGTCCATTGCTCTTTCTTACCAAAGGTAAATTCTTCAGGGGAAGAGATCTGAACTGCCCAGAAGCAGCTCGCTGGATGGGGCAGAGCCACTATGCAAGTATCCCAGCGAGTGAGTCTTTGTTGCTTACCATGAATGACAGGGAGGATGCAAGTATTTCCACTGTGGTGAGCTCCCTCCCTCCTCTCGCTCCCATAAGCAGCAGTGACCCACCTGCTGGGAAACCAGCATAGCAACTCCACTCCACTTAGGACTCAGCTATACAGCTGCAAATATAATGTTTTAAGTGCATTTTAAGTGCATTATAGAAATGTGATACTAGATGGTGCTGGTGAGCTAATGGCAAGTTCCAAATATATTTTGAAACGTTTTTAAAAAGCACTTTCGTAGCATTTTTTAAAATATATGTGTATGTGTAGATTCAGCCCCAGTGAGCTGCTGCCACTGCAGCTGCCCACAAATACATTTTTGAAGGTCACTTCGCTTTCCTCACCTTCTGCTTCTGTAGGGTTTCAAAGTGTGGACCTCCAGATGTACATGCAAAGAACTTGTGTTGTTGGGTGGATGGAGGTCAGGGAAGGGACTAGGGAGTACAGTGCCTCTCTGCATGTTCAGTATATATGGTCAGGGGAACAAGTGAATTAGATTTTTAATGTTTCTTCATTAGACTTTAGCATGAGAGCTCTTCAGGATGAGACCAAAGGTCTTTTTTGTTGAGCATCTTGGCTGATCAGATACCCATGGGAGACCTGGACGCTGGATATTAGTGCAATAGCCTCTCTTGCTGTTCCCCAATGACTGGTATTCAGAGGCAATCATTATTAGTAGCCATTGATAGTCGTATCCTTGGTGAATTTATCTAATCACATTTTTATTCACTCTCTCTGTGTGTGTGTGTGTGTGTGTGTGTGTGTCCATAGCCTTCCATCTCCAATGAAATGAGCTCAAGGAAACATCTATGGTTCTTCCTTCTCTCCCTTCATTTGATCCTCACATGTGAGGTATACTGGGCTCAGAGGGAGTGACTGGCCCATGGCTCAAGGTCAGCAAGTGACTGAGTGGGAGATTTGAACCCCTATCTCCTTGATCCTAGTCCACGACTCTTATCAACACTACACCATGCTCCTATCATCCTTTAAGCCAGTGGCCATCTTCACATCTTGCAGTCCCAAATTCCATAGTTTTAAATATGGGCTGTGTATTCCTTTCTCATTTGATCTCTGTTAAATAGCTAGTTGAAATCCCTCTGGTTTTGCTGTGAGTCACTCTCTTTTTTAGCAATATTGTTCCATTTGGGTAAAAACGTTTCAATAAAAAGAAAACCCCAAATGTTAGCCCATTTGTCCATGCCCTTTGCTCTACAGACTGAAGACTCAGATGCTTCAGAGAATGTTATTGATGAGTCAGATGCTGCTGATTTTCATCCAAAGTAATCTCTAGGCTCCCCTGGCAGTGGCGGGAACAGAGCTGTGCTTCGTTCTGACAATTCAATAAATGTATCTTAATTGGCACAAGCCCCAACCTGTTAGAAACAAGATCCAAGTCATTGTCCTGATTGCCTGCACAAGCTCATTGCAGAGACTCATTATGGTTTCAAGCTGCTGTTGCTTTTTTTTTTTTTTTTGATGTTGAAAGGCATTCTATTGTCTTAAAATTCACCATGCAGAAAAGAGGTGGAATTAGAATACTTCAGATATCAGAAAGCAAGAGTCCCAATCCCCGTTCAGCCATGAAACTCACTACGTGACTTCGGGCCGGTCACTGTGTCTCAGACTAACCTACTTCACAGGGTTGTTGTGACAATTAAACAAGGAGTGGGAAAAGCATATACCTTACCTTGAACTCATTGAAGGAAAGACATGGTGTAAGTGTAGTAACAATGACAACAGAAACAAAAAATATAAATTCACAGGCAAAACATCTGAGGATTAAAATTTCTGCAAGACAGCAATTAAAAATGAATAATAATAATTCCAAAATGCAGCATCAGAAAAAGATGGTTACGTCTTGTAATGACTAACAGAAGATAGTTTGCAAGTAAGCATTTATGTAGGGTCCATTGGCAACTTTGAGATCTTCTGTATACTTTTTCATAAGATTACAGTTTGTGCTTGATCTCTTTTTTATAATCTGAGGAAAGGCTTTGAAAAACATTGCGGCATGTATCCTGATTTGCATACAAGATAAAGTTTTACCACACTATATACAAACCAAACAGTAGCTAATTTTAAGTTGGTAAGTCCAATTTTCTGCGCTGGCTATTGGTCATAACTCACTAGACTGAGAATTCAGTGCCAAAAGTTCTGCTGTTTTCCAGTGAGTTAACTTAAGCTGCACCTATCCTGCCTTTTCACTTTGTAAGGTCTGCTTACATTGCAAGTTTATAATAAAAGACACATAACTTAAGAACCAAGATTCTGAAAGCAGTCAGCCCTAAAATGCAAACTACAATAAACAGAATGAGCTGCAGCATCAAAATAGAACCAGAGATTCTATTAATGCTTGTTTGAAAGCATGAGAAAATAAAATCTTTTTTAAAAAAAATGTATTCAGAAGATGAGGGAGTAGACGGGCACCTGGTGAATGTTTCTGGGAAGGATATTATTCCGTTCTTGCAAGGGAGTGAAGAAATACAGATGCTCCCACTGATTTAAACCATTGGCACTTGTAGTCTGGTATGATCTAACTTTGGCAGTGCCTCTGCAAGGATTCAAGGCTAAATTACATTTGACATTAAAATGCATTTTTGCACTCGAAATTTACTTTATTAAAAAATGCAAAAAGCAACCCTCCAGGATGTGGGTGGTTACTGAAAATTATTGGGAACTCAGCAGGCTGGATGTGTTTGTGTTAACCCTTTCCTCCCCTGCTGCAGTCCCAATGAAAATTGCTTCTTTTTCTATTGGGAGGAAATCCCTCACTGCTGACAACGGCTGTTTTAAAGAACACTCACATTTAAGCACCAGGTCTTCCTAGTTAGGCCCTTTCCCTGAGATCCTTTAGCTGGAGTTGCTGAGAATTGCATCTTGGACCTTATACACTGAGTCCATGCCTGGGCTGATCTTGCTTTAAGGCTAGTACCCTTTAGGTTTGCAGCTGGATCCCTTTAATTCACTTGCCATTTATAAATTTATGCAAGCCACTATTTTCACACAGACCGTGCTTCGAGGTGCCATCCTCCAAATAAACCTGACCTTGCAGAGTTCTGCCTGAACTTTCCAGTGTTCAGAGAACAGAACGGCCATGACTGTAAATAAAAGAGCTATTAGAACTTCTGGTTCAGGGCCTGACACATCTGAGGAAAGAAATCATTTCTTGCATTCTTGTTTCTGTAGCCCCAGGGGCCTTGCTGTAGTACATTCCATTTTGACCTTGGATGAAACCACTTTTTAAGAAAATGGAAAGCAAAAGTTTATTTGAGGGAAATTGGCACTGTGCCTGCTTCCCTATTAGTCTTTGGAAAATACGGAGCATTCTGTGTATTGCGTATGGCACAGGACACTAGAAACATTTGGTAAGGCTATACATTCACACTATACATTTAAAGCAGCGCCGTACCGTGTTAAACAATCACACTTTCTACCAGAGAATCCAGGAAAATGTAGCTAAGAGTGCTCAGAGTTGTTAGGAAGCCCCTTTCCCACACATACAGCTACAATTCTCAGGGTTGCCTGGGGAGAGGAATTGATGGTTAAACCACTCCCTGGGATTTGTAGCTTTGAAACTTAGGCCAGCCTTCCCCAAGCTGGTGCCCACCAGAAGTTGTGGCCGAGGAGTCATCAACAGATGCCTACAGAGGCCTTCCCTGAGTCCTCTCCCCTTGCCAATTTTGCTTGAAAGAAGTACTGTGTTGTAACCGATAGAACCGGTGGATCCCTGTCCACAACACATCCTCTTGTTCACAGATGTGCCCATGGCCCCTAACTTAAATTGGCAATTCCTGCTTTGGGCTACAGTCCGCCCAAGTGAGCATGGCGCCAGTTTGGGAAAGGCTGACATAGGCATTTGCCATATTCTGGACCAGAGCAGATAACTGCTTCCCAAAGGCTGCAAATAAAAAGATGACAGCTTCTATCATCCAGCTCGTAAACTGGGCCAAATGAGCTTGCCTCAGCATGTTCAGTAATATGAAGCCTGTTCATTGTCTTCAGCTTGTCAACCTCAATATCGTTCTGCAAATTTCTAAATAATTAGTGTAGAGACAACCCCCGTTTAGAATGTGAGGCAAGTACTTTATAGTCAAACATGACTGAAAGTACTTTTGAAGAAAGCTGTTTCGTTTACTGTACTGTGGGATCGTTTTATTTTGTGGAATATTCAAATGGAATATTTGTTTTGTTCAAAATATTTATATCCTGCCTTCCACCTGCAGTTTTTGAGGTGGCTTTCAGTGCACAGCTTGTGATTGATTATGCAGGGTGGGGTTTACCTCCCTCCCCCCCCCCCAGTGTTTCAGGTTGGCACCTCTGCCGGTTGGCACCATGAAGATACAAGGTGCATTCAGATGTGTGGGTTGTTATGCTAGTTTTCCTGATTATAATGCTAGAACATTTGTCCAGGTTTTGAATGTTCCTTTTACACTGCCGTTACCTGTTGCACTACGGACCTGTGGCTTTCTGATCCGTATACTGGTGGGCATGTTCTGCTAAATTTCATTCACACCAGTGGGGTTCAACGCAATAGCGGACATCATTGGACAACATGTTGCCACCCTTTATGTGAATGTGCACTTCTGATCCCTCATGAATATGACGGGAAATGCTGGAATACCATCCCAAAGTTTGTCACATGGCGTGATCCATGAAAATGGCGGGAAAATAACTGTGCCTATCTCTCACGATTTTCCAGGTCAACAGGATTGCAAACAGATTTTTTTGTTGTTGTTGAAGGGAAGCAATTAACAGGGAAATGAACGCTAAGCTTCCAGTTGATTCCACTAGATTTCCAGAAGCGTCACATAAAACATTGAACAAAACGCAAAAGTTAACAGGCAGCAAAACATTGTGAAAATGGAACAAAGCGCTGTCTGAATGCATCCACAGTGGTGGAGGGAAAATATGGCTTCTTTGCTCCAATCACCACCACATTATAGGCCAGATAATGAACTCATATATTTATTAGGACGATTTAATTTTTAAAACTAACACCCCTTGAGTTTTAATTGTCTCCTAGACTGCCTCATTCTTTAAAAAAACAAAAGCAGGTTGGGGCTCTGTGGAGTAGGAGAGGGTGCTTAGAGGCTATTGCATCCAGTACCTCAGTCGTGTCCTTATTTCAGAGAGAACAGAGTTTCTGATGAGAGTGGCAGCCATACCATACCAACATACTAAGGGCAACCCAAAAATTTTGGATGCGCTTCTGAGGGGTAGAACGTCCTACCTGGTCAATTTCCTCCGAACTGAGCCTTTTCCTCTAGAAATTAGAATAATGAAGAACATTCTCTGGCACCACCGGAATTTAGAGAGGGTTCACGAGTGACTGGCACAAGGCCAGGACCAGCAACCTAATTTTAATCTGCCGTAGAAGATGTGTGACTTGTGACTCACAAGTCACTTGTGATTGACTTATCCATAGTGGCTTTGATAACAGAGCTTCCTGCCCCCTGCTACCCAGGCAGTTTCTCTCCTGCGAAATGGCATGGCTCTTTTTTTCCAAGGCAGTCAGTCTGGCACCTTTTGCAAGCAAAACATTTATCCTTTTAAAATGGTGAGCGCAACTCCCATGTATCATTCATTATATTTATTTTTAGATCTTGCCGTGGGGGCTTCTGCTGACAAAAACAAAAAAGCAAAAAACAGAACCAAGGGAAATAAAAACCGCTACACTGTTGTTGTTTTTAAATGACTGCAGATTTGTAGCAGCACTGTAGAACTGTATCTCTCTACACATCTGGGAGCTGAGGTGCCAGAATTAACAACATGGTTATGTGACAGAACGTACAGTTTAATGCCTTCCTGGTTTGTTCCTTTCGGTACAATGGAGTGAATGGTACCCATGGTTTCTATAGGATAATACTCTGTATTGATTCGTACTTAACACGATTTGCAGCTTTCCAGCTTCATGCTGGTGTAGCCTTCGGTTTTCTCCATCCATATATCTGTGCACAGTAATAATACTAATATGTGGCTATCTACAGCACACATCTAGGCATATTTATTCAGAAGTAGAGATGGGCAAATATATCAGTTTTGGTTTCACATTTTTCCAGTCTTACAGTCTGTTCTCCACATTTTCACATCAGTTTGCGATCACTATTATTTGAAAAACGGTTCTAGTGAAGAGCATTTTAGTGTGGATTTTTCCCACTGTCCACACCTTTAGCTGCATAGTTCAGTTGGTTAGAGTGTGGTGCTATTAATGCCAAGATTGCAGGTTCAATCCCCATAAGGACTCCCCATGGATTCTCTCCCATAGGGCAGATGCTGACAGATGGCCTGGCAGGGGTGGGGAGCAACTAACTGAAGTGAAAACAGCGGCCTTCTTAGCCTCCCTCCATCTCTCTTGCTGCTCAGTTATAATCGGGGTATTACCACTGAATGTATGAACAAAGTACTCCAGTGCCTTTGTTCAATAAATAGTATCTGAAAAGTTCTCAGATTAAGTTCAGTAGAGTGGTACCTCGGGTTACAAACGCTTCAGGTTACAGACTCCGCTAACCCGGAAGTAGTACCTCGGGTTAAGAACTTTGCTTCAGGATGAGAATAGAAATTGTGCGGTGGCAGCACAGTGGCAGCGGGAGGCCCCATTAGCTAAAGTGGTACCTCAGGTTAAGAACAGTTTCAGGTTAAGAACAGACCTCCAGAACAAATTAAGTTCTTAACTAGAGGTACCACTGTATTCCACCTCTTCTATATATTTGGCTTAAAAAGTGGCTTCTGCCTGCCTACCGCCATTCACCTGAGAATCACATAATTATAACAATAAAATTAAGGAACAGAATCTGACTTTTCCCAGAAGAGGGATTCCAATGTTTTATCTACTCTGACTGAGCAATGGGTCCCTGGGGTTTTTAGGCATGAGTTCTCCCCAGTCCTGCCTGGTGACACCACAGGAAGATCCCTGGACTTTTTGTGTGCATACTGTGTGCTTTTACTCCTGTGTTAGTAGGGTGGGTCATTCTAGGGGGTGGGACTTAATTTTTGCAAATTTCTTCAGTGAGGGGTTTGAAAAATATGTTTGTGTGTGAGGAATTCAAATATGCCTTTATTTTTGTGATTGGAGAACATTTAGCTTGGTAAACCTATGT
The DNA here is from genome assembly GCF_964106645.2 of Podarcis pityusensis. NCBI lineage: Eukaryota > Metazoa > Chordata > Lepidosauria > Squamata > Lacertidae > Podarcis > Podarcis pityusensis. The sequence continues at coordinate 21,718,152 of NC_138028.1, forward strand.
TTGAAGAAGAAGCACGTAAACTGCTTTCAGAAAACCCAAAAAATTTAATTTTACCTTCTAAAAATGTCAGGTAGTGCTAAATAATAATAAAATAATATTGCTATGTAATAAAACTGCAGGCACTTGGCAATCATTTTTAATGATTTCTGTGCAATTTTACGCACATTTTACTTACCAAGCAAAACTAAATTCTATTAATTTAACCAAAATATCTTTTGAATTCCCAAGTCACGTTGCAACCTTTTAGCACCCCTTACTTATGGAATTTGAAAGTTGAAAAATTCAACATGGCCTGCTATACTAGGGTCTCTCTGTTGAGGCAGATATCAGAAGTGAATGCTTTTTGCAATTGCTGCATCTTCTTCCTGCCAAGAAAAAATGCAGGTATTTCCTGTACCTTATGCATCTGTTAAAACCGCTGAACCTTCTGCTGTTTTTTTGGGGGGGAGGCAGAGAAGGGAAAATGTTTTGGAAGAGCATAGTTCTATGCTAGGGCATCTGCTTTGCATGTGGAATATCCCAGATTCTATTCTCTCTGCAAGCAAATCAGGCTAAATGCTCATTAAACAGGAAGCAGCCTATGTATAGTGATGGCCCCCAATTTAGGAGCATAGGAAGCTGCCTCATATTGAGTCAGACCATTGGTTCATTTAGCTCAGTATTGTCTTCATTGACTGACAGCAGCCCTCTGGGGTTTCAGACATGAAGACATTCCCAGTTCTACCTGGAAATACCAGAGATCAAACCTGGGACCTTCTGCTTGCAAAGCAGATTGCCTACTGTTGAGCTAATGCTCTTCCCCTCCCTCAGTTAGTGGCACACTTAACAGAGAAGAGGCGGGAGAAGGTATATGAGGGACATGGTGGGATGGGTGTTAAAAGAGAGGGAGGAAGGCTTGGTTTGTTTCTGCAATCAGATTCTCAAATCGCTTGCTGATTTGAACTAGCCTGTAGGTCTCCTCTTCTCTCATTGTGCATATACCGTATTTTTCGCTCTATAAGACACACCAGACATAAGACGCACCTAGTTTTTGGAGGTGGAAAACAAGAAAAAAAATATTCTGAATCTCAGAAGCCAGAACAGCAAGAGGGATTGCTGCACAGCGAAAGCAACGATCCCTCTTCCTGTTCTGGCTTCTGGGATAGCTGCGCAGCCTGCATTCGCTCCATAAGACAAACATTTCCCCTTACTTTTTAGGAGGGAAAAAGTGAGTCTTATAGAGCAAAAAATACGTGTGTGTGTGTGTGTGTGTATGCTTTTGTAATAATAGAGTTCTTGTTCTGCACACTCCACTAGGAATTTCATGAAAATGAATGAGAAGGAATATCATTTACCACATTCATTCCTCTCCATTACAGCTTTCATACTTCATCTGGATTTTATTTAGGACTGAAAAAGCAGGTTTCAGATGTAGAGAGAAGTAAACTTAATTGAGGGAGTTTGAGCCTTGGGTGGTTCTGCACTGTTTCAGAAAGATTGCCATCATCCTGAAAGACGTTTCTCTAGCTAGAGAGCATAAAACAGTACTTAACAGTTACAAATACGGAAATTTCTTCTTGGCTCACTTTTTCTCTTCTAGGCAGTATACCAAACATACAACATTCGCTACACTATCACTCCTACAAAACGAGTTGGCTGTTCCCCACCCTGGTTGCCTACCATTCAGCAGAGAATTAAACCATTCTGTCCAATTTCAGCTTTTGCAAGTCATATCTTTAGTCCAGTGGCCTGTGAAGGATTTCAGACTCTGACGTGTCTGTCTAATAACCACATGCTGTTATCAGAATCTCCTCTTGCTCCAAGATTTGATGCAATTTTCCATGTTGCTCGTGGTTGATCAAGCGTTGCCAGATGCATTTCTGGGGGTCAGGAACTGTGAAGCGAAGCTGATATGGTGACATTCTGGATATGCCAAAGAATCACTGAAGTGCATTCATGAATATTTATAAGACGTATAAATTTTGAAAGCCCAGATCTGAAATATATATATATTTTCTTCAAACACTGAGTGAGTGTTGGAGCACTTCAACTTTTTTCTTAGACTGTGAACATTTAGGTGGGGCCTTGTATTTTTACTTTGAAAACTGCTGATAAATAACATTGTAAACCACTTTCAGAAGCCTGCTTTGGAATTCAGCGCATATAAATAAAATCATAGTAGCAGAAGAAGAAATAAAAATACTAATAAAATCTCGAAGAAAAGAAATCCTTTTCTGTCTCAAGTGGCCAAATAACTTGGGTACAGTGGTACCTCGGGTTACAGACGCTTCAGGTTACAGACTCTGCTAACTCTGAAATAGTACCTCGGGTTAATAACTTTACCTCAGGATGAGAACAGAAATCGTGCAGCGGGAGCAGGAGGCCCCATTAGCTAAAGTGGTACTTCAGGTTAAGAACGGACCTCCAGAACGAATTAAGTTCTTAACCCGAGGTACCACTGTACTAATAAGTATGTTGGAGAATTTCAGGAGAAACTGGAGTGGAAATTTCCAGTGTTGTTCATTTGTCCCAAATCCAGAGTAAAAAATCAATCCAGCAAATACTATTGGTATTCACTGCTGTCAGTCCATTGGATTTCCTTTGCCTTGAAGCAAATGGCATGAAATAATATAGTTTACTTAGAAATCCATAATAGCAGACAGCAAAACCTGTAGCATAGGGTTACATGCATTGCTGGTCCTTTTCATAATAGACCCATTGAAGACAATTAGCATGTTTAGCGTAGGTTTCTTAATTTCAGTTCTGAGTAGGACTTAGTGGGGTACAACCCCATTGCTCCCCTTCTTCTAAATCCCCCAGAGCAAATTCAGGGCAGGCATTGGGGTGGGAATGGGGAGATGCTATTGCACAAACATAAATTCTTGTTCACTGGCTACCAGCCATACATTTTGCCAGAAGAAGGGAAACAGTACTGCATGTGACAATCACAGGTCAGAACTGGAAATGGATGTGTTCTTCCCACTTTACACACCATGGGTTGTATTCAGCTAACTTTTACTTAGAGTAGAAACATTGAAATTCATGGACCTAAGTTAGCCATGCCCATTCATTTCAGTAGGTCTGATCAGATTAATAGTTGAATGCAACCCAATGCACCTTGACTTGGGTAGGGAGTTTAATTACTGCTCTTCCTTAGCCAACAAAAAGTCTTGGGCCTCCAGTGTTTCCAACTAGCACATGTGCAGATTCATTATTTAAGAGCACAAAGCCATATGCCAGTTCCTTGGCATATTAGCACCAGAGGAAGGCATGGGGGTCAGCCCACAAACATACAAGGAGCTCTGAAGCTTCTGGGCCTTTGGACTGACCCAAGAAGGGATCTTGTGCGTCCTGGTGTCCAGTGCTTCCAGCATCCTCCCAAACAAATTTTCATTGGCCACCACCCTCTTTACACCATGGTCTTCTCTTGAACTCTAAGATCTACAATGACTATGGAGCCAAACAGGGGGGAAAGTTTGCTCTTTGTCCTTTGATGCTGATGCCATCATTATCAGCCACATTATGAACCTGCATTGTTCTCTGGAGCTGTTTTTTTGTTCAGGGCTGTTTTTTACTGATATTTTGGCAGTTTTATTCTTTCTGTAAACCGTGTTGAGGTTTTATTGCAAATTTTGTGAAATAAACAAATGATGTGGCTTTGTTGTGGGGTGCTTGCAGTTTTGCGCAAGGTCACAAATCTGCTAGGGTGGGTTGGTAGACAGAGCCCTGGACCACAGAAAATGGGGGATCAAATCTTGGTTTCCCTTTGAAGATCACTGCCTGAATTTGGACTAGCAAACGTCTCACAGAGTTGTGAGAATGTTGTGAGGTTATTTGGGAAATACATTGCCCTAAGTTCCTTGGATAAAGGGTGGGGTATAAATGTGGTGAATAATACAAGCCTGAGATGCTCTGGTAAAACATGAAGTCTCCATTGCCTTAAGCTCTAAACCCACACTGAAAAGGAATTATATGAGTTTTCACCCAGAGTGGTACTACTATGAAACATTGGGGGCTGCTTTGATTCTTTCACAGTATGCAAATCTTTGGCAAGAGCTCAGTGAATAGCTTTTATTTTCTGAGAAATGAATAGCCATCTTTGTCTGGTCACAATTGTGGGAGTTTGAAAGGCCTTACACTATTCCCAGCTGGGCTGCTGTGGTCAATGTTTTATGTCTTCTTGGAATATGGAGGAATCAAACTACTCCAGAATAGCCAGTGTGGTAAAGTAGTACGACTGTACCATTTGTGCTTGATAAAACTTCCTTAATAGGGTTTATAATTGGACATGTCATTATGGCAATCTCAGCCAACCTAATGCTGCATCTGATGGGCAGCCACCAAGAAATGATGGCGGCCAACGTTGTTGAACCATTTTCATTTCTGACCCCTGTTTCAGTGGTCTAAGAGTTAGGAGATGAGGTGTAACTCAGTGGTAGAGAATCTGTTTTGCATCTGAAAGGTCCCAGCATCTTTGTATAGAGCTGGGAAAGATACTTTACATACAGAAGACTCCCTTCATTTATGGAAGGTCCAGTCCTTAGCATCTCCAGATAGGGTGGAAGAAGACTTTTTGCAAGAGGAAGGCCTGGAGTTCAGTCCCTAGCATCTCCAAGTAGGACTGGCAAAGATTCACACCTAAATCCTTGGAGGTCAGCTGCCTATCCATGTAGACATCACTGAATTGTGCGGACCAACAGTTGTTACAAGAAAGCTTCAGTGAGCTGATGTAGCAGAAAGATCTGTTGTCTGCTGCTGTATTGTGGTATTCAGAAGGAAACCACAACACACTGTAGGTAATAGAGTAGGGAAAATGTGCTTTGGGTTGTAAACTAAATTCCTTGGTCATGTCCCCAGGAGTAAACTCTGGGCCAGTGGAGCTTCCTAGAGCGTTAAGGTCTTTTTGATAGGACTCAACTGAATGTGTGTCTTTTCCACATTATCTTTTCCAGCTCCTACCGTTCCAAGTTGCCCTACTCGAGAGACGTGGTGGCCAGGCCCAGTTATAATTATTGCAGCATGCTGTACCACACTAGTGTTCCTCTTTCTAGTTTTCATCATTTGCTACAAAGCCATAAAAAGGTAAGGCTGTAAGTGTGATGCAAGATCAGATGCTTTGTGGATGTGCTACCTTATAACATACAACAGAAGAGCAATGATAAGGAAACTCAAGGAGTTACTAGCCTGGGAATGTTCAGACGACAAGTCAACAAGTACTGAACATGGGAGACTGAGCAGTTCCCTGTTCTGGGTGGAGTTGCACTCACTCTGAAATAACAGATTGTTAGTTTGGGGAAGCTTCTGAATCCATCTTCGTCATTGGAGGTTCAGGTAGCCTCAGTGGCTGGGAGTGTGTTTTACCAGCTATGGCTGGTACACCAATTACAGCTGTTTTGGGACAGTGGTAGTCTGGCTATAATGATTCGTGCTTTGGTAACCTCAAGACGATTGCTCTGTTTGAAGCTGTCCCTGGACTTGGTCCAGAAGCCCCTGCTGTTGCAAAATCACTGCAGCTCTACTGTTGATGGGGACCGACTATTGTCAACAAGCAATTCCAGTGCTCAAAAGCTTGCACTGGCTTCCCATATGCTACCAGGTCATGTTCAAGGTTCTTACAAGGCCTGTAAAAATCTGGATCCAGGATACCTCAAGGACTGAGGACTTCAGGGGAGCCACAGTTAGCAGATCCTGCAGCTCAGATGCATGCCTTGTATCCACTAGGAGTTGTGAATTCTGTGTTGGGGGTCAAATCTTGTGGAACTCTCTTTAGGTTGAGATCAGACAGGCACCTCTCCCTGTTGAACTCCTGGCTCCTATTAAAGACTTTATTCCAACAAGTGTTTTAACTGAATTCTGATCTTATAATTTTAATTGGTGTTTATTTTCATTGAATTGAGTTTCTCATTCATCATTAGAGATGACTGTAATTAAGCAGCATATTAATTGTTAAAATAAATGAATGATGCCAGGAAATGCAGGCAATCCCATACACATCTGACATATGTTTAAAGTTAAGAAATTCCAGGCAAATTTGTATGCAAAAATTGTGTATGATAGGACAAATTCACTGTAAAATGCTGATGAATTTTCATGTGGACTGGTTTTTTTTGTTGGTTTTTTTAAAAAAAGCACAAACTCATGCAAATTTAAGATTGGAAAAATGAGAAACTGAGCAAGGTCAAAATTGACATAATCACCCATCCTTTTACCCTCATTCGTAAGAAATGTGAGACAACCTTTAATGGAGGGGGTGAAAACCCTGTGAAAAGCTATTCCCATAAACAGTCCAATAATACGACATGTAACATAAGCATTTGCAACACATAAGGTGGAAATCCCCCCTCTTAAATGAAATCACAAGGAAATGCCATTTTGAAATCTCATTTAGTTCTTTGAAAACTCACCATATGTCACAAAATCCCGCCGTCTGCCTGCAGGACATTTGTAAATTATCCATCACTTGGATTGTCCTCGTTTTTTCATTCATGTAGTGCAATGGCATGTCCTATTGCCTAATAGCAACACTTAAAGTTATACTGCCCCCTGCCTAATGCATGGTTAGCTGGTGGCATGAAGGGGGTATCTGAGCTGGGCTTCCTGTTCCTGCAAGCTGAATATTGGTAAGTATGCAGTGCCAGGAACATATCTTGCTGGTGCTATATATACAGATCCCTGAATTCACAGCTGCTGAATGCAGAGGATTTTGCACTCACGCCGCATCATAAGTATGCAGGGGGTGCACATAGTTTGTCAAGCTGGCTCAAGGCCTGTTTGCAGGGGGCGGCAGGAGCCATAGGCAATTCTGGAACCCCATGGTGGTGGGTGCCATGTTGCAGTACAGTACCTTACAGAAGGCACAGGACCTGCAGTTTCTCCATCTCTCTCTTCCTTTGGACCTTTCACCTGCTCCCTCCTTGCCCCCATATTTCATCATCTGATTTAGTGTTGCTTGGATTAGCTGTAGTGAAAATGAGGCACAGGTTCTCCTCTATCCAACAGCATCGCTGCAAAGAGAAGTTTGGAAGTTTCTACTTGCATTTTAGATGAGCCACAGTTTAGTGTTACATCTTACCCCTAAACTGTGGCCGGCTTTGTAAATTATGGTCTGAAATTGGCCTGTTTGCACTAATTACAATTGAGTCTACCATTTGTCTGGTTTCAGATGTTCCTACAAACTTGTCTGTAATAGAACCAAAAAACTTCTGAACTCCTTCTTGTGGCCGTGCCAGAAGAGGAGACAGGCGCATGCAAGCCCAGGACTTATTAAGACTCATTTTTACAACATGCATTCAACATGGATGGAATTTTCATGTGATTGAACTTATCTTTTTTTAAAATTTATTTATTCAAAGTTATAACAAAACATATTTTCCAAAAACATATCCTTATCCCCCCCCCCGTTTTTCCTCCCCCCCCCACAAAACCCATCCTCCCACCCCACCCCACCCCGACTTCCCTCAGTTCCAGTCTTTGGTTTCTCCAATAACGCTATTTTCTGCATGTTACAGAATTGTGTAGATCTTCAAACTGTTTAGCTAATTATTATCAGTAAAAAAAATTGTGAATGTTTATTCAAAACCTGCCAAGGAGTCCAGTTCGCTTTGTTGCATCTTCAAATACTTTGTAAAAGGTTCCCATTCATCCTTAAAGTCACAGTTATCCTTGTCCCGTAACCTATATGTCAATTTTGCCAGTTCTGCATAGTCCATCAATTTTTCTTGCCATGATTCTTTAGTTGGGGTTTCTTCAGTCTTCCATCCTTGTGCTACCAGAACCCTCGTGGCCGTTGTCGCGTACATGAAGATGTTTTTCAACTTTTTTGGCAGGTCTTTCCCCACAATCCCCAGCAAAAAAGCCTCAGGTTTTTTAACAAATGTTAAATGGAACATTTTCTTCATTTCCCAAAATTTTTTAATTACTTTACACTCCCACCACATATGATAAAATGTTCCCTCCTTTTCCTTACACTTCCAACATATATTTGAACTAGTTTTGTACATTTTCCCTAACTGCACTGGTGTTGTGATTGAACTTATCCACACATTTTCCCCCAAATCCCTCCTTCGCTCCTTGACCTTGATGAGAAACAAACTATTTTATTACTAGTTCTGCTAAAAATGTGAACAGCCAAGTGAGGCATGGATCCACTGGATCTTAAGCCAGGCCATTTCCTAGAGAGGAACTTGATCAAGGACCCTCTTCTGTGCCAGCCTGGGGACAAAACAATGATATTCCTATCTTCTGCTTTGGGGTGCAGAACAGCAGATCATTCACTGCATCTGCAGTCTCCTTAGGATTACTCTGTAAATTCATTGTATTCTAAAACAGCGCTATCTAAGCCATATCCCTTGCAAACATAAATCAGTGCTGGTTCAGGCAGTACAGTGAGACCAATTGGAACAGCAGGTGATCTCATTGTCTCCTAATCTGTTTTTTGAATCCTTTTTTTTTTTTTTTTTTTTTTTTTACAGTGTAAGGACTTAGATTAGAGCAAGATGAAAAGATTTAGGGGGCAAGCTGGCAGTCTGAAGAGGGCTAAGCACCATAGTTAAAATAACATATGGGATAAAAAGATGGGCAGGCATTATGTAATATTCTCTCTCTTAATTTTAGTGTCTCTGTGGAATTTTATTGTGATAAGATGCTTATATAAAAAGCAAAAAGAACACAAGCCTTTCTCTCGTTATGTAAAGGCATGAGACAGTAACTGTCTCTAGAGACGTAACGGGAATTGCAAGAACTGTACTTCCCAGGCCCTTGTGCTATTGGCAAAATTTAAAGTCTTTATATACTGCTTTTCATCAGAAAAGATTGCAGAGCGGGTTACTAAGAAGGAGCAAATACAACATGTAAAACAATAAAAATTAAATCCAGTATGGAAGACATAAAAAATAATTCAGTATACTCTGCCAGATGGGCGGGTTATAAATAATAAAGGTATTTAAGTTATTGTTAATAATGCAATACATCACACATCAGACTCCCTGATGTAGAATTCCATTCACTCAGTAGCCTTATGCACATTCATTATGAACGTCTGCTAACACATCTGTACCTCAGTGAATTTAACACCTGACCCATTCACCCACACTCACATATTCTCAACCATTACAGTTCCAGTAATACAAAGGCCACCTACAGCACCGGAAGCCTATCGCTGTTAGGCAAAAACAACATCTAATCTAGGACTATGCAACATTCATGCAGCAGTACAAATGAGAGTGCATGTCCAGGATAGGTGTAAAAGAAGAAGAAGATCGGAATATGGAAGGGAAGCAGTTAAAATGCACATGATTAGTACAGGTGAAAAGTTTAATCTTGCAAGGGAGCAACAAACTAGGTGGGAGAAGAAGAAGAAGAAGAAGAAGAAGAAGAAGAAGAAGAAGAAGAAGAAGAAGAAGAGTAGTAGTAGTTTGGATTTGATATCCCGCTTTAGCACTACCCGAAGGAATCTCAAAGCGGCTAACATTCTCCTTTCCCTTCCTCCCCCACAACCAACACTCTGTGGGGTGAGTGGGGCTGAGAGACTTCAGAGAAGTGTGACTAGCCCAAGGTCACCCAGCAGCTGCATGTGGAGGAGCAGAGACACAAACCCAGTTCACCAGATTACGAGACTACCGCTCTTAGATGTCCCAAATGACACCCCCCCCCCCCAATTTAGTATGTGAAAGGGTCTATTAAGAATCATCAGTGCCAGAACCAAACTTCCAAGGATGGCTTTCTTGGCAGCCTGAGCAAGTGACTTCTTCACCCTCCTGGATTTGTAGCACCATGAGTTACTCCTCTCTGACACCAAGGGAGTTGGGAGTTGCTGATAAATGATGCTGTTGCTGAGTAAGCAGAAGAAGTCAGACTCATGGTCCCTCGTCACCTGCAAGATGCTTAGAGGTGTGACTCTCAACCCAGAGGAGGAAAGTACTATCAGTTCCTTGGGGTGTCCACGCCCTTGAATGAATGGCAGGTTTTATCACTAGGTGCTAGCTTTAACACAACATAATGCCCTATAAAGAAAACCATACCATAGAGTTCATATTATAAAGTGGCTCTCGAGTGGAGAGCAATGGTTCAAATAGTCAGACTAGCAGCCCAACTAGCCAGATAGGGACATGGGAAACTGCCTTCTATGAGGTCACATTATTTGTCCTTCCAGCTCTGTATTGTCTACTGTTGGTTGTCTCCAGGGTCCTAGCACCTACTTTCTGATGCTTTTTTAAGAAGAAAAATCCAGGAAATGTTGGGGATTGAATCTGGCACCTCCTTCTGCATGCATAACGTGTGCTCTTACCACTAAGCTACCACCCCTTCTGGGTAGCAGAGTCAGCTGGGTCAGATTTTGGATCCCATTAAAAGTCTTCATCTTCTCGGTTTTATATATGTTAGGGATAACAGGGGTGGTTCATGTACATAAAACCCAGCCACTGTGCACATTCACCATACCTCCTTGAGAATGTGTGCATAATCCATCCATGAAGGGGGAAATGTGTGTATATCCTGTTCAATATACATCATCTCCTATGAGCCTCGGGGAATGTGCATATGTCAACTGAATTTTCTACATTTTGTGGCCAATATACATTGTCTCCAACAAGTCAGATTGCACACATTTGAACTAGAGATATAAAACAAGAGCATGTTTCTTGGAAACTATGCAAACTGACCAGAGAATGTGCATCAGTGAGTCTTCGGGGCCCACAGTAAACTACTCTGAAATCAGAGAAGATGCAGTGAAACTCTTTAAATTAATTTAAGTTACATCCGAACGGGTCTCTTTTTCTCCTTCAGTAGACTTGGGTTGTAGACTTGGGTACTTTATTCTCATCTTTGCAAGTCAGAAGAGGTTTTTAAGGGTTTTCAGGTGGTTGTTTTTAAATGTGTATACCTGCCTCTTGGAAATCTCATCTGTCACATAAACAGTGAAGGGTTTGCCTGAGGTCAGGGCACAGAAAGGCCGGCTGATAGGAAAGGCGCTTTTAAAGACTATTTGGAAGATCGGTGGAGAGACAAGGTAGGAAATACAGGGGGGCCCATCAATCAAAGGCATAACTAATGCAGAGACAGGATTCTGAAAGGGCATAGGACTAGCATGGATAGACATGACAGATGATTCCACCTTGAGGGCTGGCAATCCCATTAGGCACCCTGAGGCGGCAGCCTCAGGAGACAGATGCTGTGAGGCAGGCAGGGAGCAGCAGCAAGGTGTCGAAGGACAGAGTTGTGTGTGTCACGCAGCCTGCCTGCCTGCCCCACAGCTCGTAAACCAGCCAGCTGCCCTAAGATGTGGTGAAGGCAGTGTTGATGTAACTTTCGGCTTCCAGCCAGGTTGCATTACGCGCCATCTTGTTCTTCAGTTCAGGCAGCAAAATATCTTTGGGTTGCTGTGCACCCAGTCACCTCCTCACTTATTCTGCTTATGTTCCAAAGAATGAGGAACTTAGCTGTGTCCTGCCTACCATCCAAAACAGAGGCTCTTACATGTAAGTAAGAAAGAGATCTTCGTCTTTTCCTGGGCAAGCAACAGGATAGTTTAGCAGTCCATAAAGCATGATTCAAAAGTACAGTGGTACCTTGATTCTCGAACGGCTTAGTTGTCGAACAAATCTGCTCCCGAATGCCGCAAATCTGGAAGTAAGTATTCTGGTTTGTGAACATTTTTTGGAAGCTGAACATCCGACACGGCTTCTGCTTGAGCTCAGGAAGCTCCTGCAGCCAATTGGAAGCCACACCTTTGTTTTCGAATGGTTCCGGGAGTCTAAAGGACTCCCAGAACGGATTAAGTTCGAGAAACAAGGTACCACTGTACAGGAGCAAGGCAAGATATTCAGAATTGAACAGAAGTAGTGGAGATGTCCGAACAGTTGGCACAGCCCTCTTGCCCAGCTTTTAAAGATAAGGTATGGTGAGCTCACTCATGAGAGTCTCTCACCAGACAGGAAGTCCATGAGTGCAGTCCGATCCGATCTGCAGAGGTGGCGTCTTGTTGGCAACAAGACTGCCGCCCTTCCCCATAGCAACCTCTGTCTTCTGCTATGTCCCCACTGGCTGTTCTCAATCTTCCACCTCCCTCCACAATGAGGCTCTGCTCTCTCTGGAGTCAGCAGATCAGCTTCCCACTCTGCAACAACTGGAATCACAAGACTACTGACAGAGTCGAGGGGCCCATGACACCCCAAGAGTGACTTTCAACGAGCAAAGACTCACAGTCAATATGGAAAGTAAGCCTAGTTGCTTTATTTAATTGGACAGAACCAATTAAGGCACTTACTTTGTTCAATTTATCTCCAGTTTCAGTGTTATAGAAACCAGTACCAGATGAACAGGTGTCAAGGAAAATGGACATGATTCACTAAAAGTTGCAAAAGTTGCTTTCACCGCAGCCACAATGACCTTTTGATGATTGTGCTCCATATTTGTCTGTCTCCATAAATTATCTTTATGTTGGTAGCACTGGCTCTTAAATAAGAACTGGGTATATTTAATTAAAATAACTTCTAAGTGATATTCTCTTGGTTTTAGGCGTTATGAAAATGCGTACATGCAAGCCATGGAGAGGTTGGCAGATGCTGAAGCCCCGTTTTATAACTTTGCTGGGAACCACGCAGAACGGTTTTCATTTATCCGGAGCTGGAATGCTCTGTTCCTTTTAAACCAATTTTTACAAAGAGGTCAATGTGTGATATGTAGCTCTGCTACATATATGTAGCCATTTTTTAAACAGGTGGATGAAATACCTTTTAAAGAGCTGCCTGTATTTTCTGGCCATAGAGTGAGTATTACGGATTTCAAAAGTACTTAACACTCAAGAGATACTAATTTGAATAACTACTGCTTAAAAGATGTACTGGAGTAGGCAGGAAAGCCAAGTGGAACTGGAGTGGTTGAGAGAAGGATCTTGGTAGGCCAAAAGGAAAAGACAGAGAAAACGAAATGAAGTAAAAGGTATAGAAAACATATAATTGGCTTTGTATGCATTCTGTAAAATCAGAAAAATGAAAACTTTCAAATGAAAAACTGTTTTCCTCAGCAGACAGATCACCTATAATTTTAGGCTATATTTTGCAATTCCATAAAGTACAATTTTTTAAAACGCAATCATTTTTTTAAAAATCATGCATACTCTGCAAATGTTCAGATTTTGAATATTTTAAAATATAGACAATGCAGAAGAATGAAGAAGGAAAACATTTGATCTGTACTCCTGAAAGTCTCACTAGTTAGAAATGAGACTTGAAAGCTATAAGGCAACAGCAATTTTTTCTTGTGTGGAACAGTCTTCCACACAAAGAACAGGACTTTTTCTCATTCTCCCCCGTGCAGCCCCTCATATGCCAACCAGATTGGGAGCAGATTTGGGAAGACCTGCATGGGAGGGTAGAGGAAGAAGTCCTACTGCATAACCAAAAGCCCACTTGCATAATGATGGATTCTACCCATAAGGCATCAGCATCAAGACTTCTTATAAGCTGAGCATGTTTTGTCATTTGCCTCCTCCAGTACTGTTCTGAAGCCACCACTAACTTCTGTTAAACTTGAGTACTTATCTGCTTCCAAGTGAAAATGTCAACGAGCAAGGCTGCTTTGTCCTTGAGCTCTGCGATCTGTTTTAGTTTTAAGCTGTTTTTATCTTGAATAGTAGCCGGTTGGCTTTCAGCAGTTAATGTTAATTGCTATAAAACAGGCAAGGACCATATCTCTTTTATCTCTTTTACTTCTATGTGGACTTAAAAGCCGTATATTTTAATTGGACGACAGGAGCTGGGGGAGCAGTTGTTTTGGTTCAGCATTTTAAACTGATAAGAAACACTTAGAAGACCATCTTGAGCAAGGGATACACTGCAGATTTAACAGTTTTAATATGGCTATTAGACAGACACAGACCCGTAGTGAGTGCTTCAGTTAAAACGTCCACAACTCCATTGCCAAATTTAGTCCAGAAATCTATGCTGGACTGTTGTGACTCAGCAAGTGAAGCAGAGGCAACCACAAAGTGATTGCAGCAAAAGGAAATTAATATATCTTGCATGGACAGCCCCGGACCTTTACAAATGTGCAAGTAATGGGGTTGAAGAAGCCTTATCCCAAGTAGGAGGTTTTGCTACATATTCCTTTAGGGTCATTCCAAATCAAATCAATGCAAAAAACAAGGCTTTCGCCACACACCGTCTCAGATTTTGATGAAACTTGGTGTACACCCTTCCCTTATGGTTGAAGGAAACCCCCTTAAATTTTTTCCCTCTATCTCAAATGGTTAAATTTTATAGCACTTCAAAGTTCCGTGAAATCTGTGTTTCTGTCCCTCTTGAGATCCTCAATCTTGTGTGCATTTTTTTCTTCTCCATAACCAATGATCAGATCTCTTTGAAATTTTACACAGAGATCAATAACATAAATGTAGCTTTTTTCATGGAAAAACTAGGTTTAGGAAACTTAAATTTTCAGTGTTAGGGCACAATGCAATCAAAAGTTTCTGATGGTGAAAATTATTGCAAAGGCATGCTCTTTCTCAACAAAGAATAAAATTTATGGGTCTCTTACGTCTTGTAACAAAATTTTACGTTTTTGGCCACCGTGGGGGGAAGATGGCTACTGGGTACAACTTTCCTACAATCCATAGCTGTAAAAGAAAAAAATAATGAAACAAAGTTGTTCATCTTAAAATCTAAAATAATATTAATTACAGGTTTTTTTCCAAAAGTGCAGACTTGTTTTTCCGTTTTGGGTATTTAAAACTATGAAAATTGGCTATATCGTGAAATCAATAATAAAAAAAAATCGGTCAGAAACTTTAAATGGATTCTCTTCTTTCCAAACTGGTCTTTTCTTCTAAACTTATATCTTCAGCTTGAACGCAACTGCCTTCAACATCACCTTGATCTACATCGCTGGTATAAATAATTTGTCTACATCTTCTGCACAATTTATCTCCTGGCTTTATACTTTAATTCCTTTCTCTAGCAAATCTTTAGACTGCTGTAATGTTATGGGGCTTAGATATTTTTTGACTGGTCCTTTGTGCTTTTTAAAAGGATCCCTGCAGGTTTTTTTTGAAGATATTCAAATTTCTTCAAGTATACACTTTGTGATGCAAGCAAATAGTTTCTAAGACTTCAGCTTTAGCTTCAGTTCTTAAATGCAACAGCTCTCTGTCCTCTTCGCTTAAACTGTTAACATTCTCAATCCCTTTTCTGTGACTGAAAGTTAGCTGATGGCATTCACTAGAAGTTAACTCTCCCACACTACATATTGAATCTTCCATCTTATTCCAGTTGAAAAACACAGCAAGAGCTAGCACCCAAAAAATCAAAGATTGGATAAATTATAAGAGTGCACCACACGGCTTTGCTCACAGATACCAGAAGTAGATTGACTTCAAGGTGGAGGAAGGCCTTGCCTGGTGAAGTCTCTCCCCTCACAGATCTTCCTCCAGGCACAGCTTCCTTATGAGGAGTCCCAGGGCTGGGGGGTGGGGCAAGGCAGGTGGAAGAAGGCCATGTCTCTCCCCTCACCTCACCTCACCTCATAATAGCATACACATCTAGCATATACGAAAGACTTCTCTGAACTGCAATCTGAGAAAACATTTTAAAATGTCTCATATTTTTAATATTTCTGAAATGAATAATTTTTTTATTAATTTAACCCTAATTTGATGTACTCATAATTGAATATAATGCATGATTTTACATTCTTTTAATCTTTTTATTTCTAGGTCTTATTTCCTTACGTGTCAGCATTTCTGACATTTTTTCTTTTTTAGATTTATTAATACTATTGCCTATTGTAAGTTTGTCCTGACCTTTGGCCAGAACAATAAACTAGTGAACTTGAGTACTTAATCTGCCAGGAAATGCCAACCAGGTTTTGTGAAGATGGAAATTCTTCTGAATACATTGATATATATAATCATGTTTTCATCCATCATTAACCTTCCTAAATCATCATATGCCTTTGGATTATTGACATTACTTATCCCCTGTGCAGACCAACATTCCCGAACCAGGGTTTGAAGTGGGGTTTGCAACCCCATAAGCTATGGTTAGCACTGATTGCTAATTAATCTCTTTATCTTCTTTCTCTCCCTTCTTCTCCATATATATATATATCCTTACTCTTACTGGACCACAACAAAGGAAACCGCTGAGAAAAGAAGAGAATGGAACAAGTCGAGCTGAATATGCAATGACCTCCTCCCAAAACAACAAGACAGTTGATGCTAACAATGCGGTGGTATAATTTTCGAGGCTCCTCTTGAGTAGTAAACATTCAAAAGCACATGCGGCGCCTGCAAGTTGGGTGGAATGAGAGCATCGAGAGAAGCCCTGTGGCCCAGGACTTCATTTCAGAAATTGTGCACGTATCAGTTACCCTGAGAAGAAAAGCAGACGAGACTCCTCTTTGTCTAGTTGATTGTCACAAAGGGAGGGATGAACTTGCCAGTCAGGGCTACTCTGAGAAAAGACCTCACAAAAAGGCACACACTCACTGCATGCCGCGTTAGAACAAAGCAACATCATTCCGCTCCTTTCCTTTCCTTCTTATTTTTGATTGACAGTTCATTTTTTTAAAAAAATGCTTCAGTAGGATCCTTTGATGGCAAAGGTGATCCATCTGTGGCAGCAGCCAATGGTAATTGGGTCTGAAATCTCAAGCTTTACTTGCATGGCTTTGCACTTTTCTTTACCTTTTACCAGCCACATCCATCCCCATTCTGAATTGTTATTGCATTGTTAAGTGGCAGAGTTTCCATTGACCCCAAGGCAGCCTCCTGAAAAATTGCATGATGTCATGAAATACACAACCACATCTACAGCCTGGTGACTATGCAATTTCCACAGCAGGAGACTTTTCAGACCGAAAGTAGTCACAGTAGGATCCGTAGCACTTAGCGTTGCTGATAAAAGAGAAAATTATTATAGGTAATAACATTCAAAGGTGCTTTGAATACTGTTTAACCCACAATCAGTCTTATTTCCCCATTTTGTTACCGTGTAGCATTTTCTCCCTGGGTTTTGAGAAGTTCCAAATTTTTGTTTTGCTCAGTTAACAGTTTTGCACAATTTTGCACATGTATTTACACCACACAGATCTGTAGGAAGGATCTCTCTAGAATGGCTTTAAAAGAATCAGGTTTATGTGTGGAGGGAGACTGGCTGCAGTGAAAATTGAAGTCCTCCTAGCCCTCCTTGCAAGCTCAGATCTCTGGTTTCCTGGGGGACTTCTTCTGAATAAAGGACTCTCTGCTTTAGGGAGAAAGCTGTGAAAGCTCAGTCCTCTCTCTTGACAAGGGACTGCCAACTGTGCCAAAATTATATGTGATAGCTCGTGTGTTGTACCGCTTTGTGATCAGGACTGCAAATGACTTAGAAGCTGAACCCGCCAAACCCATTTTTGCGCGATACCTTATTAGGCTCAGTCACTTTAATTTCTTTAAAGAAACAGTTGGTGTTCAGACACTGGTATCCGCCCACACCTGGATTAAGATGGAAAAAAGAAAAAACAACCCACGAAAATAATTTCTGTCTTTCCTCTTGTACGCCTTCGTTTGCCTCTGTTCCGAGAGCCGCATCAACGAAAACCAAAATGTGCTTCTTGTCTTGCTGTCAGGCTTCAGTGATATTCCGTCTTTGTGTCTTCAAGCAATCCAAACCAAGCCATCATAGCCCTGTTTGTATAGAATCACTGCATTTCATCAGTACAGCCTATTAGTGCTGAGAAGCTGGTGTTCTGGCCCATTTCATCCAAGGATGGGCCCAGTCTACGAAGCCTATAGTGAGACTCCAAAGAGCTGAACCTTCATCCAGAACCCTATATCTGTACCAACAAGGAGGTATGGGGAAATTCCTATTAGCAGGTGGTGGGGTACAGGGGTGCCAACTTGAATAAAATATTGGGGGACCAGATAGGCCCCACCTCACATAATCAATCACAAGATGCAGCTCACACACCATTTAAATGGCAATAGCCATCACATGAGGGGACTGTCCCCTCAAATATTTCAGTGGGGGGCCAAAGGGACCTCAGCGCCTAGGAGTTGGCTCCTTTGGTACACTCAGTGATCACTACCACCATATTCATCTCTGGCAAGGTCACTGGCTCATGGTGTCAAAGTTAATTGTCAACTAGGACATACTCACAGCCAACCAGAAATGGATCTGCTGTGAGTATGACTAACATGAAGCATCTGTGATATTTGGAGACGTGAGGGTTTGGTTAACCATTATTTTCTTTTCAGAGGAAAAACACGGTTTTAGTAACAGAAGAGATGGTGCTAGGTGTGTCCACACAGCATCTCTCTATGTAGACTGTCTCTCACGTAATGTTCTGCATCTCAACACCTTTCTTAAAAGATAAAAGCGAGAGAGAGAGGGCACAGGGAAACTCAAGGCTAACCCCCATTGTTATTTCCTCTTATCATTATTAATAATTAGATTTCTTACCTGACCTTCACCATAAGATGGCAGGGCAGATTATAGCCATTTCTTAAGATTAAATATTAAAAATCAGTTTACAAGAAATTACAATAACAGGAAAAATGTGGGTCCTGGAAATATATCCCTCAGGTGTCAAAGGCCAGGGAAAGGAAATGAGTCTTCAGCATTTGACAAAAACTGTGCAATGAAGGTGCACCTCTGTGGGGAAGAAATTCCACAACCTCAGTGGTGCCACAGAGAATGCCTCCTCCCCCCCCCCAAATTCTGAGAGTTGTAGAACTACCAAGAGCCCCCACCCCACTGATTTCAGCACCCAAGAGGTTGGTAGGGAAGGAGGCCATCTTTCAGATCTAAGTCATTTTGGCCTTAACATTTGAATCTTTGAGCCCAGAATGGTACCACGTGGAGTTCCTCTATAGAAAAGTACCTTCTGACTGGGCCCTAAGACCTATCCTCCATGAAATATTTGGGATTTGGGTTTTTACGAAATTCCTAATAGTGTTGTGTATCTGGGAAAACAAGACAAAAAAGCTGCTATTTACCTTTACAAAAGAATTCAGTGGAAATTCATTCACTTCCCTGACTGACCTTTCTTCCCTGTCTGAGAATATAGCTAGAAAGGTGGTTGTGTTTTTTAATATATTTTTTACCCTTTATATCCTTTTAAATGTCAAGACTTGCTGAAGGTAGAATGAAAAAAGAAAGAGTCGTTCACTCCACACTCCTTCCAGTTAGTTTGGTGCACCTGCCCAGCTGGAAGGAAACAGCTTCTGCGTTCTTGGAGCATAGAGTTGCTCAAAAACAGTTGCCATTTTTTGACCTGGGGTTGCTTTGATCAACATGGAATCCACTGTCACTTAATATTTATAATTGCACTTTTCCCCTTAATGCTGCAACGATTGTTATCTGGGTCGGTTTGCTTTTTCTACACTGCCAAGCTATTTTCAGTGTAGTTGACCCCCCCCCCATCCTTTCTATTTTATTGTGTCATAGGTATGACATGGTGCAAGAATAAAAGAGAGATAGAGAGATAGAGAGATTTTGAAATACGTTTATTTTAATTCGATGTGATATGCTTTATATCAGGCATCCCAAAACTTGGCCCTCCAGCTGTTTTGGGGCTACAAGTCCCATCATCCCTAGCTAACAGGACCAGTGGTCAGGGGTGATGGGAGTTGTAGTCCCAAAACAGCTGGAGTTCCGAGTTTGGGGATGCCTGCTTTATATGTGCTGTACACACAACCAGTCATTTAGAAGAGATGTGCTGGGGCAAGAACATCTGCCTTGAGGTCCCAAGTTCAGTCCACAGCATCTCCCTCATCTGAAGGTCTGGTGTAAACCAGGGTTTCCCATACTTGAGAGCCAGTGTGGTGTAGTGGTTAAGAGCAGTAGTCTCGTAATCTGAGGAACCAGGTTTGCGTCTCCGCTCCTCCACATGCAGCTGCTGGGTGACCTTGGGCCAGTCACACTTCTCTGAAGTCTCTCAGCCCCACTCACCTCACAGAGTGTTTGTTGTGGGGGAGGAAGGGAAAGGAGAATGTTAGCCGCTTTGAGACTCCTTAAAGGGAGTGAAAGGCGGGATATCAAATCCAAACTCTTCTTCTTCTTCTTCTACTTGGGTCTCTAGTGGATCTTTGCACCCTGGCGCCACATATGCTTAAGACAGCCCTGGGTCCAACCCTCTGCAATGCAGAAATCTTTTGCTCAACGTGGGGCACGAACTCACAACTCTGAGAATAAGAGTTTGTCCTAATCTCCAACTGAGCTAAAAATCAGAACATAAAGATATGAATGAGGTAGAGCCCTAATATTGCACCACTGGAGAGGGCAGATGGAGGGACTTGTGTCTATATGACACACCCAAAAAACTTGTAACTGGGAGCAGGGAGGAGCTAGCGTGCCAGATACCTTTTTGCGTCCCCTACATTTTGTATGTGGAGACATTCTATTTTATTTTTTACAATGGGGAGTAAAACCATGTACGTGCTTAGAGGATGGTACCATATGATTCTTTTGAGCATATGGCTCGGTCCTCAGTCCTCAGAGCTGAAGGGCAAGTTAAGCAATGCTTTCAGGAGCTGACTCCTAGAGCTTTGAAATATAACCGAGGTTTTGTTCAAAACTGTACCAGTTGCTTGCAAAAAAAACACACAAACAAACCTTTCCATTAAATACCAGTGAAATGTACAAGTCTTGACAGATAAAAGCTTCTTTACAATGGGGACCCATTACACTGAAAAGATAGCAATTTACAGGGATTTAAAGTTTATTTTTTATTCTCTAAAATTAGATGCTGAAATGCTCTACATACCTAGGGGGCATGTAGTGAGCAAGCTTTTCAGCTGGGTATATCCTAGCATTGCCCTGCCTAAGACTAGCAGATTGTGTGCCATAATTTGACCCAAAGAGCTAAGATTTCCATATTTTGCAACTTTGTTCCATAATAAAAAAGATTTATGGCATAGATACTGTATACAGAGAGGGCATGATCCAGCATCATTCAAGCACTTCTGGATCCCATTTATTTCAGTGGGCGAGTAGAAGAAAGCACGTTTTCTTAATTTTTTAAAAAATGAATAAAATAACCCCCTTGAAATGGAGCTTAAAAGTGCTTAAATTTGTCTGGATGCTAGCCATATATTATATAGCTATGAACCTGAATTTCCATTGTCTCACACTTTGCAGTTTGGTTTATACCATGCAGGACTGAGTATAAACCTGTCCCTGTACCCATTTTGTACTCGCTCTGCACAGGTATATAAAACAACTCTAAAGTCCAAGACAATGGAGAATCGTGACTGTTATAAATATATTTTTATATATTCTTCACAACCCCTCCCCTGCATCTCTACAAACAAATATATGATTTTTAAACTTCAAAGATAGTGTGTTAAAAACCAATGCATGAATGTAAATACTCTTAAGATCTGCCTTCTTGACTGTGTACCAGGTGTACAGATTAAAACAGCTACTACTGTTCATAGGAAATCTGTACCAGTGGTTAAATGACTACGGAGTATGGCCATGATTCAAAGAGTTCCTTCGCAGGGAGGAGCGCAAGCGCCTCTTGGACGCACCAAGGTGGCTGCTTTAGGAAGGGGAGGCTCAGAAGCTTTGCATGGAGCTCCTTGGATCATGGCCAAAATCAATTTCAAAATTAATGTTGTCATGTTTCTAAGACAAGCCATTAATGTATATTTAGCATTTAAGGATATTGCTCAATACATATGTTCTGTACCAAAAAAACAAAAAACAAAAAAAACCAAACCTGTGTCGCATATACAGATTGTGCAGTACCCTATTTAAAAAGGCACCATAATTAATTTTTATTTTAAATAAAAATGTACTTATAAAAAGTTTCCCGTCTTGTTCTTTTTATGTGTATAGCTAAGAACACTTTGCTTACTGTGTGCTGCGAAGGTGACATGTCAAAATGCTTTTAATTGTTCCTAGCACGGGGATCAGCAGCCTGATCCGTTTTACTTGGAAGGAAGTTAAAGTCAGTTTAATGAGGCCATCTCCCATATAGGCATGCACAGCCTGAGTAACTTGTGCCTGGATCTGGGAAGATATTGAGCTCCATTCAACAAGTTTCACCGTTCATACCCTACTCTGCCGCCGAGACCTTATAACACCGGTCCTGAAAGACCTACATTGGCTCCCAGTATGTTTCTGAGGACAATTCAAAGTTTTGGTGCTGACCTTTAAATCCCTAAATGGCCTCATCCCAGTATACCTGAAGGAGTGTCTCCACCCCCATCGTTCAGCCCAGACACTCCAAGGGCCTTCTGGCGGTTCCCTCACTGCAAGAAACCAAGTTACAGGGAACCAGGCAGAGGGCCTTCTCGGTAGTGGCGCCCGCCCTGTGGAATGCCCTCCCACCTGATGTCAAGGAGATAAAGAATTACCCAACTTTTAGAAGACATCTGAAGGCAGCCCTGTTTGGGGAAGTTTTTCATGTTTGATGTTTTTTCGTGTTTTTTATATTCTGTTGGGAGCTGCCAGGGACACAGGTGGTGCTGTGGGTTAAACCACAGAGCCTAGGACTTGCCGATCAGAAGGTTGGCAGTTCAAATCCCTGCAACGGGGTGAGCTCCCATTGCTCAGTCCTTGCTCCTGCCCACCTAGCAGTTCAAAAGCACGTCAAGTGCAAGTAGATAAATAGGTACCACTCCAGCGGGAAGGTAAACGGTGTTTCCGTGTGCTGCTCTGGTTCGCCAGAAGCGGCTTAGTTATGCTGGCCACATGACCCGGAAGCTGTACGCCGGCTCCCTCGGCCAATAAAGCAAGATGAGCGCCGCAACCCCAGAGTCATCCGTGACTGGACCTAATGGTCAGGGGTCCCTTTACCTTTACCTGGGAGCTGCCAACCAGTTGCTTGGAACTGAGAGCTCAGGTCTCTCATGCTTGAGTCCTGCTTGTGGATTTCCTACAGGCATCTGAGTGGCCACTGTGAGAACAGAATGCTGGACTAGGTGGACCACTGGCCTGAGCCGCAGGGCTCTTCTTATGGTGAAATATGAAATAGGAAATAATCATAATTGAAAACATGCTTCTTGTGAAACTTTGAAGGCATCCACCAGGGATCAGCAAACTTACCATGCCTCGGGCCGGTGTCTCCAGCGCTGATTGTGGGCCGTAGGGCAGGGGAGCGCATGCGCATACGCTATTTCCAGTGCTCCTCCGACTCGGAAGTGGGCAGCCGCGCAGTGCCGGTAAGAGCGGGCAGTGGCAGCGGGAGGCGGGGGTTGCCGTGAGGCCGGATAAACGAGTCCCTCAGGCCTTTTCTGGCCCGTGGGCCTTAGTTTGGGGACCCCCTGGCATCCACAATCCAGCCTTTGGACTTGCTGAATCATATATTTCCCCTGTTATAGTCGCTTTGCTCTTCTCCCTTCCAGCATCTGAAGTGATGTTTTTGAACCATACTCAAGTCTATTTTGAATAGCCCAAATTAGACAGCATCCTATCGTCATTTAAGATCTCTTTTCACACAATCAAAGGAGAGCGAGGGGGAAAGGCAGCAACACAGCAGACACATCTGAGTGAGCGAGCCTGTGAGTCGGAGACAGCCTTTCCCATTTTTTATTTGCAATTTGAAGGTAATTCAATTAGACATTTCAAGCAATTTAAACATTTGTGCATTGTCCAGTGCCAAAGCATTATCATTTCTGCAGCAAACAAGACTTGACAGCCTTAGCAAGCTGAGTAAAATCCCGATGCTTCAAACCTGGGCAATGGGGAGAGAGAGAGAGATTACTAACAGAACAATCCTATATGTCTACTCAAAAGAAAAGTCCAGTGCATTCAGTGGGGCTTTACCTCATGGAAGAGGGCATCAGATTGCAGCCTTAGGCACATTATCCGTTTAAAGCACATGGCTTCCCCTATAGAATCCTGGGAACTATAGTTCACTCAGAGCTACAATCCCTAGCACCCTAAACCAACAGCAGTTCCTAAGTTTCCTTGCAGAAGCCATGACTTTAAAAGTGCGTGGTGTGGTTGTGTTAGACTGAGTATAGGATTACAAACTAACACAACATCACCATACATTTAAAGCACTCTTATTCCACTTCAAACAGTCATGGGCTTCCCCCAAATATTTCTGGGAACTGTCATGACACTGAGAGTTCTTGGGGGATCCCTACTCCCACTGCAGAGTTACAATTTACCAAATGCTCTTTGAAAAAGAATTGATTGCTAATCTACTCTGCAAATTGTAGCTCTGTGTGTTGCGTGGAGCTCTCATAACAACTCTCAGCACAGTCAACAAACTACAGTCGCCATCATTCTTTCGTGAAAGCCATGACTGTTTAAAGTAGTATCATATTTTTTCAGTGTATGGTGTGAAGCGGCCCGAGAGTAAGTCCCACCAGATTTATAGGGGTTATTGCTGAATGGACACGGTTAGCAATGTGCTGCTGATGACTCCTTTCTGTTGATGAATAGGCCCGGGCTGGCTAACCTCCAACTATCCAGATATTGTTGGACTCTATCTCCCATCAGTCCCAGCCAGCACAGCCAACGGTCAGGAATGATGGGAGTTGTAGTCCAACATCTGGAGTGCCACCAATTAGCTATCCCTCCAATAGACCACAGCTGTTCCTCTCTGACCTTTAATTCCAGTTAGTAAATTCACATCACTTTTGAAGTCATTCATTTAACTCATGGGCTAGCAAGTCCAGTTTTAAAATCAGAATATCCCTGATATTCTGACAATACAGTGGTACCTCAGGTTAAGTATTTAATTCGTTCCGGGGGTCTGTTCTTAACCTGAAACTGTTCTTAACCTGAAGCACCACTTTAGCTAATGGGGCCACCTGCTGCTGCCGCACCGGTGGAGCACGATTTCTGTTCTCATCCTGAAGCAAAGTTCTTAACCCAAGGTACTATTTCTGGGTTAGCGGAGTCTGTAACCTGAAGCGTATGTAACCCGAGGTACCACTGTAATAGGATAAAAAAAAAATCTCTTTTGACTTCACAAGGAGAACTCAACTTCTCTTTGAAGCCTATGGTTTAATCAGCCTTTAGCCCTGATTCCTACCTGAAACCAAACATAAGTACCGTATTTTTCCATGTATAACACGACCCCATGTATAAGACGATCCCTATTTTTGGAAGCCCTCAACAGTCGTTGAGGTTCTTTTGTAAGCTTCTTTTGTGAGCTGTTGAGCAGCTTTTTGATGATCCCCCGCTCTGGCTGACAGAACTGGTGCCGTAATACACCGCACACTCACCAAATACTCTTCCTAATCTGGGAAGAGTGGGTAAGCAGCCTCCCCTCCGACATTTCCCTGCTTCCACCACAGCACAAGCCCTCGCTTACTTAGCATATTAACCCGTGTATAAGACGACCCTCAAATTATCACAAAAAAATGTCATCTTATACATGGGAAAATATGGTATATATAACTGTCTCTGCACATATTCATGCCTTGTCACTCTATCCTTCCTTTCCTTCTCTATCTTTCATTGTTGCACTGTTAAAATGCAGATATTGTAACCTCCTGCTCTGGTGGCATGGCATAAATAAATACACAAGTTGAATACAAAACTAAAATAAATGGACCCAGAACTGCTTGTTACGGTTTGCCCATGCAAACTGTCTGTGGGTGCTAAGTCAAACAAGGCTTTCAGCACAAATGTGAGCACCTTGAATTGGACCCCGAAACAAACTGACAACCAAGGTAGCTGTTTTATAACAACACAGGAGCCTGCTGGATCAGACCAATGGCCCATCTTGTCCAGCATCCTGTTCTCACAGTGGCTTGCCAGTTTCTAAAGTAGCTTAGGATATGCCAGGGGGCAGAATGTTTGAAAATGTAACACTGCATATAAAAGGTAAAGGTACCCCTGACCATTAGGTCCAGTTGCGGGCGACTCTGGGGTTGCGCTCTCATCTCACTCTATAGGCCGAGGGAGCCGGCATTTGTCCGCAGACAGCTTCCGGGTCATGTGGCCAGCATGACTAAGCTGCTTCTGGCGAACCAGAGCAGCGCATGGAAACGCCGTTTACCTTCCCGCCAGAGCGGTACCTATTTATCTACTTGCACTTGACGCGCTTTTGAACTGCTGGTGGGCAGGAGCTGGGACCGAACAACAGGAGCTCACTCCATCGCGGGGATTTGAACTGCTGACCTTCCGATCGGCAAGCCCTAGGCTCTGTGGTTTAGACCACAGCGCCACCCGCGTCCCTAACACTGCATATAGAAAACCATAAATCTAATGTATAAAATAAATTATAACCACCACATCAGAGGTAGGCTAGCCCGCAAACGTACAATCATGTGCTATTTGCTGAGTGCAGGGGTTAGTTTTATTATTTTATTTCATTGGAACAATTTAAGCATCCTACCAACCTATCAACCTTTGTAACTGCAGCTCAAAGCATCACAGTGCAGGCAAAGCTTTGCCCCTTGGTTCTGCTGAATATATCACAAGCCTGTTCAATAGCCTGAGTGCACTCTGAAGGCATTTGTCTCATATATGATGGAGTATATCATTTGTTCATGCTGTCTGGCTCCTTGCCATAGAGGAGAATAATCTTGGATGCCTAAAAAAGCCAACTCATCTGTTTTGATGGCTGCAGTCTAGCAGCATGTTCTGGAAACAAATGGCCTTTTATCTAATAAAGAAACCAAGCTGGGCCTTTTATCTAATAAAGAAATCAAGCTGGTGGAAACAACATGGGGTTCTGTGAAATTCCAAAAATTTGAAGGCATTTAGCAAGGACATTTTCTCTGGAGCAAATCACAATCTCTCCCTCCCTCCCCCCCCCCCTCTCTCTTAACCACTACAGCATCTTTCCAAAATATTACTCTGCACTTTCAGACCCTTCAAATGTCCCTATTTTCCAGGGACATCCCTGATTTAGAGAAGCCGTCTCAGTTTCTTATTTGATCCCGGAATGTCCCACTTTGGAGAAATGTTGGAGGGTATGGAGTTATACCACCCCCAAGCTGTTTGAAGGCAAACCTGTATAGAGAAGTTTTTTAAATGTTTAAAGTTTTATTATGTTATTTTATATGTTGGAAGCTACCCAGAGTGGCTGGGGCAACCCAGTAGGATGTGTGGGGTATAAATAGCGAAAAAATTCATGATGGAATGGGACGTCTCTATTTTCATCGGAGAAATGTTGGAGGGTATGCACAGTTGCAGTGTGACATGATTTGCATCATCGTTTCAAGTCCAAAACTTTCTGACTCCCCAAACTATTCTCAAACACAAAGCACTGTTAACAGATTTATTACGACCGCAGTCCTAAGCATTACTACGTGGAAGTAAACCCTGTTGGTCTGGATGGAGACAGAAGTGTCAGAGGTGGCTGCTTGTCACCTCCATTTTGGATGAACGCAACTTGATTTCCTGGAGAATGCTGACAGGCTGTTTGAGGTCAGGAAGGCCACTACATGAAGCTTAGATCACTGTCCTTCCTGGCTTGTTAAACCCAGACAGCTAGAGTGAAACCTTTGCTGGTGGCACTCTGTGACTAAACAAAACTAAGTGATATTCACAGTACTGTATAACTTGTGGAATATTTACAATGCAGTTTGCTAGATAGGCACATGATAGGAGCTGAAGCTCAGAGTTTTCCTGTAAGTTTGCTGGAGAGAATTCTCACCAACAGCAGCAGAGCAAGCCGATCAGGTGCCTGGGGCAGTGTGCGCACCCTGCACCATGGGGCAGGGCCAGCCGGCCACGGGGTGGGGCAAACCGAGGCAGGACGCTCCATGGGGCCTCCGAGGAGTCTGCCTGCCTCCTCCCACTCAGCCGCCCTACAGCTGAGGGGCAGGCAGCAGGCGGACCTTTTGGGGCAGTGCAGAGTCTACGGGCACCCAAGCCACCACGTCACTCCCAGGAGAGACGCGTGGCTCGGGTGTGCTGCAGGCCCCACGGTAAGTGCCACCCGCCATTTTGTCACCCTCCACCAGTGGTGACACCTGGAGTGGCCCGCCCCCACCACACACCCCTTCCTCCACCCCTGGCTCCCACAGTGCCCTGATAGGGGAAAGGCATCTCCTCACCTGGCCAACCACATCCTCTTGGCTCGTTGACCTCATTCCAGCAATGTGAGAACATCTACATGTCTGAGCTCCATCAAGGCTGTTTGTGTGATTATTGTGGGGGGGGGGGGTTGGGGGGGATACAAGGAGAATCCAGCCTGCCTTAAAGCATCCCCGATTCCTTAAACTAAAAGGCTAAAACTAGCCTATCTAAGCTTCTCTTGTAAGCTGAAAAACAATGCACTCTGCTGAACTCACAAATGTGAGGAAGGAAGGATAATATCTAGGAAATATATCTTTTCCTAGCATTTGTGCACATCCCTACATAACTAACTGCCGTGATATCCTTACCCCAATGCTGTTTCGTGGGAATGCTCTGGTAATTGTTATTGAGTTTAAAAGAAGGAGCGATGAAATTCCCCGCCACCTTAAGAAACCATCATTTTGTAATGATAACCTGAGGGCCATGAGGCAAGGTGGAGCAGTGTTGAAGTATTCCGGCAAGTTTTGGCTGGAAACTGCTGTGCTAATCTGCTGATGGCAGGGCGGAGAGGGCCGTGGAGAGGAGCACTGCTTCTTTAGCTTCCCAGGTAAGGGTGGCATGGCAACATGTTCCTGTTTTGCCTTGAGCAGCAAAATGGGGCACAGCACCCCTCGATAACCCTATTCACTATGGGTCAGTTTCCAACCTCCCGTTTCTGAGGGAGATGGGGCTCTGCCTCCTCGGTTGGAAGCAGTCATGCTTTTGATACCAGTTGCTGGAAGCCATGGGAGGGGAGGATGCTCTTGTGCTCGGGTCCTCCTTGCCCTTTCCTCCACGCATCATCCTGGCTACTGTGAGATGAGGATGCTGAACTAGATGGCCTTATGGGACAGTTTAGGGGAGGGGGAGTTTCAAGAGGAAAATAATGCCTGCAGAAAGGGTTGGAGCTCTTCCCCCACAGTGGCAGAGGTTAGTACATTTTTTTTTAAGAAACAGGCAATCCAGTTACAAAGTCTCTGTAATCTCTTTTTAATTTTTTTATTATGATTATAAATTCATTAAGGTGCATGGAAGAACCCAAGGAGAAGGAAAAAGAAGAAAGGCCATCACCTCACATTGACAATACGTTTAAACATAAATGCACCCATCATAGCTTATAGATAGAAAGCCGTATATGTCACCCAAATGTCCAAACAAATTGCTGCTTGTAGAAAGGATGCTCAAATGTAGCAAGGTCTTCAGACCATTGCATAATAGATGGCGCTTATTTATTCTTCCATGCTCTATCAGTCTCTTAGTGACCATTAAACACATAAGATCCAGTCTTATTGTCCCCATACAACAGAAATATAATTCAAAAGTATGCGAATTGCTCTGTAATCTCACCTAGACTGGCCCATAAGCATTTGCATGAAATCAATGGTGTTTGAAAGTCCTTAACTCAGGCTGAATCTTGCCTGGTTTTGCATGTTTCGCGATAGCCTCACAAGAAGATCAAACCTATCCATTCTGAAGGAAATCAGCCCTGAGTGCTCACTGGAAGGACAGATCGTGAAGCTGAGGCTCCAATACTTTGGCCACCTCACGAGAAGAGAAGACTCCCTGGAAAAGACCCTGATGTTGGGAAAGATGGAGGGCACAAGGAGAAGGGGACGACAGAGGACAAGATGGTTGGATAGTGTTCTCAAAGATACCAACATGAGTTTGACCAAACTGCGGGAGGCAGTGAAAGACAGGAGTGCCTGGCGTGCTCTGGTCCATGGGGTCACGAAGAGTCGGACACGACTAAACGACTAAACGATTAAACAATAACAACAATGGGGCAAATGAATGAACTTCAGTTGTGCTAAATTGTTTATAAAAAATCATTATTTATAACGGAATTTCCAGACAGATTAACCCAAGTTCACTTCCAGCAGTGTTTCCCGTCTCACATGCATCTCATTCACTTGACTCTCTGCTAATTAAATGTGATTTTCTCAGTAGAAACCATTTTTCCCGCTCAATTGAACATTTTGACTCGGCGGGCATGAAAAATGGGCCCTCCCATTCTCAATGCTAGCTTTCCATCTCTGTCCCACACACTAGCATGTGCCGAGTGTCATAATGAAAGGCAGAGCTTTATCAGTTCCCCAGAGGGAAGATACACTGCATTGTTTTGAAGCTTATAGTCTACAGACTATCCACAGAGCTAGATTGATGGCCTTATGTATCCTACCCTGTGTATTCTTGATAACCAGGTTTAAGGAAATCAATCTCACAAATATGATACAAGTAATGGCCACCAGAGGCTGAAGGAAACACACAATTAAATTAGGCTCAAAAGGATGAATCTTGTGGTAGCAGCTCTTACACAGTTTGTGTACCTACTGTGGGCCTGACAGCAGTTCACACTGGTTCACCAGCAGTGTAGTGGTCTGGGGTTGGGGGGGGGGAGTGTCAAGGATTCATTACTGTTTCTGCAACAGGGTCACCGTCTCCGGGGTCCCACAGCTGCCCAATCAGCATGAAAGGGGAGCTATTTAGCCGCTGCATGCTCCAAAGCTAAGCATTTAGGAACATTGAAAGCACAAGGTGCTTCAGTTTAAAGAGAACAGTGCACGAGCTCTCTTACATGCAATTGAACTTCATGGAAAACACAAAATTCAGTCCAAAAGGTGGTATTGGCACACTCCGAATCCTTTTGCCTCTGCATGCACACAGAAAATAGCAGATATAGTTAAAAGCAACACACAGAGATTGCAATGCCTTCCTAATTATTTTTGTTGTATAAGGCTATTGTATAATCTTAGAAGAGGTGCAGCTGAGGAGGCATGGATGTGGCTCTCCTGAAGGGACTCTTCACTTCTGAATTTGCCACTGCACTACTGAGGTTCACACATCCATATTCCTCACTTGATCACTGCACCTGCCTGTGTGTCATAAAAGCTTGAGGAGCGATGTGAATACGGCAGGCAATGCAAGGAAACCCACCAGTGTGGAATGGAGCCCACTTAGACAACGTTTTGCTGAAGGTCCCCTCAAGTATGAAGCTATCCCATCTCTTAATTTCACAACAGATTTGACACGAGCAAAATTACTTCTTCACACAGCACATAATTAAACTATGGAATTTGTTCTGATAGCAACCAGTGATGGCCATCAACTTGGAAGGCTTTAAAAAAGGATTCAACCAAGGCGTAGTGGACAAGGCTGTTAATGGCTATTAGATAGCTATTTTCTACTTCCACTGTCAAGGCAATACTCCTCTGAAAATTGGTTTCTGGAGAAGAAAAGTAGGAAGAGCATGCTAAGGTTCTGCTTGTGGGCTTCCCACAGCCATCTGGTTAGCAACTATGAGAAGAGGATCACAGAGTCATAGAAGTATAGAACTGTAGAGTTGGAAGGTATCTCAAGGGTCATTTAGTCCAACCCCCTGCAATGCAGGAATCTCAGCTTAAGTATCCACGACAGATGGCCACCCAACCTCTGCTTATTAACCTCCAAGGAAGAAGAGTCCACCACCTCTCGTGGGAGTCTGTTCCACTACCAAACAGCTCTTACTGTCAGAAAGTTTTTCCGAACGTTTAGTCGGAATATCCTTTCTTGTAACTTGAAGCCACTGGTTCGAGTCCTACCCTCCAGAGCGGGAGAAAACAAGCTTGTTCCCTCTTCCATGTGACGGCCCTTGAGCTATTTGAAGGTGGCTATCGTATCTTTGTCAGTATTTTCATCCCTCCCATTGCAAGGATCACCTGATCCTATTGTTTGCTTTCATACTGTGAGAAAGGAAGGGGAGGAAGCCACTCTTCGAGACTTCCGTCATTGGTACTGTTGTACTTTTTCTTTGATCTGTCTTGCACAGAGACAGGATGTCTGTATGAGAGCTGCTCCTCTCGTACGTGTTTGTTATGTTCTTTTATTTGACTAATTGGTAGAAATAAATTAGGTATGCTGCAAAACCTCCACAGCTTTGCTTCTGTTTACTCCACTGAGTTTGGGTGCTCACATGCGCAGATGTGAGTCCACAGCACCAGGACCTGTTCCTCGGGAATGCTGCGTTGGTGTTCCTATGTTCCTGTGATCGGAGGGTCAGTGAACATGCTCCGGTCACCCAGTCCATGCAGGCGCTGAAGAGGCGGGCTAACGGGTGTACCAAAAATATTGTCTCAGTTTCCTCTATTCCATGCTAAACATACCTAGTTCCTTCAACCATTCCTTGTCAAGCTTGGTTTCCAGACCCATGATCATCTTGGTTGCCTTCCTCTGAACACAAATGTTGTTGGTCCTCAGTTCTCTTCATCCCTAGCCCATGAGATATTCAAAGATGGCTACCTCAGTCACTCAGGATACTGGAAAAGATTCCTGGACCAGATGACCCTCATGGTCCCTTTTAACTCTTCAACTGTATGTATCTATGGCTAGATGGACCTTTGGCCTCATCCAGAAGCCCTCTCCTTATGTTCTCATCCAAACACACCACCTGATACCTTCCACCCTGGCTCACCACACTCTCTTATCAAGGCAGTACCTCTGGCCCAGAAGAATCAAGAACTAAACATCTGGACTTTGATATGAAGAGCAGTAGACACACACGTAGACACACACACACACCGACTCTCCCCAGAAATGAGAAAACAAGTATAAGGTTTTGAAACATCGAATGCAATTATATTATTTCCACCACCACCACCTCATCTCTTTACAAGCTAATGCTGCCCCTACCTTGCGCCTCACAGCAGGTTTTCAAAATTAACACAGCAGGATGATTTCACGGGAGAGAGAGAAAGAAAGTGCATCACAAAACAAAACAGCGAATCCGAGCAAGATCACTCGAGGACAGTACGTCTAGTGCTGCCTGCCTCATGTAAATTCCATTATTTACAAGGCCCGGCAAGTGATTGATTCTAAGGGAAAGCAAGATCCCGTGGATAAAGCGTTGTTATTACATAAGTGCTGATAAACTGACGCCTTCAACCCGTCTGGGGAAGGGCGCTTCTGTTGTTTGTGTAATAAAAAGATTTGGAGGGCAAAGAGTCAGGGTAAGACTCTTAAGCTGAAGACAAAAAGGGCTGCCATTGAAGAACTGTAAGAATGTGGAAATCCCCAAGAGGCAGTATAGAATCCTTTACTGAAAGGAAAATTCCCTGGGGAGATCCAAACCAGGCGCATTCTGCATGTGTCGGCCATCACCCAGTCACTGACTCAGCAAAACACAGCTGCTTGCCTCCTTTGGGGGTGGCGGGGAGAGAGATAGCAGAACACAAGTTATTCAGCTTATTCCCTGTCATCTTCACTGGCTTAAGCTAGGTCCACACAGCAAGCAAGGGAAGTGCTAGAATGCTGAAATGAACTTCTTCACCATTTCAGATGCTGTGTGTTTGGTGCAGTCCATCCTGCCACCTACAATTCAACCTCGTCGGTGGTATTCCCTATGCGCTCCCTGGAATGGTGCCATCCATTCTATCATTTCGGCATTTTCATTCTAGCAGAAACAACTTTAGGGATCCAATAATGTGGCTCTGCTTTTAACCCTTACAATGTTCATCAATGCCAAATCTTTGAAACTTATTTATTGATAGGTGCCACATAATGCCTGTTCCACATAAGGAAGTTTATAACGTTTGATGTTTCACTGTGGTTGATGTTTTAATTTGTTGAGAGCTGCCCAGAGTGGCTGGGGCAACTGAGATGATTAGGAAGTTGAGGAAATTTTAATCTGTTTAATCTGTTTCAGTATTTTAACTGTTGTAGGCCTTAAAGCATGGTAGTGAATATTTCTTGATTTTGCTGTTCTGTCTTTTGTAACCCTCTCTGAGCTTTGTTTGTTACAATCCAGGGGTGTATAAATTTTATGAAATAAATAAATGTTGAGATTGCGATTATACCTCTCCATGCCCAAGCCTAGGCGTTTGCTGGAGGCTTCCCATTCCAACTTGGTGGCTCTGACAATCTTCACCCACGCAGTCTTTCCATCCTACTGCAGCCCACTTTTAGCAGACATGTCAGTGGGTTTGACCCCCCCCCCCCCGGAAGCAGCAAGGAGGAAGAGGAAGGAGAGGGAAAAAGCAGAGGTGACAGTATACTGAGGGAAGGGGAAAGGCACCATTGAGACAACAGATTTGTGAAAATGAGCCCTTGGCAGCTGTCCAACAACAGACTGGCTACAGACATTCTTGCTTGCCTGGGACACCCCACTTTTAGGTGCAAGATGTGTGTGTGCGTGTGTATGCACCATCCACATACCCACTGGAAATTTCTGTAAGTGTTACCAAACCCAAGGCTGGATTTAGAACATGGGTAGGCAAACGAAGGCCCGGGGGCCAGATCCTGCCCAATCACCTTCTAAATCCGGCCCGTGGATGGTCCGTGAATCATTGTGTTTTTACATGAGTAGAATGTGTCCTTTTATTTAAAATGCATCTCTGGGTTATTTGAGTGGCATAGGAATTCGTTCTTTTTTCCTCTTCAAAATATAGTCCGGCCTCCCCACAAGGTCTGAGGGACAGTGGACCAGCCCCCTGCTGAAAAAGTTTGAGGGCCCTGATCTAGACACATTTAAAAAAATAATAATCAGGAAAATGCATTGTACAATGGTACCTTGGGTTACATACACTTCAGGTTACATACGCTTCAGGTTACAGACTCCACTAACCCAGAAATAGTACCTCGGGTCAAGAACTTTGCTTCAGGATGAGAACAGAAATTGCACAGCGGCAGTGCGGCAGCAGCGGGAGGCCCCATTAGCTAAAGTGGTGCTTCAGGTTAAGAACAGTTTCAGGTTAAGAATGGACCTCCAGAATGAATTAAGTACATAACCAGAGGTACCACTGTAAAGCTCATAATGCAAAATCACATTGCCAAAGGATCAAACTCTACAGTGCCATCTGGTGCCACAGTGTTATAACACATTTATAACACTTTTTTGTTTTTTGTATTTTTACTAATCTAGCTAAGTCCCATGTGTCTATCCTTTCATATCACTGAATGGTTAGTGACAGAAACGTCAGCTTACGTTCCGAAGCTTTTGCATGCTTCCCATTAAAACCTCCCTTAAATGACTTCCTAAAATTATCCCTTATCCTCTTCAAGTACCTTACCAAGCCAGATAGCATCCTGCATTGTGTTTGCCTCTCGGATTTGGGCAACAAAGTTAAAGATGCTCCAGGGAACTAAAAAATACATATCCGTCCTGGGAGATTTAATTGCTCCATTGACAACCATATTTTAACCTTGCGGGGGGGAGGAAGTACTTTCCATTTTACCCACTGCTGCTCCTTCCGATCAGAATCTCTTCCCTCAACATGAGGGCTTTTAACAAAGACCCATTCTTTTCTGCCACAGGACATTCTGCCACTGTCTTTCCCAATGAATCTAATCAACCTGCTGCAGTGAGCTAGATTGTTACAAATGTGAGGTTGATTGAAATTAGCGCATCTTAACTCTTGATCCCAGTGTGAGAAAATGTGGCTTTGCATACTTAAGTACCAGGCAATCTCAATAAGTCAAAGGGAAGGGGGGGGTGAATAGCCTGAAGATGAGAGAGGAGTTACGCTGATCGTGTTGGAGGGATTAATAAAATACTTAGTAAATCAAAGTAGTGGGGGAAACTTTGTGTGCGCGCAAGCAGGGAGAGATTCTATTTTTAGCAGCTGTGCTCCTTAGATATGAAATAGTTATAGAGATTGTGTTCATATCTCATTGCAGAGGATGTTCAGAAGCGAGATTCAAAAGGAGATTTCCAACTGTTGACGATGTTTGGGAGTCTATATGAACTTCGTAACCACAGCTAGTGGTATAGCAGAGCAATGATGCCATCTTCTAGAACTATATTGGTCAGCATTTTATTATTATTATTATTATTATTATTATTATTATTATTATTAGAATTTATATACCGTCCTATACCCGCAGCTCACAGAACAAAATAAAAATATAAAACCACAAAATACATAATCAGAATAAAAACAACAACCCGATAACCCCCCCCCCCAAAAAAAACACATTTTAAAAGGGCATAGACTGTCAATCAAATCAGCCAAAGGATTGGTTAAAAAGGAATGTCTTTGCCTGGTGCCTAAAGGTGTATAATGAAGGCGCCAGGCAAACTTCCCCAGGGAGAGCATTCTACAGATGGGGAGCCACTGCAGAGAAGGCCCATTCTCATGTTGTTGTTTATTAAATTTATTAACTGTTGCAGGTTTGGGGATGGGGATGGGAGGGCAAGTCTGATCTGGTACCTCATCCCTTTGTTAAGTAGGCTAGAAAGTAACTGGTCCAAGGTCAGCCAGTGATGGTATGGGGTGAAGGTGAATGGTAGGAGAGGGGGGAGCTGCCAAAAATTGGATGTGGATCTTCCAATAAGTTGACTTAAGGAAATTCATGGAAATAGAGTTCCTCTTCCCTCCTTCACCTTTGTGCAGCCCATCCCACATTATTTAGGAAGACTCCCATATCATCTGCAGAGGCTTTTCAGGTTCCCCAGTACTACATACAAACACACACATTTCTTAAGTCTTCCTAATTTCATTTAGAATGGGGAGACGAGAAAAACAATATAGGATTTTGCTTCTGTTTTGACAGGCGCATCCATCTCAAATCTGCCATTAAAGGCAGAAACTGCTACACCCTCCTTCCAAAATATTTAATGGTGCAAAACAGAAAAGCCTTGCAAGAGAGGGAACTGACTCAGCAGTTCTGTCCTATATTTTGCCTTTCGAGAAGCAGATGACTTGAAGCTTCCCTGCTGCCTAACGAAGTGTTGATTGTATTAAAAACCTAATGTTGTGTGTGTTGTTGTTGGGGTTTTTTGGTACTTCAGGCTTGATTACGCTCTGATTCTTACCTATAACAAGCAGTCCCGCAGTAGCCGAAATTGCCATTGTTCCTTAAAAAAGCCAAGGGAGTCCACTTCATGTTGGGGAGGAAAGGGGAGGCGGTAATGTTGCCTCTGTGCAATCAGAAGCTGAAGTTATTTGCTGCTGCCTCTGAATGTCAGAGGAGGAAAGGGAAAAGGCTAGAGAAAGAGAAGTACAAAGGGGGTTTGAAGCTCTACAGGTCGCTTAGAGGGGCAGGGATTCTGAGCAGCTACAACATAAATACAGATAGCTTAATATGTTTAGAGTTATTTATCTGCTACTAGGAGCTGTGTCTCCACTTGCCAACCTCACGCACCACCCCACTTCTTATCAAATGCCATACCTAGACTTTGTGAAACCCCATAGACCGGGGTGGGGAAACTTTTTTGGCTCCGACCAAGCAGGCCAACTTCCCACAGTAGTGGTGGCAATAGAGGCAGCCCCCTGCTTTCAACCTCTTTCAACCTGCATGCAAGGGGCATGCAGGAAAGGACTTTGCAATACAGTGGTACCTCAGGTTACAGACGCTTCAGGTTACAGACGCTTCAGGTTACAGACTCCGGTAACCCAGAAATAGTACCTCGGGTTAAGAACTTTGCTTCAGGATGAGAACAGAAATCGTGCGGCAGTGGCGCGGCGGCAGCGGGAGGCCCCATTAGCTAAAGTGGTACCTCAAGTTAAGAACAGTTTCAGGTTAAGAACGGACCTCCAGAACGAATTAAGTTCTTAACCCGAGGTACCACTGTACTCACAAGCACTACTTGTTTAAACTTTCAGTGTTGAGATGAAAAGGAGAAGGAGGTACACTCACAATGGGCTTTGTGATCCTCCTTGGCACCTCTGATGTTGGAGAAGAAGAATGGGGAGGCTTTGAAAGCTTTTTGTGATTCCCTCCACTGCTTGACATCTGGGGTGCAAAGAAGAAAGGTGGAGGATGACAAAGGGCTTTCAAAGTCTCTCTGCACAGCTAAGTTCCCTCACGCATGTCAGAGGTGGAAAGGAGCTCTGCAGAATGGTTTCGAAGAGCAGTCGAGGAGGAAGAATTGGAAAGTGTTCATTCCTCTTTGAGCAAGGGGCACTCCTAAGAAAAAAAAAGAAAAGACCTTCCCTGTCCCACTGCAGCCAAATGGGGTGAAAAGTCAGCCCAACAGGAGGAGCAACACAGGATTGAGGGCAGAAGAAGATCTTCTGCTGAAAATCACGGTCTTAATTAACCACAGTAGCAGAAGCACCAGGATACCAAGCTTGTCAGGGAGGAGCAAAGTGGTAAGCAGCACTAAATATTGGTGCTGTCAAGCTCAGGGCCCTGGATACTTGGGGCTGGGGCCCCAGGGCTGACAGATAGAGAAGCTAGTTCAGCTGCAGGGCTGTTGCATTCTGCTCTGGCTGTCCCTCTGTGGCTCACCTGGGCTGCCTGTTCACCACCTTTTGTTGTGCTGCAGGTTGCAGCTCCACCTATCTGTGGACAAGCGAACTGCAGCATAACGACACCCTTATATTTTTATTATATGCACGATATATTTTGGGAAGTTAAGGACAAGAAGGGCCTGCTGGATTAGGTCAGTGGCCCATCTATTCCAGCATCCTGTTCCCACAGTGGCCAACCAGATGCCTATGAGAAGAAAGACCTGAGTGCAAGAACTTCTCCTTGCCTGCAGCTTCCAGCAACTGGAATTCAGAAGCATACTGTCTCCAACCGTGGCATGAGAGCATAGCCATTGTGGCTAGTAGCCATTGATAGCCTTATCATCCATGAATTTGTCTAATTCTCTTTTAAAGCCACCCAATATGACATTTTCATTGCTGCCCACCCCCTATCTGTTTGGAATGTTCTTTCCTAGGAAAATCCTTACCCACAGTTGTTGCCTTTTTGGCAACAGGTTCATATGCCTCTGCTCTCCTTGTAATTTTTTAAAGAGCTGTTTTGAAAGTCTCTGTGGTATGGCTAGTGGTTTTAATATATGCATCTGATGGCTCACTTTCGTTCTGTGTTGTATTTTACTGTGCTGGTTTGGCATTTGGGATTTTTATGGCCGGCTGTCTCTCAAGTTTATTGTGCTTTTATTGTGGCATAGTCTTCTTGTTTAGGGGTTTGTTTTCTTTTTATTTGCACAACACCAAGATAATTTGTATTGTCAGGCACCTCATAAATCTCATGAAATAACAAATAAATAATAAATAACTGGATCCTGGTTACAAGTCTGCTCTCCCACATGCCAGTATCTCTGCGCTTGATCATATCCAAATAAAAGCCAGCAGAATGAGCAGAGCCATTGCCAGTTGGGGCTATTTGGATGAGCTGGATGAAGAACAGGGAAATGCAACCTTAGCTAAGTATATCTCCGTTAATGCAATTAATTTGCAGATGGGTATTATTAGGCAAACCCAATTTTGTTTCAGTGAACAAGGTATTAAGACCCCACTCATAAAGCCAATAAGCATCATCCCCGAGAAGATTGGGAGAAAATGAATTAGCATATGTACGCTTCCAGGATACATAATGGTAACATCCTGATCCAGAAAATGCTTCATTTTATAAGTGAAAGTTGGAAAGGCTTGCACACCGTCCAGCAAATATACTGCTCGCTCTCTCCGTTTTAATCTCATTAAGCCGAACGAAGGGACATTATCTTAACGTCTCTGAGTGTCATTAGAAAATTCAGTTGGCCCAGCAAGGAGATTGCCTCCTCTCTGGGGTTGGCAAGAAAGGCTTTAGAAAGGTATCTCAAGTGCTTGGATTAAGTGATTTGCAGCCCAAGGCTTGCTGTGCCAGCACAGCAGAGCTTAGAGCAGCCCACTCCAAAAACACAACACCACAAATGGGGCCACCACTGTTTTGCTGGACAGAGCTCAGGTGGAGTTTTCCCTGTTGCTCCAGCTCCCCATTGGGGAAAGCTACACATCTTTGATTTCTATCTCATGAAGCTGCTGAAGGCACAATAACATAAATATCTGCAGGGAAGTTGTGCTTATCCAAACATTTATATAAAGGTAAAGGTAAAGGACCCCTGACAGTTAAGTCCAGTCACAAATGACTCTGGGGTTGCAGTGCTCATCTCACTTTACTGGCCGAGGGAGCCGACATTTGTCCACAGACAGGTTTTCTGGGTAATGTAGCCAGCATGACTAAGCCACTTCTGGCGAAAGCAGAGCAGTGCACGGAAACGCCGTTTAGCTTCCCGCCGGAGAGGTACCTATTTATCTACTTGCACTTTGATGTGCTTTCAAACTGCTGGGTTGGCAGGAGCTGGGACAGAGCAAGGGGAGCTCACACCGTCGTGGGGATTCGAACCGCTGACCTTCTGATTGGCAAGTCCTAGGCACTGTGGTTTAACCCACAGCGCCACCCATGTCCCCATTAAACATTTATATACCCTCCAACATTTCTCCGGTGAAAATAGGGATGTCCCATTCCATAACGATAATTCAACTATACCCCCACATCTTACTGTTGGGTGATAACGCCGAGGCCAGTGCCTCCCCCCCAACACAGCGTCTCCCAGGATTCATCCCTCTGGTCTCCCGTCACGCTGATGTGACCCATATCCAGAGAGCCACTGTGGTGTAGTGGTTAAGAGCGGTAGCCTTGTAATCTCGGGAACCGGGTTCGCGGCTCCGCTCCTCCACATGCAGCTGCTGGGTGACCTTGGGCCAGTCACACTTCTCTGAAGTCTCTCAGCCCCACTCACCTCACAGAGTGTTTGTTGTGGGGGAGGAAGGGAAAGGAGAATGTTAGCCGCTTTGAGACTCCTTAAAGGGAGTGAAAGGCGGGATATCAAATCCAAACTCCTCTTCTTCTTCTTCATCCAAGGACACGAGCACAAGACTAGCAGAGTCCAAACAGAAGCCCAGCCTTGAGGAGTAACATCTAAGCCTAATTTATTGCAAATTAAATCAAACGTAACAAAACAAAGAAAACATGGCTTCTCCCTCTGTCTTTCTTTCTCAGAAAGAGAACTGCAAAAGCAATAGCTATACAGAGCGGAAACAGCGTATCTATCCACTCACATTGCTGGAATGTAAACAGACATGGGACATGTAACAATCCCACACATCTGCAGCACGGGAGGAATGGAATTCTCAACACTTACTGGGTTGCCCCAGCCACTCTGTGCAGCTTCCAACATATGTAAAAATACAATAAAATATTAAACATTTTTTAAAAAACCTTCCCTATACAGGATTGCCTTCAGATGGCTCAGGGGTGGGATAACCCCATTTGTTGTTGTTTAGTCGTTTAGTCGTGTCCAACTCTTCGTGACCCCATGAACCAGAGCACGCCAGGCACTCTTGTCCTCCACTGCTTCCTGCAGTTTGGTCAAACTCATGCTGGTAGCTTCGAGAACACTGTCCAACCATCTCGTCCTCTGTTGTCCCCTTCTCCTTGTGCCCTCCATCTTTCCTAACACCAGGGTCTTTTCCAGGGAGTCTTCTCTTCTCATGAGGTGGCCAAAGTATTGGAGCTTCAGCTTCAGGATCTGTCCTTCCAGTGAGCACTCAGAGCTGATTTCCTTCAGAATGGATAGGTTTGATCTTTTTGCAGTCCACGGGACTCTCAAGAGTCTCCTCCAGCACCAGAATTCAAAAGGGATAACCCCATACCTGCCAACATTTCTCCAATGAAAATAGGGACATCCTAAGGAAAAGTGGGACATTCCGAGATCAAATCAGAAACCAGGACGGCTTCTAATAGAGACACTTGGAGGGCCTGTATTTAGGGTGCAAATGTTTAGGGCATACTTCCCCAACCTCGTGCTTTTCATATGTTTTGAGCTACCATTCCTGCCCAGGAAAGAGTTAGAGTTCTTTCTTTACATGGCGTAATAATTTGCAAGGCCTGGGGGGAATGCACAACTTTGGAATGATGTGATAGGCAATGATAGCAAGTAGTCAAGCCTGTGAACCCTGATTGGCTGAGATTACCGGTACTTGCTGAGCATTGAAACCCCGGGGGGGGGGGGGAGAGAGAGAGAGAGAGAGAGAGAGAGAGAGAGACTCTCAAGAAGCAGACGGTCTCTGTGTGTTGTTGTACAGCCACAAAGAGGTAGCATTAATAGGGCTTTCATACACCCCAGGAATCACTTCTCTCAAGTTCCAAAAATTAACCTGCAGAACATTCAGCTAAGCCACCCTTGGGCATCTGTTACTTGGAGAGAGAACATTTTATGTTCTCCTGGGCATTTTAAAGTTCTTGCTTAGATGGCTGTTTATATTTTTTATTGTTTTAGCTGCTGTGTGAGTTGTAAGTCACCTTGGGTTCCTTTCAGGTGGAAAGGCAATTCATTTTTATAAGAGAAAATGAACAAACAAATCAACAAATAAATAGGGACTCGAGCACCAAGATCCCTAGGCATACCCTTACACCGGCAATGTTGGGCAACACAGCAGTCTGAAATTGTATTTAACCAGCTCCCCATCAAAGCTGGCAAACCAACCATGACCGCCAGTTTGATAGATGTAATGGAAGGCTAGGTCAACTCTTTCCATGTATAATTCAGTAGCTGGGCAAACAAAACGCTTATGGGTTTTTAATATTTTACTAACTTTCAAAGAGGTAAAAACAGTGCATCTTGATTTTTTAAAAAAATCATAGGTGATCTTGTGGTTTTGGCAGGTTTGTGCCAAAGAGATTCTGCATGGAGTACTGGCGGCTTTGAGCTACGTCCAGCAAATCTCTTGCACATGTCATTAGCTAGGATTAGTTGGTTGGCTGCATGTAGTGGCTTTATTTCCCACAGTCAGATGACTCAAAGGGTTGCCTCCACTCTGTTATCGCTAAGGTTTCCACCAGCAGAATGGGGAGGGAAATAATATTTGGCGGTTCTTACTCTCCCCTGCAGCTCTCGCACCCCAAAGCTGCTCCTGGGGGTTAGTGGGGGGTAGAACAGATTTAGGGGAACATGGGAGGCTGCAGGAGGGAGGGGAATTTGCTGCAAACAGCTATCCCCATTCTGCCTACTGTCAGCTGAGTGACGATTCACAGTCTACACATAAGAAGTTGAATATTAATCTCATTAAGACAAATCAAATGAGAGCCCTTTTGTACGTTTGGATGAACAAAGTAAGTTTCTGCAACAGGGAAA
The DNA here is from genome assembly GCF_964106645.2 of Podarcis pityusensis. Lineage (NCBI taxonomy): Eukaryota > Metazoa > Chordata > Lepidosauria > Squamata > Lacertidae > Podarcis > Podarcis pityusensis. Next base: position 21,760,962 of record NC_138028.1, read on the forward strand.
CTTTCCAAGGCAGATCACTTCCAATTTTCGCTAAATGGTTGGTTTTGGCTTTGACTTAAATGCTTTAGCTGAGATTCCTGCATTGCAGGGGTTAGACTAGATGACCCTTGGGTCCCTTCCAACTCCAAGATTCTATTATTTTTAATGAGGTTTCCCTAAGGCCAACTTTTATTGCCACAGGCACTACTTGAGCTAGAAAGGACTTCAGGACTTGCAGTCCAGAATTTCCTCCAATATCCCTGCAATAAACTCTTTTTTCAAAGGCAAATGTTCCAGGTCTTTGTATGTAGCATATGGTCATAACCCTCCAGTCATTGTAAAGAAAGCCTTGATAGGTTTAGGATAAAGAAGGCACTCAGATCTGGCAACTGCTCTGGTTTGCTGGTTGGTGCTTTTATGCTGATTTACAAAATACTGTACTTAGCAATGTAGGAACTTGACACATTGTGTATTGTTGGGCACCGATAAAGATGTCTGTAGTATTTATCCAATTAAATAACACCCTTCAGATTATGTCCCCAACCCAGACATGCACACAACGATGTCTTACTCTTCTTTCATGATTTCATGCTGATCCAACAGTAATCGCATCCCAGTGGTAAGGGGCTTAAATGTACTGTATATCAAAAGGTTGAAAGTACACATTGAGCCCTGTTGATTTCCTTCCCTGATGCCTTGAAGAAGAGCATTCTTGGATCAGGGCCAATGTGTATAAATTTGGAGAAGATGGAGGCATTTTAGTGGACAGTGTCTGAGGTTGGCTCTTCCAAGTGTGAGCACAGCAAATAATTGTCATATAATTGGCAAATGGTCTCAAAACATGGGTGCCCACGCTTTCAGCCCTCTGCTGCTCTTTGGGCACCCAAGCCATGTAATAGGAAATGTTAAGGAATGGGATATCTGGGTGTGAGCACTGTACCCCTATCCAGCACTTCCTCTCCAGATGATTCTCTCTCTCTCTCTCTCTCTCTCTCTCTCTCTCTCTCTCTCTCTCTCTCCTCTCTCCTCTCTCTGTTACATTAGCTTGCCCAAGACAACCCAAAGTGGCTTACAACCAACCAACCAATTACTAACTAATATTTTATTAAAGCTTTTTCATAATACAGTAAAAGAAACCAATCTTGATAAAAACAAAGAGAGGAGAAAATGCAGAGTCCTCTCTTGAAGGTAGATCTTCACCTTTGTAATGTAAAGTATTGCACTTGGGCAAAAAAAATGAGAGGCACAAATACAAGATGGGGGACACCTGGCTGAGAGCAGTACATGTGAAAAGGATCTAGGAGTCTTGGTTGACCACAAACTTGACATGAGCCAACAGTGTGACGCGGCAGCTAAAAAAGCCAATGCAATTCTGGGCTGCATCAATAGGAGTATAGCATCTAGATCAAGGGAAGTAATAGTGCCACTGTATTCTGCTCTGGTCAGACCTCACCTGGAGTACTGTGTCCAGTTCTGGGCACCACAGTTCAAGAAGGACACTGACAAACTGGAACGTGTCCAGAGGAGGGCAACCAAAATGGTCAAAGGCCTGGAAACGATGCCTTATGAGGAACGGCTAAGGGAGCTGGGCATGTTTAGCCTGGAGAAGAGGAGGTTAAGGGGTGATATGATAGCCATGTTCAAATATATAAAAGGATGTCACATAGAGGAGGGAGAAAGGTTGTTTTCTGCTGCTCCAGAGAAGCGGACACGGAACAATGGATCCAAACTACAAGAAAGAAGATTCCACCTAAACATTAGGAAGAACTTCCTGACAGTAAGAGCTGTTCGACAGTGGAATTTGCTGCCAAGGAGTGTGGTGGAGTCTCCTTCTTTGGAGGTCTTTAAGCAAAGGCTTGACAACCATATATCAGGAGTGCTCTGATGGTGTTTCCTGCTTGGCAGGGGGTTGAACTCGATGGCCCTTGTGGTCTCTTCCAACTCTATGATTCTATGATTCTTTGTCTCACACAGAAGTGGGCGGACTCTCCCAGCTCTCACCTGGGAGCTTCCCTTTCTTCTCCCAGCCTCCCACCCTGGGAGATCTTCCCTTCCCAGGGTCCACCAGCCAGGCATCGCCAGTGTGGTGTAGTGGTTAAGAGCGGTAGTCTTGTAATCTGGTGAACCGGGTTTGCTTCCCCGCTCTTCCACATGCAGCTGCTGGGTGACCTTGGGCTAGTCACACTTCTCTGAAGTCTCTCAGCCCCACTCACCCCACAGAGTGTTTGTTGTGGGGGAGGAAGGGAAAGGAGAATGTTAGCCGCTTTGAGACTCCTTAGGGTAGTGCTAAAGCGGGATATTAAATCCAAAACTCCTCTTCATGTGTGTAGAATGCCCCCCCCCCATTGACCCAGAGTAGAGGACACAGAAAAATCACTTGAGATCCTGAGCTTGGGCAACTTATATAAGCCCAGAGAGGAAGGAATGCAAAGGCTTATAATGCTCTGTTGAGTTGCTTGTATCCCTGGGGTGGTATGATGGAAAGGTAGAAACAGGTCCTATGGGGACCACTCCCCCTGCAGGCTCTGGGTGCCCACGCTAGGAAAGAGCACCCACACACCTAATTACTCCACCCTGAAACCCTGGGAAACTCTTGCTAGTCAGTGCCAGCAACAGTGAGCTAGAGGGACCGATGATCTGACTTGGTGTAAGGCAGAGTCTTATGCTTTGTATGTTTTCTAAATGTGTAGTTTCATATTTTTCTGGCTGAGCAACTGGCACATGCCCCAACTGCATTTAATCTGCTGTGTAATCTCCTGCAAGCGAGCAAGGGCACAAAACCCACACAACCTTCACAATGGAGAGTAGTTTTTGCCACTGCTGTGCTGCAGGTATGTACAGAGATAAATGACGACAAATCCAATGTAACACACTACTGAGTTTATTTGAAGGAAAATAATAACAAATATTATTAAGAGTAGTATTAAAGAGTTGTTCACTTTATAGCATTTTAATATAAAGCTTAAAATTGTGTTCTTTTGTCCAGCAGATTACAGCAATAAATACAGTATATCTTGGCTATGTATACACAGAAAAGGTTAAATTTTAATTACAAGGTTTTCTTCTGTTGTTAGGCTCTGATTCAAAGCCCAGTGCAAAGCAACAATGGGCTTTTCTATACATCTCAGCAGATCAGTCTGTCTCAAGGCTATTAAAATTCGCTTTTTAAAAATATTTAACATCGCTTTCTATGCAGTGACTCTATAATTTCTATGTACTATATGCAAATCTACAATCCCAAACCTTTTTCCCAGGGGAAGCTAGGAAGTTTGCGTTCTCCCTAGTGACCGCGGGATTGGGACTAGTTTTAAATCTTACAGTATACAAGTATTTTAAGAAGGAATAAGATACAGGATTACTATACAGGTAGTATACAGAGGGATGCTTAGTAGCTTGAGGACTGCAGGGAAGTACCAATGGTGAAAGAATGTTAAAGCACTTAAATTTACTTAAAATGAAAAGGACAACTGTTTAGCCACCTAATTTCTAAGTGCACTTTTGTAAGAATGCTCTCTGCAAGCAGGACTGGTTTCAGGTTTCTCCGATCCCCCGAAGCAAAATGCCAGAACTGACTCTAGAACCCTTAATGTTTTCAACTGCCTTCTCACTTACCCTCCTTTGGCAAGCGGTTAATGTGGAAGGTTTTCTCTCTCCTGGGATGCCAAAGGAGCAATCTGAAGCTCCCAGAGAAGGGTGGCTAAGGGGTCATTTGATGATGCAGCCTCCCCCACCCTCACCAGCGGAGAGGGGGGTCTGTGGCCACGGGAGGAAGTCTGCTTCCAGAGGCCTCCTCGTTGCAAACATCCACCTCCATTGCTCCTTTGGTGCTGGAAAAGCCCAGGAAGGCTGTGTTGCAGGGGCAGATTGGGGGAGGCCTTGGATCTGCACGATTCTAAGTCCTCCCATTTCCCCGATGAAGGGGGAGACCTACATGGAGCCTAGAGCAGATGTCCCACAGAAGGAGGAGGAATAAAGCTCCTCCACCCACCCCTTGCTTTGCTTGGTATAATCCCAGCAACTTTTAGGAAGTGGTGGATCCTCCACCACAGATTCTCTCAACAACCCTTTCTCCACCTTCTCTGTAAAGTGGCAACTCTCAGCACACTTACCTGGGACTAAGTCCCATGGAATTCAATAGGCCTAATGTCTGAGCAGACATGCATAGGGTTACTCTATAAGGGGCACTTCTGGACCTGCGGATCATGGGCCAAGGCCCAAGGAACTGCCTCTCTGGCAACCAGTCACGCTTTGAAGTGGCCACCGCCATTTGGGAAAGAGAAAAGAAAGAACGCCTGCAAAAATCCTCATTATATAGGGTCACTATCTTAAAGTGACAAGGTTTATTGCATTACTGAGTTTTGAGTTTCAAGACGACGACAGCAGCAAGAAAGCACTGAGGAGGTTTCTAAAAAACCCTGCTTGTTTTAAAATAGCAGCACAGAGCACTCCTTGGTACTGGTGAGCACAAACAACGGTGGGATTGAAAGATATTAAAAGTAAGAAGCAGGGGGAAGAGTAATTTCTTAGGGTCGGGTGGGGGTAGGGAAGGAGGAAAGGTTTTGAAGCACACACAGTTTAACATCTTGCTACAGCAGGCCTCAGAAGAAAATAAGAAGAGCCTGCTGAATCAGGCTGATGGCTCATCTGTTCCAACATCCTGTTCTCACAGCAGTGAACCGGATGTTTATGGGAAGCCGGGAAGCAGGACCCAAGTGCCACGGCACTCTCACCCGCTATGGTTTCCAGTAACTGGCATTCAGAGGCACACTGCCTCCCCCATTTGGTGTACCCTCAATGTGAAGAGGACACTGGACTGTTACCCACACAAGCAAGTACATATTTGTGGTTAGGAGTGGATGCGGCCAGACCACTAACTTCCGCTATTTGTATACACCTACCAGACGAAGGGGGAAAAAGGTGTAGCTACAGTACTGTTTTTAAGGATGGCCTTTAGTCTTATAGCTTTTAGCCCTATTATTGCTAGTCTAAGCAGAAGGTTCTGGAAGGTTCTGCCCGGTTCATAACGGATAAAACTGAGAGGCTGCTTCAGACGACTGGATTTCCACTTGAGCCATCTTAAACTGGGTGCACTGCAGCCACTTGCGGAGGACGGTGAAGTTGGTGTTCATCTGGCCCGATCCCTGCAGCATCCTAAGGCTATGATGGTTCACGTTGCTCTGGATCGCTTGCAGGCGGAGCTGCAGCCCAGCAGATAAATGCTGTTAAAATATACAAAAGGTGGGATTGTTGTTTTTTTAAATTTGTTTGATTAAATGAACATATCAGAGAGCTCTGTAAATTAATAGTTAAAGTCTTTTATGTATCAACCTTTTATGCTCTTTCACACCCACCCAATGCTCCTATCCCTTCTTTTAGCTTCTTTTAAATTCTTATAAACTTTTATATTCGCCTTCTGTTTTAATACCTTTTAGCTTTCCAAAACGCTTTTCAGATTTTAAATGCCTGTATACTACCCTTTTATGCTGGTCTATGAGCAGAATAAAGATTTGAATTGATTTGAATTGTTTGTTTTGATATATATCAGTCATTTTCTTTATTTTAAAAGGATTACAGACATGGGCCATAAAAACAGCTTACGAACAATTGTTTAAGACAATGTCATTCTGAAATAAAACAATCAATATTCACACCCAGCATAAGACGGGGGGGGGGGGGAATCCCACATTTTCCTCTACTCTCCTTATTAATGTGAGCTGCTTTGAAACTTGCCAAACTGCAAAGAGGTGCAGGGGCCTTTGTGTTAAGCACTTTAAAAGTTTAATTTGGAGTGGGAAGAACTGAAACAAATAACCACTCAGGGTAAAATCATTCCCCTCTCCTTCCCTTCCTGGCATCTTCCTTAAACTTAGAGAGGCAAGTTGCACTCTTGCAAAGCTACTCACCCCCCCCCCCCCCAGCACTGGAATTGGACAGCACTGACGAAATCGTTCCCTCTGGTTGCATGCTAGACGTGTCAATCACAGTCTGCACATGTTTTCCCTGTCTTCCCCATATCCTCTCACCCTGGTATTGCTGGTAAATGCAGGAGACAGGACATTCATGCAAACACTAATGTCTGTAGCATTTTTTATGTCTGGATTGCAGAGGTACCACAAAGTCCTTTCTTCGCCTCATGCCTCCTCATAAAGATCCCGCTTCGCCTCTGATGAGCCCTATATAATTCTGAAGCATCCTGCTACACTCCTACATTCCTCTGAATCCAATGCGCGCCCCCCCATTTATTACAGGCCTGCAAAAAGAACAACTTATCTAGCCGCCACAACCCAAGACAATGAGGCTGTGGTAAGTGTGGCTCTTATAAAGGAGGGGGTCCCCTCCATTTCAGATGATTCATCCAGGTCTATATGAGTTTTCAGTAGCCACATGTCAACAACAGAAACAGTGCTTTCGCTTCTCTCTCCCAGAGCTTCCTGCTTTGCTGCGCAAACTGCATGGCTCCTTGGGGGGCTGCCTTTGTATTGCCTTGTGCTCCTAATTGAGGCTTCACCCAGAATCGCCTGAGTCAGCTTGATTATCTGTGCTGCTCTCTAAAGTTCCCTTGCTTGGCCTTCTGTTTTCCTTCCCTTGCATGGCCCTGAGAGGCTGAGCCATGTGGAAGTTCAGTGAGTCCTTCTCGGATTCTGAAGGAGCTGCATCTGTTTCATCTCTTGGAAAGGTTTTTGTTTGGGGGAGTTTTTGCAAGCTGTTTTAGCCCCAGACTCCCTTGTCCTGGGTTGCATGGGGCAAAGGTAAAAGGTAAAAGTAAGTCCAGCCAAAGGTGACTATGGGGTGTGGCACTCATCTCACTTTCAGGCCGAGGGAGCCGGCGATTGTCCACAGACAGCATTCCAGGTCATGTGGCCAGCATGACTAAACCGTTTCTGGTGCAATGGAACACTGTGACGGAAACCAGAGCGCACGGAAACACCATTTACCTTTCCGCCGCAGTAGTACCTATTTATCTACTTGCACTGGCATGTTTTCAAACTGCTAGGTTGGCAGGAGCTGGGACAGAGCAACTGGAGCTCACCTTGTCGCGCAGATTTGAACCGCCAACCTTCTGATCGGAAAGACCAAAAGGCTCTGTGGTTTAGACCACAGCGCCACTCGTGTCCCTAATGGGCAAAGGTACAACAACATGACTGAGGATGAACTTATTAGAGTCTCAGTTCATGTAGAGACATCTGAGACCCCCCAGAGGGAGGCATCTCTGCTTCTCCAGCACCTCCCACTAGGGCCAGGGCTGTGAGAGACACCAGCAGTCTTGTCCTGCATGGGACTCACATCTAGCTGCTTCAACAGTCAGCCCTAGGCCAGAAGATGCAGCTGTAGTGAATACTGCTCCACTGCCTAATTTATTGTATTTTAATTTATTGTAAACTACCTTGAGAACTTTGGTTAGTAGGTGAGATGTAAATATTCCTGAATAAAGAAATAAAAATTAATAATTTACCCCCTTCTTTGTGCTCCCCCTCTGAGGGAGATGCTGAGGGTGGCATTATGACAGTGGGCCTTTTTAGTGGTGGTTCCCCAAATAGTGGAATGCTCTTCCTAGGCAGGAGTGCTTGACGCAATCATTGCCAACTTTTAGCCAAGAGGCAAATACATTCATGCCCACATAGGTATTTGGCATTCAGTTAGGGTCATAGAGTATGACGATACCCAAGCCTGTCTTGGTGTCCATCTTTTAATAGAGTGGGATAAGATTTGTCCTTTCAGTGTAATTGCAGGACACTTTTAGTCTATGAATTACCCTTCTATCTTTCTGACATATTTTGCGTTTTGTATCATGTATGCATTTGTAATTGCAAGTTGCTTTGATATGTTTTTGTAGTAAGCAATGGATAACCGCAATAAACAAATAATCCAGAATTCTTATGATGAATTTGGGCACAGAATTCAATGTTTTCTTACATAAAAATATACGGGGAAAAGGTTGAAGTTGGGCAGCTGGAAGTGGGGAGCCTACCTTTAGATTGGACTGAATCATTGGCAGCCACATCGGGATCAGCTGATGGAAGACAGAAATTGCATTATTTTCCTCGGCGTAGTGAGAATTAATTTATTACAGTCACCATGTTGTTATAATTACACACAGTCAGAAGAGGATGTGACTGATTTTCTTAGTCTGAAGAACGAACCATAAACCTTGCTGATAACATTCATTCACAGGTAGTACAACGAACATTTGCAGGGAACATTGGCTAAGCTGTGCTCTGTGCCATGTCTTTTATTTTAAAAAGTAAAATCTTTTAATAAACTGATGTTTAAATATTCCAGAAAAAACAAGAGCATTTTTCTTTTTTAAAAAAGAGATATTTATAAATGACTTTAAACTTTATTTAAAAATACATTTTTGCTGACCTTTCCACTGAAACTCTGGATTTTTGTGATCAATTTCCCCCCCATTTCTGCTTTGTAAAGATACTGCAGCTTGTTCCAATGAAATTGCCATGGTGTGGAATCTGCTTCAAATTGCTCCCCATGGTGCCTGCAACTGCCTATGTACTGCAGGGTGCCATTGGGGTTATGCAATTGACTTCAGAGCTCCAGAACTGACAGGCAGGGGAGGGAATTGCAGAGGTGTTCAAAGAGCTACTCAGTCCATGTGGCGTGCCACTGGCCGTGCAACCAACTCCACTGAGCAGTGGCAGCTGTCACATGCTCAATTTAAATCGACCTGTGCATGGCGGCTCCCCCCCCCTTTTTTTAGGAAGGTGGAGAAGGGTTGCAGTAGCCCAGTGCCAGAACATCTGCTCTACATGCAAAATGGTGGTGTAGAGGTTAGAATATTGGACCAGGACCTGGGAGACCAGGGGTAGGTAAAGCAGGAAAACCGATTGTGAATATATCCATTTGAGGATGCTGGGTGCTAAAAGTGAAGGGTTGCATGGAGAGAGGGTCCCTGGGGCTGGCCAGGAGCGTGCTGGGGAGGGTGGCCAGTGGCCGGGGAACTAGAAAGCGGGGAGGGAGGAGGAAACAGGGATCTTGGCGTGGGGTGAGGATGATGCACATGGAGTTGCCAGCAGCTGGGGGAAATGACTTCTGCTAAAGGATAGGAAGGCTTTGGTTTTAGGGAATGTGAGAGGAGGGTGGGATCTGCAGCAGCCTCTCCGGGTGAGAAGGCGGAGAGGAGTGTCTGCACCTTTAGCAGGAGGTGTGTGCGTGGAAAGGGGAATTTCAGCAGGTGTGGTGGAAGTCGGCAATTTTTTCCTCTTTTTTGCTCTTCAAAATATGGCAACCCTAACCTAATACCGCCCTCAACTTTCATGCAGCCCTTGGTCCTACACACACTGCAACCTTCATCTCAATAATCTCTACAGCCCTGTTTGTTAGATTGCTGTTATCAACATGTAGTGGGGAAAAGATTAAGAATCTTGAGCAGGGTTTGGGGACTGTGTTCCATACGTCAATGGACTTCACTTCCCATCAGCCAACATTTCCAATGTTATCTGCTTTTATAGTTCTCCTATCTGCATTCATATTTCTAGAAGTGTAACAATGATGGAAACTCTGTGTGTGTGTGTGTGTGTGTGTATGTTATTCTCGCCTTATACTGCATTTTATGCTGTTTTTTGATGCATCAATTAAGTGTTTTAAATTTGTTGTTAGCTGCCCTGAGCCCAGTTTTCTGAACTGGGAAGGGCAGGGTATAAATAAAAATAAATAAAATATAAAACCTTCTGTGGGTGATCAGTTCAGATCTCTTGCAAGAGTGATCTGTCCCTCCCCACCTGCCCACTGGGTGGGCAAGAAGAGGGAGAGAGCAAGAGTGGGGGGGAGGGGTAGTCACCTCTTTGGGCTTTGGGAACATTACTGGCTTCATTCCACCCACAGTCAGCATGTGGCCTGCAAAAGTTTGCCCTCGGTGGAGAAAAGGCTGCCCACCACTGGCCTACTTTTCTGTACATGCTCCTGTGACACACAGGAGGCGTCACCTGTAACCTGCAATACCTTGAGGATGGTGTTCAACCAAACCTCCACATTTTTCTTAGCACATGGACATGCCTATATCACATCTGCTAACTGTGCCTGCTTCTGGCATTTGCTAAGCTCAGATTTCTGTGGAAGAAGAGGGCTGCAACCGTTGATTTGTTTGGGGTTGTTGTTCTTATTTTATATTTAAGTGTGCGCCAGGTTCGCTTCAAGTCCGAAGGCCCCTTTGACATGTTATCCGCGCTCTCCCATATTATTTAAGGAGTTGGACATATTGTTCTAAAGCGCTCCTCCAAATGGCATCAAGATTTGCAATTTTCCAATTAAGCTCCCTAGAGCTCCGTGTACAACCTAATCAGTATTGACAGCATGAGATAAACCACCCTCCAGAGGATGCGCTTTCATTGACCAAACCAGATGGCGTAATACTTGGCTGTGTTCTGTTAGTGGGTTGTTGTCCCTAATTACCAACAGCATTGGTTAGGGAATCCCAGTGAAGAGCAGAACACAACTGCATTACAGCGTGGAGGCGAGATCTTGAAACGTTAGGAAGATGGCTTTGCCCTTGCAGTGACTGTCAATTACACACAGAAGCAGAGCTGGACAAGCCTAGATCCCTAACAAGCAGGCAGCAAGCCAAACAGCTAGGATGCTGTATGCCCCGTGGGGTGAGAGAGGTGTGTTTAACCCTATAGAAAACTGGGGTGCACAAGCTGTCTCCATTAGCCCCAGCTAGCATGGCTAGTGACTGGGGATGAAGGCAGTTGAAGGAGCAACCGATACAATCAAGAGTCTGGAAATCAAGCCTTATGAGGAACGGTTGAAAGAGCTGAGTATGTTTCGCCTGAAAAAGAGGAGTCTGAGAGGAGCTATGATAGCCATATTCAAATATCTCAAGGGCTGTCACCTAGAAGATGGAGCAAGCTTGTTTTCTCCCACTCTGGAGGGTAGGATTCGAACCAATGGCTTCAAATTACAAGGAGATTCCAACTAAACACCAGGGAAAACTTTCTGACGGTAAAAGCTGTTAGGACAGTGGAATGGGGTCTCCCTCGGCAAAAACATTTTATCTTAAATAAACAAAATAAAAAATAAATTTTCTGCATGCATTCTGATGGCTCTTCCCACCTAATGCTCCAAGAGAAAGCCCATCAGTTGGCAACAGATGTTACCTTTTGAACAACAAAGGCAGCTTTTTGGTAAAAAGGCTGGAAGAAAGCAAAGAAGAACGATTGCTTATATTTTCCCCTTGTCTCTTTGACCCATGTTTCCTAAGAACCACATCGTTTTGGGGAAAGGAATCAGCTGAGTTACATAAAAACTGTTTTACCAGCTGAACCCAGTCACCAGAGTTATTTCCTCTCTATTATAAATGAAGGAATCTCCATCCTGCATGCTACTTGGAGCGCAGGAAAAATTCCAGTTCTGTTGACTGCAATTTCTCCTTTCGGATGCACAGGATTTTGGATTCTAACCATCTTTTAAAAAAAGAAGAAGGAAAAAGTATACTCAATGGAGAATTGACCTACCTTGACGAAAATAGTGGAATTGCATTCCTGCAAAGCCTCCATCAAGCTGATCACATGGAGACATACCATCTCTACCATCTGTGGAGGGGAGAAAGATGTTGAAATAAAGTAAATACTCAGTGCCATATCATCGTGAAAACAAAACACACCAAACAGAACCGAGACTGATGGGATTAACCTAGATTCATTAGCATGGTACTTAAATGAAAGCAATACAGAATCGCAGAATTGTAGAGCTGGAAAGGACCACAAAGGTCATTCAGTCCAGCCCCCTGCAATGGAGGGATACAGGTGAAACTCGGAAAATTAGAATATCATGGAAAAGTTCATTTTTTTCACTAATTCAACTTAAAAGGTGAAACTAATATATGAGATAGACTCATGACATGCAAAGCGAGATATGTCAAGCCTTTATTTGTTATAATTGTGATGATCATGGCGTACAGCTGATGAAAACCCCAAATTAACGATCTCAGAAAATTAGAATATTAAATGAAATCAGCAAAACAAGGACTGCAAATAGAGCAATATTGGACCTCTGAGAAGCAGAAGCATGCATATGTACTCAGTACTTGGTTTGGGCCCCTTTTGCATCAATTACTGCCTCAATGCGACGTGGCATGGATGCTATCAGCCTGTGGCACTGCTGAGGTGTTATGGAAGACCAGGAAGCTTCAATAGCAGCCTTCAGCTCTTCTGCATTGCTCGGTCTCATGTCTCTCAACTTTCTCTTGGCAATGCCCCATAGATTCTCTATGGGGTTCAGGTCCGGCGAGTTTGCTGGCCAATCAAGCACAGTAATCCCATGGGCATTGAACCAGGTTTTGGTACTTTTGGCAGTGTGGGCAGGTGCCAAAGTCCTGCTGGAAAATGAAGTCAGCATCCCCATAAAGCTCGTCTGCGGAAGGAAGCATGAAGTGCTCCAAAATCTCCTGGTGTGTTGACCCTACACTTAATGAAGCACAGTGGACCAACACCAGCTGATGATATGGCTCTCCAAATCTCTTTTCTGATGAGAGCAGCTTTTGCATCTCATTTGGAAACCCAGAGTCTGGAGGAAGAATGGGGAGGCACACAATGACAGATGCTTGAAGTCCAGTGTGAAGTTTCCACAGTCTGTGTTGATTTGGGGAGCCATGTCATATATTAGTTTCACCTTTTAAGTTGAATTACTGAAATAAATGAACTTTTCCACAATATTCTAATTTTCCAAGTTTCACCTGTATTTTGCCCAATGTGGGGCTCAAACTCACGATCAAGAGTCTCATGCTCTACCTACTGAGCTATCACCTTAAACCATCAACACATCAGATTGAATATCCAGTAAAGAAGTGGAAACCCAACATTACCTTTCACATAGCCATGACAATCTGTAAGAGATTTTTTTCAGTTTTAGCTTCCACCAGTGCAACCCAATGATGCTCTATATATTTCAATTAACCTTGAAAAGGCTTTTCAAGCATCCCATTCAGGACAACCGCCATGCATAGCAGAGCCGGATTTCTTTAAAAAGAACTGGATTCTCTCTGAAGTTAACTTGCTATCTGGGTCCTATTTATTCCCTGCCCATCCAAAGTGATTTATCATTCTGAATCAGCAGTGAGCTATGAATATGTAATCTTCAAAGCATAAAACATGGCATACAGGGCAGGGGGATGTCTCCCAGCCTTGGGTTGTAAATATCATTTTAACTTTTATGTGATGTAAATATAAAGGTAAACCAAGGCAAATGTAACTCGATAACGAAAAGGCCATGGAATTTTCAATATTGCTGATAAAGTTAAACCCTTTTGGTAGCCTCCTTCATCGTTATTTGGATATTTTAATTAAACTTCAGAACAACCCAATTAAATTCCATCTGGTCCAACCCCCTGCAATGCAAGAATCTCAACTAAAGTATCCATGACAGGTGGCCATGCAACCTCTGCTTAAAAACCTCCAAGAAAGGAGAGTCCACCACCTCCCGAGGGATTCCATGTTGGGTGGGGTTGCCATATGTCCTCTTTTTCCAGGACACATCCTCTTTTTCCATAGGTAGAGTCACTATAGCAATCCACAGTTAAAAGTAGAAGTCGGCAAATTTGTCTTCTTTTTTGCTCTTCAAAATATGACAACCCTAATAATGTTGGGCTCCTTTGGTATATATATTTAATAAATAAATGTATCCCAGCAGGGTAATAATAATAATAATAATAATAATAATCTTTCAGCAGGAATCTAAAGCAATATTTATGCATATATTCCATTTATTTATGAAATGTTGCGAGGGCGCCTGCCTAACAGGCAGGGAGTCTCAAAGCATGCGTGCTGCCACATTGCAAGATTCTCTCCTGGAAATGCAATTTATTCTACTACTGAGCTATATAGCCCTATAGTCTTCTGGCTGCCAGTTGTGTGCATGTGTGTGTGCCCTACGATTTTCATTTTCAAATGGTCTATCTAAAGGCATAGGCAAACTCCGGCCCTCCAGATGTTTAGGACCACAATTCCCATCATCCCTGACCGCTGGTCCTGTTAGCTAGGGATGATGGGAATTGTAGTCCCAAACATCTGGAGGGCCAGAGTTTGCCTATGCCTGGTCTATCTATTGCTTGGGGCTTTGTGGGATCTCGCCTAGCTCTGCTCACTGCCTCTGACTCACCACCTTGTTATGTGCCATCAGCTGGAGGATGCTTGGGGTGACTCGGCTCCAGAACTCCAAGGCGGTCAGGATGGCGGTGAAGCTGAATTCGTTCTGGTTCTGCACCGTGGGCGCAACCGCCGCTTGTTCACAATACACCGTCCACAGCTGAGCAAATATAAAGGCGTGGAAGAGGGAGCACATGTGCAGGACAGACGTCTGCAGAAAAGAGAACCGGGGGGGTGGGGAGCGTTAGCTTTTTCCTTCCAGCAGTGCATTATGGGATGCGCACAACCTGCCCCGGAGTACCAGAGCATGACAATTCCCTCGTCCGATAATAACACACCCGCCCGTCAAAGCAATCCTAATCAAATATGGCTCTGTCAAGAATTCCCTCAGATTTTCCTTCCCTGTCAGTGAGCGATATGACAACTCATTCATATTGAAATAGCAGGCTTATAATTCACAGGCTAGAGTTAGGCAAAAGGATAGACAAGCTGAAGGCCATTAAAAGTGAAAAAGAAACACTCACAGAACCACAGAGCTTGTTAGAACAGGGAGAGAAAGGAAATGGAAGAATATTGGAGTGTTTAGAACAGCCTCTCCACCCTGGTGCCCTTCAGATTTACTTGGATGACAATTCCCATCATTCCTGACCAATGGCTATGCTTGCTGAGGCTGATGGGAGCTGGGAACACAGACATGTGGTCTGTCAGGCTCAGTCCTGTCCACACTAGCAAGAGCTCTTCAGGGTTTTAGAACAGAAACATTACCAGCTCTCATTGGAGATGACAGGGATCCCCACCCCCAATTTTTAAAATTGAGTTTCAAGGATTTTTAACAATTTAACTACAAATTTAAAAGAATTTTTGCAAGTTGAGTTCCCACCCTTTCTCCCAGGTGCTTCCATAACCACTCTTTCCTGCTGTGTTATATAACATACTTTATCAATTACATTTCCCCTTCATTACAGTAATTATTCATTTATTTCCCCCTTAATTCAATTCATTATCCATTTCCCATCCACTGCTATTTCGGATCCTGATCCGGCTTCTGTTGACTTTAATGTTTTCCAGAGAAAAAGGCTCCAATCTTCCATAAAACGTTCGATATTTTAATCTCTTATACTGCCTCCTTTGTCATGTCCACGTGAGATGACCGGGAATGAACCTGGGAACTTCTGCATGCAGATGACATCTTGATTCAGTTCATGTTTAATGATGAGCCTACCCAATTCACACTTTCTGAAACAGTATGCAAAGTGAAACACAGCCACCCTTTGAAATTCACGCTCCTTCGAATTTTGTAACGCAATTCTCCAGCCAAGCCATGTGCACACATATGCATATATTAGGACAAAGTTTGCAATAAAGCACTAAAAATAACACCCCAAAGTACATTCTGCTAAGGACCTCTGTTTTGCAAAAAATAAAAATAAAAATGTGTATATTAGGGTGAATTACACACAAACCTACTGGGGAAAATTTGTACTAAGACGCTGATGAATTTTCACGAGGGCTAAAAGTGGAGAACTGAACATAAGGCTGGAGGGAATGAGAAACGGAAATTGACAGATTCAACCAACTTTATTGACCATCAGCCTCTGATCAAAATACTGTGCAACAGCTGCAGAGTCTTCTCAGCATCCACTGCCAAGGGGCAGTAGCTCTGACAAGGATCTTAATTACCCAGGCAAATTGGCAGCAGAGTAGGCAGCCATTCGGGTTAATTAGGCTGAAATCTATATAGTCAAATGTTGTTTAGGCACAACCAGCAGAATACTTGTACCTTGGACTGCTCTGGAAACCCAATCAGGATCACAATGAGGTGGTCAGCGACATGAGAGCCAGCATCCAGTGGAATGGGCATACATGTTGAAGGGGAATTTGGACAGATGACATTATGCGTCAGCGACCCCAGCAGGAGCCACGAGAGCAAACGAATATGAGATACGCATTCAATGAATTCTTTGGGCCTGTTGGAAAAGATAATGCATTTCAGTGTCTTGTTATCCCAAAGGCTTTATTCCCCATGCCTTGAAATATTATTATGCTAACAAATGCATGAACATTACTGTATTATGGATGCAGAACATGGGCAAAGTAAATATTAACATGCCTTTTCAGGTGATCCATTTGTTTCAAACAGTGAATAGGGTGGGGAACCTCAGGCGGAGGGCCAAACACGGCCCTCAGGCCTCTGTACCTGGCCCCTGGAACTGTGGTGCAGATTCAGATGTCTTTTCTCAATGTGTTACTTTTGTTGAAGGGAAGTAACACAAACTGCAATGTTTTGTTTCTAGGAAACTTCAGTTTCTTTCCTGCTCCCCAGCTAGTGTGTACATAGTGATGATGTTGCTGGCATCCATCTGTCTCAAGAGACAATGGAGTGCAGCTCTGGGGTGAACTGAAGTGACCTCTTTGGGGTGCAAGGCTAGGCAGTCCTGAATTGCCCAGATGACAAGCTTTGCTGATGTGGTCCAAAGGAAAGCAGAGCAATACGTTTGGCACTGGCTTGGCTATAGGAGTTGCCAGAAGAAGGCACCATCAAACCGTCTTAGGGACTCCACTCTGGTTTGGTGTAGAGCCATTTCTTCTCCCGAAAAGAACCCACAAGGCAGATGAGGTTTAGGATCAGCGTTTTCCTTCTCCCAGATGGCCTACCTTCCCAGGTTGAGAAGCCTCATCTGCCCCTCACTTCCTTCTACAGCATGTGCAGAAACCACCTTCTTGACAGTTGGACCCATTGCTGGGTCCAGGGAAGCCTGTCTTCTCATGCAGGGCAAGTCCCTAACTCATTGAGGGGTTGAGACCCATTGGCTACCCTCACCTCCTGGAGACCACATTTGCCATTACAAGTGATGGACGCAACTCCCCACTTTCACCCCTCTTCATGGCACACCCATCTGGTAATGCGTTTTAACGCTCTTAATGTTACACTGTTTGCAGCCGATACTTCCTTACCCCTGTTGCATTGCAGATGGAGGATGGTATAGCCAAGGGAGGTAACGAACTACGGCCTTGTTGTCCCTGTGATTGCCACGCGAGATCTCCATCGCAGCAATCTGGGCTAAACCGACCTTCAGATGCCCACCAAAAGTGTCCTCATGCAATGGCTGGGAACATGTCTTCATGTGACTCTGTGGTGGAAGGACATTCAGCATATTGGGGGTATTAAAGGTAAGACATTGGGTGATTAAAGGCATTTTGAAGGCCAAGGAAGCTGTTCCATTTATATGAAAACACTGTGTTCACTAGAGCAGCTTTCACCAACTCCAGATGTTTTGAACTACAAATGATGGGAGTTAAAGGCTGCACTAAAGACCGAATATCCAGGTTATATGATACTTCTATCTGTTTATCAAATACCTTTATTATACCTGCAAAAGGTGAAGACTCGTTTGTTTGCCCAAGTGTTTGGTTGAGCTGGTTGATTGAGAGTGAGCTTTGGTTATGATTGGAGTTTTTAAAAAACTGCTACTCTTATTGTTTATTGATAGTTATGAGTGTTTGGAGTTGACTATTCATTTACTTATAGAGACAACTTTTCACCAAGGGCCCCAAAGCAACTTCCAAAAGTGCAACAAACACTCACCAAAACCCAGTAAATTAAAACCAAATACAGTTTGGAAACCAGATCATGCAGTTCACACAGGGCAGAACAGGGCAATCTGACAGCCCAGAACAGGCTAAACAACTCCTCCAAAAGTTTGCTCTGTTGGGACTAGATAATCCAAGTCCAACAATGAAGTTGCCATCTGTACCTCTAGGGGGAGAGAGTTTCAAAGGGTGCAGTTACCAACAAGGCCCTGCTTCCTGCTTTAGCACAGCAAGCAATTCTCAGCAGTTCCACTGGCCTAGCACAAGTTATTTGAATGAGTCCTGACACCCCTGTGGACCCTGGTCACTATTTTCTACTTTTTGCTGCTCGTACAGTCACCCTTTCTATAATCGTTATTGTAGGAAGCTACTTTTTCAACTCTCCCATAAAACATGGCAAGGGCTTTCAGAAAGCATCTAAAGGTTCTCCCAACTATATGGATGGCCAAAATGTAGAACTCCCCAAACGAGGCAATAACATCATTTGAACTGATGTGTCTGAATGCTGTACTCACCTTTAATTTAGTTAACGTATGCATATCGGCAATAAAATCCAAAACTTCACCAATGTACTGTCTCATGCATTCCATGGCTGCTGTTCCACACTAAAACATGGAAGAACAATGGTCAACTATCAGGGCTCCTCAAAGCACAATAATGGAAGTCCATTTTCCTTCCCTCACCCAGCCCAAAACCAACTGAATCCTGAACCCTATATATGTCTACTCAGAAGTAAGTCCCACCTGGTTCAGTTGGACCCAGTAAGTGGGTACAGCATTGCAGCCTTATAGCTGATTAATCTCAAGACAAATATTGTTCCTAGTCAGTTACACAAGTGTAGCCTCACTGATTGCAAAAGGACTAATAGTACTGTAAGTGATTGTGATTTTTTTTAGGCTTACTATCCTAACACTGGCTGCTGCCAATCGTGGTAAGGTTGTAGTTGAATTTTTTTCTGGCCTGGAGTGGAGGGGCAGAGAATTCAGAATGTAACTGGTCAGTCCTGCAACGAAATATTCAACCTTAACTCCCTTTCCGACCCAAAGTAATCAGCTGATATGGATAACAGATTGCCCCTCTTTGACGAGCGATGATTTGGGCCCACAAATTCAGAGAGTCTCAGTTGAGGTTCACTTGGTGGAATTCGGAGGGCGAGAGAAGAGACAATCTGCTCAAATTCTGCATTTTTGCAGCTGACCCAAGTGCTTCTCATTTCTCTATGCTAATATAAAATCTACGTAGGGCTGAACTACACCACCTTCTGTCTCCTCCACAGTTACGCCTGTCAGTCGGCTTGACAGGACAACAAACAGCAAAAATAAGGTCACAGAGAGCCCTGTCAAAGACTCCTCCATCTTCCAGTGGGCTTGGAAGAAGGATTCCACATGTTGCTTCTTTCAAACTGAATGACAGAACGATAAAGGGTATTGTGCACCAGCCCCTTGAATACCAATGACTGAATCTGAAGGATTTTCTCTTTCTTTTTATTCAGTTTCTCCCCGTTGCACTAAATATGTTGAGTACAAACAGAATAATCTGCTCTTCCACGTTTCCAGCCCTGCCCTCAAGCTACCAGTCTCCATTGTATCATCCTAACTCAAAAAACATTATAGTTCAACTGGGGAATGGTGTTGTGACTGTTAGTATCATTTAAGCTTAGAAGGTTTGGAGCAGGGGTAGGCAACCTAAGGCCCGGGTGCCAGATGCGGCCCAATCGCCTTCTCAATCCAGCCCGTGGACGGCCTGGGACTCAGTGTGTTTTTACATGAATAGAATGTGGCCTTTTATTTAAAATGCATCTCTGGGTTATTTGTGGGGCCTGCCTGGTGTTTTTACATGAGTAGAATGTGTGTTTTTATTTAAAATGCATCTCTGGGTTATTTGTGGGACGTAGGAATTAGTTCATTATTATTTTTTTCAAAATATAGTCCGGCCCACCACATGGTCTGAGGGACGGTGGACCGGCCCACAGCTGAAAAAGGTTGATGACCCCTGGTTTGGAGTTTCTTCTCCTGAAAGACAGAAAGCATGCACTATATTGAAACTACCGTATTTTTCGCTCCATAGGACGCACTTTTTCCCCTCCAAAAATGAAGGGGAAATGTGTGTGTGTCCTATGGAGCGAATGGAGGCTTTCGCTGAAGGCTGGAGAGCGAGAGGCATCGGTGCGCACCGACCCCTCTCGCTCTCCAGGCTTCAGGAAGCTATCCGCAAGCCTTGCAAGCCCGGTGGGAGTTCCCGCGGGCTCACAAGGCTTGCAGGCAGCAGCCTGCAGCCCCGGCGAGTGTCCGCAAGCCTTGCATGCCCGGCAGGAGATCTCGCCGAGCGCGCGAGGCTTGGGGCAGCAGCCTGTCGCCTGAAGCACGGGGAGCCCTCCGGAGGGCTCCCCGTGCTTCGGGCGAGTGTCTGCAAGCCTTGCGCGCCCGGCAGGAGGTCCCGCCGAGCGCGCAAGGCTTGGGGCGGCAGCCTGTCGCCCGAAGCACGGGGAGCCCTCCGGAGGGCTCGCCGTGCTTCGGGCGAGTGTCTGCAAGCCTCGCGCGCCCGGTGGGAGGTCCCGCCAAGCGCGCGAGGCTTGGGGCGGTAGCCTGCAGCCCGTAGCACGCGAGGCTTGGGGCGGCAGCTGGGGGGGAATAATTTTTTTTATTCATTTCCCCCCCCCCAAAAAACGAGGTGCGTCCTATGGGCCGGTGCGTCCTATAGAACAAAAAATACGGTAAGTCACTAAGTTTCAAAGTGGATGGAATGCCATATGATTCTGCAGTGATTAGCACAAACCTTTGACTCCGTTCTGTCCAGGGGTCATATTCCTATCTATTTACCTAAGAAGAGTCCCATGATATAAATAGTAATAGATTTATGGTGGCACAAGCTTCCTACTAGGCAGAGGGCCTTCTTGGTAGTGGCGCCCACCCTGTGGAATGCCTTCCCATCAGATGCCAAAGAGATAAACAACTACCTGACATTTAGAAGACATCTGAAGGCAGCCCTGTTCAAGGAAGTTTTAAATGTGTGACATTTTAATGTATTTTTAATCTTCGTTGGAAGCCGCCCAGAGTGGCTGGGGAAACCCAGCCAGATGGGTGGGGTACAAATAATAAATTACTATTACTATTACCATTACATCACATGAAGGCCAATGTTACATAAACAATGTTGTTATTTTCTGCACAGTTTTTGCCTTTTCCTTGAACTGAAATTAATTAAATAATTGATTATGTTTGTTTCTGCCAAAGCAAAGTGGATAATGCAGGTTTTAGTGGAAGCCAAACTGTGGCAGAAAAGAAACAGTGCTGATTGTGTTCAACATAGCACAGGGTGGAAATCGCTGCCTTTTTATATCCCAAGCCCCAGCTGGCATGGCCAGTAGTCAAGGATATGGAGATAAATATATATACTCTTCTTCTGTTTCAAGTCCCTTCCAACTGGAAAATTTGGGCTACACACATACAAAGCTAAGGAATGGTAAAGAAATACATAGCTTATGAAGAGGCGACTTATGTTTTGTTACTTACTCCAGGGATGGAAGCGATCATTTGCTTGTGTAAGATCAATGATTCAGCTAGTTTTGTTCCAGCATCTGCACAAACAAACTAATAAGAAATAACATATTAACCAATTTTGTGGACTGCTGGTGGTAAGGATGCAATAATCTCTAATTTATTAGTTTATTAAACAAAGTTTCTTCTTGCTGATATTTGCAGTAATTTTGCTGCTCATAAAAGGGAGAGCTTATATTGGAAACAAGAACCGTTATCAAGAAGTCAACCCAATTCTTTTTCACTGTATACATACATACATACATACATACATACATATATTTAAAGCACTGTATAAAAATTAAGACGTGTATTCTCATTTCTTCAGCAGCAAGTTTAAAGCGAAAGAGGATTTTCAATCAAAGCTCATTACACAGCCTGCAGTCCTGGTACCATTATGTCAATTATAGTTCCAATTGACTTAATGAAGGCTTTCATTCCAGAGCAAAACATTTCTCCTCCTTGTGAATTTTCTCTTCTTTTTCTTACTGAGTGTGAGCAACTATTCTATACATCAGATAGAATTTTTAGAAATAACATGTGATTAAAAAAAAATACGGACCATGTATTAAAAACCAGGGTTGTCAACTTTTTGGGTCCCATGAGTATATTTGCAAACTGGAGAAACTGTAAGCAACACCATTCATATACCATAACCAAGCACACGTTACAACCTATTTTATTGCCTACAACAGAATATTCCTTCCAACCTGAGGAAGGCCTCTGTGGGTGAATGGGCACCCCCGGGTGCCATGTCGGCAAACTTCTGCTCAACTAATGCGTTCCAGGACAGAAAGAGATTCCAAGATGTGAATCTTTCTTACCCCGAACCTACAGAATGCAGTGGATGGGAGCACATTGCATTCAAGGTTCAACATGAGGTTATGTGCATGAGCAGGCAAACTAAGGCCCAGGGGCCGGATCCGGCCCAATCGCCTTCTAAATCTGGCCCACGGGTGGTCCGGGAATCCGCATGTTTTTACATGAGTAGAATGCGTGCTTTTAATTAAAATGCATCTCTGGGTTATTTGTGGGGCATAGAAATTCATTCGTTGTTTTTTTTTTTCAAAATATAGTCCGGCCCCCACAAGGTCTGAGGGACAGTGGACCAGCCCCCTGCTGAAAAAGTTTGCTGGCCCCTGGTTATGTGACACAAGTGACCATAACAGAAAATGGAAGAGGCTTGGATGCATTCCTGCCACTGGAAAGTTTGATGCAGTAAATCATTGTATTTCAGAGTGACATATGATGCTGGGGAGTATCACTGTTTTGTGAGTCGGGAGGAAATTAAAATATTGCAATCAAACAAATGGTCAGCACTTTGTTCCACCTGGTAGAAACCACGATGTATTACAGGGACAGACTAGATAGAACAGCCTTCCCCAACATGGCGCCTTTCCGATGGTTTGGACCACGACTCCCATCATGGCCATGGCAGTTAGGGTTGATGGGAGTTGTAGTCCAAACCATCTGGAGCACACCAGGCTGGGGGAAGACTGGAATAAAAACAAGGCAGTAAATTGAGAAACTGGGGACAAAGAGTTATGGTCCTTAAGTATATTCAGCATCTTTACTATACAGGGGTCCCTTCCAACTCTACAATTCTATGATTCTGTGATTCCTTTTGTTGGCCCTGAATCTCCCAACGTTCGTAGCAAGTCTCATTTAGGTGGACAGATCTGCACAATTGCTCGTTCTCATGACGTGATAACTGGCTTAGTGTTATGTGCAAACCAGGCAAATGTGAGTCAGGGAGGAGTCTTTGGCTATACAAACTACAGTGGTACCTCTGGTGAAGTACTTAATTCGTTCCGGGGGTCTGTTCTTAACCTGAAACTGTTCTTAACCTGAAGCACCACTTTAGCTAATGGGGCCTCCTGCTGCTGCTGTGCCACCAGAGCACAATTTCTGTTTTCCTCTTGAAGCAAAGTTCTTAATCCGAGGTACTATTTCTGGGTTAGCGGAGTCTGTAACCTGAAGCGTATGTAACCTGAAGCGTATGTAAACCGAGGTATCACTGTATGTATGTGCACATATGGTAAAGCAGAGGTGCACAAATGCTCCCTTCTTCTTTTTTTTTTTGCAACCGGCTAATCTGGCACATGCAAGTAATTAAGCTGAATGTGTTTTGAGATCATTTAAATGTGAACAGGTGTCAACAGCCATGCATCTGCAAAGAGCAATGGCCTCCTGTTCATCTTTACTGTTTCCGAGGCTCTCGTTTTGGACGTTATCTGCATCCCTCCAGGAAGTGGGGTGTGTTTCAACATGACATCGCAAGCGGAAGACGGGGCAAACTAGACAAAGGCCCCACCACTTATTTCCAAAGCATCTCACTATCGGCCATATCAACTCCTTGCAAGATGCCAAAACGTCACCGGCAACAGATTTAATGCCAGTATTGAAAAGCCACAAAACAACAGAACAGAAACAGGATAAATGTCTGCTGTGCCTCTCCCTAGAAATCTGCTGTCTGTGATAAAGTGTCAGCAAAGGCTTCAGGGGTAGTTGGTTGGGCAGAGATCCAGGAAGACAAGTAGTCTAGGTTTAGGGATGGAGAGAATGACCTCAGCAACAGGCTGAGGCCTATGTAAGGGCCTAGATTTAGAAAATGAGAAAGATGCCTTAAATTGAATCAGACCATTGGTCCATGTAGCTCAGCTTTGTCCACACTGATTAATCTTTAACATCAGCAGTCTTTAACATTAGCAGTAACATCTAGACCAAAGGAGCGTTTCAGCCCTGTTCTTAAGTTTGTTTAAAATCTAAAACAGCTTATCTTGTATTCCTTTCTTTGAATTTGTGATATGTAGGGTTTTTTAACCTTTTTGTAAAGGCAATAATAGATTTTTCACAGCCGAGTCCTCAACTCCTTATTACTACTGCTTGGCTTTCTTTAAATAGGGCTATGTCTAAAACTTGAAAACTTTAGGTTTTCAAACCTTTTTTGTAAACTCGGGAGCATTTCAGCCCTGTTCTTGAGTTTGTTTAAAATCATTTAAGGTTTATGATTTCTCTATTTCCTTCTGAGGAAACTGAATAGTTCAGTGAAACGAGGTTTGTAGCCGGCATCCCATTAAGACTTTGTTCAATTCTAGGTTTTTCTAATTTTTTCCTTAAACTTTTTGATTTTTCTTATTTAGTTTAATTCTATAAGATAATATTTCTAGTCGATTACTTCTCATTTCAGGGATTTTCACGGTATTTTATTTGTTTTGTGTAAATTGTCCACACTGATTGGCAGCTGCTCTCTGGGGTTTTAGGCAGGGTCCTCACCCAGCCCTACCTGGAGATGAGGGGGATTGAGTCTAGGCCCTTCCGTACGGCCCACCACTGAGCTATGGCCACATGACATTCTGCCCTATGCTTGCTCCTTGTTGCTGTCAGCAGAAATCAGCATGGAG
This sequence comes from Podarcis pityusensis, assembly GCF_964106645.2. Lineage (NCBI taxonomy): Eukaryota > Metazoa > Chordata > Lepidosauria > Squamata > Lacertidae > Podarcis > Podarcis pityusensis. Next base: position 21,785,565 of record NC_138028.1, read on the forward strand.
ACAGTATTAAGGCCTTGGTGGAAAGAAAAACCCCGTAGCATTCAAGATGCATGAGATCTCTCCCTCCCACCCTGAAGGAATTACAAACTGATGTCCCTGACCAGAGTCAGGGCTGGTGATGGGGGCATGATTCAGTGGCAGTTTGCATGCAGAATGTGCCAGGTTCAGTCCCTGTCATCTCCAAGTAAAAGGATCTCAGGTAGCAGAAACCTTGGACCAGCCTTCCACACCCCAATGGACTCCAGATGTTCTGGACAATGAGTCCCATTATCCTTGACCATTGGTCATGCTGGCTGGGGCTGATGAGAGCTCTGGTCTGGAGGGCAGCTGTTTGGGGACAGATGTGTTGTGACTAGCTATAGGATTGGGCAAAGAGCCCTGTTCCATCTGCTGTGGTCACTGTTAGTATTTGCACTGTATTTGTTAGAAAATGCATTTTACAAAGAATAAATTTCACTGCGGAAAAGAAAACACATGTAATGTAACAGCTGCAAAGCAGGTGGTTCCCATTAAGGTGACAGAAACGCTGAACTATGGTGTTGTTAACTTAACTCCCTTTAAAAGTGAGTGTGTTAGTGCCTTAGACAGGGTGGGAGTTAAGGTTCGGCTGGTTGTACCGTCGTTTTTTCGCTGACTGAGTTTTGCTGACTGAGAATATGGGAGTGTGAAGACTTCAAGCAGATGCTGTCCAGAGGGGTTTGTGAGAACAGACAAGCTATGGACCAATGGCTTATGCACTGCTACAAAGGAGTTTTGAAAGCAAAAGGACTAAACCCTCTCTTGGGCTCAAGGGAGAGAAAGGTATTGCATTGGACTTAATACATATGAATAATACAAATTGCTCTGTTGCTGCCATCCTGACAAGTCAAGATTCATCTTCAGTTCTTGTGTGTGGAGTCCACTCCATCCCTGAGGTCTGAGGGTGAAACCACTGCATTGCTCTGAATAACTAAAAAAAATAGCTAACAGTCATTACCCCCACAATCCCATACAGCTGCTGATTCCAGGAACAGTTCTGCTCCAGGGAATCCCCCCCCTATACCCATGTCAAGAGCATGAGGACAGGTTTCGAACCCCAGCACCCTATGGGCTTTACTCCTAGACACACCCTAAGCCTTTGGCAGCGTCACTCTCGCTTCCAAGGGAGGCCAGCTAGTGGGACCACACCTTTCCTGCCCCACAACTGCTCTTCTCGCAGGGAAGCGGTGCTCATATGAACTCCTCATGCAGATTATACACCTACCCAAACTTTTCCATCCTCCAGCGTAAAGAAAGCTTTCCTCTTGTTTTGTGTCACTACCAATTCTGACAGCGATGAGTAACGTGGAAATAATTGGGGTATCAAATGTAAATGTCAGGAATATATCTTTTGTTATTCAGCCCACCTTGCTTCTTATTTAACGTTCTTAGCCCCCGTACTGCTATCTTTGTCAAATCAAGCAGCAGCTTGAGTCCCTACATGTCTCACGCAGCTATACACAGGAGTATTAAGTGATTGCTCAAGTGGTATTTCAGTGTCCCACCTTGTTCTACCACCTTCCCATTGTGGTAGGTCACTTCCTGTTCTTTATATAGCAGGGGTGTGGAACTGGATCCATCTGGCAACCCAGTAGGGTCAGAGGTTGGAGGCAGACCCACAAACTCATGAGCAGAAGATGGAGGCTTCATTGTCTCCCAAGGATCCTCCTTCTAGGGACATCTTTAGCAGGGTGTTGAGGAAGCCTTCCTCAGATCTCCTCTTCTTAGGGGGCGTGGAAGACCCATGATTACATAAGTAAGCCTTCTACAATCTTGCACTCTGCGGACTTTTTGGACCGCAACTGCTGCCTACCCCTGTGAAGTTGACCAATGGCCAGGGAGGATGGTATTTATAGGTCAAAACATCTGGAGAGCACCAGGTTGGGAGAGGTTGGTGCTAGGGCTTGGGCCAAAACTGTACACCCAAGTTCCATAGAGCCATTCAGCTCCCACCAAAGTGGGCATGGGGTTCAGATGCTTTTTTGTGGGGGGGGGGGGATGCGAGGGGCAGGAGAGACTTACCCTTGACACAAGGCAGCCAAGGGGAAACGAAAACCCTCCTTTCCTGCCTCACAGAAAAAGCTTCAAGAATGTAAGGAGAGGTCTGCTAGATCAGGCCAATGGCCGCTCTAGTCCAGCATCCTGTCCTCACAAGAGCCAACCAGATGGCCGTGGGAAACCCACAAGCAGAACCTGAGCACAGGAGCACTCTCCCTTCAGTGTGGTGTAGTGGTTAGGAGCGGCAGACTCGTAATCTGGTGAACCGGGTTCGCTTCCCCGCTCCTCCACATGCAGCTGCTGGGTGACCTTGGGCTAGTCAGACTTCTTTGAAGTCTCTCAGCCTCACTCACCTCACAGAGTGTTTGTTGTGGGGGAGGAAGGGAAAGGAGATTGTTAGCCGCTTTGAGACTCCTTAAAGGGAGTGATAAAGCGGGATATCAAATCCAAACTCTTCAAACTCTTCTTCCTGTGGTTGCCAGCAACTGGTATTCAAGAAGCATGACGGCCTCAGACTGTTTCCCAACGCTTCAAACAACGACGGAGCTGCCATGAGTAGCTCATCCCAACCTTCAGTCCTAAAAAATGCCCCACTGGCAATCGCAGTACGCCATGACAAACAGAGTGCCATTCCCAGACCCTTTGTGCATATGTGTGTATGTTTTTCTTGTAGGGTGGGGAGATTTGTGGGGGGGGGGAGGGGGCAAATCTCTGTTTCTCTGTTTCTCACAGAGTCCAAGAAGCAGAAAGGACTGCCCTCTCCTCTTTTTAAATACATAAATAAAGGTTCCAGGTTGATCTGCGTTTAATTAATGAGGAAAGGCCTGATCCAACGTACTTGCAAACATCAACTTTCCCCCCCCCTGAACCCATTACCTGGTGTGTCACCCCCCCTCCCACAACAACCAACCACACACACACACCCCCAGCTTCTCCTCTTAACACTGATACTATAATAGTTGTTTTTAGGGAAATTCTAAGCCTTCTGTAATTTAGAACGTCAATGTTACTTTCCAACTCTCCTGGCAACTGCTAATTTTCTCTGACTAATGTGCCCGTTGCTTACGAGAAGCTGCGGCTCGTAGAAACATATGCCCGAGCGCAGCGCCAGGCACTTCGGAGGGCGGAAAGAAAAGAGGCTGTCAATCATGTGGAACTGTGCGTGACCCGGGGAGCAAGTCTGCAGAGCTGTGCATTGCGCCGTGGGCCACCCAGGTCACTTCCATTTCAGCTCCTTGTCATTTCGATGCGATTAAGTGCCAGCAACTGCCAGCCCAGTCATTCTGCAGTGGAGGATGGCTACTGTCAGGCTGCTGTATTTTTTAAAAAAAGAAGTTGTGTGTCTCTCTAGTGAGCAACATCTGCTGTGTGCTTTCCTTCTAATCTGGTAGCGCAGGAGTCCTTCAGGCCCAATACAGAAGAAGGGTGATTTAATTGGGAAGGAGCTCTCTCAGTGGCTTAGCTCACACTTAACACTAAACCATGGTTTGGTTAACAGGAGTTAACCATGTGTTGCCCCATGACAATGATCAAGGAAACCATAGCTTGTTTTTGTAAAGTTTTGGTTTTTTCCCAGTTGCTCTTGCTTCATGACTTTGAGTTCTGTATTCTTTTCAATGTCTGCTTAAAACATTTTTATTTAGGCAAACATTTCCAGATATGCAGACATTCAACCCTTTTTAGCTACTGGCTGTCCAGTGCTTGGAAACCCCACGCAATACATTCACTGTAAAACCATTTTTTAAAAAGTGTTTGTTCCGTACCTGAACCAAAAGCAGAAGGTTTGTATCTGGCAAGGGAGATTTTAACTTCAGAGCTTGCAGCAACTCTAAGATGACACTGCGGGATAAGTAGAACTTATCCCTTTCCTAAAAGAAAAGTGAACAAATCGGGGTTAAATTAATGCTTCCAACATTCTTCAACACCAAATCCTTGACTGCTATTTGTTTAGATGATTTATATGCCTCCCTTTGCGCAAGTACAGAGCGGTTTAGAAGAAAGCCAAATACATTAAAAGAATAGCATAAAAACCATAAAATAACACCATCCTCAAAATCACACAGCAACCTATAACTAACCACTAAATCACTTTTATATACAAATCACATGCAGAGGCTTAGATCCTGAACTGCCCTTCCATGAAGGAAGATTCTGTTCCAGGAGAGGCTCATGCTCACAGAATCAAAGAATTGGAGAGTTGGAAGGGAACCCGAGAGTCATCTAGTCCATCCCTCTGCAATACAGGAATCTCAACTAAAGCATTCATGACAGCTTAGGCCATCCAACCTCTGCTTGAACCTCTGGATCTCTTCAGAAGTGTACATATCCTTTACATATAATGCTATTCCTCTCTTCCTGTTTGGTCTATGCCCTTTGAAAAGGTTACACCCTTCAATTTCTACATTCCAGACATAAATCTCATCCCACCAGGTTTCAGTAAAGCCTGTTGGGTCATATCTGGCATTCTGTATCAACAGCTCAAACTCATCTTTCTTGTTTCTCATTCCCTGTGCATTAGTATAGACACAACTGAAACCACGTGCCATTCCCTCCAGCTACTTCCTTCTTGTAGTTTTCTGCCCTGTAGCAGGTTTCTGTAGCACTGCCTCAGTTCCCTGTGCATCAATGAAGCTATTATCCCCAGTACCAGGTGTTCTCCTGCCATCTGTAAAATTGCTTCCAGAAAGGAAATCCCTCCCTCTTGTCCGTACTCTGCAGTCCCCACTGAAACAGATTTTCAGAAGGAACAGAGGAATGTAGGGGCAACTTCTAAAACTCCCCTAGCACCACCCCTTTCAGTCAGCAGCCTCATCCTGCAAAGGGAGTTCCAGGTTGCATCCACACCATATATTTAAAGAACATGACATTCCTCAAAGAATTCCAGGAACTGCAGCTTACCCTCACAGAGCTACAGTTCTCAGCACTGTTAATGAACTACAGCTCCCAGGATTCTTTGGGGGAAGTAATGTGCTTTAGATGTAGTATGCATACACAAGCCCTTTCATGGGAATTTAGGGTCCAGTCCATAGAATTTGAGCAAGAAAACAGAGTTGAAAGAAGAAGAAAACCAGTGAGGTGTGTGCTTGCTCATAGAGCACACACATCGATGTTCCCACAGGGGCTCAGTGCCCTACAACGGCCTGCGTGTGTTTATGCATCTGTCTAAGCTCCACAGCTCCTCTCCCCTGTGATGCAAAGGATTTCTCTTCCAGGAGGGAAGGGCATGTTGCATCTGAGAGGATTATGTCAATGACATCTGCTGTTCCATTGAGCATTTTGTCCTGGCGCATAGACAAATGGAAAGATGGGGGGAGAGCAACTTTCTAACCCCCACTCCCAAGCTAATTTGCTCCCCTGTGAGATCAACTCCAGATGTCCCTACAGTTTATTCATCTGGATTTTTGTCAGATGGGGAGGAAACCTCTCTTATTTTTGAGAGACAGGATGGCCTAATGTATGTTCAGTAGAATTACTGATAATGCAAACACCACAGCAGCGAGGTAGAAAGTAGTGGACATAATGAAAAATATACCTCTCAAACTATGGCAGACATGGAAGATGCAAACACCTCGCCCCGCTCACACACACATCCATGTGGATGGAGGATAGATAGGGATGTGTAAGCTTGTGTAGAAAGAAGGCTGCCTCAATTGTTCTGCCTACTTTTGGCTCTAGCATGTGACTTCTGAAGGGCTGCCCAGAAGAGAATGAGGGCCTTGGACTGAAAAAGTTTCCCACACAGATATATTAGTGTGAAAGTACCCCTGGTAGATTCCAGAATTTCTGTTAATGAGCTATCCCCAGATCCATCAAGGAAAAGGTAAAATATAATATTTGCACAACCTCTCAAGCAGGTTTTGGCCAGAGTTTCAGCTCCTTTCTGTTACCTCTAATTTTAAACAGCAGACGGAACAGAGGTTGCTTTGATGTCAATTTTGCTTGAGAACAAAATAAGGGGTAGGTGGGTTCTCCGTTTGCCCCTGTCTCTGGTGCAATTAAAAGGAAACAAGCCAGTTAATTACCTTTGTGAAAGCTCTGTGACACAAACCGCACAGCTCTACCAAATACGCTAGGGTGAAGACAGCATTCTGAATAACGAAACTCAGCAATTTGGAAAATGGCTCCAGCAGGCTCTGCAATGAAAGGAAGATGGAGGGCATGTCAGGAAATATATGCTTCTTTCAGCAAAATGAAGGGTGTGTGGGTTGTGAAATCATTCATTATAACAAAGCCTACCCCCCCCTTTTTTTAACTTGAAGGATATGAAGTTGCAGCTGCCCAAACTGATTCGTTCCAATGACTGTAGTCACACTTTGGGATTCCCAGCCAGCACCTTGAGAGAACTCCTGGAAAGAGTTCTGCTTGCAAGATTCGCACTGGCTGCCAATCTGCAACCGGGCCAAGTTCAAAGTGTTGGTGTTAACATACAAGTCCCTAGGCAGCTCAAGACCAGGTTGCTTGAGAGACCCTTATACACCCAGCAGATTGCAGGAGAGTTTCTGGGGGAAAGTTTCTCGTGCAACTTCCAAACATCTCAGAAGCCCACTCCACAATAATACTCAGTAGGGCTTTCTGTGGAATAGCTTTCCTGTCAAGATATGAATTTCTATGGAGCAGCTATCCTGTCAAGATATGACAGGCACTATATGTACTTTCCAGAAACAACTGAAGACATTTTTGTTCATACAGGCGTTCCCTGCTGAATAAATGGCCTTTTGAAGGGACACGGGTGGCGCTGTGATCTAAACCACTGAACCTCTTGCATTTGCCCATCAGAAGATCGGCGGTTTGAATCTGCGCGACGGGGTGAGCTCCTGTTGCTCTGTCCCAGCTCCTGCCAACCTAGCAGTTTGAAAGCACGGCAGTGCGAGCAGACAAATAGGTACCATTGCGGCGGGAAGGTAAACGGCATTTCCATGCGCTCTGGTTTCCGTCATGGTGTTCCGCTGCACCAGAAGCGGTTTAGTCATGCTGACCACATGACCCGGAAAGCTGTCTGTGGACAAATACCAGCTCCCTCGGCCTGAAAGCGAGATGAGAGCCACAACCCCATAGTCACCTTTGACTGGACTTAACTGCCCAGGGGTCCTTTACCTTTACCTTAAACAGCCCTTTACTATGAGTGTCCATTTGCCAGGGTTTTTGCCTTGTTTTACATCATAGAACTGGAAGGACCCCGTGGGTCATCTAGTCCAAACCCCTGCAATGAAGGAATATTTTGCCCAACATGGGGCTTGAACCCACAACCCTATATTACTAGTTATTTTTGCCCTTTTAACTGCTTTTAATTACATTATGTGTAAATCCCATTGAGACAGTGGTTTACTAGGCAATTAATAAATCAACAACAACAACGTGTTCCAGGAAAGATCAGAATCCTCTTTCCCTGGGGTATTCTCCAGTTGAGCAAGGAAACTGTTTAGCTCCCATAGGCTCCCTGTGAACCATATTCTGTGAACCACGCTGAGATCTTATGATGAAGGGTGGGATATATATCTAATAAATAAAATAAATAATAAATAAATAACCATGTGGGTGAGCACAAATGCACATGGATAAAAGCATCTCACTCTCTTTGAGATCAAACCTATTGAAACAGTCATAGGAATCAGGCTATTTGTTTATCTAACCAAGTATTTTCTACTCTGGCAGGCAGTGGTTTCCCAGGGTCTCCTGCAGAGAGTTTTTCTTATTACCTGCTACTTGGCTCTTTAAACTGGAAAACCCCAGGGAATGGCTGTGAGGCCTTCTGCATGCCCTGCTCTACTTAGAGGTGCCTGGTTGACCTCACTTCTGGAAAACCAGTCCACACAAGCATGATGATCTTTTGCTGTCCAACACACTGGGCAACAGCTTTCAGGTGCAGCTAAAAGTCACAAGCCGACCGCTGCAGACAAAAAGTTGGCCATTGAATTGCCTCAAACGCAACATTTTTCAATGACGTTGGCTCACACCGTCAGCCATGTGCCATTAAGTCATGCGCTTGCCTCCCTTAATTAAACCAGACATGAAAGTCCCAAGAAATGCAGCCTCTGCTATTCAATATTTTTAATTAACCAAATCCTGTACTTGCTCTCATCTCGGTTTGGTTTGTCCCAAACTGCAAAGCTCTAGGTAAATCTACTGGTGCCGCTTTAAAAAAAGAGAAAGAAATCCAACTCCTTAAGAAGACATAAACTCCCACCCACATAGTGAATGTAATCCCTCCCACACATTAATGCAACCTAGATTCGGAGAACTCCTATCCTGCTTGACATGGCACAATTGCATGGCTATAATACTCTTTCCGCTAAGAGATAAGGAAGAAACCTGAAATGATGAGGAAGACGGGAGGTTTTATATAAATATATAAAATCTCGAGCACTTACTCTGGCAGCACTGCTGGTGGGTATCTTCAGCAAGCAGATCATTATTCTGAGACTAGAATCTAAAGAACACTGGGGAGAAAATGGGGGAGGACACAGAAGAAAGAGTTAGTGCCTTTCCTTGGAATGTAATTTAGCCCTGCCAGGTATAAAGGATGCTAAAGAAAAGGCAGCTGTACAGAAGTGCAGAAGCACACCATGTGAGACTGTCTGAGAGGCAGTTGTCTGAGTTAAGAGTGGGCTTTTGGGCTGGAGGTACCACTCTGTTGCACTTCCACTCCTGCAGGGATAGCCAGCTCTAGCAGGTGGTGCATGGCAGTGCCTGCTACTTACTAGATCAGGGTTTCCCAAACTTGGGTTTCCAGCTGTTTTGGGACTCCAGTTCCCATCATCCCTGACCACTGTTCCTGCTACCTAGGGATGATGGGAGTGGTGGTCAAAAAACAGCTGGAAACCCAAGTTTGGGAAACACTGTACTAGATGATGGGTAAATTGAGCAGAACGTCTGGCTAACACAGATTTGCCAGCGTGCAAGTCCTCCTTGACCAAACCCTGTATGAATTAAAAGAGAGAGAGAGAGAAATCTCCACTCAGATTGGATAGGTGCTTGCCAAGTCAGACCACTGGCCCATCTAGCTTCACATGATCTACAATGACTGGCAACAGCTGTCTGAGGTTTTAGGTGGGCGATTTTCTCAGTAGCACCTGGGGATGCCAAGGACTGAATCTGGGATTGCAAGCACTGTACCTTAAGTGGCAAAACGCAGGGCAGTTTCGTAAAGAACGTCTGGAACTGGTTGCTGATCGTGGTCCAGAGGTTGCTGGGGGAATCCATCGGCAAAGCTTCCATGAACGTAGCAATGTTCTCCAAGCAGCGTAGCATCCCGCCCCCTGCTGGTAAATTCTTCTTGGTGTTTAGGCCCTAAGAAAATAAGTACATGGACAATTCAAACCCTGCTCGCAAAAAAACTAAGACAGTGAGGAGCATTTTTGAAAAGTGCAGACAATAGGAACTGATTTCCTATTCCCTCCAACAAATAAATTACAAACTACCTTGTATCTCAACCTTTCCTAACCTACAGCACTTCAACTTGCATCCCTTCCAACCAGTACACCTGTGCCAGCTATAGCTGGTGAGAGTTGGCGTTCAAAACATCTGGAGGGCATCGGGTTGAGAAAGGCTGGTGTATGTTATACATCACAGGAATGAGAAGCAGCAGATATGTAGGTGCTGCCTAACCTACCTCACAGGGTTGTTGTAAAGGTGAAAGAGTGAACTACATATACCACCTTGAGCTCCTTGGAGGGAAAGGTGGGGTATAAATGTAATGATAAGAAATGAAATTGATCTGGAGATACACGTGTGTGTGTGTGTGTAGTAAGCATGAGTTAGAAGAACAGCTATAATGAAAGGTATTTCTAATCCAGCATTCTAGTTTCAACAGCAACCAGGAACATCCCTCTGGAAATGCCACAACCAAGGAATAAAGACATCCCTCCCCTGATTTTTGACGCCCAGCGACAGGTATTCAGTGCCACGTTGCATTTGGACACAGATATTATTTTTTACCTATAGTAGCAATGGGACAACACGTAATCATGTCTGCCTGTTTGATCAAGGGAAATCCATTTGTGCAAGGAGACTCTGGGTTTCTCTCCTCCCATTTCCAGCCTCTGTGTACCCCCGTCCCACAAATCTGCTGCTGAGGGTCCCCAAGCAAAGTGTTAGGGATGCAGTGGAGAGGAAAGGAAGCTGTTGGGCAGAGGAACGGTGTCCCTCAGGAGGTTGTGGACTCTCCTTCTGTGGGGGTTTTTAAGCAGAGGTTGGATGGCCATCTGTCATGGATGCTTTAGCTGAGATTCCTGCACTGTAGGAGAGTGGACTAGATGCCTCTTGGGGTCCCTTCCAACTCTACAATTCTCTGATTCTATGAAAAGCCCCGTTGTGTAAATGAATTATTTTATTTATTACCTGTTCTTCACCCTAAGGCCCCAGGGTGGGTTGCAACAACTTAAAACACAACTTTAAAACAGTTTAAAACAAATTACAATCACAAGAATAGGGTGAGAACAAAACAAAAAAAATACACCTCAAGTGTCTAAGGCCAGCTAGTAGCCAAAGGCTATTAGTCTTGATGGCTATGTTCTGCTTGAACTGTCGGAAGCATCATGTCTCTGAACACTAGTTACTGGCAATCACAGGTGGGCAGAGAGCTGTTGCACTCATGTCTAGCTTTCTGGAATCCCACAGGTATCTGACTTCCGGGGTGGCGCCATCGGCAATGGCGGATTCCCTCTGAACTGGAGGGACCAGCTCCACGGGAATCGGGTCTTTTCCGCTATGGCGAAGCGGGGACCCATTCAAAAATCACAGGCGGATGAAGCCTGTGACCATGGGACTCGGCGGGCACCTTTAGCGCCCTCCCAACCCGCAAAGGAACCCACTAACGGGCTCCGAAGCGAAGAGGGGGAAGTGGCGCGGTGCTGAGAGTCAACTGCCTCTTCCGTGGAGAATTTGGCTTTTAAAACAACCACCCGTGAGTACTTAAGTTTCGGACAATTGGACTCTAAATAAGGATTTGCGAGCAGAAAGGAAAACTGGACTTAAAGGTTTAATTTAATTTGGCACTGAAATGGGAAGGTCTAAACAGGAAGTCAGCCTTCCGTTTCTTTGTAGATAGATTAAAGCAAAGACACGGCAAACTAGAGTTCTGAAAATCGCTTTTAAAGGATTAACTTTCATCATTTCAAATTGTGGAACCCCCTTTGGAAGCAGGAGAAGAGGGGGGATTCTTTCTGGACTGTTTAAACCTGCAGAAGTGAGAGTAAAGTAAAGTAACTTTCCACCGTCTTGATCCTGGAGCGGGGTGTCAGGACTGACGTTCTTTGAAGCTCATTGACCAGAGACAAACGTTTCTGACAGATAGCTAAAGGAAGAGATACATAGTGATTCCATTGTTCCCCTTCGCATTTTAAAGGGACAAATATTGACAAAATATCTGAAAAAGGAAACTTTGTTGTAGATTTGTTTCTAAAAGAAAAGAACAAGCAGAAGTTTTTCCCCTAGAGGGAGCCTGTGAAACTGTAACCAATTTTGAATCGGGAAGCTCGCAGCTGTTACAGATTATGATCGTGGTAATAGACTTCTGACCTTGCAGGACAATGTATTCAGAAGCTCTGTTGAGTGCTTTCTGTAAAACAAGTGCCCTACTGGAACAGCTACATGAGAAGACGGATTTTATGACTGATGCGATTAGAAATTTTGGACAGGCAGTGGGATATTATATAGAGCCCACCCAGGAATTAGATCAGGAGTGCGCCCTGACAGATCAGATGAGGGAAGAGGATGTTGCGGAATCTTGGGCGCCAGAGATGGAGGGAGTTGTGGCCCAGCAGGAACATGAATTCTTGGATTTGACAAAGGAACTTGGAAAAAGCCAGATTTGGAAAGATAAAGTTTGGTTTGGTTTGGAAATGGGTTGGATAGACCCCCCTATGCAGGGAGGTTTGGACTTTTCGAGTCTGGCAATGGGCCGTGAGGTGTTTGGGGTTGTGAGGGCTCTCAACTTTGGAGGGACTCTGAAACATGTTCTTAAATACCACATGGAGCTTAGTGGGGACTATGGAAAAGGGGCTGATTTGTCGAGAAGGGTCAAAAGCACTGTCAAGCTGGAGTTCCCAAGAGTGAAAGAAGTAGGAGATAAAGGAAAATATAGCTATAAATATGAAGAAGAGCTGCGGAAGGGACATGGAAGAGACTTAAGGGCCTCGGACATAAGGTTACCAGGTTAATGCGCTAGATTGATGGGAGAGAAAGGACTGACAAAACCCGGGTCCAGGAAGAAGAGACGCTGGATGAAGATTGGATTGTTATTTCTTTTATTATGATTGTTTTACAAAATTGATGAATGTTAAAAAAATGTTGGAATGAAATTATTTGGCTTTAGTAAAAATGTTTAAAGAATTATGTAAGAATATTATGGTTATGAGAAACTGGTAAAAATAAGATTTAAGTTTTAAGTTTTAAGGTTTTCATAGTAAGATAAGATTAAAATAGATTAAGGTAAAGTAATGACAGAATATTATGAAATATGGAAACTGTGACAATTAATAATCAGGATACAAAAAAAGGGAGGAGGAGGAGGTCAAAGAAAGAAGGTAATGACAGTTAAAGATATGAGAATATTGGATTTGTTTTTAAATATTTTTGTCTTTTAATTGTGTCGTGTTATTTTTTGATTTTGATTTTTATTAATCTGTATTGTTTGACTGTGGTTTGTCTTTTCTTCGTTTTTTCTTTCTTTTTCCTTTTTTGTTCTCTTTTATAATTTTAAAATTTTCAATAAATATCATTTTTTTAAAAAAGGAATCCCACAGGTATCTGATCAGCCACTGTGAGAATAGGATGCTGGACTAGATGGGCCATTGGCCTGATCCAGCAGGACTCTTCTTTAGTTCTCAGTGCTGTGAGAGAAGACACACATTTTGTGTTTGCCCTACACAAAATGGAACTGTCTGAGCAGTTTCAGCTCTGCCCCAGTAAAAGCAAAACTCGAGAGTAGAAAAGTATAGGGTGTGAGATGAGACGTAAAATACATCCAGTGGAAAGAAAACAGTGATTGTGAAAGATACACAGATGGTAGACTAACCTCCAGGAGCTGGCTCAAAGCAGCTATGGAACTCAGTTCACTGAAATCCATGAGAGATGTAGCCAAGGTCCGTAGAAAACTTCCATCTGCAAATGACAATGTTTGGGGTTGTTGTTGTTTTCCAAAGAAGTTTCAGCATGGAGGTTGTGGAGAGGAAGGGAAACAAATCTCAGACATTTGCACATTACCTTTGATGTTGCTCTGGAACAGCTGGGGAAGTATGCCATTGGGAGCCAGTTGATGGAAAATACAGCGGAGAAATTGCTTGGCCACGCCTGCAGCATTCCCTGGGATCATCATGCTGAGGAACAAAATGAAGGAATAAAGAGGGAGGGAGATGCCATGATTCTTCAAGCATATCTCACCATGGAAAAACCAAACATCATCCACTTTGATATGTTCAGTAGGAATTTCATTTCAAATACATTGTGGCGAGAAAAGAGTAAGAGTTAACTGGGGGGGGGCTCTGAATGAACACTCATTCGCTGCATGTGATTCGAATGTCTTCGCTCAAATTAGCGCTTTCCCCCCAGCTTGCATATCTTCCTGTTACATAAAAATGTAAGGCTGTCGTCACACAGCAGTTCATGTGGCTGCCAACGGATGGTGCTGCAAACTACAGCATGATGACAAGCAAGGGAGAGGAAACCAAATATGTTTGCTGTGGGTTTTTTGTTCTGTTTTTTTCCTTCCTTAATTTAAAATTACCTCCACCAAACAGGGGATATTTATACACTTGTTTGTGGTCTGTATAGAGGGGAAAAACTTGTTTTGATTGTACTGTACCTTTCTGCTTGATTAGAAAAATTGGTGCTTGAAGCCAACCTGGCGGAGAAGGAGGCAAACAAAAACAATTTATTTTTATTAAAGTAAAATAGTCGAAATGACTGGTGCAATCAAATCAAATCCCAGATAAAATGACTTCACAATCATGAAGACTATCTTTGGTCAATATCTGGCTGGCAAAATCTGACATACTTTTGCTAAACCATTATCATAGAATCGTAGAGTTGGAAGGGACCACAAGGATCATCTAGTCCAACCCCCTGCAATGCAGGAATCTTCCGCTCTATGTGGGGCTCAAACCCATGACCCTGAGATTAAGAGTCTCCTGCTCTCCCAACTGAGCTATGCAGAACAGCTTGGCCACTGTTGCAAAACTGTCGGAACTTCTATTCACTTTCCCTTCTTGTGACAAAGAGGAAGTGATGAAAGCATGTGAACTTAGCATATAAATGGGCTCAGGTCCAATCCCTTCCAACTTCACAGGCAAGTGAAAGTATAAATTATGGAGATAGCAAAAGGTGAGGATATGACATGGGGGCAGGACATTTTCAGCTGGGAGCCCACTGTCCTCTGCAAGAAGTAGTTTTCCCCAGATAGCTCTCACTGTGAGGCTGAGCATCAAAACTTCATCAGTTATCTGATGTTTACAGCAGTTCCCAGGCAGAATCCCTCAGCAGCAATCTCTAACCAATTTTCAGGTTCCTCCATGCCACTTATCATGAAGGTCAGAAGTGTGGCCCCCCAGGGACAGGGAACTATTGGCCATGCTGCCTGGGGATTTTGGAGTCCAACATCTAGAGGGCATGAACCTCTCCATCCTGGATATTAGCAACAATCTTTAACTACCTTTCAAATTCCTCCATGCCACTTCTTATCACGCACGGTGTCCAGATGTTGTTGGACTCCATCTCCCACCAGCCCCAGTCGGTGTGGATGACAGTCAGGGGTTATGGGAGTTGTAGTCCAACAACACTTGAGTTCCCCATCCCTAATATAAGCGTTCCCATACATTCAGGATTACCAAGTGACGGCGACGATAGTCAGCTCCCTCATGGTTGCAAACCATTTCTGCACAGAAGGGAGGGAAGCAAGAGGCATAGCTCAGTGACAGAGCATCTGCTTTGCATGCAGAAGTTCCCAGATTCAATCCCTGACATTTCTAGATAGGGCTGGGGGAGAGTCCTGCCTGAAACCCTGGAGAGCTTCTATTTAAAAAGCTAATGCTATTCTAGGCTGCATCAACAGATGTATAGCGTTTAGATCAAGGGAAGTAAAATAGTAAAATAGAGCAGTAAAATAGCACTGCTCTATTCTGCCTTGGTCAGACCAGAATACTATGTCTAATTCTGGGCACCACAGTTTAAGAAGGATGTTGACAAGCTGGAAAGTGTGCAGAGGAGGGTGACCAAGATGATCAAGGATCTGGGAACCAAGCCTTATGAGGAATGGTTGAAGGAGCTGGGTATGTTTAGCCGGGAGAAGAGGAAATGGAGAGGAGAGATGATTGTTGTTGTTGTTGTTTAGTCGTGTCCGACTCTTCATGAGCCCATGGACCAGAGCACGCCAGGCACTCCTGTCTTCCACTGCCTCCCGCAGTTTGGTCAAACTCATGTTCGTAGCTTCGAGAACATTGTCCAACCATCTCGTCCTCTGTCGTCCCCTTCTCCTTGTGTCCTCCATCTTTCCCAACATCAGGCTGTTTT
Organism: Podarcis pityusensis; assembly: GCF_964106645.2. Classification (NCBI taxonomy): domain Eukaryota; kingdom Metazoa; phylum Chordata; class Lepidosauria; order Squamata; family Lacertidae; genus Podarcis; species Podarcis pityusensis. The sequence goes on from NC_138028.1 coordinate 21,801,084, forward strand.
CCAGGGAGTCTTCTCTTCTCATGAGGTGGCTGAAGTATTGGAGCCTCAGCTTCAGGATATGCCCTTCCAGTGAGCACTCAGGGCTGATTTCCTTAAGAATGGAGAGGTTTATCTTCTTGCAGTCCATGGAACTCTCAAGAGTCTCCTCCAGCACCATAATTCAAAAGCATCAATTCTTCGGCGATCAGCCTTCTTTATGGTTCAGCTCTCACTTTAACTATATGGACCTTTGTCAGCAAGGTGATGTCTCTGCTTTTTAAGATGCTGTCTAGGTTTGTCATTGCTTTTCTCCCAAGAAGCAGGCATCTTTTAATTTCGTGGCTGCTGTCACCATCTGCAGTGATCATGGAGCCCAAGAAAGTAGCCACCTTTAAACATCTCAAGGGCTGTCACACGGAAGATGGAGCAAGCTTGTTTTCTCCTGCTCTGGAGCGTAGGACTCCAAACCAATGGCTTCAAGTTACAAGAAAGAAGATTCCGACTAAACATTAGGAAGAACTTTCTAAGAGCTGCTCGACAGTGGAATGGTCTCCCTCGGGAGGTTGTGGACTCTGCTTCCTTGGAGGTTCTTAAGCAGAGGCTGGATGGCCATCTGTCATGGATTTCTTCAGCTGAGATTCCTACATTGCAGGGGATTGGACTAGATGACCCTTGGGATCCCTTCCATCTCTACCTTTCTATGATTCTATGTCAATGAAGGTGATACTAAGCAAGGTGGACCATTAGTCTGAGTCAGTATAAAGCAGCAAGGCAAGGCAAGGCAAGGCAAGTCTCTTACCTTCCTACAGACTGCATGATATCCAGCAACAAAGGAGCAGCCAGATCTGGGCTGAGGTGAATAAACGTGGAAAGAACCACAATGGCCAGACCTAATGTTTCTTCATCATACTCTTCCAAGATGGCTCCACAATCATGGCACCTGTAAGAAAATTATGAAGAAGAAGTCTGGGCATTAAAAGAGGACATTACATTCCTACAGTGATTAAAACCATGACTGATGGATCTGTGGGTTGGCTTGCAGGAAAGGAAGGAAGACATTTATTCAGCATTAGCTGCTTTGGGCACTGACTGGCAGGCTGATCCTGCAATGCCAAGAGACATCTTTGAAAACTTTGCCAAGGCTGTGTGTGTGTGTGTGTGTGTGTGTGTGTGTGTAATGTGTGATCTTAAGGGACATGTCAGATGCAGGAGAGATGAGGCAGAATATTGCAGGGCACAGAAAGAGACAAACAACACTGGGAAACCAGTACATCTCGGCCCAATGGGCATGCTTGGGTAATTTGATCAACCACTCACTAATGTCTCCAACAGATTGTGATATTTGAACTTAATGGGATTGTACAGGCAATTTTCCTCTTCCCTCTCAGCGGCAGCAGGAGAAAATGCCAGCAAGGTCATGAAAGTCAATCTCATTTAGCCCAGTTTACTACCTGCTGCCAAAGCTTTCTGAAAGCAGCCAGACCGACCGGCTGATACAAAATTAACCTCGCAAGAGATTTGGTCATTTGCAAAAATAAAATGAAAATCTTAATTCTACTTCCTTTTATTCCCATTGTAATGCTACAGTCAGGGTTTTTCCAGCCACTGATACTTGATTAATGCATTCAGAGGAGTAATGCAGAATGGTCAGAGCACAAGGTGAGATACCATTCCCAACACATTTTTGCCTGAGTACTTTGCCTCTGGGCACCTGAAGGTAGCCACATGTCCTATTTTACACATGACAGTCCTCTATTTGAAGGCGTACTTTGTTTTGAGGGTTCTTCAATCCCAGCCCAGTTTAAAGATAAAGAAGGAGGAAGAACAGCTGTATTGAAGGTGCCCATCAAGGCTTAGCGCTGGGTTAGCACACTGAACAGGTCCGTCTTTTTCACTATTGCGAGATGTACTACAATTCTATTTACACTACAGTAATTATGTCTAAATGTGCATGCATTTAAACATTGTGAATTTTATGCCAACCTGTTCCCCAGTCCTCTTTTTTGGCCGTGTGCAATTCATCATCCTAGCATCTGCCCAGTTGCCACTGCTTCCATGACAGGGCCTTTTCAGTGGCAGCTCCCCATTGTAGAATGCTTTCCCTGGCCAGGTGCATCTGTCCCCCTCATTATTGACTTATTATTATTATTATTATTATTATATAAATCTGTATGCTGCTCTTCATCTGTAGAGCTCAGGGGGGTTCACAACATAACAAATACAGAATAAAAAAAAAACATAAAAGCATACTTTTCATAAAAGTATGAATTTCAAAACATTCCTGTTTACCCAGGCATTTTATATTGTCAACTACCCTGTGATCCTCAGATGAAGGGTGGAATGGAATAATAATAATAATAATAATAATAATAATAATAATAATAATATGACTGAAAGGCACTGTTCCTGGCAACTCTGAGATCTCGGGCTGAAACAATGTTTTTCATGGTTTTTAGAATATTTTTAACTTAATTTAATTGTGATTTTGATTGATGCGTTTGGCACCCAGGGCTCCTTTTTTGGGGGGGAGGGGAGGAAAGATATACATTGAATAAATATCCAAAGAACTCAATAAATAAACCTGTTATTTCCCCATAATGTCCCTTTAAAAATGGGACTTCTGTTGAAAATTGCATTGCAGTTTTTCCTTGTTATTTTCCCCTCCCTTTGCCCCATCACCCCCCCCCCAAATCATAGAAATGAGAAACATCATACTCCTATCGGGGGAAAGGGAGGTTTTTCTTGCCTTGAGGGAGCTTTTTTGTAAAAATAAAAATAAAAATCCCCAGTTCTCATCTAGTCTAACACTTGTTACAAGTGTCTTCTGTTTTGGCCTTCCAACTTTCTTTACTTGAAAAGTTTAAGAAAGTCTTCTAAAGATACTTCCAGTTTTGCTTGGGTTACAAAGTGCTCTGCTGCTGCTGCTGCTGCTGCTGTTTATAAATCAGCTCTATGTCTACTGTTGGTCTTAAATGACAAACCACTAAATACATAAGTGGCTACCTGTTAACCTCTGGGCTAAGTCCAAAGCTGCTTTCAGTGTATAAAGCCCGATACAGGATGGGACCAGCATACCTGAAAGATCATCTCTCCCCTTACATAACCAGTCAGACCACTGCACTCTGCAGCTGAAGGTCTTATGAGGATATCAGGAGGTCCATTTCACCCAATGTAGGAATCAGGCCCTTAGTGTCACAAAACTACTCTAAGGAATTTCCTCCCCTTGAGTATTAGATGGGCGTCATCTCTGTTGCCTCTTCAGCGCTTACTGAATACTTTCTTCTTTTAACAAGCCTTTTTAAAAGAGACCTTTCCCAGTCTGAACCTGCACTGGAATAGCTTTGTAGATGTTTTGACTGTTCCATCATTTGTGTGTTTGTCATCATTTGTGTGTGCAATTAGAATGAAAAAATGAAGATGCTTACTTGTCAGTCATCATGGTCGGTTGGTCATCAATAAAATCTTCGGGTGCTGGTACAAACATACTGACTATACTGGGTGCTGACAGCAAGCTAGATTTTGTGGCACCTAGAGAGAGAAGGGGGAGAGAAAGAGAGAAAGAGAGAAAGAGAGAAAGAGGAAGGAAAGAAGGAAGGAAGGAAGGAAGGAAGGAAGGAAGGAAGGAAGGAAGGAAGGATCCTTGAATATTAATGGGATTAAAAAACAAAAGTAACTGTTTTGTACGTGAAAGTAGATTTCTCTTTTGACCAATGGATCTTATTGACAATACCTTCTGCTGATGTAAATTTTATCAAAAGTGATGAGATGTTTCTAAAGTAATCAAAGATCTGCTAGAGGATATTTCTCCAGAGAAATCTGAAGGATTGTCCCCAATGAAGAGCCGCGCTAGAATCACAGATAGCAGTGTGTTTGGAGAACCCCTTCAATCATACTTGGCCTCTTGTTCTTCTATGATATTCTCTATCAAAGTCAAAGACACCAAAAGAAGAAACCAAGAGGATGTCCCAGTTTTGCATTCACAATCCTGTTCCGGTCCCTTCTTTAGAGGAAAGAGGCGCACTGCAGAACAGAGCTGGCCAGCCAGAGATTCTTTCAATGGGTTGGTTCTTTATGTGATGTTAGATGAAATACTTCTCACCTTTAAGGAAGGTTGGGGACTGAAAGTGTCCATTCATCAAGACCTGGCAAACAGTTTCACTTAGACAGTGGAGGCGAAATGGAATCTTAGCATTGCATGGCTAGCATCTGTCAGAGGCAAAACAGGCTGATATGAGAGTAAACTCATCATCTATATATGCTGGGTGATTTGGGACTTAGAAAGAGTACAATTGAAAGAGGGTCACTACAGCGCCTTTTTCACATAGAAACATGGGGAAGCCGTGTAAACCTGGGGGGGCGGAGTCAGAGGTTAAGGAGAGTGGGTCACAGAGCTAAGACTATCTGGAAAGCACAGACAGGTAGTGAACTACTGGGCAATTAATGATTTTTTTGTGGGGGGGTTAACATGTCCAAAGAAGCCTGGTAATCCATGGTAGTTATACAGATGTGATTTCTGCAGCCGCCATTACATAAACTCTTTCCTATGGTACATAAGTTACTGCAACATCATTTGGAATCAGAGTTAGATCCTGCCGTGCTAAAATGGACTAGGAAGCCAACCTCAAACAGTCATTGTGTTAAGCTTGGTACAAATATTTCTTCTCTGAAAAGACTTCCTCCATCAAGTCCAAGAATGGATATCTTCAATGGTCCTTTTGAGCTAAACTTGATGGACTCTTGGTCTTCAGAACTCTTCAACAATGATAACACAGAATGAAAGCTGTACTGATTACATGTGCCTGGCCTAACTCTTTCTTTGTGACTTAAGGGATTGAATGGCTTCCCTAGCACAAAATTCTGAGGCAGCTGGAGACTGGTGTGTGCAGTTAGAAGCCAGCAGATAACATGAAGCTGTAGGTCTGCATATCAGCAGGGGGTGAGGGGAGGTCACCTACTTTAACCAGAACATCGTAATAAGAACGCGCAATTTCCCTATCCCCTATCGTATTGTGCTATAACATGAAATAAGGATAGCTCAGAATTCATTACAGGGGTTAGATTAGCGAGACGCCTGAGAGACAAAGCAATTTCAGAGTCAGCTTGCTGCTCTTTTGCAAAGAAACAGTTGCCAAACTTTGCTAGCGATCATAAACAAGAAAAAACCGATTGCGCTGAAAGAAGAACATTGTGAGAGCTCCAAGTTGCCCGCTTCAAACCTGGGCTGGGGAGATATCTAGTCTTGTAATGCAAGGCTCTGTGCAAAATGGTCGATGAGGTCAGCTCAGAGACTGCCAGAACCACCATCACATTCAGCTCTAACTAAGCACCTTGGTTGTGAAGCTGCGGAGGTGAAACCAAGGCTGAATGGACACTGAACTAACCTCTTATTCTTAGTGGTGGTCCCTCCAGGTCAGGGTTTAGGCAAACTGAGACATTGCACGGCCTCTTCCCATGCTGTATCTGTTCTGTGGATAAACAGAGAACTTCAGTCCCCTCTAGTCTCCGTTGAGAGTCTGCCACCAGCACCACAAAGACACCACACACGAGCACAACAGCTAGCGACAAACAGCTAATGCAAGGCAACTAGAAAAAAGACAACTCCTATTGGAAAGAGAAGAAGGCAGACCAGGTCAGACCATTTGTCCATTTAGCTCAGTGTTGTGAATTGGCAGCCTTCCCCAGCCCTGCCTTGAGACTGAACCTGAGATTGCATTCGCTGTATCTCAGACAGAAGTCTTTCACATCTTTTAAGTGGAGGTACCAGGAATTGAGTCTGGAACCTTCTGTGTGTGAAGTATGTCTCCCCCACTGAGCGGTATCCCCTCCCTAGATGCTGAGCCCACTTCCTAACTTAAATATATATTTTAAAGAAGTCAGAGAATGTGCTGAAATAGCAACAGCTGGAGTCAAGCACAAAGACCTACTGGGGTTTTTTTGGGGGGGAGGGTCTAACATTCCTCAGATCTTTAGATTTGGGCACCACGTCATTCCTACCAAACTCTAGAAGAGCTGAAGTGGTCAGAGGATTTAGATTATATATGAAATTGGGAACTATATACAGAAAGAAATGGAATGCGTTAAGAGCTGTAGTAGAAGGCAATGTCAAGCCCACAGCAAAACAAGATCAAAGAGGCTCACCACAATGGCACAGGATGCTTTAGGTTTACATGGCGAATTTGCATTGCAGAAAAAGAATCCGAGGATGGACAGTTTGAAATGAAGTGTGAGAAAGGCGAACCCAAAAGTCACCTCCACAAAATGGAAGCTTTCCCCCCTAACTAAAGACATTTGAGGGGCGGAAAGAAAATGGAAAAGAATGGCAAACTGCGGCAAACTGCACCAATTCTGAAACAAGTTTAGAAATTATCTATGTTAAAATCAGAGGTAAAGCAGAGCAGAAGACATGTGGTAGCCAAGAAGTAAAGAAAACCAGCGTTCTTCTTTTCTAGGTGAAATGAGCAGAGTTGTCACTAGCAGATTTGGGAGTCTGGCAGGATCAAGCCCACCGCAGAATTGGGGGGAGGGGATTTCCCACATTTTCCAGAAGGTTCATCTGGGTTTGGAATACTGCACTCTCACCACTGCCAATCTTGTGAGGCTGTGTTAGGGCTCCTGAAGCCTGTAAGGCACAGCTTGGCCCATGCCACTGTCCCCATGCACTCCTCAAGTACAGCTCCCATATTGCAAGAAATGCTAACTCTTCAGGGATGGCAGGAGGGATGGGGGAAGGATGGACAGTGCAGTGAAGGTTCAGTGACATCATTGGCACACTACGGGGCCTAACAGCAAAAATGGGACTGTATAATATAGCAAACAAGACAGCAGAAAAATTAATCTGGTAAATCTGGGACTGTTCATGAACAGGGATCTTTAGTCCAATCCCAGGGTGAGTTATCCAAAACAATGCTGATCTCAGAACTACACGTGTCCAAGAAGGAACAGAACACTAAACCGATTCTGAATGAAACGGCCGTTTCTGATCCATGTGCATCAACTAATCTTGTGACAGAAACATTTCCCTTGCTTTCCATCTTGGGAATTCTCCTGGCATTTCCCGCTTCATTGCAGAAGTTCCCCAAATGCATAATTTTGGAAGATAACTGCAGTGAAGCATCTGGTCCCTGTAATTTGCCAGGATCTATCATTCTGTAAAATCATCAGCCGAGTGGGACATCCTGGAGGATTCTACAGAATTATGTAGGGGTGGGAAAGAGAGCCAAAGGCTTAATAAATGTTTAGTGTGGTTAGCAAAGATATGTTAATAGACACACACACACTGAAAACCGAATGTCTTCATTTTGTTTTTCAACAACGATAAGGGAAGTAGGAGGACAGAAGTCTTGATTATAAAAACAACCACAATTTGTATGAACTAGCGGTCCAGCCTGACCCGATCCAGGGTGAGGAACTTCCTGCTCTTCAGATGCTGTTGGACTCCAACTCCCATCAGCCCCAGCTAGCATGGTCAGTGGCTGAGGATGATGGGAGTTGTAGTCCAGCAATGGCTGGAGGGCCACAGGTTCCACCATCCCTCCTTCAGGGTATCATGTTCTACTTTGACCACCCGCTGGTTGTAAGTGGCATAGCTGCCTCCTGTGTGGGAATAAACTGAGCTACTATGAAACCAATGATGAAGCTCAACCAGGGGAAGAAGAGGCGAGTGTTTCTTTCCCCAAGGAAATAACTTTTGCTAGTGCACACAAGTAAAATCCTTGAGGAATACTTCTCTGAGTCCTTGCCTTTTCATTTCCAAGGACCAAACTAGACATGGGGGGAAGAGCTGCATGAAAATGACCCCACACACTTCTAAAGGCAAACTACCAACCCAACAAAATGGGAGAGGGACAAAGTGGTGTTGTTTTCCTGGTCAAGGAAATAGTAGCTTTGGGGGATTATTTTTATCAGGAAAGTTATGCAGTGGGGAAAGGGTTAACTCGCCACCCCAAGCATTGTGGGCTGATCCAAATCTCTGTGTCTTTCACATCCACACAGAAGACACACCCACACCATATACTTAGCACACACTTATCCTGCTTTAACAGTCGCAGAGAATCCTGAGAACTGCAGCTTGTCAAGGATGCCGGGAATTTTAGGTCTTTAACATCAGCATTCTTAACAAACAACGGTTCCCAGGATTCTCCACAAGTGTTAAAGTGGTATAAGAGTGACCACACACACACACATGGTCCTATTTGTTCTAATTAGTAGGATCTCATACACCATGCCTAGTTGCACCAGTGGTCTTCAAGAGAGAGGTCTGAAATGAGGACTGGTCCAAGGAATTTCGCTGTTGGAAGTAGGTAAGGTAAAGGACCCCTGGATGGTTAAGTCCAGTCAAAGGTGACTATGGGGTGTGGTGCTCATCTCAGCTTCAGGCTGAAGGAGCTGGCGTTTGTCCACAGACAGGTTTCCAGGTCATGTGGCCAGCATGACTAAACCGCTTCTGGCGCAACAGAACACCGTGACAGAAACCAGAGCGCACGGAAATGCCGCTTACCTTCCCGCTGCAACGGTACCTATTTATCTACTTGTACTGGTGTGCTTTCGAACTGCTAGGTTGGCAGGAGCTGGGACAGAGCAATCATAGCTCACATCGTCTTATGGATTCAAACTGCCAACCTTCTGATCGGCAAGCCCAAGAGTGGTTTAAAGAATAGGATCACATCTCCTCCCCACTCCACGTATAGAAACTGACTGAACTGTCAGATTAATCTTAATTCAACACTGGTGTCAAGATAGCATTCTTGACCACACCTGCAGTAGCAGGCCAGGTTAGGGAGCCAAGGACAGGACATTTGAAAACAAAGAAGAATAGCTAGGAAGTTGAGGTGGAAGACTTGCAGGCTGCTGTGCCCCAGCATCTGTGGTTGCCTCATTCTGCCTAATGGTAGGGCTGCCCCTGCCTAATATAGAAGCAGAGATATATAAAAGCAAAAGCAGGTTCTTCAGTATCCATCGATCCAGCCATGCACATCCTCAGTTTAGATCAAACTGGTGTTCGATCTGTGGTGTTTGAAGATTTCACAGAAGAAAAACAGTGGCTTCCCTATCAACAAGATCGTAGTCTTTCCGTTGACTTGGTTTTAAGCCAGGCTTCTTTCCAAAGAATCATAGAATTGTAGAGTTGCAAGAGGATCACCTAGTCCAATGCCCTGCAATGCAGGAATATTCAGCTGTCCCATATGGGGATCGAACCTGCAGCCTTGCTGTTATCAGCACCGTGCTCTAGCCAACTGAGCTATGCAGTGGAAGATTCTACAACAGCAGCAATTCAACACAGCAAGCAGACGCAGCCATTGATTAGCCTATGGGACCAGAACGATGGAAGAGAAAGGAAAGGGAAAAGAGAGGCACAGAGGGACACAGGGATGGAGGGTGGAAATACTTACCAGTGTCCCATGTGCTGATATTATGAGGGGCACTAGACTGGTGTTCCAGCTGCCTCTTCATTAGCTGGTTCATAGTGAGAGCTCCCAGAGAACCCCTCTTCATTTGTCGGAACTGGGCTGCAAGTCAGAAATGGAAGAGTTTCAGGATGGAGATTTCCACTGGGCACATATTATAAAGTGAACATATTATAAAGTGAACATATTATAAACCTCCCCTACTAACACATAGTTCAGAAAGTAATCATCCTTCGACTTTTTGCACTCCTCTGTTTTCTAAAATACAGTCCTTGGCTAAAAAATAAAATAGAAGAATACCTATTTTAGGATAAAATACATTCCAAATGAGTTCACTGAGATGAAATACATGTTTAAATATGATTTTGGAACTGGTTATGCAGTAAGATTGAGACATAGAATAAAAAACTATGGAGAAGAGGGGAGGGAAGTCGAAGAAAATGATGACGTTTGTTTAGATTTATTTTTTGTTGTAGAAACATTGTAAAATGAAAAATTGGGTTTTATTTTATTTTTAAAGAAAACAAGTCTACTCCATCTTTTGCAAGACAGTCCTTTGGGAATATTTGAAGAAACTGATCGCCGGATCCAGTGAGATGTGTGTGTGTGTGTGTGTGTGTGTGTGTGTCCTCACCATTCAGTGTTCCATGTGGAAAGGGAGGAGTTTGGCTTATAGACAAATTCAGCAAAGAGAAGGCTATAAATGGCCGCCAATGGCTACCAGCCATGATGGCTATGTTTTCCCTCCAATACTGGAATCAGTATGTCTCTGAATAACAGTTTCTGAGGATCTTGGGTAGAAGAGTGCTACCGCACTCATGCTCTCCTTCTGATCTCCCCATAGGAATCAGGTTGGCTGCTGTGATGTGAAAACAGAAAGCTAGATAGGTTTTTGGTCTGATCCAGTAGAACATATTAAAAAAACATTTTTTAAAAAACAGAAGAACGTAAGAAACTGTGAACATGTTCCGAAATCTGGCCCATGGCTGCCTCAACTCACTCTGGGGACTCAGCTACATTAGTGAAAATAAAATGTTATAAATGTGTTATAATGTTGTATGGCACTGTAGAGATGAATTAGGAACTCTATGAAATTTCTCATCGTGAGCTTTAAAATGTGTTTTTCTCCCCGGAGCATTTTTTATAGTTGTGTAGCTTCAGCCTTGATGAATCCCAGGTCAAACCAAATAAGCCTGATTGGGTTTGGAATCTAGGATTTACCAGGAGCCAATGCAAAGCCCTAAGGAAAATAAAATTTGAAAAGACTGTGTGGTTTTGTTTGGAAGGATTTGGTTTTTGGATCCAAAGCAAGCATTAGTACCGGTCCATGTCACCTGCTGGTGAATGTCCGACTGAACCCATTTCAAAAGTATTTCAGTGCAGAGTGTTGCCCTCAGATGCACTTGTGCACATTTCGCTTCTTTCAATACCCCAAACAACATCCTGTCTAACCTGCTGGAATTGATGCAAATTCTGGTTCCATTTGATATAACAGGATTTGATATAATAGGATTCTGTGCTTTTAAAAGAGAAGCATCCTGCAGAAAGAAGTCTTTCACATCCAATTGGGAACAACATAACTTCCATCATCTCCAGTGCAATGGATTGAAATGAAAGCCTTATCAGTTTATCAAACACTGAATTTCCCAATGAAAGAACAGCAATTAAAATTTCAGAGCAGACATTATTGCTTGGGGCGCAGATGAGAGTTGAAAACATAGGAAATTGGCTGTTTTGAAATTGCTCCTTTGCTTTTATAATGGAAATTAAAGCTTCTCTCAGGCATATTATTCATTATCAGAACACTGATTTCTGTTTCTGGGAGTTACTTATCTGATGTCTCAAGGACAGCTTTGACTATTAATACTGGAGTGGTTATTTTTATAATGGGGGGGGGGGGCGCATGAAAGGATTCTCTAATATTTGAGGTGCAGCTGGGCCAATACAGCACAATATCCATGTTTCTGACTATATGAGTTTTCTCACATAATATTTTATGCATGTCCACGCTATCAATGGCTTTATAAAATCAATCTGGCAGCCATTTTAAAGTAGCCATTCATGGCCCAGAAAACTTGGAACAGTTATTTATTTATTTCATAAAATTTATTAGCTGTAAAGAACCTCAAAGTGGTTTACAAAAGATAAAGCAGCAAAATCAAGAAAAATTTACAAGCCTACTTTAAAACATAAAAAAGTAAACCAATAAACCAGATCAAAATTGCCTCATTTATGACAAGAGAGGGAAACTGGATCCCACCAGATCCTTATCTCTCCCACCCCACCCCTGAGGGCTGCATTTGACAGGTGTGCCCAGCTGTCAATCTCTTGATGTCACAATGATGTTAGGTGACCAATCTTCCCCTGCACAGCTAATCGTCAGCGCTTGCAAAGAAAGATGCATGGGGCATTTGTAATGCCCGACAATCAGTTGAGTATTCGGGTCATTCCATATCAAGTGATCCAACCTGTTTACCGCATGTGATCCAATTTTCTTAATATTTTGTACACTTGTTGAATGATCAAAACTAAGTTTAAATCTAAAATGTTAATTTTTTATCCCATCCTGTTTGTGAGTTATGAGGGTTTGAAATTTTTAAAAATTGAAAATTTTGGCCTTACCAGACTACACTAAAACCTTAAAAGCTCAGCCCACAATTGAGATATGTCAAAACTAAAAACAGCAATCTCTTCAGAACTTCATGGGCTTTAGTATGATATGCCACACGATGGACTTCCTTTAAATGCCTTATTGGGTTCTATTTAGGATAAATGGGTCTTCTTGGAGTAAAATGTAACAGAATAAACAAGACTTCAAACTATAATATCAGTTACTTCAAGCATTTCTTTAAAAAGTTGTATCTGAAAAGCTAGTCAGGCTTTTTTAAAAAGGTGTTTGAAGTGATAGCTTGCTATTGCATGACAGAATAAATATTTTGAAAGAATTCTTGTTAGTACTTCATTTCATGAACATTACAATAAAACAAATAACAAACAAAATTATGGAGAAAAAACCTTGCACATGAAATGGGTCTGAAAACATTTATTTTTCCATTATTTATACTTTACACCAAACACTGAGCTTTTAATGTTTTTGTGTAAGGCCAAAGACAATTTAAAAAATTGTCATTTTTTAAAAAAATTCAAACCCTCATAACTCACAAATGGGATGAGATAAAAAATCAAAATTTTAGAATTAAACTTAGCTTTGATCATTCAACAAGTGTACAAAATATTAAGAAAATTGGATGACAAAAAAATAAAAAAAGTTGAATTACTTGATATGGAATGGCCCATCCATGCTTGCCAGATAGCTTGTATAGGAGTTTGGTAATTCCTGAAGATCTGCTAATTGCCACACACCATGCCATAAACAGCACACACAATGCATTAGGTGGAAATGCTTGCAAAAATATATATGTGTATGTCGATGAATTTTCATGAGGACTTCATAAAAGAAAAAGCTAACCAATGTAGAAATATGGGGAACTTATGACTGGAAAAACAGGGAGCTGAAAGAAACTGATTTATCCATTTCCTCCTAGTATGCCTTGCTCTTAAGACTGCCAACGCCACTCCCATTCTCATGGAGTCAATTAATCGGCCTGCGCACAAGGCATATAAAGGACCAGTCAAATGTAAATTAGTGGAGGAAGGTGATGCGCCAGATGGCAAAACCGTCCTAAGAAGCCCTCAAGTGCCGTAACAGAGTTCCTCTCCTCAAAGCCAGGGGAAAACTTACTTGACATGGAAGAATGGCTACTCATCTCTGGTACACCTGCTTCAAGTGTCGGCGCAGATGATGATTCCCTTGGCATTTCAAGGGTTGAAAGGACTTTAGCTGAAGCATCTGCAAAGAGAAACAGTGCTTGAAGCTCAGATTCTCTTTTTGGCCTTCCAAAAAAACCGAAAACCCCAGGGAACGCTTGTTCATCAACCGCCCTTTCGCAGTCTAATTCCCCCCCCCCTTCACCCCAATACACCACTTGGCTCTACAAGTGATGCTTTGGAATAAACAAGACACTTTGACAGAAGAAACGCTCCCGCTTATTACAAATGACTTTGAAATGAGATCTGTGCATAAGGAAAACATCCTGAAGTGTTCAGCTTTTACTTTATGTGAGCACTTGGCATTCACTTTTAGGAGGACGGTAAATGCACCTGACTCACGGAAGCTTCTGCACAAGGACCTACCTCCCACCCTTCATTGGCAGAGATCCTAAAAGGGGCGTAATAGAAGGGTGCAAATTGCGCCTCTTTGGGGAACTCAGAAATATACAAAACCCTGTTTCAAGATGCCTCTCCCAATATTACAGTATGCCCATGAGCTGAAATACAGTGGGGAGGCCATTGCGGTAGTAGCACCTTTAACAGAGATCTAATTGGTCGGAAAACAGAACGTGGTCTTCTCTAAAGTGGCACCCCAGCTCTGGAATTCTCACCCTCTTTTCTGCTCGCCAGACAGAACTATCGCCTCTCCCTGCACATGCTGTCCTGGAAGTTCTCCCAACTTGGAGTGCATGGAGGCACATGGGGGGGGGGACAAGAAAGGGGAAAGGCCCATTGTGGTTGAGCAGAGGTTCCCAAACTTATTTGGCCTACCGCCTGGTGGTAAGTGTCATTACACAACAGATGAAACATGTACAAATATTTTTTCTTCATTTTTTCCTTCTCTTCTCTGATTCCTTTATGCTTCCACCACACCCTTATTTTTATTCAATGCCACCACCCCAATTGCACCCAAGGCTACTACCACCCCCCACCATGGATTGTCCCAGCGCCCCCCGGGGGCGGTATCGCCCACCTTGGGGATGCTGTGCTATTTTAGTTTCTGTTTGTGCCACTGTGAAGCTGCTTAGAGTCACAAGACTCTGTTTACATTCCAGAGACAGTCCAGGCTGTTGGAAGTATCATGGGAGACGGATGTGACATTACTGGTTTCCTGTTCCTTTGTTTGTTTCAGTTGCTCTCTGCCTTTCACAGAGAGAGGATGTCTTTTCTGTCTGCGTAGCTTAGCAATAAAACTCTTTGCATTGTAGCCATAAATCTCATCACTTCCGCGTGCTGTTTTGATTCTCTGCTGGAATGGAATGTGCCTGAGGCCTCATCAAAGGCTCAGGTCGTTAATCACATCGGAGGCGATTCTGAAGAACTCGGCCGGAGGAAGATGAGCTTTATCAGCTTGGTCAAACACAGATTCCGACATGCTATAGGGACCCTCCTGCTAGTGTAACTGAGGGTGTGGCTCTGCAGAGAAACAGGCAACGCTACTCAGAGTGGTGCTGGCTTGATTCTCAATGGTGACAGAACCTAGGGAAACTAGGACATGGTGCTGAAAGTTTTATTTCTGTGTGTGCATGTGCACATGTCCGTGTGTGTCATGTGCCTCCACCTCTCCTGCCAGTTATCACCTTCTCCTTCTCAAATTAAGGGGGAATCCTTAGGAAAGAGGTGAGGGAAATGGACAAAGCCCATTGTGAGCTATACTCAGATTTCAGGGGGTCTGAGCCTGGCTCAAACCAAGATGAGGCCTTTCATAGTGGGGGAGCTCTTACTTCAAATTCCCCCAATTGCGAATTCACCCCATTACCACTGGGAAGAGCACGGTAAGAAATTCTCTCTTTCCTCTAGCACAGTAGCAGGAAGAGGACATTTATTTTTCAGGTGTGCTGACCCACAGCTTCTGCTTACCTGACTCTTTTTGCTCCCCCAGCTTGTCTAAGATGTTGAAGGAAATGTCAAGGTACTCTCTCTGAATGGCGCTCACTGCAATCTTCCTCTGCTTCCTCTGCCTTGGAACAATCTGGATCTTAAATTCCGACTCTTCGGCTTCCTCCTCCTGCTTCTGTTCTGTGCTTTGCTCCGTATCAGATTCTGCACCGGCGTCCGGCTTATCGCTTTCCGTTTGGACCTCAGAGTCCTCAGGAGCCTTGATGAAGACGCTTTTCCCACTTGAACTGGGACAGGGCCCAATCGGCTTAATCTCCTCTATGCATAAATCAAAGTTATCGTCGATGGACATCTCTGGAAGAGCAAAGGACTTCTGCAGCATATCTCGTTTCTGCTTCAGCGTGAGGGGGCTGCCGGGGGGTGCCTCGTGGACTTCTTCTGGCTTAGCCAGCTGATCAACATCTTTCTGACCTTCCAGAGGAACGGAGGTGGCTTCCTCTTCTGCGAATGACACGATATGGCTTGATGCAGAAGGGAGCACATCTTTGGAGCAATCTTCAATGCTGAACTGCACAAGAGGGGTCGTGCTGAGGCTGACCACAGAGAGGCCGGTGGGACTTGATGGAGATGAGGGAGCCATCTTGCCGGAGATGCTGTCATTCCGCTGGCTTGGGAGGTCAGCATCTTCCTCGTCGCTTTCCACTATCCTGAGAGGAGGGAGCGGTTCAAAGACCAATGAGTCACTGTCTGAATTGGAGACCACCGACTGCTTTTCAGGTCCTGAAGTTGAATCAGAGGAGAGGTCTATAAGGTCCAAGTCCTCCTTTGGAGGAGAGCATTTGGCTGGGAAATCCACTTTCACTTCATATGGCTCCATGCAGTTCAACCTGACTTCTGGTATGATAGGCCTCCGCCTTGCTAGGGTTCTTTCTGGGATGGCAGGCGGGTTCTCCTTCTCCCCTCCATCTCCATCTTCCGTCTTGGTGGAGGAATTTTGCCGCGGCCGCCCGTACTCGTTCTGCCTCAGTGCTGTGGAAGTGGCGGGAGGCTTCTCTAAGTCACAGTGGTCTATGCACGACTTCCGGCGGTGTTCATCCAATGTAAACAAGAGGGAGTCTGCATTTCCTATGTCAAGCGATTTTTGTTTTAGTGAGCGCAGTTTCTTCTTCTGAATGCTTTCTTCTCTCACACAGCGCAGAATGTTGTCTTGCAATACTCCTGTTTCTCTATATTCAGCAAGTTCTATTTCACCTGGTTGAAACAGGGGGAAAGAGCTATTACCATGCAAGTCACTGGCATTTCCACCATCCCCCCCTTGCATTCCATCATTAGGCACTATCGCATTTTTGATGCAAATCCTAGCGTTGATTTCAAAATTAATTTAGAGGCATGCAGAATTAGTTCCACACAAGACACAACAAAAACTTTCTGGCACTAAGAGCTGTTTGACAGTGGAACAGTCTCCCTTGAGAGGTTGTGGACTCTCCTTCCTTGGAGGTTTTTAAGCAGAGGTTGGATGCCCATCTGTCATGGAAGCTTTAGCAGTGGGTTGGACTAGATGCAGTGGGTTGGACTAGATGGCCCATGGGGTCCCTCCCAACTCTACAATTCTATGACTCTGTGATAACACAGTGCTGGCTCAAGACTGGCCCAACATGAGGTTTTCTATAATCTTAAACATGGGAAGATATTTTAAAAATCAGTTAACAAACAGAACATTGAGAAAAACTCGGTACTGAAAGAAATAAAATCAATAGTGAGCTTTTGACTGAATCTGGCTCCAATCCAGCTGTTAGAACAAGAGGGAACTTTTAAGGTGCAATATATTTATGATTTATTCAGCCAACAGGTTTCAATTACAGTCTTCACCAGGAGCACTGTAAAACCACATGTTCTGTTGCAAAATGACCAGGCAGGCTAAGTAGCTTCTTGAGCACTTTGTTTGATGAAGCACTGAAACGGAAATGCATAGGGCTGAATAAATTAGAATTACCCTTCAGATGTTGTTGGACTCCAACTCTCATCATCCCCAGCCAGCATGGCCAATGATCAGGGATGATGGGATATGTGGTCCACCTACATCTGGAGAGTCAGTGGTGCCTTGCCTTCCTTTCTCCTCAATCCACTAGTTGCACACCCCAAGAGCTAATAGTGTCAGGTGTAAATGCAAGGTCAATAGCATCCCGCTGAGCATTGTATGGCACATCCAGACGGGGAAAAACTGACAAGGACAGGACAGCACTCTCACACACTTGAAAGACTGTTACGGCACCTTTAATGTCATCTAGTTAACCCCCTGCTTAAGTGCAGCATCTGCAACTACAGCATCCCTAACAGATGAACATCCAGCTCTGAGGGATTTCCCTCACCTTGAGAAGTGATGTTACAGGGAACCAGGCAGAGGGCCTTCTTGGTAGTGGCACCCGTCCAGTGGAACGTCCTCCCATCCAATGTCAAGGAGATAAGTAACTATGCAACCTTTAGAAAACATCTGAAGGCAGCCCTATATAGGGACGTTCTTAATGTTTAATGTTTTATTATGTTTTTGTATATGCTAGAAGCCACCCAGAGTGGCTGGGGAACCCAGTCCGATGAGCAGGGTACAATTATAAGCCGCAGCAGCAGCTTAAATACCACCAGCAAAGGACAGCCCAACACCTTGTTAGGCAATGTGTTCCACTAGCCATGATGGCTATGTTCTACCTCCACTGTTGCAAGCAGTATGTCTCTGAATTGTTGGAATCACAAGGGGAGAGAATGCTGATGCACTGAGGTCCTGCTTTCAAGCTCCCCATAAGCACTGGTTTCACTGATTGGCCACTGTGAAAACGGGATGCTGGACTAGATGGGACTTTGACCTGTTCCAGCAGCCAGGTTCTTCTAATGCTCTCTTCTCCTAGTTAAAAAAAAATACCCACCACTTCCTGCCATTCCTCAACTGTGTTTCCAGAGCCAATACTATCCTGCTTTCTCACCTCTGGCCAAAGACTGGATCTTTGTTGCCCAGAAGGGCTGGACAAGATCTAATGAGTTGCTAAAGTTTAACAGTGGAGGCGCAGTTTTAACAATAGAGCCAATTCCCCAGACTAGCTCATTATCATCGGAGATCTTCAAGCAGAGATTGGAGAGCTGCCTGTTGGGGATTTCCTATATCAATCTCTGGCTTTCCTGCATCAAACTACAAGACCACTCTATGATTTGATGGCACACATTTCCCCATGCTTCCTTGGAGTCCTCGTGATCTATTTCCAGAGCTCCACAATCCTTCTTTGTGCTCATCATGTTGCATACGATGCGGTGTCTGGTACACATGTCAGTTTGGTTAACACCATTTTTAAAAGGTATAAAAAAGAAAAACGTATAGCATAAAAGATGTTCGGTTACATTTAAAATTAGTCACTCTCTGATAATGATGTATAGATGATACTTAACCCCTGTAAAACTAGCAAAGATCTACAACAAGAGTGATAACCTTTGTTGGAAATGTAAAGAAAAAGAAGGTACCTTTTACCATATGTGGTGGACGTGTCCCAAGGTGAAAGACTTCTGGGAAATGATTTATAATGAATTGGAAAAAAATGTTGAAATATACATTTATTAAGAAACCAGAAGCCTTTCTACTTGGAATAATAGGTTTGGAATTGCCCAAGAAAGATGTCAGATTGTTTTTGTATGCCACAACTGCAGCTAGAATTTTGCTGGCCAAAAATTGGAAATCGCAAGAAGTACCAACAGTGGAGGAATGGCAGATGAAGATGATGGATTTTTCGGCGCTAGCCGACATGGCCAGAAGAGTCCGCGACCAGAAGGAGGAGGAGTATCAAGAGGAATGGAAGAAATTCAAAGATTATTTAGTTAACTATGTTAAGATAAATTAAATAGAATTACTTGCGAGTATCAGATTGGCCTAGGATTTAAATATGTGATGTTGTAGAATACTATGGATAAAAGTTAAAATGATAAGAAAGAAAGAGGTTAATGGATCAAGTAAATTTTATGTGAAACTGGTTTTGGAAAACTGCTACAATGATTTATATGGAAACTCAGCCAGGGGGATTCGAGGAAGTCACCCAACAATGATAACAAAAGTGGAATTTTTACAGTTAGGCTATATGTTTGTTTGTTTGTTTGTTTGCTTGGTTTTTTATGTTTTTTGTTTATGTTTGTTATAAATTTGGAAAATTTAATTAAAATTTTTGAAAAAAATAAAATAAAATTAGTGAGTCTCTTTTTTTATGACATACTTCTCTGAGCATTCATCTCGACTGGCTGGTATTTCACAATTTTGCTGCCCCCAATTCTTTTCAGCCTCGCAAAGAAAGTTTGAGATTCTTTATTGCCATTTCCAGTGGGTGTATCATGAATGTCAGACTCATCAAAGACGCTGTCTTCCTCCGCTGGAGAGAGAAATATAAGCATTAATTCCGCAGCAAAAGGCAACATATCACAAGTGAAACAGTTTGACGATCAAACTTCTCAGGAAAAGCATGCACTGATCTTCTATTTCAGTTTTATTGTTTTAAAAATAAAGGTCAAATAATGGCAGACAACGTAAGTTCTATCACAACAGTATTTCACTGAGCACGCAGCAAGTATGCCAACACTACGGTGAGTTGAGAATTAATATGTGATGGAAGGGCCATCTTCTTCCTAGAGCAGTTTGGGAAGGAGAGATCCCTAGTGGTCATTAAGAAAGCTGTTGGAGTTAGCATAGTCAGAAGTGCCAGCTCTCTGTTGTATAACATCTCGTAACAACAAGTTTTGGTTTCCTTTATAGGAACTGGCCTATCCTTTGGTGGAAGTTTGAGAAAAACTCTGAAGTTCCATTTCAAGGTCCTAGTCCTGGTACTAAGAGGACTATCGCTTCCCTTTGATATAAAGGCCTTCTTGGATACCAATAGCTGAAACTAACAAATATTTCAGTTTTTGTACCACTGTCCAAGCAAGCTGGGTAGCTACTTGCATTCTGGACAGTGTCACAGTTTCTAGCCATGGTACAGTGCAGAGTGACCCAAGCAGCTGCCAGGCAAAGTAGACAGCACTGGACTAAATGGATGGGTTTTCTAACACAGTAAAAAGGAGCTTCATCTAACCCCTGTCCCAGCAAACTCAGGTGGGAAAGATGCAACCAAGCACCACTGCCCTCTGAAGCTAGAACAGAAGAACTGGTGGGTGTTTCACTCAGTTCAGATGCCACTATCTGTTGCAGCTAGCTTCCCCCACCCCCCTCCAAACTACTAAAGGTCTACAGCAGAAAAGAATAACTTATGGCCCTCCAGATGTTGGTGATCTTACTCCCATCTTCCCTGACCATTGTCCATGCTGACTGGGAATGATGAGAACTAACAACATCTGGAGAACAACACATTCCTCACTCCAAAATCATGTTGTCATTGTTTTTTAAAAAACCTGTTGACCAAGGTTCCATTAAATCCAGATAGCATAACACCTAGCCTAGAAAAGGGCCATGGCGTGTCCTGAATGTGTGAAGTCAGTTAGTGACAGATGTTCTTTTATTTTTCCTTCCATCAAGACAAGAATTGTGAAGCAAGCATGCAGACCATGTAAGAAAAGGTACTGCTACAGGCCATCGTCTATTTTTACTCTTTTTCCACTTTGTCCTCCTAGGAGAGCCTCTGAGGCAAGTCTCCTGTAGATTTTATTAAAAGTGACAACAGATCTGCTTGAGGTATCGAGTTTAATTCATGTTCTCCCCCCCCCTTTTTTTTTTTAAAAAGAAGTTTCGACTTTCCAAATCTCTTCAGGAAATAATGTAAATTAATTGCTGCATTAAATGTCACATTGCAGCTTGTAAAATAAAGAGTGGCATTCGGCCAAGTTTTACTCGGAGTAAATCCACTAAAATTAATGAACATGCCTAAAGGCATGTTCATTAATTCAGATGGCAGTTTATTCCATTTTCACGATATATCCCAAACTGTTAATTTCCACATTATATTTGAACTTTCACACAATGTAAAAGCCACTTCCAGAACTATAGCAGAATATGGTAGAGCTATAGTGGAATACAGCACAAGTTAGCACTCAATTCCATATTGCTTGCAAACAGATTTTTTTTTCTGGAAGCAAACAACACAGAAATGAGCACTCAGTTTGCATTGTGTTTCACTATAGTTCCAGAAGTGGCTTTTACATTGTGTGAAAGCTCAATGTGGAACTTAACAGTTAGAGAAAAGTAATAAAAATAGAACAAATTGCCTCAGGAATCCAGCCTAAGTTAGGTTTCTTGATTTCAATGGGTCTACTCATAGGAAAACTTAGTTGAAACCCATCTAAGTCATAAACCGTAGCTTAATTCAGTTTCATCCTTTGAAATGTTACATATGTCATTTATCTTGCTTGAAATTCTAATCCTCCTTAAGCATTCCTCCTGTAAATTAGATTGAAAACCCCACAAATATTCTTTATATATGCAGGAGTTCCTTACGGACTTTATAACGAACATCTCATTTCCCTTTATGCATATCCATAAGCGCTTCTGAAAGAGGGTAAAGAATCATAGAAATATCATTGGTTCTCTATCTCATGTTGTTCAGAAATGTTATGCATTAGTGCTTTCTCTTTAAATGCTGTTTTTATACTTTTGGTTAAAAGTTGCTAGCAAGAAAGAGAAAAAGAGCTTGTGAACCAAGGAAGCAACATTAAGCTTAGGCAACCCTTGTCTTTTATTTTTTTAAAAAACCAATGATCTAATTCCTTTCCTATGTGGACTTGAAAGCCTTGTGTACAAGAAATTAGAAAAACACAGTTACAGAAGGCTCTCTTCACATGATTGTGAGCCCTTTACTTTAAGAGTAAGATTTTCACACAAGGGAGCTCTCCATAGACATTATAATGGACACAGGTAGTCACTCCCCTACCCTGTTCAGCTGAATGTGAGAAAGGGGCTTTCTTTTGCTTTTATTGTATGACACCTGAAGGACAGCAGGGAATTTGTATTAAATAAGAGCAGTGCTATTTTTCTAGGGAAAGGTGCCGGAATACACCAGGAACACCTCTCTTGTTCTCTTACAAATGGCAATGGCACCTACCTGAGAGGTGCTGGAACTGAGTTCCAGCTGGAAAAAAGGGTGTGTTGTTTCCTTACAACTGAAACCATGAGCCACATGGTTAAAATTTGGTAGGACATTTGAGGGCCAGGAAATCCTCCTTCAGCTGAACCAACTCAGTCCATGGACAGCTGGCCTCTCAATCTAGGCTAAGCATGCCAGAAAACATTTTTCCTTAATCCATGCCACCCAGAGCTTCCTCAGCTCCACATTCACATTTTAATATTATAGAATACCTTTTTCCTTCTCACTGTAGCGGCTTATGTTGCTGTTGTCGCTGTACATAGGGCCTGCTGAGGCATGAGGCTTGCAGCTGTGGTACTGTGCATTTAGAGTGTTGACAGTTATATGAATGAGATGCAACATGATTTTGCTGATGTCACAATCTCTGTAAGGATACTGTCCAACAACAAGAAAAATGGAAAAGGTTGGTTTTTTGTATTGAAAACACCGCTGACCTAAACAACACATTATGCAAGTGCAAAGGAGAAGGTTTTGAAACAGAAGAAGGACGAAAATGATAGATAAAGTCAACGGGAACCTATAAACATTAAAGGAGGTATGTGATTAGTTAACAGAAAGGCCAGTGCAATATATTATAACAACAGCACACAAAATCATGTGTGGAATACTCTCATATTGTAGCCAAAAACCAGCCACTGAACAGACTAGAAATACAAATTTCCTTGTGAAGCTGAATGTAAGAATGCATTTCAGAGCTGTTGATGAGATCTGCAGAATATATCTCACTTCATAGCTTTATCAAAACCAACTTACAGAGGGGGAATCTATCGTGGCTAGCAGCTGAAAATGATCCTCTTCCCAAAACATTAGTTATCTTGTAAAAATATTTAAATACAAGCAATTAAATTAGCTTTATTTGGCAATATAAAATTGCCCTTATTAAATGAGGTGACTCACCCAAAGTCTAGTTCGCTTTAGTTCTTTTATCAAGTATACTGCTCACCTCTAATCTGGTTTACAGGTCCCCTTGACTGCCAGTGATTTTTGTAACACCACCAAGCTAGTAATGTATTGCTATTATTTTGTACACCGTTTTCATCCACAGGCTTCTACACTCTCACTCCACAGCCTGCAGAGCAGCAATATTTCCATGAGTGGAAATATTCTTATGGTTCTTGTGACGTTTAATTGATAAGATCCAACATAGCAGAAGCAAGTGTCCATTCATGCAAGGGGGCTTTTCCTTCCTCTCCTTCCCCTGCAGCTTCCAAGGGGCGTTGATGTTTACTTACTTCTTATTTTAAATCTTTCTACACTGCCTCAAAACATTTAGGAAGCTGTTCGCTAGTGATGCTTCTTTCATCATTTGAGAGCCCCATGGAAAACAGTTCCAAACTAAATAAACCACACAGGACAGGTATCAGCCATGCTCTCGATTGCGCCTTTGTCTTTTACCACTATACTTACCCAGGATCCATGCCGGTTGCTGTAGGAAAGACTCAGGCGAGCAACACAGAAGCATTTACCTTATACAGGATGACAAGCAGCGCCTTCAGCCACATCTGCCGAATGTGGGGCTTCAGGGACCAGAGGGAGCAGCGGGGCGGCTGCTGGAAGTAATGCCTGAGCTGAGGGCATGAGCAGTACTTCAACACCTGAGCCACTAAAGGGAGGAGGTGTTTCCCCAGGTTAATATTATAGTCCATCACCTAGAAATGAACACACAATTTAGAGCGTTTACTAAAATTACGTTTTTTAGAAAATAATAGCAACAAAGGCATCAGGAAGAAGAAGAAAAACACTGGCAATGATTCAAGAAAATGACTGCAAGCTTTAAATTGGTAGATCAGCAGGCCTCAGAACCAGGGTCCAAATGCAACCCTATCCAGGCCTCTCTTCCTCACCCTTGGCCTCTTCCCAGGACACGCCCCTTCTCCCCACGCCAGTGGCGGAGCATGTATTTATGGTGCCTGGGGCACACATGCTAGCAGGGAGTGGGGCACAGAAGGTGAATGAAGCCCACCATGTGTCAGCACAGCCGACGCAACACCAGCTCCGAGCTGCTTTGAGAGGCCGGAACAAGCCCAGCCTCGCAAAATGGCTGATCAGATACCAGCCTTGCGAAGTGGCTTGGCATGAGAAGGACGCCTTGTGCCCTTTGATCTCAGCCCCTCGAGAGCAAACCTGGGATCCAAGGCATCTTTCTCATGCCACCCTCCCCAAGCTGCTTTGCGAGGCTGGGTACTGATCAGATCCCAGCCTTGCAAAGTGCTGCAGGGCTGGCACCCAGGACAACCACCCCGGCAACCCCCTAACCCATGCTATGCCCCTGCCCTAGGTCACACCCCTCACCAGCCTTGCTTCACACCCTCCTTGAGTGTTTTGACTTAGCTAGAATGGGTACTTGAACTCTGCTCATGACTCTTGCTTGTGAGTGTGTATAGAAAGCAGCCTCCTGCATAAAGGAAGACTTGCAGTCACCACCCTGCCCAATTTTGCCTCTGGCTCCATCTGCCACAGACTGAAAAAAGGTTCCCTGCCCACCCCATAGTAGAGCAGCCAACAAAAGCTTTAGGCTAGGTATGGGAATTCTGTGGCCCATCAGATGCCGTTAGACTCCATCTCCCATGAGCCCCAGGTAACATAGTCAATGGCAATGGATGATGGGACTTATAGTCCAACAATATTTGATTTGCCCCATTCTTCCCAGCTTTCGGCAACCCTGTGCACACTAACCAGAAAGACAGACCCATGGAAAGCAATTCTAATTAGGAATGGATGTTGGAATTCCTCCTCCATGACTGCAGTCATGGGATTGTTGTCTATCACATGATGGTATATGTTTTGACTCCACAGAGTGGGAAGTGACGGAAGCAGGATGTTTGTGTTACTGTGTTCTGTGAAGTGAGACTATTGTCCTTTGTTCTTTTTCTCTTTGCTGTCTGATGCTAGAGAGAGAGGGAGCCATGTTGCAGTGCTCCGTGTATGTTTATATGCAAATAAAGTAGATTAGCCAAAATGCTGAGTTGCTGGGTCTGTCATGCGAACTGTGCAAACTCTGCCCTAAGTGTGCCAGTATCAGTTGGCATCAGTCGCTGTGATGTTTGGGCTGAAGAAAGCTTTTGAAGCTCCTGAACGATCGACCAGGAGGGAGGGAACATGCCAGTCAGGCATATGTCTCTGCCAGGGTCCTACTTGAGTGTAGGCCGAGCTCCTGACAATGGGTTGTGTGTTCATTGATCAGGAGGAGCCAGTTTTAATTGGCGGGGCTGAGTGTTAATGGAAATTCAAAGCTGCGTTCTCATGATCACCTGGAAAATGTCCAGAGAGACAAGCTGCCGTTTTTCTTAGCCTCTTGCATGGTGTCAGTATGGGGAGTCATCTTCCGTGACACTGTCACTTTGATGCTTGTCACTTCATCGTTTGCTGCAGGCAATTTCCCCCCTCAAAGCTCGTTGCTTAGCTCGCCCGGACAAAATATGAATCAGCGCTCGCTATGATTGGCAAGTGTCCTTTCACGGACTGAATCTATGTGCCTGCAAATGTGTAGTGATGGGTCCCCAAACGCACACATGGTGCATGTGCCTGGTAGGAGAGCTATTCCAAGTGCAGCCGTTAACTGTAAAAGACCATCAATACACACGTGGCACTTTTACAGAATTAAAGTACAGGGAAAGTTCTTGCTCCATATACACTCTGGAGTCACATGGGAGAGAAAAGAAGCAAGTGGAAGGAAGAATGAAACAAGAGCTCTAAGGAGGAACATGGTGAAAGGGGAATACACAAAAAAAAAATTTTCTCCTTTCTCTCATGACACCAGAACTCATGCACATGCAATGAAGCCGAATGCTAGAAGAATCAGGACAGATAAAAGAAATGATTTCTTCATGCAATGCATCGTTAAACTATGGAACTCGCTCCCATAGGAGGCAGTGATGGCCACCAGCTTGGATGGCTTTAAAAGAGGTTTAGGCAAGTTTGTGGAGGAGACTGTTGAGAATTCCATTCCACCTTAAGGAACAGGCATGAGATTGTTGCAAGTCACATGTCTGTTTACATTCCAGCACAGCTTGCTGGGAACTTCCGTTTGTGTATAGCTTTTGCTTTTGCTGTTCTCTCCGAGACGACATGAGAGATGACATGTTCCTTTGTTCTGATTTATGAAATCTGTAGCTGTAGCATGACTTACACCTCACGCCTACTTCTGGGTGTGCAGTACACTCTGCTAATTGCGTGCCCTGGCTTTTGAAGTTCGGGTCGCTGATTTACGTCGGAGCACGGGCCGATGGAAGGACACGTCCGAGCTGGGCTTGCCAGCTGGCCTTCTGGCCCCTCTGCATGTCGACAGTGACTACCAGCCAAGCTAGCTATGTTCTTCCTCTGCTTCCAGAGGCGTTCTGCCTTTGAATATCAGTTTCTGGGTATCGCAGGTAAGCAGAGTGTTGTTGCACCCATGCTTGAGGATTTCCCACAGGCATCAGGGTACCCATGATGAGAACAGGATGCTGAACTAGGTGGTGGTCCATTGGCCTGGTCCAGCAGGCTCTTCTTATGATGGCTTTCAGCTACCTCTGGGATTAACAGCAGCTTGCCTCTGAATACTCGGTTCTGGGGGACAGCAGTGGGAGAGGGATGTTGCCTTCACGTCCTGCTTGTGGATTCACCACAGGCACCTGACTGGCCATTGTGTGGGACATGGGGTGCTGACATCAGGACTCTTCTTAGGCCCTCTTACTAACAGCAATCGCCATCTCAACCATAAGGCATTTAATAGAAAACCAACGTAGGGAGCAGCATGGGTGTGTTATCTATATTGGGACACTTTTGCCCATATTATGCTCTAGTCCAGAGGTCAGCAACCTTATCGAAGGATGGGCAGGTCGCCGCTCCGTCTGCTGGAGGATGGGCTGGAGTGTGTGCGCATGCGCGCTCTTACGGGTCAGAGGAGCACCCATGAGCGTGTGCACACGCTATTATCGGTGCTCCTCTGATCCGGAAGTGCGCTGGAAATAGCATATGTGCATGCACATGGGTGCTTCTCCATCCTGCACGCATGCGCACATGCTATTTCCGGTGCACATCAGGGTCAGAGGAGCACCCATGTGCAAATGTGCCATCAACCTGGAAGTCGGTCCCCACGCCACACCAGTAAGAGTGGGGGCAGCGGCAGGAGTTGCCATGGGCCAGTTAGACAAGTCTCGTGGGCTGCTACTGGCCCATGGGCCTTAGGTTGCTGACCCCTGCTCTAGCCCACTTGCTTGGTGATGTTCCTTTGCTTAATGGTTAACGTTCCATCCCTGCTAGGACTTAATACTGCCCAGCCTTGACAAGAGATATCCAGGCAGGTCACAGCTACAGTCTCTTTCACAAAAACCTGTCCAACACCACCCTCTGGTGGACCAGCATCCAAATGATATTCAGGTTTATAAGGCATCTCTGTCCCCTTTGAAAACAGCAGCAATATCCAAATGAATGAAATAACATCTTTCAGAAACCAGGTTTCTCTGAAGAAGGAATTGAAAAGTTGAACTGACGATTCAAGAGGCTGATAGAAGGCAGGATTCATTCTGCTAGTGGAAACCAGTGCAAGAACACTCAAGTGCAATGGGGCTCCCCCCCCATCTCCCTGCTCCCCCAGATCTGCTCCAGAACTTTGTGCAAGAGGAGGAGAAGGGAGGTTGTTCCATCTGGCAGGCAGAAACTCCTGCCCTGATGGAACCATCTTCTGAGCATTACATTGAACTCCACCCTGTCTCCAACCACATTTTTTTCTCTCTCTTGCAAATTCTGCTTTGTGAAATGAACACCATCATCCTTTATAAGACCTACGGTGCTTCCAGACAGGGGGTTTACTTGCAAACTGGTTGTTGCGTTATCGCAAACAGGTTACTGGCAACAGGGCATAGGAAAATCAGTGCCAAAATTTCCATGGTTTTCTGTGGAACAGTCTTCCAGACTTAACATATTTTCCAGGCAAGGTTCAGAGCACTGTCTTGGTAGCTTGGGAGCTGAGATATGAAGTAGGTTTCATTTGATGTGGTTATAACATGCCTCCAAAACACCAGTCTTTTTTCAACAGTGCCATCTTTTTTCAACAGCCTTTATTACTTGCCTGATCAGAGGAGGAAGGGGCTGACTGATTCTGTGTTGCCCAGGGGCCACAGAAACCTGGAGCTGGCCCTGAAGTCATGAACAGGTAATCCAGTGGCTTGCACCAAAATAATAATAAAAAATGCAGGGAATTGGACACTGAATATAAAGCTGACTTACTTGAGCGATCCCCGCAATAAAAGCATTGAAGCATGTTGAAATGCGCATTTTTTGAGGAGCGATCATGAAGCATCCTTCCTGCTGATCATAGCCCATTAAGACATACAGGTGGCGCTTGACCGTATTGAAGGCTTTAGCGCTGCTGATGTCCGACTCTGCACTGCTCTCGTCTTTGGCCATGAACTTCATCAACACTGTGATGAGCTGGTGGACAGTCTGATGGTCAATGCCAGCGTCCTCTGGGAGGAGGTCCTTTATGGTGTTGTCATTCTCTGGAGAAGGCTGCCCTATTAGCACAGA
The DNA here is from genome assembly GCF_964106645.2 of Podarcis pityusensis. Taxonomy (NCBI): domain Eukaryota; kingdom Metazoa; phylum Chordata; class Lepidosauria; order Squamata; family Lacertidae; genus Podarcis; species Podarcis pityusensis. The sequence goes on from NC_138028.1 coordinate 21,829,741, forward strand.
AAAAGAACACATTGCAATGCATAGATGGCTGATGGGACAAGGGAGATGTAAACTAAACATCCCTCCTGAAGGAGTCTTGGCATGTTCCTGAGATGTTTATAGGCATGGAGGCTTGGGCGTAAAGCAGCAATGCTTGCAATAAGTTACCGTAACCAATGGGGAGTGATAGAGAGGCAGAAATAAATAAATAAATAATTTATACCCCACTCATCTGGCTGGGTTTCCCCAGCCACTGTGGGCGGATTACAGCACATAAAAATTGTAAAACGTTCGACATTAAAAATTTCCCAATACAGGGTTGCCTTCAGATGTTTTCTAAAAGTCAGATACAGTCATACCTTGGTTCTCGAACGGAATGTTGGACTTCCAGAACTGTTTGAAAACCAAAACACGGCTTCTGATTGGCTGCAGGAGCAGCCAATTGGAAGCAACGGAAGCAGCGCCGGATGTTCGGCTTCGGAAAAACGTTTGAAAACCAGAACACTCACTTCCAGTTTTCAATTGTTCGAGAGCCAAAACGTACAAGTTCTGGGGCATTTGAGAACCAAGGTACTGTAGTTATTTACTTCCTTGACATCTGATGGGGAGGCGTCCCACAGGGCGGGCGCCACTACCGAGAAGGCCCTCTGCTTGGTTCCCTGTAACCTCACTTCTTGCAGTGAGGGAACCACCAGAAGGCCCTCGGAGCTGGACCTCAGTGTCCGGACTGAACAATGGGGTGGAGACACTCCTTCAGGTATACTGGGCAAATTGAGGCTCATGCTTCCTTCCTGCTTTTTTCCAAGTTTGTTAGTCCACGTATGAGCTAGTGTGCTCTCATGCCTCCATATTGCAAAGGCTATATTCAGAATGGCTTTGTCTGCCAGGAGTAACAAACCTTAAGTCTCTTTCTTCTTCCAACCACCTGCCTTACTGTACTATTTAATTACTGCACTCCTCTGCCCTAGATTTACCCAACTGTAACAAGGAGAACAAAGTAGGCACTGGGGTGGGTGGAATTTGATTTCTTATTTCTAATACCACATTTTTAAAAAGGACACAATCCATTCCATATATTTACCAGTGAACAATACTTCATTGCTGAGGGTTGGACTAGAAGACCCATGGGGTCCCTTCCAACTCTACAATCCTATGGGTCTATTCTTCTAAATCACTGTCTAGATGCTAAACATGATCATTGTGTGGACTGGACTGAACCACACCTCCTTCTCACACTAAAAAATATCTGAATATTTGCATAAATGTTCCTCTCTTGTCTTGGAACCAATCATGTACTGTACACAAACGCAGCATATACCTTGAGTTTGTTCTGGTGTCCCACCAAGTGCTGGAGCAGATTGCTCATGCCTCATCAGCCTATTAGCTAAATAAAAATAAAAATATAGGCCTGTTAATATTAGATGAAAGACAGTCTCTCTGCAGCCACACCCATAACTCAGTGACAGGGCACATATTGTAACTATTACTGAAAAAACAAAGAGTTTCAGCTCAGTCAGTAGAGCATGAGACTCTCATGGGTTGGAATCCCATGTTGGGGAAAAGATTCCTGCATTGCAGGGAGCTGGACTAGATTGCCCTCGTGGTCCCTTCCAACTCTTCAGTTCTAGGTACATAGGATGTATGCGTTTAATAAAGGTAAAGGGTAAAGGGACCCCTGACCATTAGGTCCAATCGTGACCGACTCTGGGGTTGCGGCACTCATCTCTCTTTATTGGCCGAGGGAGCCAGCGTTTGTCCGCAGACAGCTTCCGGGTCATGTGGCCAGCATGACTAAGCTGCTTCTGGCGAACCAGAGCAGCACACGGAAACGCCGTTTACCTTCCCGCCAGAGCGGTACCTATTTATCTACTTGCACTTTGACCTGCTTTCGAACTGCTAAGTGGGCAGGAGCAGGGACCAAGCAACGGGAGCTCACTCCGTAGTGGAGATTCGAACCGCCGACCTTCTGATCGGCAAGTCCTAGGCTCTGTGGCTTAACCCACAGTGCCACCCGTGTCAGAAACATCTAGGACATCATCAGTTGCCAAAATGTGGTTCAAGCTTCCTTCAGGTGGTCCACAAAGTGTCTATGGATTTGTAGATGAAGACAAGAGATGATGCATCAATCATATTAAATATTAATATTGATCTTTAACTGTTTTTTACTACTTCTTTAATTTTTACATTGCATTACAATTTGATATCTATCGAGTTCAAACTACAATACAGTAAAACATACTATGTAAGAAATGAAACGGAACAAGAAAAACACAAGAAAAAAATCATAGCACCTTACAATAGCTACAAATAGGCAGGAACATTAGTAAGTGGTCTGCTAAGTACCTCAGCAACTTTTAAGTGGTCTGTGCGGGAAGGGGAGTTTGGGAACCAATGTAGCAGATTATATTTCCTATGATGTCCCATACATTTTTAACAATACTTTGAGGAACATGCTACGAAGTGTTCTAATAACAAGAGTTAAAAGAATTAATTAGTCAGTATTTCTTTTTGTCAAAATTACTGTCTTATACCTATTGGAGTAATGTTTACATCCATCTGAAAGAAAAACTTATTCAGACATGCATGAAAATTAGTCTCCACCTAGAAGCAATTTGGTAACAGCGTTGAATTAAGAAAGGAGAATGTAGGAGAGACAATACTCAACGAATTTTGCTTGTAAGGGTTTCTGGGAGAGAAAGTGCCCTCTTGGATTCCACCGGGCCCTTCACGCTGTCTCTCAAAGAGCGCACGCTCTTCTGCCGATTCCGGGCAAACCGAGCTCTCTTGATTTTCCACATTGCTGTATCGCTTAAGTTGGCAACATTCGTCCGGACAGCCGTAATCGCTTTTTGAATAGAATGAAACAAGTCAAGTTTAATTTCTTGGCACGTTCCAGAACAATTTGTTCCATGGGAACCCCACACCTTCAAAGCACCATGTGCATCTTGTTGCAAAAGAAGGATTTCAGATTGTCAGCCCCACTCCTCCGGCAGATGAGCACAGATGGATACTAAACATGGAGTTCAGATGTGCCTCACCCAACATCTGCACAAACAACTTTATCTGATACAGGAAACCAGTTCAGATATTATGATCCCAGCCCACAAAAAAATCAGTCATTTTCAGCAAAGCTATTGTTATTGGTTTCAGAACTCACAGAGTTAAAGAGTTCTGGTGACGTCTCTTTCCTGAGGCGTGGTTAGAAACACTTACGGGAGTGGCTTGACGCTAAGTGTTTTCAGTCTGCCTCTGGGACGCTATGCGAGAGGGAGAATGTGTCAGTTCTCGCCAGGTCTGAATTTATGCTGTTATTCTTCATGATTAAAGGCAATAGAAGATAAGGAATGCCTTGTGTCTGTTCTGAATTATTACCCACACTGTTGCAATTGCTTCTCACCGCTGTGTTCGCTCTGCTACCGGCAAGAGAGAGAGGCAGGAAGGAGGGTTGAATCGGCACGGACAACAGCAAAGCTGCGCAAGAAGGAGGCGTGCCAGGCTCCATGTTTAGCCTCTGTTTACACTCTTGTCCGGCATAATCCAACAGGTTATGGGTGCTTGCCAACGCTTTGAAGCATTGCAGGAACGTCCCACGTGTGGGGGAAGCCAGCAAGCTAGCTGAAAAGTTGCTGGGTCCAGCTGGAGCTCTGGAGCTGTGTCTCTGAAGCTGGAAGGAGCTCGCTGGGAGGAGGAGCCGATCTGCCGGAGGCCGGAGGAAGCTGATGCCAGTTGTGAGTAAGCTTACCCCGGGGAGGAGGAGATGGCTCAGTCCCAGGAACATGGCTTTGAGCTTAAGCTGCCATGTGCGAAGTTAACCATTAAAACGTGGTTGGAGTGGAGTTATTTAGCAGAGTTGTCCCTAGTTGGAGCTAAGCTCTGGGAAACAGTCACGCCGATGTCTACGTCAGCTGGGGCGGTTGCAAGCCAACGTGAAGCTGAGGAGCGTGTTCTGGCGTTTTTGGCTGAGAACATGAGTGCTGATTTGAGGCCTATTGTTCTGGATGCAAGGAAGCCTGAGGTCGCTTGGGTAGCTCTCCAGGAAGCGTGTAAAGCTGGGGGCGGAAGCAAGGGCCGGGAGATGGCTACATCAGAACAGGAAAGGCAAGAGAGCACGGAAAGCCGATGCACAGCTGGGAAAGGCTGTGGGACCCCTGAGGGGGGCGAAGGGACTATTGCCACTGCTGCTGTTGCTGCTGGTTTAGCAGAGTCTAAAAGCTGTGTGGGTGATGCAACATGTCTGCGTGAGGAGCTTGGAGAGAGGCAAGCTGCTGGGGGCCCTTTACCCATCACTGGGGGTGCAGGAAAGCGTCCTAGGAGCCCTGGGAGCAGTGGGGGGGCGGTGAGCAGTAAAAGCTCAGAGAAGCCTCTTTTTCCAAAGGCTGCCAAGAGTTGTTTGCGTCGTGAGTCGAAGCCTGGGAAACAGGACAGAGCTAAAGGCTTCAAGGCCAGCCATCTGCTGCAGAGGGAGATAACGGCTGCAGAGTTGTCTGGGAACTCTGAGATAAGTCCAGTCTTCAGAGCAACGCAGGATGTTGCGGTTACGGACGCTGCCAAGGACAGGTGCAGCCAGACGTTTGTTGGCATGGCAACGCTACAGAGCAATGCCAGCAGGGACACAGCTGTGAAGTGGGTGTTGGATTCGGGAGCGAGTCATCACCTGATAACGCCATCTGCTGGGGAGCTGCGGAATTGCAGGGCTGTTTCAGCTGGAATGACTGTTACATTAGCTGACGGGACAAAAAAGAAAGTTTCTAATGCTGCAAATGTATATGTTTCTGATTTGCAGGCGGAGCTGGAGTGCTTCATTGTACCAGGGATGAAGTGTTGCTTGTTATCGATACCTGCTCTTGCGAAGCAGGGGTACAAAATTTGTTTTGAAAATGATACCTGTTCCATTTTCAGAGGGGGGAGACAACTTGTCAACGTGGAATGCAAGGACAATCTCTTTGTTCTGGAAACACCTCTGGAGGGTGGGGGGAATGCAGGGAGAGCACAGGCGCAGTGTGCTAGTGTTCCCAGCCATGATTCATGTGTTCATATATGGCACAAGAGAATGTCTCATGCGTGTTTGGAAGATGTTAAGAGGTTGCCAGGCTGCACCAAAGGTTGTAAAATCACGCCATGTGAGGGATCCCTAGTGTGCAGGGCATGCAGCAAGGTTCAAAGGTGCAGGTTTCCCGGGGTAAAGAGGGTAACCACAAAACCTTTTGAGTTGGTTCACACAGACCTTACAGGGCCAATGAAGTGTGAGAGTCTGGGTGGGGCCAGGTATCTGCTGACAGTGGCAGATGATTTTTCTCAGAATTCATGGTCTTTCTCTCTCAGGTCGCAGAGGGAGGCGGCGCAACTCATCCAGGATTGGGTTGCGGAGGTGGAACTAAGGTTCTCCACCAAGGTGCAAGAGTTCAGGAGCGACCGTGGGTCACAGTTCACTGGGTCTGCTCTGAAGGAGTTCTTCAAGGAAAAGGGAATTCGTCACCAGGTGACGGGTGCAAAGTCTCCTCAAGAGAGAGGCGTGGCAGAGCACAGGAGTGAAACACTGGCTGAAGTTGTCAGGGTTTTGCTGTGTGACTCTGGGCTGCCTCAGAGCTTTTGGAGTGAGGCTTGGAAGTTTGCCAGCTTTGTTTTTAACAGGTCCTACAATCACGATGTAGGTGACACACCATTTTTTCTGTTGCACAAGAGGAAGCCACAGGTGCATTTCTTCCGTTCGTTTGGTTCCAGGGCTTCAGTGCCAATACCAACAGCGCAACGGAAGGAGGGTGGTCCTAGGTACCAGGACATGATCTTCTGTGGGTATGATCCTGCAACAAATGGGTGGAAGTTTGCATACCCAGAGGGTGATCAGACCAAGCTGCTGGTCAGCAAGCATGCTGAGTTCTTTGAGCAGGGTGGTTGGTCACGGCCTAAGGTTAGTTCTGATTTTCTCTCAGGATGCTTGCCCGATTCTGAGGGGGAGGAAAGGGAGGAAGAAAGGGAGGAAGGAGAGGCAGAGGCGGAGCCTGTTGCTGAAGACCAGGTTGCTGATGATGGTCAAGCACAGGGGTGGGTTTCTCCACAGGTTAAGAGGGAAGCCAAGAGCGAGCCTTCATCTCCTGTTAGCCAAGTGCAGGAGGCCCGAAGATGCAGCAAGTCAGAGGGGGAGTCCTCTGTGCTGGGAGACACACTTGCTGACCCCAGTGGGTCAGGAGGAGCGCCCGAGGTTGTGCTCCGGCGGTCAACTCGGACCACAAAGGGGGTTCCACCTGAGAGGTTTCAGGTCACCAGTGCGTGGGTTGGTTTCGCACAGTGTGATTCTGGGAGGGTGGAAGGGATTCAACAATTGCCTGGGATAGATGCCAGTGGGAGGCAAAAGGCAATGGGAGGTGAGTTGAACTCAAAGAGGTCTGTAAATAGGGGTTCACAGTTTCCCTCAGGATTCGTGACGAGAGGGGGTGTTATTGGTTTCAGAACTCACAGAGTTAAAGAGTTCTGGTGACGTCTCTTTCCTGAGGCGTGGTTAGAAACACTTACGGGAGTGGCTTGACGCTAAGTGTTTTCAGTCTGCCTCTGGGACGCTATGCGAGAGGGAGAATGTGTCAGTTCTCGCCAGGTCTGAATTTATGCTGTTATTCTTCATGATTAAAGGCAATAGAAGATAAGGAATGCCTTGTGTCTGTTCTGAATTATTACCCACACTGTTGCAATTGCTTCTCACCGCTGTGTTCGCTCTGCTACCGGCAAGAGAGAGAGGCAGGAAGGAGGGTTGAATCGGCACGGACAACAGCAAAGCTGCGCAAGAAGGAGGCGTGCCAGGCTCCATGTTTAGCCTCTGTTTACACTCTTGTCCGGCATAATCCAACAGCTATCATGGTTTCTAACTTGAATTTTCTATTATTATATTACTACTACTACTACTACTACTACTACTAGTATTTTATACCCCACCCATCTGACTGGGTTGCCCCAGCCACCACTTGAGTGGCTTCCAACAGTATATACAAAAACACAACAGAACATCACACATTAAAACATCATACCAGAGGCAGTCTGCAGAAAATCTAAACAATTATGTTTCCGGTTGTGATGTAAATATAATAGTCAACTGACCATTTCAGGTATCTTATGGAAGACCTTTTGATGCCCACAAGCCAATGCAGCTTTTCAATTTTTTTATTAGCCAGTCATTTTGACGATTCTCTTGTATTTTTTAAAGTGGTGTTTTATGTTTCAATTATGTACTCCACCCCAATCTTTTATGATACGGCCGTATAAAAATACTTTTATAACTAACATTATAAATATATAAAAGGGTTATATGCACAAGATCCTGGTTTCATACGTTAATTTAGAGGGAGTTCTTAAACCAGAGTTTGCTAGTCCTGATTTCATGACTGATAAACCATGGTTTATGAACCAGGCCACTCCCTCTGTTTGTCTGGTTTTTAAGAACTTTGGGGGCAGGGAATTTCACTCCCACAAGGCAGCTCCCATAAAGGCAGAGCTGTACTTCTGGAGTCATCAACAAATTTAACAGGTGTTTTGGGGAGCTGTTCCCTCACCAATGAAGCAGAACATATAGCAGGCCTTCTTGTTGCAAACATGAGGCCTTCTACCCCCATGTTTGTAACAAGAAGGCCTTATAAAGGTGAGGAACATTTAACTGTGACAATATTATCCCCTCCACATAAACACCCGCCCACACCAAAAAGTCACATCGGGAAGTGACACTTACTTGTTGGGAATGGGAATTCCTTGTTGCAATCCAGGTGAAGCTGTGCCTCGAGAGAGAGGGTTTCAAACCTATTCACAAAGAATTCCCAGCTCAACGCCGGAATGTCTTGCTTGAGGAAATGAAGCAGCAAAAGCTTGCTGAGGATGGTGGGCCTGTCCTTGACGACAGTATCAAACTGGAAATCAAGGCAAAGGCAAAGCCCCTAGAGTGGAGAAATGAAAAAGCAAAGGTAAAACACACAAACATTTATTGTGGTGTCACTAGGGCTTACACACACCTTCCACAGCCACTACAATTAGGCTTCAAAAAAGCCTTAGATCATAGGATTGTAGAGTTGGAAGGGATCATGAGGATTATCTAATCCAGCCTTTCTCAACCTGTGGGTCCCCAGATGTTGTTGAACTACAACTCCCATCACCCCTAGCTAGCAAGGCCAGACCTCAGGGGTGATGGGAGTTGTAGTCCAACAACATCTGGGGACCCACAGGTTGAGAACCGCTGAAGTCTAATCCAACCCACTGTGGTGAAGAAATATTTTGCCCAACATGGGGTTCAAACCCACAACCCTGAGATTAAGAGTCACCTGCTCTACCAACTGAGTTATCCCAGCTCCTTCTAAATTGAAGGTTACTTTTGAACCTAATTTCAAGGGGAGAGGGAGGCAGAGGCACACAACCTTGTGGACGTCTGCACGTGGAGGTTGCAGGCATTGTGTGGGCAACCCGTGGCCTAGACCTACTCCTGGTCTCTGCCGTGGGACCTAACAGCCCCAACACATCATAGGAAATCAGCTGGGGCAGCTTCTCCCCCACCACTTCCTACAAACCATTTATCCAACCTTACAATCTTTCTGCATCATTTCTAGCTGCCCCTTTTACTCCCATACAATTGTCCTCTCACTGGCCCTTCCTCCCCCTCCTGCCTCCCTTTCCTCAACTTTCTCTGCTGCTTTTAATGCTTCCACACACCCTTTTGGTATATTGGGGTTAAATTCCAGGCAGGTGGCATGGGCAGGGAGCCAAGCTGCTTTGACACAGCTCATTGCGGGTGACAAAAAATGCTCTCCTCCCCATAGGACGGAATAATATCTCGCAATTTCATCAAGAACGTTGAGAGATTGCGCAAACAGGTTGAACCGTATCTTTGACATGTTTGCCCCTAGCAAGAAAGCAAACTCGGAAAATAGCATAATAATAATAATAATAATAATAATAATAATAATTATTATTATTATTATTATTATTATTATTTATGTATTTATACCCCACCCATCTGGCTGGGCTTCCCCAGCCACTCTGGGTGGCTTCCAACAAAATATTAAAATACAGTAATCCATCAAACATTAAAAGCTTTCCTAAACAGATGTCTTCTAAAAGTCTGATAGTTGTTGTTCTCTTTGACATCAGGTGGGAGGGTGTTCCACAGGGCGGGTGCCACTACCGAGAAGGCCCTCTGCAAGGTTCCCTGTAACTTGGCTTCTTGCAGTGAGGGAACCACCAGAAGGCGCTGGACCTCAGTGTCCAGTGTCCAATGGGGGTGGAGACGCTCCTTCAGATATACTGGACCGAGGCCGTTTAGGGCTTTAAAGGTCAGCACCAACACTTCGAATTGTGCTCGGAAAACACGGACTCTTCTGTTTGGTATATTGCTGGGTTTGACCATGTTTCCTTTGCCACTGTTAACCTACCTGCAGAGCTGGCCTCTTTATGGTATCTAGCAACAGGCCTGCTCTGGTAGCCACAGCTGGGTTGACATCCTCAACAGCAGTCAAGAAGCAGCAAAAGGCATGTGCTAAGGAATACTTCAGCAAGTGGTTTTTGGTCACGGAGTGAATATCCAGGAACCGACACAACACAGCTACTTTCTCCACTGCAGCAGACAGCAAAGTCCCAAGATAAAGAAAAGAACACATTAATCAGACATTAAGAACATAAATATCTTGCTGGCTCAGGTCAGCGGCCCATCTAGTCCACTATCCTGTTCTCACAGTGGCCAACCAGATGCCCGTGGGAAGTTTTGTGAGAGAACACCCATGAAAGAAGACCCACATTTTCCATTCACTTCCAGGTCCCTTTTCAGATTTGGGTAGAAAGGTTTGACAGAAACATTTTGGATGTTGTAACTAACATATAGTCATTGTGCCAGTCAGTTCCAGGTCAAAGTGGGTCTTTGGCTAGCTAAATGTTCCATCATTTCATCATAGCAGAAAGTGTGAGAGGTTCAGCAAGCGATAGGGCACTGGAAAGGTGTCATCCTGGGTTTCTGGCATCAATTTACAACCAGAAAAATAGGTGGGTTTTAGAGTAAGGAGAGACACCATAGCCAGCTGCTTTTTGTATTTTCTAATGCATTAAATATCTGGAAATATGTAGGTTTGTTTCATTTCCTTTGCTTAAAACTCACATTTCCCCCCATTCAGTTCATGACAAAAGACTTGGCAATAAATGGCTAGCATTTGTTATTCACATGGGGGGGGGGGGGATTAACCATTTTTGGCCCAGGTGCCACATTGATCACTGCACAACCCAATTATTTTTAGTTGTATTGCTTTGTTGCTCTGTTGTTTGCTGACCAGGGCTCCTCTGCAAGGAAGCGCAAAAATAGAAATCGTAAAAATAGAAATAACAACAGCTCCCATCATCCCTGGCCGTTGGCCATGCTAACCGGGGCTTATGGAAGTTGTAGTCCAAAGGTTCTGGAGGGCCACAGATTCCACACTTACATCTTTTTTTAATGTTAAAAACTTACCTGCTTCAAACCTTATCTTCCAGTCTTTGCTGTTGAAGTTGCTATTGATGATGGTCCAGAAAATATCAGCTCCATGTGGGAGAGACAGAGCATGAAGAAGGAGGGGCACCGCCAGCGAAGAAAGCTGGGAGAATTCCGATTTGACAACTCTCCATAAGCTGGGGGGGGGGGGGGAGAGAGAGAGAAGTGACACAAGCAAATCAGCTTGCAATCTGTTTATCTTCCCAACTTCACAAAATGGTTGCATTACTTTGCTGAGAGCATAATGGAAGCTGCTGCTCCAGGAACTTCTTACTCCTCCCTGGAGAGCCAGAAAACCCAGTTCCAGCACTGTTTTCCCTCAAGGAGATGCTGGGAGAAATTATCTTCCCACCATACCCAGATGTACTGCTACTCAAATGGCAGGTTTAAAATAGGAGTGATAAGCAAATGATGTGTGCTGACACCGTCTCCTAAATACAGAGTAGCTCAGTCGGACCTCCTATGGTCTTCAACAACTCAACTGGTATTCAGAATTATATGGACAGTACCGTCTACAAGGCCACAATTTCTACCTTTGATCTCCTGCATGTGAATTTAATGAATTCAGTGGTTTCCCTCCACAAACCACTAGTTTGAATCTAACAATGGACTTGAAACAGGGATGGGGTGAAGGCCTTCCTGATGTTCTAGGATTACAACTCCTACCACCCCTGAGCATTAGCCATGCTGGCAGAGGATGATGGGAGTTGGAGTCCACCAACAGCAGAACCTCAGGAGGTTGTGGGTTCTCCTTCTTTGGAGGTTTTTAAGCAGAGGTTGGATGGTCATCTGTCATGGATGCTTTAGCTTAGATCCCTGCATTGCAGGGGGTTGGACTAGATGACTCTTGGGTCCCTTCCAACCCTACGATTCTATGATCCTGTGAACATCAAGAGGTCTACAGGTTCCCCAATGCAGATTGAAAAGAAACATTTAGTAGTTCATTAGCTGTAACCCATAACTGATTGGCTTTAGCCCAGTCGTCCCTGACATTGGGACCTCCATATGTTTTGAACTACAGCACCCATCATGCCTGACCACTGGCCATGTTGGCTCGGGCTGATGGAAGTTGCAGTACAAAACACCTGGTTGCTGCTTTAGCCTACAAGCTTGCACTAGCTCCATATAAAGTATCAACTGTTCTCTTGGGCGAAAATAGTATACCTGGCAATCAGCATATGATCCTGAACGTAGGCTAGGAACTGTGGGTAGTCCTTCCTTGCAATGTATAAACACTCTCCGTGAAGGCAGAGAATCTTCAAGCAGTTGAGCATGTTAAATAGAATATCTGGCTCTTCAAACCGTGCCATTTCCTTTGCCAAATTTAGAAACAAGCAGTCAAAATACCATGCAATTAATCAGAAACGCCAAGCAGAAGTAATAAGACCAGAGCACTTGGTACTATAATTCTGAGCTAAAGCAGAACTGCATCAATTGAACCATGAACTAATATTAACATAAATAGCAACAGAGACTCGGGGCAATTTAAGCTGCATGTATGTTAATACTTTCTGGGAGATTGTCTGTGCTTGTGACTACTGAAAACCAGTAAACATTATTAAAAGAAAAGCACACACACTTTCAGGGAGAAATACAATGATATCAGCATACAAGTGGAACAAACTTCTACTTACATAATGAGATTTCATTTTTGTCATTCCCGCCCCTCCTCCTGCACCCAAAATCTGCTCCAGTGGGTTGGGGGTCCTCTTTATCTTACTTCCCCCCCTCCACTTAAAGAGTTTATCAAAATGATGAAACAAATGGTGTCCCACAGTTTACCAGTCGCAAAATCATTATTCAATGGGAGTATCTTATCAAGAGAGCACTTTATGATATAATCAAATCCATAAATACTTTTTTTTAAAAAAAAAAAAGTTAAACTTTACCTGCAATATTGTATAGATAAGTTTCAGTGTCACTGGAAGCTGCTGGTAGCAGAATTTCCTCTCAGTGTCATTTTTGATGGCTGCTATAAAAAAGGCATATGCAAAGGTTCACAGACAATTTTGTAAAAAGAAAGAACGAAAGAAACCCACAGTTCCCATATATCAGCAGCAGTTATAATCTCCTGTAAAATAAACCAGCAAAAATTAAAAGCAAGGTGAAACATCCAAATTTCTAAGGCCTGTTTAGAAAACAGTCAGTGAGGGAGACGGGCATAGTTCCAGTAGGAAAGCATTTTGTAAGGATAGAACCAGCTCAAAATAGGCCGTCACTCATGTTCACCAACCTGACAGATCATATCCATCTGTCAAGACTTTTGTGCCTGATCTTACGGTCTACAATAAACACACAAGATGTAACCGGCTGTGTTCTTAGATAAGTAAGGTATACTATTCAATGTGCTTTAACTACTGATGAAGCCCAGGACGGCAAAACAAGGCCAAAAGCCTTGTCTAGACTCTGTGAAAGGATTTTGTGGAACTGTAACAACCTTTCATGTGGATTGTTTGGACTTTATGAACAGACAGGTGGAATAGACACCATTACACGGATGGACCTTATGCATGAACTGACTAGAGAATGATCTGATCCACTGGGTCTTCTGCTTTGTTCGTTTGTTGAACTTTATGAGTTACTTTTGTTGAAATTTGATACAATGAATAGTATACCTTATTTATCTAAGAACACAGCCGGTTATGTCTCGTGTGTTTATTGAGGATGCTTTACATGACCAAAGGTTTGTTTCTTGTTGTTGTTGTTGTTGTGATCTTAGGGTCTAGGCAGGTTCGTACAGGGGGTCTTTCAAATAACCTGGTGCAAAGCCATTTAGGGCTCTAAATGTAATCACCGGCACATTAAACTGAACCCAGAAACACACTGGCAACCAGTGTAGCAGATATAAAATTTGTGTTATATGTTCAGATTGCCTAGGCCCCACAAGAAACTGGGCTATTTGTGTTTGTGGAGGCCAAATGTTTTTTCCTTGACACAGGGGTGAGGGGCAACCTGTGGTGCAGACCCCTCACACAGCTATGATACCCAGCATCCATGATCAATCAAAATACCCAGGATTCTTGTGCGGGTGGTGGGGGAGCCATGCCTGTTGAAGTGGTATAAGCATGCTTTAAATGTATGGCATGGATGTATTGAAAGTGTTTGAATTCGTGCCATCAAACAAGCACTAGATCTGGTGACCATCGTAAAATCCAGGTGGTTGTAAAGTTTTGAAACACTGTTGCTCATCTCCAGTTTACCTGTGTTTTCCGTTGTCTCTGTGTGATTTCCTGGGTTTTCTCCATGCTTTGATGCTGATTTGTTCTCTGCCTCCCCTTCAATTCCTATAATGAACTCAGGTCTAGAATCTAGAAGACTGTCCTCCAGGTTATCTGTAGGTTCCTTCAAAAACCAAATACGAAGTGACGTTGATTTTCAGATGCCTACATTTACATGTTCTTAGATCAAGCATTCCTTAGGAGGACATCTTAAGACATCTTAAGATGGATCAACAGACAACAGACTTGGTTTAATTTTACTTTTGTGTTGTATTTACTAAATACAGATGTACCTTGGTTCTCGAATAGAACGTGTTCCGGGAGTCCGTTCTACTCCTGGAACTATTCAAAAACCAAGACACAGCTTTCGATTGGCTGCAGGAGTGTCCTTTAGCCAATCGGAAGCCGTGGAAGCAGCACCGGACGTTCGGCTTCTGAAAATCGTTGGAAAACCAGAATACTCACTTCCACTTTCCAACCGTTCGGGAGCCGAAACGTACAAGTTCCAAGGCATTCAGCAACTGTCCTAAACCAGGCAAGCAAGCCAGGATTCAGTATCAGGGTTAAGGTATATACAGATGCGCTGCCCTATCAAAAAGTCAGCAATCGTTGCAGGGGGGAGCAGGAAATGGGAAGAATTGAACTGATTCCCTGCCACGCCCTCCTTTCCCAGAGTCTGATTGGTGCAACTGCTAATTTCTGATGGCACTATGAATAGGCAGTCCTGGTGTCTGCATCAAGGGAAGAACCCCACACTCATAATTGTGCGTGTGGCTCCTCAGCCAGCCAGAGCAGGGTGGTTATGCGGGGAACCTTTTATAGCCCAAGGGCCACATTTGCTGGTTGGCAACCTTCCTGGAGCCACGTTCCAGGGGTGGACAGGGCAGAGACAAAAGCAAAAGCAAAGAGAGCAATGGCTGCAACTCTTAACTTTGCACAATAGGCTCCATTCTAGCCAGGCAAAAGTAAGTGGTTTCTACACACTTAAACACATGCATCTTTCCATCCAGGCAATATGCTAAGCATCCCTGAGTCTACAACAGGCACAAGCAAGAGGTGTTGCTTGAACACTACATCAAGGACAGTGTGCGCTGAGTGTTGCACATTTGTTTATCGCTTACCACTAGCCGGATTTCTTCTTTGGGGGCTAGTCTCTCCAGCAACTCACAAGCCAGCTGATAGCACAAGATACTGGACTGACACAGGTTGCATTCAATTGCCTTCTCATCTTTTTGACAGGTATGAGAGCCACCCCAGGGGGCTTGGAACACATTGTTGATGATAGAAATTATGTCTTTGGATATGCTGTTCTCTAAACCCAGGGTAATGCCGTCATCTTGCAATTCCATCTGAAAAGCAAGTTTTAAGGAGCATAACTAATGAAGCAACTGAAACACACGCTATTGACATAAGACAAAATCTATGAGCAAGCACCCCCTAAGCTACTTATTTTATTAAAAAAAGAAAGACAGATGTTCCATGCCTTCAAAACAGCTGTGTAAGAGACAGAAGTCAACAGATGAAAATCACTACTCCATGCCAGGAAAAACTGCAACTGTTGAAATTCTTCTTGCCAAGCTGCTGTTGAAAGTAAAAAATCTCTATCAGGGAAATAAAGCAGAGGTGGCTTGATCTGGGGCCTCCAGATGTTGCCCCCAACATCCCTAACTGTTGGCCATACTGGCAGGGGCTAAGGGGAGTTTGAGTTCAGAGGTGTCTGGTGTGCCGCAGGTTCTCTAACCAGTCTACAAAATGTGAGGCTGGAGGAGATCGCCCGAATAATGGCAAATAATATGAGTAGAGAAAAGGAAGCTTAGGTCCTGGGGTTAGTAGCATGTGATCTGATTTGCTTTGTCCCAAAGCCGCACTAACTTCAATTGGGAAGAAATGCATCCACAACCTTGGGAAGTCCAATTTTACCAGGTTCTCACTTTCTTTGGGCTATATTGTTTGCTACTAACATAAACATGGATTAGGTAACAAGGAATGCTGCAACTTCCTGGGCCACCCATTACACTAATATGTGTTCCTCTCTTTGCAAACCGGATCTCGGAAAACAAGCTGAGACTATTCTATGCATCCAAAATCTCATTGTGCAAATGCAGAACCAAGCATCACAAGTGACTCGCACTCTTGGATATTACATGGTTCCCATGTACAACATTTATAAACAACAACAGCGTTATTAGATAACTCTCCAGAAACTCATGCATCACTCTGGAGCTTTATTTCCATCCTCGTTTAAAATGCCAGAATTCTCTTTTGCATTGTCACCTGCTTTAAGATGAGGTCGAACATCAGGATGAAACAATTCAGATTCATTTCTTCATCGTCGCAGTCGAAGTCAATAGCCCGCCCTCCTCCTCCTCCTCCTCCTCCTCCTCCTCCTCCTCCTCCTGGGTGCCCTAAGTTCTTGAAAGGACTACGGAAGGGGCTTCGCATGGGGCTGCGAAAAGGACTCTGAAATGGGCTTGGGAACGGGCTCAGTGTATTATGCTGAACTCTGTGCCCCGGATCAGAGGCAATGCTCACCTAGAGAAGCATGAAGAATCCAGAATGGACAAAATCAGTGAAAGCTCTTTCGGACTGACTAGCATGAAGCAAACACATCAACATTTTGCCACAGAAACAAGGAGGCAGTTCATTTAAAGTAGGTCGATTTGGGAGAAATGCCCTGCCTTGCTTCTGTGCATTTAACAGCAGGCTTCTATGGAGCAAAACCTTTTTAAAAACAAAAAACAGCATGGAGATCATCATTATTACCTGCTATTGATCAAGCTGCGCATGAGTTAAACATCACTTTAAAATAAAGAAAGAAAAAGGTGACAACAATATCTCAAAGGTATCTTCCCAGAAATCACACCTAAGCACATCTACAAAGTGGTTTAAAAATGTCTCACTGGGATTGATGAAGTATTTCTTAAAATGAAACTCTTCACAGGCATAATACAGAGAAATATAGGTGCTCTGACTTAAATCATGTTAGAATGATGTGACGGAGGATCAAGTAAGATGTGGGACACCATTCACACAATTAGAAACTGCTTGAATGTTTTTAAGTAAACAGCAAGCTCAAAGAACCTAGTCCCAATGGGGAACCTGGTAGAGGGAGAATTTAACCCTTTACTACCCACTGTGATCCCAACGGATTGGGCCCTAGGCACATGCTTTTTGTATTGGGAAGAAAGCTCCCATTCACACAAACAGATTTCCTTCCCTATGCAAATAGCCGGGATTGGGGAATAGGGCACTCCAGAATGGAACCCCAGCAAGTGGCAAAAGGTTGAAACAACTCAATGCACCTACCATTTACATTTAATTTTTTTAATGAAAAAAAAACCATACGCACAAAAGTCTTTAAAAACTTATTACATTTATATACTGCCCTTCGTCTGAAGATCACGAGGTGGTTTACAGCATAAAATTCCAAGGATGAAATCACATCCAACTTTGGCTCTGATCATAAACACATCTACATGCAATTAAGCCTCACCGGGTTCACCATGGTTTACTTCTCAGTAAGTGTGTTCAGTTTCAAACGCTACATACTCTTGTGTCACTGAATTCAGTGGAGTTTAGAAAACAACACCCTACGTTTTCGCTGGATTTCACCAGCTGCCTTTGCCAAAAGAGGTGAGACATGCTTTTCCCTCTTATCATAAAGGTAAACTGATAATGAATTACCCTTCGAGCTGCAAGGTTCCCAGTTAGTTCTGTTACTCTTGATTTCCTCTGATTTGCCAGCTCTTTTACAGAATTAACCCCATCAGAAAACATACTGATCAGTAGCTGAAGAGGGACCACGATGTCTAATTCAGACAACACCTAAGAGAGAGAGGGGGAGAGGGAGAGAGAGAGAGAGAGAGAGAGAGAGAGAAAGAGAGAGTTCTCAGATCAGACCAAAAATGCAGTGAATGCTAATATTAGCACTAGGCCAAAATGAATAGTGAACTTAAGCAGGCATTTAACATAGCGGAGTGCCATTTTCCCAAAAAAGAGGTGCCAGAACTCACCATGAACGCCTCCCTTGTTCTCTTATAATGGCATTGGTGCCCACCTGAGAAGTGCCAGAACTGAGTTACAGTGGAAAAAAATCCCTGGTTAGGGACCTCTGTAAGTTTTGACCCACTTTCAGAAGCTGTTGGGAGTTAAAAATGGAGCATTTGGGTTCATCTGCAGCTGCCTAGTGTGATAATATCATGCATACATGGCTTTCAACACCAGGAGTGCACTGGGTCCAGACGAAGCTGTATTGTGTACACAGCCTAAGGCTGCTGCCTCAGGTGCCTGAAGCTGTATTATCCCCATATTGTGGAAGAGGAGGTAACAAGACTGAAGGGTAGTGACTTAGAATCATAGAGTTGGAAGAGACCCTGAGAGTCTACCTTCCTGCAATGCAAGAATCTCAACATGCTTGTCAGGTTTCAGGGAATTCCGATCCTCCCCCCTCTCACGGCAGACAGCCAAGGAAGTAGACAAGGAAGCTCTTACTGAGTCTTTATTCAATATTCACAGTGAGAGGCCTCTGTACGCTGCCTCTTGGGTTAATGGCATTGCTCCAACTGAGTTCCTCCCCCACTTCCCCTTAAGATGGCTGCCAGGGGCTAACTGTCTCTGAGTCCTTTGCTCTTCCACTTTCAATGCACGCCATGTTCTGGGAGACGGGGTCAGAAATGCTCTCCAGTGATAACATGTCAACTAGCAGCTCTGGCTCCTTCTCTTCTCCCAACACCTCCCAACTCTTCTGTTCACCTGTCCATGAGCTTGCTGTAATTTGATATTGCCTTCCTCTTCTCTGGAAGCTTCAGGAGGAGGGGGGACAGTCTCCACCATTCCTCCTCAGTTTCGCCCCCCCTCAGTCCAGTCCCTGACAATGCTGCTTATAGCTCTTGAGATCTGAAGTGGGATTTTCTTCCTGGCTCGCAGGCACATGCTTTGCTTACAGCAAGCTCTTACCACCCAGAGGCAGCATGTCCTGTTTGTCAGGAGCTCAGCCTACACTCGAGTAGGACCCTGGCAGAGACACATGCCCGACTGGCATGTTCTCTCCCTCCTGGTCGATCGTTCGGGAGCTTCAAAAGCTTTCTTCAGCCCAAACATCACAGCAACCGATGCCAACTGACACCGGCACACTTAGGGATCCGCAGAGTTTGGGCATCAAGTGTAACAGACCTTGGCAATGCAGCATTTTGGCTAATTTACTTTATTTACACACGGAGCACTGCAACATGGCTCCCTCTCTCTCTAGCATCAGACAGCAAAGAGAAAAAGAACAAAGGACAATAGTCCCACTTCATGAAACACAGTAACACAAACATCCTTCAGATGCCTTCTATAGTTCTTTATCTCCTTGAGATTTGATGGTAGGGTGTTCCACAGGGAGGGCGCCACTAACTATGGTAACTATGTTTAACTATGAGGGTTAGTGAATTATTATAATCCTGTTGGTACAGAGACAACATTGACCTGATCATAGGAATGAAGGGGGAGCACTTACATGAAGCCAGAGTAAAGCCTGCTCTTGTACAGAAGAAGGATATCCCGTAAACCGACAGCTTATGAAGCCAAACATCTCCTCCATGGAAAAAGGGAGTGGGCACAGCTCAATATCAAACATTTTGCTACAAAGCACAAAAGACAAAAAGGCTTATCAGTAAGTTCTTCTCGCAAGCTCTTTTCACAAAAGACCAAAAGTTGTACATAACATGAGAAGAACAAAACCTTTGTATTTGTTTAAACAAAATAAAAAAAATCCTTCCAGTAGCATGTCAGAGACCAACTAAGTTTGTTATTGGTAGGAGCTTTCGTGTGCATGCACACTTCTTCAGATATGTATTTGTTTGTTTGTCAAACCTATAAATGGCCTTCAGGCAAAGGTGCCTCTCAATATAGTTTACTGCTATATGAAATAAAATACCTGCAGGTTCCGCTTTACAAACACATTAATTCCTTAGATAAGTGTTCGCATAACGAGTCAACAATTTCCACTGGTTCCTATGGGGAAATTTCTAATACATTCCCAACCACACACACCCCTGCCAGAGCAGGGGAAACCCAGACAAAAATGATCTCTGATTTGTCCAGTCTCTCCCCCCTCCCTCAGCCTACCAGCAAGAGGAAACAAGAAAGGAAAGCATGCTTTCTGTCCAGGTATCTGAATCTGTGGTGCTCACAGTGAAGTTTGGGTACTAATACCTTACGTTCAGATAAGTGAATTTTCACAGAGTGAATTTTCATAAAACGGGACCTGTGTGCCTAATGTTCCCTTCAACGAATAGTAAAAACCAGCATTAAATATTAAATATTATTTTATAATATTTCTTGCCTGCCCTCCACAGTAAAATCCAGGGCAGATTGCAAAAACAGCATAATGCAAATCGAAAACCAAATAGAACTACTCATCCATATACAACAATCATCAGATTAATCAGGTTAATCTGAAGCATGAACCACCAACCCTGTCTCCATTCAGTTTTAAAACCATGGCCCATCTGTGGGCATTTATAACTACAGAAAAACCATCAAAAGTGGTGAACAGGGCAAAGGACCCTCTGATCCCCTATAATTTGAGCACTGGCCCCAAATCAAATCTCCTGCTTATTGAAAAGGAGCCATCTGTGCTTCACTCAATGGTTGAGAAGTAATGAGCACCCCAAATTTCACAACTGATGGATTTGAAGCTTAAAGCATTCCGTCTTCCACATTACAAGCCGCTTCAGGGTGCCTCCAGATATGTGAAGCAATATATATAAATACAATGGACTAAAGAGTAACTATGGGGTGCAGGTGGCGCAGTGGGTTAAACCACAGAGCCTAAGGCTGGCTGATCAGAAGGTCAGCGGTTCGAATCCCCGCAACGGGGTGAGCTCCCATTGCTCGGTCCCTGCTCCTGCCCACCTAGCAGTTCAAAAGCACATCAAGTGCAAGTAGATAAATAGGTACTGCTCCAGTGGGAAGGTAAACGGCGTTTCCGTGTGCTGCTCTGGTTCACCAGAAGTGGCTTAGTCATGCTGGCCACATGACCCGGAAGCTGTCTGTGGACAAATGCTGGCTCCCTCAGCCTATAGAGCCAGATGAGCGCCGCAACCCCAGAGTCGTCCGCGACTGGACCTAACGGTCAAGGGTACCTTTACCTTTACCTTTAAAGAGTAACTAACTTTGGCGCTCTATTTTCGAAAGCCCAGGTGCCATTTACCCCCCGCTGCAATTTGATTGACACATGCACAGAAGCCTCCACAAAGGGTTGGAAAGCTTCCACATCCTCCTGCTTACCTTAATACTTCCCTGAACTCCTTCAGCTGATTGTCTGGCACCTCAGTCCTGATGGCTTCCAGCCATTCTGGCATAATGCAATCCCACACAGGTTGGTTGATTACATTGTATGGAATTAAGCACAGGATCCGGTTCAGACCTTCCTTCAACTGCGTCACTGTGCTGCAGGACTTGTCCCAGTATCCACCCACCTAAGGGAATTTATAGGGGGGAAAGACTTCATTAAGGACTCTTTTCCCCCCTTCTAAACAGCCCAACACATACATGGCACCACGCAGTCATGAAACACTACTGAATAATCAACAACAGTACATTTTCTTCTCTCCTATAGCAAGAACAATGAAAGTGAAGCTAAACTCTGCAATTTGAGGTGGCCAAAAGAGCTTGTGATGGCTTGTGCCCACTGGGACTTGGAGGACGGAAGGTAGAGAGGCCATGAGTAGGTGGAGCTCGTTCTTTATTTGCTCCCTCCCCCTCCCTGTTGAGTTCCAGAAAGGCAACACCAAGATTAAGGAGGTGCTGAATGACAGCTCGTAGTGCCACCCTCCAGGAAAAAAAGGAGGTAGGGAAGGAGATTGGCTGGGAGCAGAGCGAGGTTGACAGGGCAATGCTCCATTCTCCCCAGTGGGTCAACCTCCACTCAGAACACGGTTCATAACAAGCTACTGTCAGAAGAAAACATGGGCAGACTCCTCACCCGTGCAAACTCCATCGGTTTAGGGAGGAGGCACATCACCATGACATCAAACCGGACATCGCACACTGTCTTCAGCCATTTGGTGACAAACTGGGGCTTGAGTTTCTCCACCAGGCTGCCAACTTCATCATCCATCATGTAGGCCGTGGAATGGAACCACTGGAAGACCATGCTCACAAGCCGAGCCAAGCTCTCTGTGGGGGTGTTCTCGCTCGGGGTGCAAAGGCTTACCTGGAAAACATGTTTTGTTCAGACGTCAGAGTAAGTTCCAGCTTTCTCTTGCAAGCACCCTCATTGCAGTGGGAGGAAAGAGATGCGTTAGGATGTGTGCAATTGGAAAGTCTTTGGAAAAGACCACGAGGAGGGACAAGGCTGATATCAAGCTTGTGCAACACTACTTGGAAAAGCAGTATGTGCATGTTAAACAAAGAAGCAACAGACCCACTTAAACCCTCCTGGCCCTGCTAAGGTCTCAGATCAAGTAAGTTCTGCAGGCTTTGTAGCCTTCTCGGTAGTGGCACACACCCTGTGGAATGCCCTCCCACCAGATGTCAAAGAGAAAAACAACTACCAGACTTTTAGAAGGCATCTGAAGGCAGCCCTGTTTAGGGAAGCTTATAATGTTTGATGGAGTATTGTATTTTAATCTTTTGTTGGAAGCCACCCAGAGTGGCTGGGGAAACCCAGCCAGATGGGTGGGGAATAAATAATAAATTATTATTATTATTATTATTATTATTATTATTATTATTATTTCCATAACCTACAAAACCTGTTCGAGAAGTGACTCTGGAAAATTACACAAAGTCTGTTTCATATCTGTTTTTCTAGACTATGTAGCTTTGCAATGTATTATAGTAATATCTTTAGAATCCAAAGAAGAAGAAGAAGAACAGGAAAAGCAAAAGAAACTCACCAAAAACCAAATTCCAAACTGGCTCAGAAGGCGCTGGTCATTCTTGTCATCATCTTTGTTATCAAAGTCTGTGTTGTCCAAAGAATGATGTGAAGAGGATAAGCCCAGCTGTCTCCTGCGATTCAGCTCATACTCCCGTTGCTCTGCATGGAGTTCAGCCTCCTTCAGCAAGCTAAACAACAACATCAGGTGTCTCTAAACAGATGCCAAAATGCAGCTGTGCACAAGGCCCCACATTTATTATTTTATGTTTTTCTCTGTTGCCTTTGATTTTATGGCAAACCCCTCCTCACAAGGCACCTTCTATAAAAAAATAAAATTCCAGTGTATACAGTATCATGTTTCAAGAAAAGCAGCAATTGAAAGGATAATACATGGGCCACCAGCACACCCTTACTGAAAAATTTACTAAAAACAAATTAAGACACTTTCGAATTATCACCAATATAAATCTTCAAAGACAGGGATAGGGAGCCAGGGAGCCAGTAGCCACCCAGATGTTGTTGGACTACAACTTCCATCAGCCCCACCAGCACAGCCAATGGTCAGGGGTGATGGGAGTTGTAGTCCAACACCATCTGGAAGGCCACAAGTCTCCCACCCCTGCTGCAAGAAAAAACGCAGCTTTAAAAGTGGATTTTTTCTGAGTTTGCTTAAAAACATGAACTGATGGTGTCATATGTATAAAATCTAGGAGGAAATTATATAACCATGGGGCTTTGTCTCTGATTATCTTATAGGCTGATCTGAAGCTGATCTCAGGATCCGGGCAACCTCATTATTAGTAAAAGCAGTCCATTAAGTAACCTGTTCTCATGCTACATTACAAACTGTAGGAGCTCATCTGGTGTATTATTGTCCATGAATTGTTTTATGGAGACATCTACTTTACAAAGTGAGAAGCGGGTGGCGCTGTGGGTTAAACCACAGAGCCTAGGGCTTGCTGATCAGAACGTTGGCGGTTCGAATCCCCGCGACGGGGTGAGCTCCAGTTACTCGGTCCCAGCTCCTGCCCACCTAGCAGTTCGAAAGCGTGTCAAAGTGCAAGTAGATAAATAGGTACCGCTCCGGCGGGAAGGTAAACAGCGTTTCCGTGTGCTGCTCTGGTTCGCCAGAAGCGGCTTAGTAATGCGGGCCACATGACCCGGAAGCTGTACGCCGGCTCCCTCAGCCAATAAAAGCGAAATGAGCACCACAACCCCAGAGTTGGCCATGACTGGACCTAATGGTCAGCGGTCCCTTTACCTTTACCTTTACTTTACAAAGTACCAGAGGCAGAAGGTTAAGCAGTGGAGAACAAGCAGCTCCAGACCTTGGTGCTGCTAATATAGATTATGCTCATCTCTATGTGTTCATTATTCTCCAAATAGCGTAATTATTTGGACAGCCACTTTTAGGTCTATGTCCTGAGTGGCCCGACTTCAGATTACTGCTCAGCTGTGAAGCTCACAGTGTGATCGAAAGCCAATCCCTCTGGGTTGCATCCAACTAAGTCAGAACTCAGAGCAGGCCCGTTGGAATCAACAAGCGTTTGTTGGCCAGGACCAGCTTAGGCCTATTGCTTTTGATGGGTCTACTAAGTCAGAGAACTTTCTGTCTGATCTGAACCTACCTTAAAGGGTTGTTGTGAGGCAAAAATAGGTTGCCCTGAGCTCAGTAAAGGCAGGGATTGAATTATTAAGTTAAATTAAATTATTCAATGTGTAATAAACTGAGAAACTCCTCTTATATGTTACTTTAAATAAAATTTAAAAATAGCAATGCAACAAATGGAAACACCTCAACTGAAAGAAAACCAGTTTGTTAGACAGGAAGCTCCTAGTGCTGGTCAGTAATTGATCTTCTGCTGTAAACTACAAGTTGAATAGCACTTGATATCTCGCATTTCAGGGGGGCAATTTTCCTGGTTTGCGCATCTTGTCTCGCTATGTTTCATCCCTGCAGAGGGAGCGACATAACCACGTGGGCAGGGCTGTTCTCCCCTTTCTCCTCCCCCTCATGTTCACTTTCATTCCAAAAGCCACCGCTCTAATTTTATTGCTTCCTGCAAGTTGTTTCTTCAAAGGGGTGAGGGAAAGCAGCAGTTGAAACTGACAAACTGCAACAGTCAAAGGCTTTATTAATTCCTTCTCCTCACCTCCCCTTCTCCAGGCATCTGAAACAGCTGCTTAAATTCATTGTTTCCTGAAGCTTCTACCTCCTATCTACTTTCTCCCCCCCCCCTTTTTACACTTTTTAATTAGCGAGAATGCACCTACATTTCCTTCTCTTTTCTTAAGTGTTATTTTGCACCCACTGAAGTGAAATAGCAGGAATTAAAAATAAAATGAAACAAATTAGCGCCTGCAGCCCAAGGGAAGAAGTTTGTGGGGTTTATCCAGTCTCCTCCCTCCTGCTGAGCTTTGAAAGGATAATTGGGTTAAGCAGAGAATAGCATTGCACAATCAAAATATGGATACTGGGGATAAATTATATAGTGGCGTTTAGGCTGCTAAAAAGCTTTGCTGCATCAGGAGATGCTGCTCATTTGCTCTGAAGGCATAGCAGCCAACATGATGCTCTCAGGATGTTGTCTGACTACAGCACCGCTCATCTCACTTTCAGGCTGAAGGAGCCAGCGTTTCTCCACAGACAGCTTTCCGGGTCATGTGGCCAGCATGACTAAACCACTTCTGGCACATCGGAACACCATGATGGAAACCAGAGCACACAGAAATGCTGTTTGCCCTCCTGCCTAATAATAATAATAATAATAATAATAATAATAATAATAATAATAATAATTTATTATTTATACCCCGCCCATCTGGCTGAGTTTCCCCAGCCACTCTGGGCAGCTTCCAATCAAGTGTTAAAAACAATACAGCATTAAATATTAAAAACTTCAGATGTCTTTTAAAGAGAAGATAGCTGCTTATTTCCTTCACATCTGAAGGGAGGACGTTCCACAGGGCGCCACTACTGAGAGGGCCCTCTGTCTGGTTCCCTGTAACCTCACTTCTCGCAATGAGGGAACCGCCAGAAGGCCCTCGGCGCTGGATCTCAGTGTCTGGGCAGAACGATGGGGGTGGAGATGCTCCTTCAGGTATACAGGACTGAGGCCATTTAGGGCTTTAAAGGTAAGCACCAACACTTTGAATTGTGCTCGGAAACGTACTGGGAGCCAATGCAGATCTCTCAGGACCGGTGTTAAGTGGTCCCGGTGGCCACTCCCAGTCACCAGTCTAGCTGCCGCATTCTGAATTAATTGCAGTTTCTGGGTCACCTGCAAAGGTAGCCCCACGTAGAGCGCATTGCAGTAGTCCAAGCGGGAGATAACTAGAGCATGCACCACTCTGGCAAGACAGTCCACAGGCAGGTAGGGTCTCAGCCTGTGTACCAGGTGGAGCTGGTAGACAGCCGCTCTGGACACAGAATTAACCACTGGTGTGCTTTTGAACTGCTAGGTTGGCAGAAGCTGGAACAGAGCAATGGGAGTTCGCCCCGTTGCAGGGATTTGAACCGCCGACCTTTTGTTCAGCAAGCCCAAGAGACTCAGTGGTTTGGACCACAGTGCCACCCACTACCGTGTTGAGCTCTAAGAGCTTAGAATGATTTCCATGCACGGATGGAAGAAGGAATGGGATTTAGGTTCTGCGTGTGTTCATCTGCCTGCTGTGGGTTACCTGATAACAGCTTCCACAGTACAAACAAGCTCCTCAGCCCCACACTCCCGAGTGTTGATAGGAGGCGGCGATGTCTGGTAGAGATGCGTCTCAGCCGTTGCCCCAACTTCACTGCTGTGGTGGTTGGAGTGGCATCGTTTGCAGTAGCGCACCGGCCTGTTCCCATGGCGACCGCAGCAGCCAGCAGAGAAACACGTGACAACAGCCCTCCTAACATGCGAGCTACAGTTCTGGAAAGAAGCAATGTAAGTGCCATTAAGCCCATCATGGTGACTGAGAGGAAGAATCAAAGAACTATCTATTCAAAGAATTTGCAGCTTATCCAGCAGGAGGGAGAGAAATGCATAGGTGTGTAGTTTGAATTTTAGGTAAAGGTAAAGGGACCCCTGGCCGTTAAGTCCAGTCGCGGACGACTCTGGGGTTGTGGCGCTCATCTTGCTTTACTGGCTGAGGGAGCAGATGTTTGTCCGCAGACAGCTTCCGGGTCATGTGGCCAGCATGACTAAGCCACTTCTGGCGAACCAGAGCAGTGCACGGAAACACAGTTTAACTTCCCGTCGAAGTGGTACTTATTTATCTACTTGCACTTTGACATGCTTTTGAACTGCTAGGTTGGCAGGAGAATTTTACTTGGATGCAATTTAGTGAAATCGGTTGGCTTGACTTCTGTGAAATGGGCATTCTGCAGGAGCAGAACATGAGTTTCAAATGAATGGCTTTTTTGTTTGGGGGAGGGGGATATATTCCCCAGATCTGCCCTTCACTAAACCACTACGGTGTGATAGTTGCATTTTAGCATTACCTATTTGCCTTTGCGGGTGGCCCTGTGGGTTAAACCACAGAGCCTAGGACTTGCCGATCAGAAGGTTGGTGGTTCGAATCCCCGTGACGGGGTGAGCTCCCATTCCTCGGTCCTTGCTCCTGCCAACCTAGCAGTTTGAAAGCACGTCAAAATGCAAGTAGATAAATAGGTACCACTCCGGCGGGAAGGTAAACAACGTTTCCGTGCGCTGCTCTGGTTCGCCAGAAGCGCCTTAATCAGGCTGGCCACATGACCCGGAAGCTGTACGCCGGCTCCCTCGGCCAGTAAAGCGAGATGAGCGTGCAACCCCAAAGTCGTCCACGACTGGACCTAACAGTCAGGGGGTACCTTTACCTTTTTATTTGCCTTTGGTGAAATGGATGTCCTGTTGCGGGAGGGAATGCTGTGGTTGCTCTCACAAACCCTGCAGCAGCCATTTTGTGACTGGCTATGCCCTCCCACGTGGCACCCATTTTGTGGCAACACACAGCACTTTTGCAAAATTCCAAGTGTGCCCTCCGAAACACTAAATCATACCGCTGGTCAATGTGTGTATTTTAAAAGATGGTCAGTGAATACTTACTGTAAATAATGTCACTTAAATTCATCTTATCAAAATCAGTAGGGCTTATTTCAGAGAAAATAAGCTTAGGATGGCGCATGGTATTAATACAAGTGAATTCCAATTTTTTTGGAGGGTGTATATATTTCAGTTTTAGCGACATGGAATCTTACACTGCTTCTGTTGTCAAATGCATATGTTTTATGAAATTATTACATTGGAATTTTCTCCTTTTTACAGCACATGGTAAATGAGGACCCTTCAGCATTCTGCTCCCAGGCCTCTCAGTCAAGATCTGCACTAAACATTTAAAACAAATAATTCTGGGAGCTGCAATTTGTTAAAGGCACTGGAAATGGTAGCTTTGTGAGGGGGGGAACTACAATTCCTAGGATTATCCAGGCAAAGTAATGTGCTTTATGTGTGTGCTGAATATGCTTTAAATGGATAGTGTGGAACTACTGTGATGACTTAAAAAAGCCCAGAGTGCAGGAGGTAACTGGCTCTACTCCCTGGGCCACCATTTTGCAACTGGCTGCTCCCAAAATTTCATACATGGCTCCGCTTGGTTGATGTTGAGGTACTAGGTTTTTTTAAAAAAATAAAGCAGACCCCACAAGTCTGCCATACACAATGTAACAAGGAACTGTGAACAAGATATCTCATTTCCTCTTGCCATCTTCAGTCTCCTGCTCTAGGGTGGATTCTAGACACATATAAAAAAAGACACACTGTGAAAATGCTTTTTAAAAACCGTTTTGAAAAATATATTGAATTTGCCATAAGCTCACCATCGCCATCTAATGTCAATTTTGTATAATGCCCTTAAAACACACTTAAACTGTTATATTTGCAGCTGTATAGCTGTATCCTAGGTCTAATTGTGCCACAATTCCTTTATGTCATGGCGTGAGGTAGGGGAAGGTAAGCAGTGCCTTGATCTTGTGTGTGTTTTTTAAATAAGAAGGCCATATTTTGATAGAATAGTGGTGACAACTCCAAGGTGCAAAGCCTGGCTGAAGCAATTCCAGTTTGAGCAAACGAGAACAAATTGTTCATTTGAGACGCTAAAAGGAATCACTAGATGAAAGTAAATTTGTAAGCATGCTTCATTTTGTTCTGCTGAAGCCTTTAAATTATCCTTGTAATCTCCATTCATTCCTACGGGCCTCGTGCCACAGCAATTATTTGTGGATTGCACTCACACCGAACTGCGCAAGGTGAAATGAATGGCAACAAGGCAGCGCTTGAAAATAGCCACTGAATATATCAACGCCCAGTAATCAGAAGCACAATGTCAACACGTTCCAGCAACATTCCACAGACTCCAATACGACAGAACCCTCCATCTCTTAACCAAAAACGACGACAATGGGAGAATATTTGCACTGCGTGTGACGATGAGATGAAATCACAGACAAAAATAAAAAGCTGAGAGTGATGCCCCATCACATAGATGGAAGAGTCTTACCTTCTTTTGACATATAGCAGAAATTTCGGCTGTAATGGGAAGGTAAACGGAATATCAAAACAGTTATGATCACTCCTTTGACAGGCTGATCTGGGGCCTTACAAGATATTCTAGAGAAAATGGAATTATGAGGTGGTGATAGTGTGACCATCAAAAATCTTGTTTGCCTGTTCAGCACATTTATGTCTCCTAATAGCAGTTTCTGGGGATCGTGAACAGGAGAGTTGTATTGCACTAATGCCTCTATTTACATAGATGTCTGGCTAGAGACTTTGAGAACAGAATGCTGGACTAGATGGGCCTCTGGTTTGATCCAGCAGTGCTTCTCTTATTATAAATGTGTGCTGGAAACAGACCGCTAGCCATACAGAACGCTTCCAGAATGAGACACCTCTTGTAGTTCTGTTTGCAAAGCTAAGCAGGTTTAGACGTCTAGAATGAGACGTCTTTTGTAATTCAGAGCTTATTTCTCTTACAGTTCTAAA
This sequence comes from Podarcis pityusensis, assembly GCF_964106645.2. Lineage (NCBI taxonomy): Eukaryota > Metazoa > Chordata > Lepidosauria > Squamata > Lacertidae > Podarcis > Podarcis pityusensis. The sequence continues at coordinate 21,859,288 of NC_138028.1, forward strand.
ACATGGCAGGTATTCCCTGCTTCCCATCTGCATGGAAATGGTAAATGATTCTGGCCAGTCCAACACAAGGAGTATTAGCATGACCCTGTTCTCCATACAGAGGTAGAAGCCAGTGAATTCATTGGAACAATAAGCACAAGAAGAGATTCACAGATGGTAAAAGTAGTCTGAGCCAAGAGAAGAGCTGGAATAGAGAGTGCCGCTAAATTCTGGGTTCGTAATAAATTGTCAGGCCTCCGTGGGGTAGAACTCCTGGCACCAGACTCAGGGCTTACTAGAATCTGGATTTCACCACAAGAAGCACTGGCCGAACTCACAACAAATTACCCCCAAAATGTTCAGGGTTAGTGAAATACACAAAAACAGGATCAGCACCAGAGGGTGTCAAGATACAGCATTTGCCAGGTTCCAGAAAAGTGCTACCATTTCTGCTTTGCACAAAACACCCAATTCTGGAACCAGCACTGCATGAAGATTAATATACTATACTATACTATACTATGCTATAATTAATATGCAGTGCTATTTTTCTAGAAAAAGAGGTGCCATAACTCAACATGAGCACCTCCCTCATTCTCTTAGAATGTCAATGGCGCCCACCTGAGAGGTGCCGGAACCGAGTTCCGGTGAGTTCTGACTGAAAAAAGAGACGTGTGGCTCAGGCGCGCTGCAGGCCAGGCCCAGCGTTCACCCCCCTCAGGGATGAGACCCAAGGCGGTCTGCACCCACCGCTGCCCCCTTCCTACACCACCAATCCAACCTTTATTTGTTGCAATCAGAGCTGCTTCCTTTCTGCTGCTGTTCAGCTTCCCGCGAAGAATACACGTGTCATCTCACTGTGCACTATTTAATGTAAGTTATGTAACTTACACCCCATTCATTTCAATGGAAATCAAATGTTAAAACAATGTCAAAAACGTAACTAATTATGTGCCTAACATCAATCTACAAATGGCTGACATTGAAGCTGCTCCCCCGAGGAATAGTCCCACTGATTCTCTGCGACCAGTTCCAGTCAGGCTGGCAGACAGCAGTCCTGAACACCCTTCAGAAAATGGGGTTTGCCCCTCAAGCCCTTCTAAGCCTGGGGTTGGGCCAGGCAAAAGCTATGGTCAGGCAAAGAATCATAGACACTGAGAGACAATGGGACTGCTCGAGGTGCCCCGACTATAAAATTGGAGAAATCGAGAGAGATATAGCCGCACCGGCAGCATATCTCTTCTTTCTCGTATCTAAAAATGCAAGAAGGGCCTTCACACTTGCCAGAAGCTCGGCCCTACCCTCATTGGTCCTGGATAGAGCCTTTAAAAAAGTCCCATACACTCAGAGACTTTGCGCCGGTCCATTGGGGGAGGTAGGAAGCCCAGAGCACTTTAGATGCCCCTTTTATAAAGAGGCATGTAGTAAGACCATTGATTCCCTGCTGGTGAGGCTCGCTGACCTCCCGGAAAAGCAAAAATTCGACCTTTTTCTGTTGGGCAAAGATCAGAAGACGACCCGGATGGTGGCCAGATTCTGTGTACAGATCTGTCGGCGCGGACAACCTCCCAACTCAAACTAGTTCATTAAGAAAATCCCCAAACTCAGTTCTATGGGTGACTCTGGATCGGCTCCCTGCGGTAGTTTATTGTTGTATATTATTTTTAAATTTATTGTTGTACATTGTTTTAATTGTTTGTTTTCCTTCTGTGACTGTACCCCCAAGTGTGTTTTATAAGCTGGTCTCCAACCGTAATAAATTATCTATCTATCTAATTATGTATAGATGGTGCACTTAAAAGCAACAATGTGAATGAGTCATATTTGTTTGACCGATTTCCATTTCGGAAACTGAACTGCTGCCATTTCCGCTTCCTTTCCCACTTTTGCCTGGATTCTCTGGCATCTTTAATTACAACTCTGATCATTCCTGAACTTATGTCAGCTCAAACCATTTGCCCATCTAGTCCAGTATCGCCCGTTCTGACTGGCAGCAGCTCTCCGGGGTCTCAAACAGAGGGTCTTCCCCATCACTTTTAAACTGACATCCTGACTTTTTAAACTGGAGGTGCCAGGGATTTGAACTCAGGGCCTCCTGCATGCATGCCACATTCTCTACCCCCAAGCTATGATACAGGGGCTTGGTTTGAATGACCTTTGAGCACCCGTAGAATCCCACAATTCTATGATTCTATAAAAACACCCATATCACGGTATTGCCATTAGTACTTGCTATCCAACTTTAAATGGTCTTACCTTGTGGTAAAAGAACATCAATCAACCATTCACTGTGATCCCTTAAAAGGAAAGGAAAGAATCAGAGTAGTTTATGATGTGTTTTCCCTACTACTACCACCACCACCAAAATAAAATAAAATATGAAAAAGCCATTTTTAAACTGCGCAGGCTGGGCTCCTCCTGATTATGGATAGTATCTATCTCTGTCATTTTTACTTCTGAACTGGACTACTTTGTCACATTGCATTTATCGCACATTACTGCTGTACTGATGTCAGGTCTGCTATGTTCTACCCATTTTTTGGCAGCTTATATCAAAAATTCTCAATTAGATGAAGAAATACAGAGCACCTCTGACTATCCTCAGATGGCCACGGGTGTGATCCCAACATAAAAAGAGAACAAACAGCTCCACCATCTAATTCGCTTGTTCCTGCTTAAAAGCCAGACCTCCTAGCAAATTTAATTATTTTCACTTCAGGTTTAAATCAAAGATGACTTCACCACCAAGGTGACTTCTATAAAATTAAATTACCTTTCCCCCCTTCTGCAAATGGCCTCGCTGTGATGCCAAGGCCTCTATAAAGCAGCAGGCGAAAATAAGAAGTGCACCTTCTGGTCTAATTTTTTAATAAATGTGCATTTCTTTGCCCTAAATTTTTATTATTATTGGACTCTGAAACTAAGGGAAAACGCTATCAAAGCGGTGAAGCCACGGTGTATTTTAAAATGTGCTTCTCTAAACCGCAACCCGCCAAACTGAACGGCAACCACTGTTACGATTTTATTACACTATAAAAATGCTCCCTTCTAAATGTCTCGCGGAAGGCAATAACAATGCCTTGTTGAGATGGAAAGTCGTCTTATCCCTTCCCTGTAATAACTGGCGCATGGAGAAAAAATACATGATTTTGTGCCAAAGTTTATAACCTAATCCTGCACAGCCAAGGTTGGATGGTAGATAGATTACTGCAATGCGCTCTGTGTGGGGCTGCCCTTGAGGTTGGTCCAGAAGTTAGTGTGAAATGCAGTACTTTGAATGCTCACTGGGGCTAACATGTTATGCCACTGCTCAAAGAATTGCACTGGCTGCCAGCTGACTACCAGGTTTTAAGGTGCTAGTTCTGGTGTATAATGTCTTATACAGCTTGGGACTAGGATACCTGAAATATTTTCTCACCCCTTATCTCAACCACTGCACTCTGAAGATGAGGGCCTCCCACAGGTACAGGGGAAACTCAGTTTTTGAGCATCTCGGAAGCCAAACATTTCGGAACCCAAACGCCGAAAACCTGGAAGTGATTGCTTCCGTTTTTGAACACGCCTCGGAAGTCGAACGGCTTCCAAGGCACGTTTCTCAATTTTCACCATTGATATTGCTGACAGCCCTTTGCACCTCGGTTGTCGAAGGTTTCAGAAGCCGAACGGTCTTCCGGAATGGATTATGTTCGACAACCGAGGTTCCACTGTACCATCTTATCAGGAGGTCTCCTCTGTACAATATCAGAATTGGGCACCTACACTTTGGAATTTCGCCACACACAGACCCCGTTATATATTTAATAAATAACTGAAATGCCAGGTTTAGATGTGAGGATGCCATACTAGACCCCTTCAGAGCCAAACTAGATGTGTTGCCCTGCACACAACTTTTTAGGGCTTGATTTAGATCGGGACCATGGCATGCAGGTAAGTTTTTTTTAAAAAAAAAAAAACCCCTCTCTGCCCCTGCTGCAATCCCATTTCCAGACCTCGCGCCTCTGGGGATGTGTTTCAAAAGGCAGAGGGAATATTGTTCCCCCACCAAGATACAAAATCAGAAGTGTCCTGAGCAATTTCTTGTGGATATAGGTTTCCATCGGAACAATTTGCTTTTCCCAGTTTGCAGTCGCTCATCCTGAATGAAAAATCCTTCCTTGCAACATCCGGCGAATCCTTTTTCTCCCTCTCCAAAGTAAACCGGGCTGTTTTGCAATCGAGACAGCAACTTCTGGCAGCAAGAGTGGAACTGCCTCCAAACAAATCATTTCCTGTGATACCACATGGACTTGGGTGTCTAATAAATCAGACCAGATTGGTCTACCATGCTCAACCATCAAATAGCATTTGCACTTACTTGCAAACGTGCCTTGATTTATTCTGATTTCTAGAAGTTTCGGTACTTAACCATTCAGCTTAAGAGAAAGCTGTGTGGCTTTGGCTTTTGACTTAATTCAGGTTCCAAAGTTTTTGCATAGCTTTTTAGGATAGAGGTTTCTCAAGTTCACCATGATTCTTTTGGTTTGGTCGGCCTCTCTTAAGTCTACCCACCCTGCAATCCTCTGGCTGCATTCTTCACAAAGGTAGAGAGGGGGTGGTTTATCACCCAAAGCCACAGACAAGGAAGGATCTATGCACATCTGAAACACACAGGAAGGACAGGATCAGTTTCTCTCCAGAAATGTGCTCTAGTCAGTGAACACAAATCCCCTGCATGTGACCAAAAAATACACCACCTCATTGCTTCCACTGACAAAAGGGAATCTGTGTTCATGAGCCTCGAGCCTCTCTCAGGCATTCGTACCAGCTTTCTTTGTGCTTAGGTATGGGAGAGGCTCATCAATTAAGATGGCACAGGTGAGCTGAATGTTTTGTTTGGGATATTGGCATTGCAGCGAAAGAAGGCAGAATACTGTCATTGCTAATGGTTCAGAATAACGTATTAATGTTTGCAGAGCTCTCTATGGAGAAAAATCAGTTGCAAACTAAGCAGAGCTTCTGCACAAACAAGATTTGGGGTGGACAAGAATAGAAAAGGCTCTTAAACTACAATATTAAGAGAGAACAGGATCTGCTTGTCTTCTGAACTGAAATGTGGAAGCAACTTACTGGATGGAATGATGCAAGTAGGCTCTTTTAGAGCATGAGAGTCATTCAGGGTCATTGTTAACCCCTGATATGCAACTGCTCAGGAATCATAGGTTATGCCCTGATATCAACATAGGAAATGGGTGGTACTACTCATGGTTGGGGAGCTCAACACAGGGATGTCAGTTTGGGTGGTATCCCCGAGTCTTCTGTAATGTTCAGTATGTTCTGCTCTAATTACCATGAGATCATACATTCAGCTCTGCTCAAATGCTATCATATCCACTCAGAGCTATTAAAGGTAAAGGTAAAGGTCCAGTCGTGGACGACTCTGGGGTTGCGCGCTCATCTCGCTTTACAGGCCGAGGGAGCTGGCGTTTCTCCGCAGACAGCTGCGGCCAGCCTGACTAAGCCGCTTCTGGCGAACCAGAGCAGCGCACAGAAATGCCGTTTACCTTCCCGCCGGAGCGGTACTTATTTATCTACTTGCATTTTGACGTGCGTTCGAACTGCTAGGTGGGCAGGAGCAGGGACCGAACAATGGGAGCTCACCCCGTCGCGGGGATTCAAACCGCTGACCTTCTGATCAGCAAGCCCTAGGCTCTGTGGTTTAGACCACAGCGCCACCCAATTAGAACCAAACAAATTTATACTCCTAACGTGCAGTGAGTGACCATGTACTAGGCACAGGGGGAAATATTTATTGGAACCACAGCGCATGGAGAGAGGAGGGTTGATTCTTTCCTTTCCTGCTGTGATGATCCTGACAAAAATCCCCCTCCCAGTGTAGCAAATAACATGGTCGGGGGGGAACATCACTGCAGCATGGAGGGCACTTTTCGTTGGAATCACAGATGCCAAAGGGAGCATTAACCTTCTCCTCCCCATGCACTGCGGTTCTGATGAAAATTCCCCCCCCCCACGATGGTTTGTATTAATTTTCTTATTTAAAAATTCCATTACATGCACACTGACAATGTCCTCAGCATAATATGTAGTTTAACCCTTCATCCTGAGCTATTTGAGGAATGAAGATGCTACCCAGGAACACCAACCCAAACTGGGGTGTGGTTTTTACCAGTATTCTGCTGTCAAAAGTACAGTACAGAATGCAATGTACTGTTTAGGTTTACAGTTGCACAGGACTCCAGTCCTGTAGCTGAAGGATGGTAACAGTGGCTCAAAGACAGATAGCAACTGCTCCAACAGGCAAGACTATCCTATATAGGAGGAGGGGCCAATTTAGGGCCACCTTTTCTTGGTCACACTCTGCTCCTGGCACGGTAAGGCCTCTGGTCCTCTATAAAGTGTATACATTCCAAGTAGTCCAATGTACAAGGGGCATGGGAAGCAATGTGTCTCTTTGAGGGGAGGCAACTTGTCTCTGGGTGCAGAATTATAGCAGGATTAAGAAGAAATCCCTGTTCCAGGGGCAAACTAGAGAAAAGTTTCTAACCAACTGAATGGTAGGGATACAGGGGTTGCTGTTTGGTTATGCTTGGCAATGCCTTGGTTTGAATAGAAGGTATTTTGGAGATGCGGCCGGCCCTTCATTTGTTCACTCTTAATGACAGATAACCCCACTATTCCAGAAACTGTTGGAACATCATTAGCCCCTCAGTGGGCACAGTCTAAGGGGTGCATAAGTGTCCATTACCTTCACTGCTGGCTTGTTAATGGCATTATGGCATTCAATGTGCTGACAGTGTATGGGATTCCATGCTGAAAAACAAAACCATCACTGATGAACACACATAAGTTTATTGATGAGCTAAATATGGGTCAGATACAATGCTGAGAGACCATTTCTACCAGCTGTACTCATTTCAGGTGATGAGATTTTGTTTCAGGTTCAGGTTGAGATACTGAACACCACTTTAGAATTATTTTTACTCTCCAGTTCTGATGTCAGCTCTGGCAACTATAGAATTGAGGGGCACTGGGAGTGCATGCCTGCATTATGGATCCAGGTTCAGTGATCAGCACGTCCATTTAAACACTAACAGGCTGCCTGCAGAAAAGAATTCTGCCTGGGAACCTAGAGAGGCATTAAATACACTGAACTCGATGAGCATCTCCCTCTGTTCTAATGTTGGGAAGTCTTGTTTATAATTCTGCATATACAGTAAAATATATTTCTACAGCTAGTTCACACAGTCATTCATCACTTGACTTTTGCAGCATGTGCTTGCATGCTTGCTTGCTCGCTTGCTTGCTTGCATGCTTGCTTGCTTGCTTGCTTGCTTGCATGGAGGAATGGGCCATTGCAGAGTTAAGACAGAACTGGCTGTGTTCACAAGTCACAATAATGAGCAGTAATGAATTTCAATGAACTTTGTGCTCACCTGCTTCCTCCTCCTCTCTCTTCCTCTTGCACAGCCACTAGAAGGACCCTGGAAGCTTTTGCTTCCACTTCTGCTTAACCATGGTTTGTTGCATTCCTGGAGCAACAAACTGGTTTATAGTTAGTTTAAAGCAAGTTAGCTCCAAGCCATGGTTTCTGAGGCTGGCATGTTTAAACTAACCATAGTTCCAGCTCAGGAGCATTGTGGCTGAACAAAAGCAGAAGCAGAAGCTTCTGAACTGCTCCTCCCATCAAAATGTGATGGGATCACACAAGCCAGAAGCTCACCTGCAGCTCATTCTAGCTCGTACGTGACTTGTGATCGGGCCATAGTATCAAAATGAGAACCCACAATAAGTCTGTCTGTTGTAGCACAAGCCTTCCCAGCTTCACAATTTGAGTGGCTGGCATGTATATTAGCACGCTGAAAGCTGGTTCAGTTATCAGACTTTCCCCTCCCAATCTCCATGCTTCAGGTGAGCTGTTCCCCCTTTTAAAGTAATGTTTAAAAGAATAGGACATGTGAACTGCCCCTACATGAGAACAAAGAGAGAACGCAGAAGCAGAGCAGAGAAGCCAAGAAAGACATTTCCCTTACCCTCCTGGAATCCAAACAAGTTACAGAAAAGATATCAAGAGGGGAATTCACACAGCGGCAGATTGACAGGTGTCATGCCTGACCTACTGCGCAACTCAGCAATTTCATTATAGAATCATAGAATTTGAAGGTGCCCAATGGATCACCTCATCCAGCCCTCTGCCCTGAAAGAGAACCTCCTAAGTCTAAAGTATATCTGAGAGATATCTGAAAAAACACCGAGGGAGTACCTTGGGAGCGCATTCCAACACTGAACTCTTTTTCTAGTCAAGAAACTGTCACCTACTTTACTTTTTAAATTACCAGGAACACGTTAACCCAGAAACACCTTGATGCATGTAAGCATTTACTACACAGTTCTGCGAACACACTGCATTATACACAATAGTTAGAAGTGAATGTGTCAATTCGGGGGTGGGAACCATCCATCTCTTTAGCATCCACGACAATATTGTGTTCGGCTTCAGCATCCAGCTCTAAGATACAGCTGGGCTGAGCATCACTTACCTGTATACTGCAGTCCTCGGTATTCGCTTATTGCCCCGGGTGGTTTTAAGTTGGGCCAGTAGTGGAAAAGCATTTGTACGGCCGGTGGTTTTACTTGAGAAGGACCATACGCTATTACGTAGAGCAAATCCTAAAAGAGAAACAGGGCTGTAGGTTGAATTTCAGAAGGTGTCACAGGGGTACCTTTGAAGGCCTGCACTTTGGCTGCAGTCCTATACCCGATCACTTGAACTCGGTGGCTCTTACTACTGAGTAGACCATGCCTAGGATTGTGATGTTTGGCAGCAGTCTTGGCAACTACACACTTACCTGGGAGCAAGCCCAATTGAACTCAACTGGGGCTTACTTCCAAGTAGATGCAACCAGGATTGCAACGACTGCCTCAAAACACCTGCCTCTGTTCTGTTTAGTATTGTATTTTATTTTAGCTGCCCTGTGTTCTCCTTGGGATATTTATATGGAGTGAATGCTCAGCGGTGCTGCCAAAACTTAAGAATCCCCCCTCCTGTTGACACCCACAGAATTTCCTACTCTACTTGCTCTGAGGCAGGTTCAAAAGATTCATTTCAACCATCTTTAAATGCGTAATTATATGCTGCACAGTTCTAACTGCAGCAGCTATTAGCTATTTTATCCTTTTTAGTTTAGTTTTGTAGTTTGTCTTGGTGGTGGCTGCACTGTGAACAAGAATGGGCAAAGCTTTCAGTTTCTCATTTTTCTAATCTTAAATTAAGTTCACATTGGTTTGTGAGCTTTTTTTTTTTTTTTAGCCATCGTGAAAATTCATGCACATTTTTGTGTTCGCTTTCCCTACTATATACATTTTTGCAAGCCATTTCCTGATATGTAATGGATTTTTGCACATTTATGTGCACCCTTTTTGCTGATATATGTATTTTGCACACATTTGGGGCGGAGGATTCAGAGAAACCAAAACTTTCAAAAGGATAGTTGCGATTTGGTCTGCATTTTGTTTTCCCCTGTGTGAATTAGGTTGGTCCACATTAAAAAGAGAGCTGAACAAATGTCTTGCCCATCACTAATTGCAAACCACTTATTAATTGAAAACAGGGCTGCTAAAGATTGAACAAACTAGAAAAAAAGACAATCAGGTATAGTAGAGCAATCCAAGTTAAAGGAAACACCCAGGCAGGGCTGGTTCAAGGCATTTTGCTACCTGAGGCAGAAGAGCACATACTCCCCTCTGCACAATAGAGGTGCGTCCTACACTGTATTTATTCCATTTAATTATTACTCAATTTTCAGAGCCAAGCTCCCATGAAGCAATTCAGGCTTCATACGCACCATACACTTAAAGCACATTACTCCCCGTACCAATTAATCCTGGGAACTTTAGTTTACCCCCTCACAAGGCTACAATTTCCAGCACCCTTAAAAAACTACAGTTCCCGTGATTCTTTGGTCACGTGCTTTAAATGTATGCAGCCAGAAAGAGAAATAAAACAATAGAACTTCAGAAAGTGTATGAAGCACCAAACAGACACAGACGAACAGATGCATAAGGTAATGGTCACCAGCATCGTTCTCTTTAAGGAAAGGCAAGTTACCCATGACTGACTAAGTTATTTAGGCACTGCAAACAGAAAATTCTGCAAGTTCCTCTCCCCTTCTCTGGCAGTAGAAATGCAAAATTACCGTATTTTTTGCTCTATAAGACTCACTTTTTCCCTCCTACAAATTAAGGGGAAATGTGTATGCGTCTTATGGAGCGAATGCAGGCTGTGCAGCTATCCCAGAAGCCAGAACAGCAAGAGGGATCACTGCTTTCTCTGTGCAGCGATCCCTCTTGTTGTTCTGGCTTCTGAGATTCAGAATATTTTTTTTTTAGTTTTCCTCCTCCAAAAACTAGGTGCGTCTTATGGTCTGGTGCGTCTTATAGAGCAAAAAATACGGTAAATAGCAATCAATTTACTGCCCTTCTCATGAGACCAAAAATCATCTTCCTAAGTAAGCTTCCTCACTCTGCCGAATGGTAGGCCCAGTCCTGAATCCAGTAGCCACAAAATTTGGACCCAGCAATGACCAACTATGTTGCTGCAAAGGCCAGAAAGCCAAGCTTCCTACCTCATACTCTGGGTTCTAGAGCAGAGTTTCCCAAAGTTGGATCTTCAGCTGTTTGGCGACTACAGTTCCCATCATCTTTGACCACTGGTCCAGCTAGCTAGGGATGATGGGAGTTGTAGTCCAAAAACAGCTGGAGAACCACGTTTGGGAAACCTTGTTCTAGACAATGTTGCTGGCTCCTAAATTTTGCAAACCACAAAACAAAGAAACATTCTAGCCCTCTATGAATATGTGTTGTTTTGAACTGATTTGCTTTAAAGAAACAAAAAGACTGCAACAATGCTATTTCCCCCAGTGGCCTAAGTCACTTCTAAAAACATATCATGAAGAAGGATTCCACCTAGGATGCAGGAGGGAATGGCATGCACAAATTCCTATTGCAATACGGTCCTTCAAGAAATGAATCAGACATGTACATTTTCCCAACTGATTTGGTCATTTACTAGGATTTCAATGTTAAAATAGGGCATTGTTCATTCTATTCTTTTTGTAAAATATATTTGGTCCGACACTTACTTTCCAAACTTCTTGTTTGTACTTCATAAGGCATTCCAGTAACTGACAATGGTACACTGGAAGAGAAAAAGCAGACTCCTTGAAATACGAAATGAAGGAACGAAAGTGCTTTGTAGCATGCTGATTGGCTTAATTCACAGCTGCCAGTTCAAAGCCTGCATAGCAAATGCATAGCAATAGCAGTTTCTAAGTCTGGTTAGGGTGATCATGGAGTTGTCCAATTCCCTGCAATGCAGGAATCACAGCTCAAGAATCCCTGACAAACGACCATCCAACGTCTGTTGAAAAACCTCCATTGAAAGAGAGCCCCCACCACATTCCAATGAGCATCCCTTAAATGGATTCAGGAAGTCAATTCAAATGTTCATCAAGCTCACATGATACAGTCGTCATGAGCCTGTATCAGAACCCACATGGGAGAATGCATGTGTGAATGTGCTCCCTGTGATTCAGCATGCCTGTATGCAGAAAACTTACTGGGTTAGATCCAGACTTGGTCATGCTTAGCACTGACCCAATGAAATAGGTTTTAGCTATTTCCTTGACTGCTTTGTGTGTACACTGCTTTGAAAACAACTGAGGAAATGTGATTTTAAAGAAAGTTTGCAGTACAGATATTCTATAAATCGTAAGCATAGTAAAAGATGTATATGATACCTTACTTTCTTTATTATAATTCATTCCACTTTTTTATACATCACAACCATATAAGATATATTGTTTGTCTGTTTATTTTGATGCCACTGTTGACCTCCCAGAAGGAGCCTGGGGTGGCAAACTCTGAAGTGGTAAAACAATACAATGAAAATAAAGCGGAAAAGTGTTTTAAAATATCTAAAAGTGTCTATGCTGTGTACAGACTGCTAAATTTAAAGTTGATACACATAACACAGCCAAAATTATAACAAATAGGTAACAAAAAGCAGAATGTTCACCTAAGTTCACAGAAATACAATATGGGTAACCTTCAAGAGAAGATTTGTTGAAACAACTGGGTTTTCAGACGGTGCAGCCAGCCTAACCTCAGTGGTCGAAGAAATCTCAGGAGCACCACACTGAATGCTCCATTTCTGATTGATGAAGACACGATGTAACCACAAACCCATCACACGTGCCTCAGGTGCAGATTATGAAAATCAGATGGAGGTACAAAAGTTGAGGCAGTCCTTTAAATACACTGGTCCCAAGTGGTTTAGGGCTTTAAACACTGGTAATAACATTCTGAACCTGGCTCGGTAACAAATTGGCAGCCACAGCTTGGACATCCATACCTGACTCAGACGCTGTGGAGAATCAGAACAGGGTGTCATCAGGATACTGATGGCACTCCCCCCCCCAAAAAAAAAAACCCCACCTCCTAATATCTGCTCCCAATTCCTTCATGTAGATGTTAAATAAATTAGGGTTGCCATACATCTGGCATGACGGACTTAGCCTCCAGGGGAAATTTGGAAAATTGGCCAAATGTCTGGATTTTTGAAGTTTTCTCAACAACATTGTGTGTCTGGATTTTGGGGCCAAAGAGAATTCTGGCGGTGTTCCTCTTTGGATGTAAACATGTAGGTAGGACTGGAACCATTGTAAAACAGTGCGCTGAATTCAGCTAAGTCTGAATCCAACCCATCTTAAAAGGAAAATAGAAACCTTAAGAACAGAGTATTAGGAAGTTTGGCCAACTCATTTCCTAAATATTTTGAAACTTCTTTTGAAGGATCTGGTCTGGTATCTTTTTAACAACAGCAGTGCCGTAATAGGTGTGCCACAAGGAGAAAGTCAACAGGTGAAGCCCATGCATGAGTGCACAGTGTATCTATGCCACAAGAGAGATAGGTTCACCTGCTGTTTTTTGCTTGGTACAGTCTGTTGTTTTTTAAAGGTGGCAGATATACCTCACACAGAATAACTGAATATATTTATCAGATCCAGCATGACTGTTCCTATCTTTCTAATTGCAATCAACTTATGAGACTGTAGGAGGCATAATTTGCCCTTCTATAAGGAGGCGTCATTAGGAAACTTACCAAAGTGCAGGATATGAAGCAATCAACACATTCGTCTCTAAATTTAATGTGAAACTTCAGTGTTCCTTAATTATCACTAAGGCAGTTGTGGGGTTTTGTTTAGTTAAAAAAAAAATCTGAAGCTGTTTAATTTTCTGGTGTTAAAATAGAACTTATAGAACTGGTTCAAAGTCTCCAACACTGGGATCCAAATGTACTTTTGAAACACTGTGAAATTAATTATCACCAAAATAGCTGCTTCCGGCACTAGACTCAGACATTCTCATGGGGCTGTTTTCAGTTCTTTTGCAAAATAAGAACACAGCGAGAAGGATTAAGAACTGGTTGAGAAGCAATTCATGTAGTGTTAGCTTTCCAGTAGTAAAGGGACCCCTGACCGTTAGGTCCAGTCGCGGATGAATCTGGGGTTGTGGCGCTCATCTCGCTTTATTGGCCGAGGGAGCTGGCGTACAGCTTCCGGGTCATGTGGCCAGCATGACTAAGCCGCTTCTGGCGAACCAGAGCAGTGCACGGAAATGCCGTTTAGCTTCCCGCTGGAGCAGTACCTATTTATCTACTTGCACTTTGACGTGCTTTCGAACTGCTAGGTTGGCAGGAGCTGGGACTGAGCAACGGAGGCTCACCCCGTTGCGGGGATTCGAACCACCAACCTTCTGACTGGCAAGTCCTAGGCTCTGTTCTTTAACCCACAGCGCCACCCGCATCCCAGTAGCTTTCCAGTAGCTCTGCTCAAAAAACGTTTTTCACTGTTTCCGTGTTTTAAACGTTATGTGATTTATGTCCAGGAAGAATGACAGGTGAACAAACAGTCAGAAAACCGTACATACCAGGATTGGATGTATACTGCATTGCGATCATTAGCATTGAAGAGGCAGAAAGATTAACATGAGCAGGTACTCCTTCTCTTCTTGAGGAGCCCACTTCAAAGAAAACAAACAAGGTGTTAGTAGCAAGCAATGCAAATTTGCCTATTATTCTAAGCAATTCATCCAAATATCGAATTTCTAACTATTCAGTTAAAGTGACACTACAAGCATGATATCTTCCAGAAGGTTATCCCAATACATCTTACTGCAGTATTCTAGAGACTCTTGAATACAGCTGCTTCAGGTTACAGACTCCGCTAACCATTTGGAAGGTGTAGCACGTCAGACAGCATGGGATGGAACAAATTGATCCCATGACTCCTAACTGACGTGTCCTCAAAAGCAAAGGCAGAGCAGGTTTCTTGCTATATAGAGAGAGGGGGGATGAAATTTATGATGGATAATACCTAGCATCTCTAGATGGGTTTATATAAACGGTTGTAATCTTGCTTAGCTGGATGTTTTTACAGTGTGTGCTTGTATTGTTCTTTTTAAATGTCAGGTGTATGTAATCACTGACAGGTTGGAAACTGATGTCTTGTTTTTGAAAAAATCTCTCAATAAAATCAATTTTACAAAAAAAAAAAGAAAAGAAATAGTACCTTGGGTTAAGAACTTTGCTTCAGGATGAGAACAGAAATTGTGCGGCGGCAGCAGCAGGAGGCCCCATTAGCTAAAGTGGTGCTTCAGGTTAAGAACAGTTTCAGGTTAAGAACGGACCTCCAGAACGAATTAAGTTCTTAACCCGAGGTACCACTATAGTTTGTATAGCCAAAGACTCCTCCCTGAATCACATTTGCCTGGTTTGCACATAACACTAAGCCAATCATCACGTCATGAGAACGAGCAATTGTGCAGATCTGTCCACCTAAATGAGACTTGCTACGAACGTTGGGAGATTCAGGGCCAACAAAAGGAATCACAGAATCACAGAATTGTAGAGTTGGAAGGGACCCCAAGGGTCATATCGTTCAATTCCCTGCAATGCAGGAATCTCAGCTAAAGCATCCATGACAGATGGCCACCCAACCTCTGCTTAAAAACCTCCAAGGAAGGAGTGTCCACAACCTCTCAAGGGAGACCATTTCACTGTCGAACAGCTCTTGCTGTCAGAATGTTCTTCCATATCTTTAGTCAGAATCTCCTTCCTTGTAACTTGAAGCCATTGGTTCGGGTCCTACCCTCCAGAGCAGGAGAAAACAAGCTTGCTCCATCTTCCATATGGCAGCCCTTGAGATATTTGAAGATGACTATCATATAGGATTGCAGCTATCATGAGCTGTACAACTTCCTGCATGGTCACCACCGTTGCTGAACACTTGGCAACAACGTTCATTGAAATTCATTTGGAATTACCAAAAAAAAAGCAAGCTTAAAAGCAAAAAAGAAAAGAAAAAAGGATGATGATAAGGAAAGAGGCTTCTGGTTCCAAACTTAACTTTGTTGTATATTACAAATTGTATTAACTGGTTAGCAGATCGGACAATAAAATAATGTTCAGATATTTCAAAACGGGAGCAAAATATTATAGGCATCCCACTATATAAATTACTCTGGAGTAATAAAAAGCTTTGCTAAAGATCTGGCATCGATATAAAAGATCGCTACATCTAAGCCCATCCCTACCTGAATCGTTAACCAACAGGATAAAAGGAAGCAAGAGGATGGATTTTCAAATGTGGAATAACAATAACTTATTTAGGCTTAAAGATATTGTGACTCAGGAATCAATGATTTCAGAAAGCAGCTGCAGTGCAGAAATTTCCAGCTGGTTTGAATATTTTCAGACAAGATCTTCAGTGCAGGGATGTCTTGGAGAGCAAGCGCAGTCAAAAGAGCTTCTGGAATGTGAAACACTAATTGTAAAAACCAATAGCGTTTGGATATTAATTGAGCATCCACCAGTCTTTCGCTTCTGGGGATCATCTCCATAAAATGCAAAATAAACTGGAACTTGCCTTTTCCAAGTGCTGTGTGCTGGAGAGGCTTTGGCGATGTGGCCATAGAAAGCAGTTCTGCATCCCAAAGGAGGTGGGGACTCAACAAATGAGCTAATCTAATCATGAGCAGCTCATGATTTTATATACGCTAAAACGGCATTGTATCTCAGATAGCATTCTTCATCAGACTTCACACATATTCTTAAACTGACCCAGAAAATGGTTGTGATGTATTCTGCTTGTAAAAATTAAGACTGTGACCCTATACTTTGCTTTCCTGGAAGTTCTGATTGTTTATTTTTGCTTCTGAGTAGACTTGAATATGATTGCACTGTGAAATTCTGAAATAGGCATGCTCCAATGGTATATTATTGAAAATACAAAACACATAAAAGCATCAAAAGCAAAACTAGGAGGAAAGAAATAAAACAGATATTGTATTCAAAGATAAATCTCAATCAAGATGCATTATTATTATCATTATTATCATTATCATTATCATTATCATTATTATTATTAAAATTACAGTCCTGGAAATAGGGTGGGTCCTGAAAACACAAGTCCCAGGTTCAAAGGCCAGGGTAAATCGGTATGTTTTAATCCACCAAGCATAATACAAATACAAAGGTAGATGCATAATGGGCAGAGAAAAAAAATAAAATACCTCTTCCCATCATCTTACATGCACGAGTTAATGTTGACTATTGTTTTTTGGAGAACTATTCCATAAGTAAGAGGAAAATGTAGACATGAAGCCAAGAGAGGGCAGAAAAAGTATTCCACTATTATTAGCGTACTGATTCAGTGACAGATTGAAAAGCATTTATAAACTACTTAATATTCTATTCTCAACCTTGTATACAATATTTAAAAAGTTATTGAAACAAAAATACATCCAAAAAACCAATAAAACAGCATTATGAAAACACGCAATTGCATATAAAAGCAAATGAAACAAAAATTCAGGGGATTTAAGCAGATAAAACAGGGTCCAGTCTCATGGGTCAGGGAGAGCCCATCTGAACCAGACATCTGAAGCAACTGCTGGTTGCTGCTTTGTGTATGGCACAGGGAAGAGTATTCTGAAAAATGTTGGTTTTCAGGTCACACACACACCCTATGATTTTCTTTAGGGTGCAGTACCACAAACAGAATTTCCTCAGAATACTGATGTAGTAAACAGAAAGTGAATTCTGATGCCTTTCCAGAGTTACCTTTTCTACACATTAACAGCAAATCAGCACCACTCTGAGTCTTAAAAATACCGGGTTGTATGTGAAATTTCAATGGGTTTACACTGAGTATGACTAACTTCAGACACAAACCATTGTATTTTATGAACTGCCATGTATCCTGGGTATGAAAACCAGGGGTAGGGCCTTCTCTGTGGTAGCCCCCTCAGAACTCTGACAAGTTCCAAGATGATATTTTGGCACTTGTTATGAAAAACATACCTGTGCACTACACCCTTTCTGGATTTGGGGTTACCATTCGTATTTTATTTATATTACTCTGATTTTACTCTCTCTGCTTTTATCGTTTTAACTTGCACATTGTCATCTAATAGGTAGCGTACAGATACTTTTACAGATAAATAAAGGAGACTTTGGCATGAGAGGTGTTTTGCACCAATGAAGTTCCTGAATCAGTGGCATATCCATAGGAAGCCCCATAACATTCAAGTCGGTAAGGAGCTCTTGACAGGCTTTGGTACAATAGTGTTTTTTGATTTCCCAAAGCCATCCTTCCTCAGGCTTTGGCGCAGAATGCCACTTTATTTGCAAAATTGCAAATTCCACCACTCACCTAACAAAGCCTGTCAGCGAAAGCCCTGCATAAGGGCTTCTGTTCCCTCAAACACACCATAAACCACCTGAAATTGGCTTAGGGGGAATCAGGAGAACCCCCAGAAGAGGAGGCGAGAGAAAGGGAAGGGGGATTGTTCCATCTGCCAGGCTGATACAAAACATTTGTAATAGCACAACACTGAATTCCACTGGGAGCATCGTAACTATAAAATTTATACTCAATATTTTTATGTAGGACAAGGAGATGCCTTGGGGTTGTTTCTACAGGCCGGTTAATCCTATACAATACACTCACGTCACTATGGGAAACACAAGTGTTTTTCCACCACCCTTTTCTTTTGGAATTCACTTACATATAGCCATGGGCAAGAACGAGGTGCTGAGATACTCGACGATGTCTTTGTGCAGAAAGGGCGGGAACGTGGCTAATGTGGAGATCATGGTATACGGTAAAGTGCTCAAGATGTCGTCGTTGAGAAACGGGAGCAAGCACGTGGTTGTGTAAAAAATGGACTGTCCGAGATCTGCCAAGAGGAAGAGAAAACAGACAACAGTGAATGCATGGCCACCATCAAAGAGGGAGAAGGCATCCTACGTATTATATCAACCTTCCCACACCACCTGGTCCCCCTCCAAAACATCTGCAGGTGGGGTATCAGGTGGGGGTAAGCTGCTTTATAGCTTTCTGTGATAGATCCGATCAAGGTCACTTATGACCAAAGGAGTCCTTCTGGGGCACAGGGAGAACTGGGAGGCAAGAGAGGGAGGGAGGGAGGCTTACAACAGAAATTGGAGGAAACTGTCTAGTCCTTTCAAAATAATGCTTGACCCAACGGCTGCTCTGCCCACGGCTGAGCCACCCTGAGTGCCCATAAGCCCATTTTGGGTAGTGCCATTTGTCCAGGCCTTGGATAGTCCCTAGCAGTTGCTGATGGGATCCGGTAGAAGTGAGGAGGGGCTATAAGGAGCAGGAGGTGGATGGAGGTCTGCCTCTGCTGCTAGACCATCATCTTGAGGCCACCAGAAGCCAAACTGCACTGAAAATGCAGTATGGATGAGGGAGAAAGGAGAACAAAGGAAGGATGGAAGTGAGTGAGAGGAGGAAGGCATGGCCTGGTCCAACACATTTAGAAAAAGTGAGGAACCAGCTTCCTGGCCTCTTCAGCAACAAGCCAAGTACCAAGCCCAGTTCATTAGGCACCAGAGGTGACTGTTTGTCTGGATTTTAGGAAAGCAGGAAGCTCCCTGTGAGTCAGGCCATTGGTCTGTCTAGTTCAATAGTGTTGATCCTGACTGGCAGTAACTGTGGGGTTTCAGATAGGGGTCTGCCCAGCCTTACCTGGAGGTGCCTGGGATTGAACTTGGGGTCTTCTGCATGCAAGGCAGATGATCTGCCACTGAGCTATAGCACTGCAGGGCGCGTAAAATTTCCAAAGTTAAAAGCACTTCCAAGTTACATTGATTTCAATGGGACACTTAATGCAATTGAAACCAAACTAGGACTTGGAATGATCTCCTGTTGGCTGGATCGCTCCCAAACTTTAAGGCAAAATCAAATTACTGCTCCTTCTACGAGAATTTCTGAATGAGAGGATCCCAAAGGGACTGTGAATGCAATTGAACATAACAGTTTTGCTGATTTACGCCAATGATTTTGGTATTTTCAGTGGCTTGACAGTAGTACATGTGAAAACGATATAGGGCTCTTAGTAGACCACAAGCTTAATATGAGTCAACAGTGTGATGCAGCAGCAAAAAAACATCAATAGAAATTTAGTGTCCAGATCAAGAGAAGTAATAGTATTGCTCTATTCTGCCTTGGTTAGACCACACCTGGAATACAGTGTCCAATTCTGGGCACCACAATTTAAAAAGGATATTGACAAGCTGCAATGTGTGCAGAAGAGAGTGACCAAAATGATCTAGGGTCTGGAAACCAAGCCTTATGAGGCATGGTTGAGGGAACTGGGTATGTTTAGCCTGATAAACAGGAGACTGAGAGGAGACAGCCATCTTCCAATATCTAAAGGGCTGTCACATGGAAAATGGAACCCAAACCAATGGCTTCAAGTTATGAGAAATGAGCTTCCGACTAAACTTCCAGAGGAACTTTCTGACAGATACCTATTTCCTCAAGTAAATGCCTTTCTTAAGGCTCCTGTCTCTATAGAAGATGGCTTCTCCCAAGGACACTAGTCAAGCAAAAGGGAACACATCCGCACCATTAAAGCACTTTTACATCCCTTTAAACAGCCATGGCTTCTCCCAAAGAATCCTGGGTAAATTTTGCCAAGGCTGCTGATAGTTACTTTCTCCTCACAGAGCTACAATTCCCTGAAAAGAGAGCTTGATTGCTAAACCACTGTGAGGACTGTAGCTCCGTGAGGAGAACAGGAGTCTCTTGGTCACTCAGCACCCTTAAGAACCTACAGTTCCCAGGATTCTTCGGGAGAAGCTACAACTGGTTAAAGTGGTATAACGGTGCTTTAAATGTATGCTGTGGGTGCAGCCTGTCTCTGAACACATGGAGCTGCGCCAAACTGAGCCATGGGTTCACATAAGCCAGTCCTGTCTACCCTGCCAGGTGGTTTTTCTCCAGTGCCTCAGGCACTGAACAGCAGCTGCTACCTGGAAATCCTGAGGGTTCAACCTGGGACCTTGAGCTTGCAAAGCATGTTCTCTGCCACTAAGGGTGAGGGAGTGCAGCTAAGGCATTTTAGGGGAAGCTGAGTACTTAAGCTCAGAACACAAGTTTCCAGTACCCAGACTGGTCCCTCCAAACTTTGGGCCTTCTCCTGTCCCACAGCTACCCTAGATCAGAAGACGTTAAAGCTGTGGGAGGCTTGACACAGTGGATATATATACAGGAAATAAGGGCCAACTACACCTTCTGGTTGAAAGTGAAGCAGGGCAGAATTTGCAATGAAAGAAGGGTAAGAACGTCTATTTAAAAGGGGCTGCTTTGCATGTTGAGTCCCTGATAGCTGCAATGTCAAGCGATGGCTTAGATGGCTGAGGAAGCCTTTGTAAATCCAACACCAGAAGGAAAACACTTGTGCCAGTGCAGACACAATGCTGCACAGCTGGGCCAACTTGTTCGTTCACAGCAGCGAGCCATCAAGCAGAGAGAAGCCACTGGGACGTTGTGTATATTTGTGTGAGAGAGAACGAATGAAATCAGCCAGCCTAAAATGGCTGGCAGAATGGATGAGGAAAGCTTGGGGAATGGCCATAGCTCATTGGAAAAAACATCTGCTTTGGATGCAGAAAGTCCCAGGTTTGATCTCTGGCGCCTCCGGTTAGGACTCCTGTCTGAAACCCAATGAAAGAAATACTGAGCTAGATGGATCAATGATTTGAACTCGGGATAAGGCAGTGTCCTATGTGAGATTTGGGGTGAGTGGGAGTAGGTTAAGGCAAGACTGACCCCGATAACACGTCTGGATCCCACAACACTTGTGGACTGCCCTGAGATCTTGAAGGGTGGTATAGTCGTACCTCGGAAGTCAAACGGAATCCTTTCTGGAAGTCTGTTCGACTTCCAAAACGTTCAGAAACCAAGGCGCAGCTTCCAATTGGCTGCAGAAAGCTCCTGCAGCCAATCGGAAGCCGCAGAAGCCATGTCGGACGTTCAGGTTCCAAAGAACGTTCGCAAACCGGAACACTCACTTCCGGGTTTGCAGCATTCGGGAGCCAAAACATTCAAGTCGCAAGGCGTTCGTCAACCAAGGTACAACTGTATATTAATTTAATAACTAATATTAATAAATAAACACAGAAAGACTCCATTCCTAAAGCACTTGCAGAGAAGAGTAGAGTGCCTCTAGAATCTAAGACAACATTTTTAGATACATATCTCTACACAAATACATTATAACTGTCCTTGGATCCGTCAAATTTGGAAAACATAAAACATCTAGATATCTGCTGATTTAAGGTTTTCTTAAGGACATAAGCCCAGTGTAGATAATGATGTATCTACAGTACAGAAACAAGATACAAAATTTGGATCCGTGCCAATTCAAGCCTATTTTTTAAATCTGTTTTTTCTCATTCATACAAACCTAGTGTTGATGCCATGCCCCCAAGCAGTCTGTAAGGATTCAAAAGGTCCACTTACCATGCTGACCATGTTGTAGCAAAGGAACTAGATCCAGCAGAGTCACCAATGTCACGTATAGTCCTTGATAGTCCAATGAAGGGTAGTCTGATAACTGAGCATCACGACTTTGCTGGCCGCGTTCAGTGGGAGCATCTCGCAGGACGCTGTAAAGGAGGGAGCGAGTAACAGTAGGGTTGATGGAACTGACCTGTGGTCTTAGAGATGGGGTGAGTGGGAATGGCACAGGAAAAAGACACATGGTCATGGGCACTGTCAAATTGGAGGCATCTTGGTTCTCCTTCTTCCCTGTGCGGGACAAAATGCTGTTGGGGGGACAAAGAAAAAAAAGAGACAACAAAGACACAAAGAACAGCACATTACATTGAAATGACACTATAAAACAAATAATAAAACTCCAGATACATCCCACATGAGATGCAATCTCTACCAATAACTAGTGCATCTTGCAAAATCTAGCAACAGTTCACTTCCATGCTTGGGGAAAAAATACAATTCAGAAACTGCTACTTGTGGGGAAATTTTCCATTGCATCTCATGTGTTATCTGGTTCATAAGGAGCAAAAATATAAAAATGCATGTTTCAGTGGCACACCCATGTTTCACAGTTCTGCGAAATTAGATGCAATTTGCTATGGAAGGAGAAAAACAATGCAACGGCGGTAGCATCAGATTGTCTGAAATATATGTGTGTATTATTATTATTATTATTATTGAAAAGGATAATATTGGGAAAACATTTTGAACATCGTTGTTGGAAACCAAGGAGGAAATACTTGCAAAAAATAGGTGTGGCACTTCTAGAAACATGTTTTAGCAAAGAATAAACATGTGTGTTTGTTAAGAGAGCCTTAAAAATCACATGTTTATTGCATCAAAATAATGTCTGTATGTATTACATGATACTGTTTCATGACATTCCGTCAGTATCATCTGAGATAATGAGATTTCAACAGGCACATGGATTTAGAAATAATATAATATTTCTAAAATGTTAGCTAAACTACGTTTGGAAAAGCTTTAAAATAATATATTGTCAATGGGCTGCAGCATGTTTGTGAGCTTATGAGAATGGTAGTTTGTGTGTGTTTTTAATTTAGGGGAAGGAAACATCTTATTTTCTGAATACAAACACTCTCTTGTTAACATGGTTACTTTTGAAATCTAAGGGCTAAGCAAGCATCACCCGTTGTATAGCTGCATATCAGACAGGGTCTTATCATACATTGCTAAGGCTACTTACGTTATTTATTGAACAAACTCACTACAGACTAAAGGAGAAATAATTTAGAATAATTAAAAGGCTTAGTGGGAATCAAAACGAAGGCTAAAAATTAGATTGCTACGCCTTCTCAATATCATTGCAACCATATTATTCCACTTTTCTGAAATGGCTATTTAAAAAAGGCTGCTATCGCAACAAGATTAAAGGGCACTAATCCAGGCAAAGTTAAGCACCTTTACAACTCACTGAAATCAACAGAAGAGGCGCAACACAACCCTATGCAAATTTACTCAGAAGCAAGTGTAGTCAATGGGGCTTACTCCCAGGTAAGTTGCACATAGGACTGCAGCCTTAAAAATGTGCCTGGCTCTCCCAGTGAAATCAGAGGAGCTTAAAGGTGCTTAATTTTGTCTCGTGCATGCTCTTCACTTCTTTTTACTAATTTATCACACCATGACTATATATTAGCTAACTTACAATAAAATATTTTGTTTACAATGCATCAGACCAGATACCCATTCCCCCCCCCCCTGTGTGTTTGGCATGGAAGAGGCACTGTTTGAAATGCCTACTCAGAGGCTGGCAACTTGTGGCCCTCAGATACTGCTGGACTCCCAGCTCCCATCATCCCTGACCATTGGCCATGCTAAGCTGGGGCTGATGTGAGTTGCTGTCCAACAACATCTAGAGAGTCATGCTGGTATAGCCTTGACCTTACTCTTCCTACAGATTTCTACGGTTGATCGTCGACAAATGTTAGCATCCCATTGACTGTTCATCATTTATAGGATGGATGTTGAGCCAGACTTAAGATATTTCTGAAATCACCGGCCTCATTATATACTGTTGACCTCATGAATTGTCTTGCACACGAATAAGCAAATGCACAATGCAGGAAGGTGCCACAAAGTCATCCAGTGAGAGTACGGGCACTGGGGAAGTGATTTAAACATGTGCAGGACAAGAGCTTATTGTGGTGACACAGGAACTGTCAACCTGTTTGGAGATTGTACAAGCGTTCTGGGTTGGTCAAGTATGCCAGCTGCCATCTTCCAACAAGTAATCTGTACCATCTGCTCAACTCTACAAGTCTCAGTGATACAAACAGAGGCCACACAGCAGCAGGTTGTACCCATAATATTCGGCTTTTAAAAATGCCTTGTTTATTGTGCCTTATATACTTTCCTCATTCCTTTTGGTATCCCAACGTCCAGTTACCTTGAGGGTATTAATGCAAACCAATACAATCGCCTAAATACCACTATCATAATCATGTCCACACTAATAAATAGAAGCAAAGGAAGCTGGCTTATATCATTGGACCATTGTCATTACTGTCTACACTGACTGATGGTGTGTTTTTTAGGGGGGGGGGTAATTTATTCTCCTATGCTGTGCTGTTCCATTGCCTTAGCTACTCAATTTCATTCTGTTCCAGTGCAGTCCAATTGTTCATTTTTCTTTATTTGGCTGCAAAGCATAAATCTCGATCAGCTCTGGCTCTCTGAAGGTATAAGGCATTCAAGGTTGTCCTCCTTCAAAATGGAGCTGAAGCATCGAGAGACTACACATCCCAGCATCGAATGTGCTTTCTGGCCAGAGAAGGGGAACTTTTAAATGTTTAAAGACCAAGGATTTGCATGGCAATGTGCTTTCTTAGCAGGTCAAATTATTATATATCTTTTTGGTGTACATGCAGAGGATTGAGGCAAATTGTAGAGTCTGCAGGGCAGGGGAAGGTATTTAATAGCCAATTGCGGCTGGTGTGGTGGGGCAGAGCTGTCCTGCTAAGACCAGCAACACTACAGCTTACCTGGACAGTGTTGCGGTGGCAGCAAGGTCAAGGTTGTGTGGACACAGTTGGATGTACAAGCAGAAGCACTGAATTGGTTCTTCAGGTGCATCTGTGCAGGATTTTTAATAGCTGCATAGCAGGCAGAAATCCCTAGTTCCCAGCATAGCATCCCCATGTTAGGAGCTGTTGCCTTCTACTCACCATGGAGCTGTCCAAACCAGTGGGTAGCCCAGAAACCATGGCATACCTTGGGGGCTTTTCCTAAGCCAAATAGCGTGGCATTGCATGCTGGGACTTGTAGTGTGTTAGGTGACACACCTCCATACAGACTAGTTATGCTACAGGGGTGCCATCTATAGTTGTGGGTGCTGAGCACCCATGCCACAGGGTCCCTGATGCAATGTCTGGTGCATCGCAAAGCACCAGAA
Source organism: Podarcis pityusensis (assembly GCF_964106645.2). NCBI lineage: Eukaryota > Metazoa > Chordata > Lepidosauria > Squamata > Lacertidae > Podarcis > Podarcis pityusensis. Next base: position 21,884,605 of record NC_138028.1, read on the forward strand.
GTCACATCCGAGTGCTCGGAGATGCTTTCTGAGGTCTTTCTGAGGTCTCGGAACCTCAGGCCACCGGAAGTCAGGTTCTAAGGACGGGGGGTGCGCATGATGTCATGTCACATAATGATGTCATGACATCACGCGCACTGGGTACCCATAACCTGGGGCCCAAGTTGGCTCCCCTGTTACACAAGTAAACTGTCAATGATGATCTAACTCCCATAAAGAGGAACTTAAAAGCAAGTACAGCCTCGAGGGAAGACAGTGTAGAGTCCAGCTTTCAATCTGTACCCACCACCATCTCCCAGAGGTGATTCGACTTGAAATGGCTCAGGAGCACTTGCAACCTTCACTAAAACTGCCAAATATAAATGAGGACAGGGCTTCTTTTACAGTTGTGCAAAAACCCGGGTATTCAGTAGGAATATTCACTCACTCTTGTCTACATGAGAATTTGCACTTGCCGTTCTATCCCAGGGATGGGGAAACTGTGGTGTTGTTGGACCCCAATTGCCACCAGCCCCAGCCTGCATGGTCAGGGATGATGGAAACTGTTCAACAACATTAGGAGGGGCAAGGACTCCCCAGCCCTGCTTCATCCTATCCTGCCCCACCTTTGTACCCAGTCACCCTAAAGATCACTCAACATGAGGACCTCTGCATCAGCACCTTACACCCTGTTTCTTTTTATCACAGCCCCACACCCCCTGCAAGTCTATTTCTGAAGTTGAAGAAATCTTCAGGAATAGCCTCTGATGCAGGACATGGGAATGCATTTTTTAAAAAATCTGGAACAGCTTTTGCACCTGCAGAAAGTCTGAGAAGGGATCCTGTCCTGTATCTTGAGCAGCTGCTATTTTATAGATAAAGAAACACGATTTTCTCTTGATAAGAAGATAATAATTCTCTCTTCCCTCTGGGGCATTTGTTATATTTGCTGTCAAGTTAGGGGGAAAACAAGCTGGAATGAGCAATGCATGAAAATTAAATTCATGCTTAATGCAGAGAAATGCTTTGGCCTGAAGGTCAACTTAAGGAGGAGCTCAATGAATCAATGTGTTATGCGCTGTGCATGGTGATTTATTTTTAATGTGATGTTTTATTTGTAAAAAAAAAAAAAGCATTTTCTTTACATTTTCCCACCCACCCATCTAAAACCAGCACTGCCCAATTTCCCTCCCCAAATTTGGTGCACCCTAAAGATGTCTGCAAGTCCAAGGGTCATGTTCATCCCCCATGTGACTAAAAGAAAGCCAACTAAATCCAAATGCAAAGGAAGTCAACCTCGTCATGAAACCAATGTCTGTTGTTCCCCCAAAGATGTTAGCATGTTGCAAATTTCCGTTAAATCCATCTTTGTGACCGAGCTGGGAAGACCTTCTGAACAGCCTCATCCTTCAATGTGCCAGTTTATATATGTAATAATTGTTATTAACTAGAAAGAGAACCCAGGTTTTTCTTTTAGTAATCGAAATAACTCTTACTTGGAAATAAGTTACATGGAACTTAGTGGGACTCACTTCTGAGTAAAGAACAGAAGTGTTCTGCACACTTCCAATGATTCCACGCTAGAGATGTGCAAGCACTAGCAACTGAATCAGGTGAGAATATGACTATCGAGAATAAGACCAGCAAACCATTCAGGAACATCTATCGACAAGCCATGTTCCTCCAGTTGCTACTAGATGATGCAGTTTCCAGCTCACAAAGAGCATTTAGTTTTCTGGACTGAGAGCTCTCTTAGTGTGGCCTGTCCTGTGATGGTGTCAGTGTGGGTCTAGGTCACAGATGGGAAAGGGGTGGCTCTTCCAGATAGCTCTGAGATCCAATTCCCATCATCCCTGACTCCTGGCCATGCTGGCTGGCACTGGTGGGCACTGGAGTCCAAAACATCTGGAGGGCCGCAAGTTCCCCATCCCTGGACTAAGGCAAGCCTGCAATCCTAAACACGCTTACCCAGGAGTCAGCCCCATTGCATTCAGTAGGACTTACTTCTGAGAAGGCATGCTTCCAATTGCACCCTAAGAGTTCAAATTGTCAAGAATTCAAAAAAGGGGAAAAGTTCATTAAATATATATATCCAGGTTTAAGGTGCAAATGCAACCCATGGGGCATTTCTCCCATGCAAGACTTATTGCTATTGAATCTCATAGGTAACTCCATTTAAATGAATGTCCATCTTAAGGATTCTGGCACAATATTCATTCATAATCAATAATCAAAGCATTGGTGTAGAACCTATGACAACCCAGAAGTTGTTGGACAACAACGCCCATCACCCTTGGCCATCTGGCTGGGAACAGGATGGTGGACTAGATGGGCCACTGGCCTGATCCAATAGGATCTTCTTGCTTTCTTCTTGGTTGTGCTGGCTGGGGCTGATGGAAGTTGCAATGCAACAATGCCTAGAGAGTCACAGTTTCCTTGCCCCCTACTTAACAGGTTGTTTTCACACTCTAGGCCTGGAGTGTCGCCTTTTCACTTCTAATGCCTCCTAGCTTCTGGAAGGTTCAGATCTAGGATTTGGGTTGCTGATTCGTTTTGGACAAAGTAGGACACATTTCCACCCAAAACTGAGTGCAGGTTTCAAGTCACCAGCTCAACCTCTAAATGTTTTAAGCCCGTTTCTAGCTCATGGGGGAGGTAGTGGGACTTGAAGGCAATAGATCAAAGTGCACTCCAACAAATACCCTCTGGGGCATTAAGCTATTGGCCTGGGAGCCATTACAGCCCTGCTCCTTCCCACATGGCCAGAAGCATCATTTGAGAAAGGGGTTGCTTTTGTGTATTGATCAGCATTTGTACTTTAGCAAAACTTCATATCTGTTAAGGGAAACTAATTAGCCAAATGATCTAAGGAGGCCGGAAAAAGACATGCAATGGGTTTTAATTTTAGGTTCCAACTGCACATTAGGGGAAATTGCAAGCATTTGATATTATCGCCATTGGAAATTTTACGAAAATTTGGCAGATGACTCAGAGGGAACTACTTTGGGGTTAGGATATCCTGCCTTAGGGTGACGAGTTAGGACATATTACTGACCAAGTCGCCTTCCACTCCTGTTATGCTGTGGTAAGGAACAGGTTATATAGCCACTGGTTGTTAAGCAGTTTGGTTGGGCAAACTGAGGACTGGTCTACATAAATGCAGCAGAATGGGTGGGGAAAGTTAAGGCAGGTAGAATGGACTGGATCACGGCTGACTGATTGTAGGCAATCACAGTTCTGAATGCTCTGGTATATTATTAGCAACTTCCTGCAAATAGAAAATCAGCATAACAGATAAAGGGGGGTTGATCACCTTTCCCCTTGATTTGCTAGTGTTCCAATTGCAGGGAGTCTTCTTGGTGGAGAAACAGATGAAATACATAGCCAATAGTGGTACAGTCCATCACCTCATTCTCCCTACGTTCTGCTGCAGATATACATAGCTTCCTCCTAGACAACCACTGCTGAAGTCACTTACAGTGGTGCCCCGCAAGACGAATGCCTCGCAAGACGGAAAACCCGCTAGACGAAAGGGTTTTCCGTTTTTCGATGCGCTTCGCAGGACGAATTTCCCTATGGGCTTGCTTCGCAAGACAAAAATGTCTTGAGATTTTTTTTCGCTTTCCCCCCCCCCCTTTTTCTAAGCCGCTAAGCCTCTAATAGCCTTTTAGCAGCTAAGCCGCTAAGCCTTTAATAGCCGCTAAACCGCTAATAGCGCTAATCCGCTAAGCCGCTAATAGGGTTGCTTCGCAAGACGAAAAAACCGCTAGACGAAGACACTCGCGGAACGGATTAATTTCGTCTTGTGAGGCACCACTGTATTGCTTCCAGATTTTATACTTCATTGAGCTCTGACACATCTAGCAGAACACCCTTTTATTTTTCATAAAGCTATTCATACACTTCATTTAACCAGTATACATTTTCTATGAAAGCATAATTTAAAGCTTACCTTAGCAATGTCTGAGAAAAGTATTTCAGAGTGTTTGCAATGTCAGTTCCAGAGGGGACGGGGTAAATGTTGTGAAGAACACGGTTATGGTATTCTTGCAAGTACCGGATCTTGGAAGCAACTGGTTTTTGTTGTGTTTGAAGAAAATGGAAAGGGGAAGAAAAAGAACATGTATCTTAGTTCTGTTCTTGTGGGTAGAAAAATCATATAGTTTTTCTGCATTCTGGCCACAGTCCAGCACAGTTACAGCTAAACTAACTGTGATCTATGATCATGGATTCCCGTTTTTTTAAAAGTTAACAGCAGTTGTTGGGAGGGAAGGAGGGTTCCATCGGATTGGGGCCATAGTGCTGGTGGAAGGAAGTCTAGATGTACCCTCAGATACTCCAAAACCCATTTAATTTAACGGACTTCCGCATGACTAACTGTGTTGAACTGTGGTCTTCATCTAATACATTCAGGCTGAAGGCAATTGCCAGTTAGATTTTATTCCAAATGTTCACCAAACTTAAACAATTTTATTGGTGTCTGTTCCCGCCGCCCCCCCCCCATATAATATTTGTACAAAGTCAAGTAAAATGACAGGAAACCAATGCAATGATTATGTCTTCATTAAATTAATCATACAACACCTTTCAACCCTCAAAAGTGTCTCCAGTATGGACTTACATCCCAAAAATATGCTTAGAAGTACATGGCCAACAATGGAAAATTGGTTTGGCTTGCCATATTTTGCCCAAACGTGCACCCCTTCTCTCCTCAGCATGCCATGATTACATCAGGAAGTCTACAGCTAACCATAGTTTCCCATTCTGCCCCAAACTGGGGAAACTGTGGTTACCAGGCTTGGAGAAAGCCAAGATCTTACAGCAACTTCAGAGTTTCCTCTCTCTCGAAGGCTTGCCCAAATCACTGGAAATACAGGAGACAGAACTAAGGAGATCAGAAGAAGCAGTGATGTATTATCTATTTCACCTGCACTGCTACCTGGGAAACTGGCCATCAGCTAGGCGGCTGTAATCATGAAACCAAAACAGGCAAGTAACACAAGGTATGGGCACAGCTGATTTGCTGTACACTATGTGCTTTACACTGTAAAAAGGGGTTTGCCAGGAAATGTGCTTGTGCTTTACATTGCAAGAAGGGGCAGGCTTGAGATGGCATAGGGAGGCCTCAAGAAGCAGTGTAAAGACAACTGTATCATCTCAGTACTCAGTGGGCTGATCAACCAAGAGGACAAGAAACCAGAGGTGAAGTTTTTGGAGGCCCCAGGAGATATGGCTCTTGCTTCTGACACTGCCATATTGAGGCATCACCTAGGAATAAGTTACAGCCCAATCTATTGACTGCATTGCTAAATATAACTGATAGAATGGCTAGCTGCAGGCAACCAAAGAGTAAGGTTTACTACCACGGTTTTGCCCAGTCATTTGCATTAATGAAAATGTGGTATGTGTGTTTTCTTGTGGAGAAGATGGCAAGGCTTCGTCACGCTTACTACTTGGTAAGTTGGTCATACGTATTAGCAATCACAGTAATTAATTCACTGCTTTTACTACTTTTGTTGCTTTTTGTTATCATTTAATCATCATTGCTGTTATTACTCCATTTCACTTATAAATTGCTTCTTATAAACTATTATTATTATTATTGTTATTATTAAAATTTGTATACTTCCCTATACCCATAGTTCTCAGGGCGGTGTACAACTTAGTTCCATGGCTGGCTGTATAAGCAACCCCTCTCAGGAATCTGCCATTGGTAGGTTTTCATTTTGAAAATACTGTTGAATTACTCGGAGGAATTTCACAATACAGTAAAAACATATACAAAATAATGGCATGTATAAAAAGTACATATATATTATACACACACCCAATTTCAAATCCAACATGGATACCAACTGGGATAAAAATCTACCCTTGTTTTTATTGAAGTTGTAAGATACCTTGAGAATGTTGTATATTCAGTGGGAGGATAGAAATGTTTTAAATGAATAAACTTTCACCCTACAGTTAAGCAATTGTTAGGTTTATTATGCAGCCAACGGCAATGAAGGCAATAAATTAAACAGCAACCTATTAATCATCGTAAGAAAGGGAAAATGTAAAGGGATGTTACCATAAAAACTTAGAAATGAAACAAATGTATGAAAAAGAAATCTCTTTCCCCAGATTTTCCAATTCATCATGTGATTGCATGTAGCAAAGAAAACAGTGACTCATAGAGTTCATCTGCCTCTGTTTTCTTCTGTAAGAGTCACTGAGATGCTTACTGCTGAGAAATCTCAGCATGCCTAAGCAGATATTTGAGTGACCATTGTAATGAACTATTTGCACTTGTGTTGCTGAACTACTACTCTCACTATCCCTGGCCATGCTGGCTGTGGCTGATGGGATTTGGAGTCCAACCATCTCAGGAGGGCCACAGGTTCCCCAACCCTGCAGTAGATGGATCATACTTCTTCTCCATTGCTCCACAAGCTAAAATCCATGGGTAGAAATTCCAGGGAAGAAGACGTCAGCTAACTGTTAACAGACCTTTCCTAACAGTAGGAGCTACTCAACAGTGAAATAGGCTGCCTCAGGTGAGCTCTCTCCTTTATTAGAGGTATTTGAGCAGAGCCAGGGATGATGTAGTTATGCCCTGTATCACAGTTCCTGCACTGAGGAGGAGGTGTTCAACTAGACGACCTCCAAGATCCCTCCTGGCTCTATAATTCTGGTTCTTGCGGTGCAAAAGCTCAGAGCTGCTTAGCTTTAGAAATGTGGTAGCCTTGTGTGCCTTCAGGCCATAGCTGGGGACCTGGTATTTTTTTAAAAAAAAAATTATTAAAATATTTATAGCACAGCAGCTCATTTAAAATATCAAGGTGGAGAGCAATCATATATTACTTTTTTATATATGTATCTATCTATTTCATATAATGCCCTGTATCCATAATTACAATATAAAAAACAAAATACATAATAAAAACAAAGACAACCCATTAATCCTCACCCCCTTCCACAACACATAAAAGGGCATTAAGATGTCAATCTGCCAAAGGTCTGGTTAAAGAGGAACGTTTTTGCCTGGTGCCTAAAGGTGTATAATGAAGGCACCAGTTGATCCTTGGGGAGAACAACCCACAAACAGGAAGCGCATTCTCGTGTTGCCACCCTCTGGACCTCTTGTGAAGGGAACACAAGAAGGGCCTCAGAGGATGATCTCAGGGTCCAAGTAGGCTCATATGGAGAGAGGTGGTCCTTGAGGTATTGTGGTCCTGAGCCATTTAAGGCTTTATAGGTCAAAAAAAGTACTTTTAATTGAACCTGGAATCTAATTGGCAGTCAGTGCAGTTGAGCCAGGATTGGTGTTTTATGCTCACGTCTTGTGCCCATGAATAACCTGGTCACCAAATTCTGCACTAGCAGAACCGTTTTCAGAGGCAGCCCTACATATAACATATTGCAGTAATCTAGCCTAGAGGTCACCAGAGCATGGACAACAGAAGTTAGGCTGTCCCTGTAAAGATTAGGAGTGCAGCTGGACAGGCTGGTGGAAGGCACTCTGCTCCACGGAGGGCGCCTGAACCTCAAGTGACAACAAAGGATTCAGAAATATCCCCAAGCTGTGTATTTGCTCCTCCCATCAAGAGCAGGTTACCTCACAGCCTTCTGGTCTAGAAATGCCTCAGTCTAACTGAATTGAGCTTCAGTTTGTAGGCTCTCATCCAGTCCATTATCGAGGTAAGACAATTGTCCAGTATATCCACTGCCTCCCCTGCAAATGTAAAGGAGAAGTAGAGCTGTGTGTCTTCAGCATATTGCTGACAACGTACTCCAAACCTCCAGATAACCCCACTCAGCTGTTTCATGTAGATGATAAAGAGTGTAGGGGATAGAATCAAACCCTGTGGAACCCCACAATGGAGGCTCTACAGGGCTGAGAAACACTCCCCAAGAAACACCCTCTGCAGATAACCATCCAAGTAGGATCAGAACCACCACAAAGCAGTGCCACCCATCCCTAATTCCAGAAGAATACCATGGCTGATGGTATCAAAAGTCCCTGAGAGGTCGAGAATTAACAGGGGCACATTTCCCCTGTCTCTCTCCCAACAGAAGTAATCATTTAGGGCAATCAAATCAGTTTCTGTGCCAAAACCCAACCTAAATCCTGCTTGAAATGGCTCTAGAAAATCATTTTCCTCCAAGAGTACCTGGATCTGGTCCACAACCACATAAAACACCATGAAAACAATACAAAATTATCAGCAAAATGACTAATCAACAAAGTTTAAACAGCTGCATGGGCCTGACAGCATAAAAATGTGTTCAATGGACATACTGACATTCAGTAACACAGATTTTATTATTGCTTCTCAGTCTTTTGGCTAAGATCAAGTGTAGCCACTATGCTTTCACCTTTATTGGGGTCAAGCTGCAAATGTATTCAGGTAGAAGATTGTATTGACAGAGAAATTGGATTAATATGCAACTGTGGTCAGAATGAAACAGTCACAAATCAAATTTCAGGCCCCAGGGTAGCATTTTTTGATTTACAGGGGTTTTCCTATTCTGGGAAACTTGGAAGGAAGGGTGAGATAGAAATTCAATAAACAGATAAATAACATACAGGTATTTTGCAGTGACAGCCAGACGTTTGTCTGTGAGAGATTTAGAGCTATATTGGTAAATGACAGATCTGAAGAGAATGAAGTCATATTTTAAAAAGCCAACACTTTCCATAGCCCAATCATCTAGAATATATCTGGACTACAAATTTGTATCAGTTTAACTATCACAATTTCCCCCCAACCCTGCTGTATAATCCTACTGTTTGGAGACAGTAATATCTGATTGAGACCTCTCACACCTCACTCACAGAACTACAGTTCCCAGGCTTTTATGCTGAATACAAGTGGCTCCTAAACCCATTTGACACAGCATTCCCACACATGTCTGCTCAGAAGTAAGCCCCATTGAGTTCTGTGGGGCTTGACTCACAGGTAAAATGGTTGTGGAAGAACAGTCTCAGTGTGTAGTGTAGAAACGTTTTAAATTGGTTTTACTGCCTCTCCTGGATCTATAATTTTGTTTCCCCTCAGTTTTATTGTATTACAAAAGCATGTGCGGTCCGATTATTTTATTACATTGTGCTTTTTTGTTCAACACCGCAATCCATCAGGGTGAATGGCAGTTGAGAATTTAAAAATATAAAATACATCCTTAGAATATAATAAAGCTGTTGGAATTGCTTCTTCCAGCAGAAGAAGAAACTATTTTTTTAATACAGAACCTTTTGGTGAGTGTATTTTCACCTTCCCCTTTTAATAGATGCTACCAGGATAGCCTTCCCTTCTTCTTTTGCCAATGTCGATGTGACAACAGCACACACTTCTCTTTAAATGTGAGCCTGCCATCATCCAGCATAAAGCAGTCATGGCCACAGGGAGGCCTGCTGCGACTTCTGGAAGACCCAACACGGCCCATTGCAGCCACAGGAAGGCCTGACAAGGCCCACAGCAGATGCAGGAAAGGCCAACAAGGTACCCAGCAGTTGCGGGAAGGCCCGACGAGGCCCACCACAACCACAGAAAGGCCCAATGGACCCTGTTGGGCCTTCCACAGGCTGCAATGGGGCTTTCCATGGCTGCAACGGGCCCCGTTGAGCCCCATTAGGCCTTCCGGAGGCCACAATGGGCCTCCTTCTGCCAGGTGATGTCATATGTGCGTCATGCGCATGACGTCACAGGCCCATGCCAGGCACCCACAAAGTGGGTCAGGACGTGGCACCCGTGTCTCCCAACCAAGTTCACTTCCAGGATCAGGTGCAAGGGGAGAGGGATCATCTCAGGAGACTGCAAAGAAGCAAACCTTGAGCAAAAGGAGAGTTCAGGGCCCCAACTTCCCCTTGCATACTTCTTTGTGAATTGTTCAGGAAGACCTGTATTTAAAAGGATGGGTGCTCCCACCTACCCCCCTGCCTTACATAGCCCCAACTGTTGCATGAAAAGTGTGCAGGGAAGCAAAAGAGCCATTTCAGTTTTCCCTGGCAGATGCCAAAATGCAGGTCTTGGAGTCTCATAATAATAATAATAATAATAATAATAATAATAATAATATATTATTTGTACCCCACCCATCTGGCTGGGCTTCCCCAGCCACTCTGGGCGGCTTCCAAAAGAATATTAAAATACTGTGATACATCAAACATTAAAAGCTTCCCTAAACAGGGCTGCCTTCAGATGTCTTCTAAAAGCCTGGTAGGTGTTCTCTTTGACATCTGGTGGGAGGGCGTTCCACAGGGAGGACGCCACTACCGAGAAGGCCATCTGCCTGGCTCCCTGTAACTTGGCTTCTTGCAGTGAAGGAACTGCCAGAAGGCCCTCGGTGCTGGACCTCAGTGTCCGGGTAGAACGATGGGGGTGGAGACGCTCCTTCAGGTATACTGGACCGAGGCCGTTTAGGGCTATAAAGGTCAGCACCAACACTTTGAATTGTGCTTGGAAACGTACTCCCTACGCAGTATTTTCACTGGGGTGGTCAACCTTCAAAGCCAAGGCACACGAACATCTCCCAGAAAGGATGTAAGGGTCTTATAAGTGTATGTTTATTTGGCTTGCATGTCAAATTAATATAATTGTGTGTTTCTATCAAATACTGTATTACAGACTTTTTCTAATTATGAAAAAAAAATTGTGCTGAAAAACAAGGAAACAGAAGGTAGACTTCAAGTATGGTGGTTGGCCCAGATTTTGTTCCTGGTGTTCAGACATCAATGCAGTGCACCACACAGATGGCACCTTCAACCTGTTGCTATGACCCCAGGGACATTGCCAAGTCAAACGCAGAACACAGATACAGCCACAATATATAGAGAGCAAATCACCTAAAATGTCCTGTAGTGAGTCATGACCTGGTTTTCAGAAGCGTTAACACCTAGATCATCAGGAAGCATCACCAGGTGCTTGGGAAAACAGCTTATTTTCATTTAAATTATTTTTCCTTAAAAGGAGCTTAGGTATCCGTATCCAAGATTATTTCATAACAACATTACTAGGTTTCCCTCAGCTCGCTTTTCTGAGCTAAATGAAGCAGTATTTCTTGGGTCTGTAGATGGAAGGGTCTGAACACAACTAACAGGCTCATGAACACTCAGTTCTGACCTAATCCTCTTCCTCAGCTACTTCCTACACATTATGTTAGTTCAGATCCTTTTTATGTCAATAGACTCAGTAGAAAGAGTCCTCTGTGGGATCTTCTCTGTTGTCTCTATACCAAACCCACCTGCAGTAGATATAATATGCATTAATAGCTCTGCATTTTTTTAAAGGAAATAGCAGGTGCATGGGGGTTGTTCTGGATCATGACCACAGGGAGCAGGGTTCAACTCTTTGTCCCCTGCTGTAGTACTCATCAGGATCAGGGGACATTTGCCCTACATTTGCATTGGAAGGAAGTCTCTCAATCGCACCAGTGGACGCTTTCTTTCCACTGCAAATAGCAGGCATGGAGGAGGGCTATCTGGACTGGCAACACAGTTGGGTAGAAAAATGGGTAAAAAAACCCTCCACACCAGCATACTTTTTCTGGATTGGACGCTCTATGCCTGCTACTTGACTTTCAAATGCTCACTCAACTGTTATTGCTCCATGTCTACTTTGACCCTGAAAACAATGGGAATAGGACCCCGACTGCATAATTCTATGTATGTCTATGCAGAAGTAACTCTCACTGAGTTCCATTGTGGTAAGTGAGCATAACAATGAGCCTTTAGTCCATCATTTGCTTGATTGCCCCTGGCCTGGGGCTGGGGGGAGTTTCTGGAAACTGATATTGGGTAAGAGAAGGAAATGAACACCTTTGTTTCCTTTAACAATATGTGGAGAAAATAAATTACATCAGCATCGTTTCCCTGATCTGTGGAAGGCAAGCAGAAAGAACAACCCATTATTCTAGTTAGTTAGTTAGTTAGTTAGTTGCTCTGATCCACAGACTGATTCAGTTATCCAAGCTCTAGTGCATACTGTCCAGAGAGGTTTATATATCTCCTTCCTTGATGGTATTCAGGAAAAGACTAGATAGATACTTCAGATATGGGCCGTTCTGTCTTTGGCTTGTGGACTGGAATGATCTGTCCATATTTGTGGCTCTGCAGTTCTATGATCGGTGACATCATTTCATCCTGCATTGTTCATCCACAGATAATCAGCACATATCTTCCTTCATTAAACACACTGAGAAGGAAGTATTTGCCTGCCATCTACCAAGGGCATTTAACTGAAGCAAGATTGAACATTAAGGAGGTTATTCTAAAGGATCAGTGGTGGACTCAGTGCAAGACTTTGGGAGCAGAAGTCCAGCGTCCCGCTCAGCAGAATGAGTAGGAAATTCCCCAATGCAGCAGAACTTGCTTGGCACATTTTTTAAAGTAAGTGAAGAACTATACATTGCCATCTAATGGGGGGAAGGGCCTAAAAATTAAGTCCAGAATCTAAAATTTCCTAAGTGCAACACTATAAATGAAGAAACAATTCTGTACGCTTCCAAGAGAAGTTCTGGAATCTTCTTCCTTGAGAGGCAGCCAAAGGAAGATAGGCAAGAACCGGTCATGGATACTTTGCCTGCAAGACATGGAGCACCTGCAGTATCCAAGGGGCCCCTGCGAGTATACGGTGCCATGATTCTATTATACCTTTTCATTCAGTGTTGGTCAATGAAGCCACACAAACAGTCAGCTGATCCTGCCTCACAGTGACCTGATAGGGTGTCTTGGAAGCAACAGCCTTGTATATATATGGATCTGACCAATCCCTCTTTTCCTCCGCTAATTACATCTCTGTTTATCTGAGTGTGTAAATATTACTTCACTGGCAACTTGAAGAAGCCATAAAGGAAGACAATCTCCACCCAGTCCAAAATATCAACAAAAGCAAGAGTGGGTGTGGGAGAAAGGCAAGAGATAGGCCCCTGAGATTTTGTTTTTATTTTCAAGTCATCCAGTACAGTGCAATAAGGAGATGAAAATAATCTGGTAGGAAGATTTCCAAAACCTAGCAACGGAATCAAATCAAGTGCGTTAAGCTAGGTCCTCTTTTAAAGGGGGGGGGGGGAGAATCGTATCAAAGGCCTACATTTCCTCTGTATGTGTGGAGACAGAAAACCATCTCCCCTCTTTTGGTAAATATAAGGATTCAAACACTCCGTGATGCTTTTGAAGAGATTGTACTTTGTAGATGAACATCCTTATGGGTGGCCAACATGATGGGCACAGAAGGCCCGGGGGAGACCAGAAGGTCCCCAGAATCAAGCTCTTTAAACCGCAGTGCTCTTCAATCTTCCTAGATCTGGGCTTCCCTTCTGCCTGCAAGGGCGGAGAAATCGCCTGCCGCATTCAGCACCAGGGACAGCGCCGTCCCTTCCCGTCTCTTCCCCCCCTCCCCACAACCACCTGACGCCCCCAGTTTGCCCCCTTTCGTCCCTGCCGATGCTCTCCTTTGTCCCTCCCCACACCAGTCTCTTCGCCTCCGCGGGGTGGGCTACTTACACTGCTCCGCTTTGGTGGACATGGTGGGGCCCGGGTGGAAGTGGTTGCTCCCAATATTGGCGGCGCGGGGTCCTCTCCGTCGGCTAGCGGGGAGCGGCGCTCTCCTGCCGCGGCGGTGAAGTCACCCTGTCTCCCGAGCTGCATCCCTCCCCCTCGGCTGCCTCTATCATCGCTACGGAGCTGCAGAGCTGCAGGGAAGGGAAGGGAAGCAGGCCAAGGAGGGAGGGGAGAAGCCACGAGGGGGCGGCGGCTTCGAGGAGCCCCCGCGCGCTCCAAGCGCGGACCCCCGTTCCGCGCCCTAGGCTAGGCGGTGTCCAGGGGCGAGCGCGCGTAAACGGCCACGCGCGGAGAAGGGCCCATTTTACAGCCGAGGCAAAAATTAATAATCAAGAGGGCCTCCCCCCCCCTCGTTTGCGTGAAATGAGCTCGACCGGAGAGGAACGTGGAGGCGGGGGAGGGGGGAGTGTTCCATTCATGAAGACGGGCGGCTGAGCGCGGCCAGCCTTTTAAAGGGACTGCCGTTCGCAGCCCCCGCGGCAGGGAGGGGCTTCCGCTTTTTCTGAATGGGATGCGCGCCGCCTTCTTTTGCAGGACCTGCTCCAGGGCTGGAATTAGGGTTGCCATGTTTTGGAGAGCAAAAAAGAGAGAGGACGCTGTGACGGCCATTCAAAGCAATAAATGCAATTTGTAAAAAAAATAAAAAAATGCCCCTGAATAAGAGGACACATGGCAACCCTAGCGCCCGCCAAAATAAGCACGTGTTTATGGCATCAGGGGAAGTGGAGGATTCCCATAATAAGCTGCTGGTTGGCCATCCAGCCATCTGCTCTTATGTCCTTGCACTAAAGCACTAGAATTGACATTGCACTTTTGCATGTTTTTATTGTAATTTTTCTTCCAAGGTGTTTTCTTTATTTATTTGTTGCATTCCTACCTTTTTATTCAATGCATTTTTCTCTAAGGAGCTCAAGGTGGTGTACATGGTTCTCCCTCCCCTTCCTCATTTTATCCCCAGAACAACCCTGTGAGGTAGGTTAGGATGAGACACAGTGACCAGCCCAAGGTCACCCAATGAGCTTCCTGGCAAAGTGGGGATTCAAACCCTGGGTGCAGCGTCCAGTTTAGATTCATCTGCCTGCCCCCCCCCCCAATGCCCCTAGACATTTTCTGGGCTCTGCTCCTGCCTAGTGATTCAGAGCAGGCCCCTTTCTTCCATGAGGCCTTTGGTTCCCAGATCAAGATGAAAAGGTAAAAAGGTAAAGGACCCAGACAGTTAAGTCCAGTCAAAGGCAACTTATGGGGTTGCGATGCTCATCTCGCTTTCAGGCCAAGGAAGCTGGCATTGGAACAGCTTTCTGGGTCATGTGGCCTGCATGACTCAACTGCTTCTGACACAACAGAACACCGTAGGGAAGCCAGGGCACACAGAAATGCTGTTTACCTTCCCACCGCAGTGGTACCTATTTATCTACTTGCACTGGCGTGCTTTCGAACTGCTAGGTTGGCAGGAACTGGCAAGCCCAAGAGGCTCAGTGGTTTAGACCACAGCGCCACCCGTGTCCCTTCCCAGTTCAACCATCATTTAAGGTTGATTTTTTTCTGCCCCGCACCCCTTGTTCCTGATATAGATCTTCACTCACCCCTCTTGTTCCCTGTGTAAATTCCCATCCCTCCATTGTTCCCAGTGTGGATCTTCACTCCCTGCTTTGTCCCTGGCTGCAGGAGGCATTTTGTGGTTTGCCCCAGGTGCCAAAACGTCTAGAGCTTCAGCGAGCCGAAAATAACAAGGTGGTATTATAACAGTAAAAGGGACATGGTCAGTACTGTGGGTTAAACCACAGAGCCTAGGTCTTGCCGATCAGAAGGTCAGCGGTTCGAATCCCCGTGACGGGGTGAGCTCCTGTTGCTTGGTCCCTGCTCCTGCCAACCTAGCAGTTCAAAAGCACGTCAAAGTTCAAGTAGATAAATAGGTACCGCTCCGGTGGGAAGGTAAACATCATTTCCTTGCGCTGCTCTGGTTCGCCATGCTGGCCACAAGACCCGGTTAGTCATGCTGGCCACATGACCCGGAAGCTGTACGCCGGCTCCCTTGGCCAATAAAGTGAGATGAGCGCTGCATCCCCATAGTCGGTCACGACTGGACCTAATGGTCAGGGGTCCCTTTACCTTTTATTATAACAGTGGTCATTTTCATGCTCTCTTCTTACAATATAACAAAGCAGGGGGGGAAAAATTTCTTTCCCCGAATTCAAGGGGAAAGCTTGAGGTTTTGGGGTTCTTGTTTTTTTAATACACACAGAAGAATTAGAAGTCTGAGACAGGTCACATTTCTGTGGAAATTTTTTGAAGATGTCAGTGACATAAAACAGGTTGTTCCGGCCTCCTAGGTTGTCCAAACATCTAAATGTAGCAGATTCAAGAACACCAAGTCCTGGGAATTAAATTACTCAAGTGTCTTCAATGCTAAGGTCATTGTTTTCCCGTAACTTCCACAGAGTCACTTTGTTTAGTTAATTCTCCAGTGAACTGCTACAGAACCTTGGCGATCCAGCTGCAGATTGTTGTCTCTTCCCTTTGCTCCAAGTAAATCAAGTATGAAACAAAACTCTAATTATGTGGAATATTCTGCATCATCTTCCTGGTTGTACTGCCAACCAGATGGGGGGAAAAACACTCATATCTTTCCCTCCCTCCCTCCAACTGGCTGCTTTTACAACATAATCCTGTGAATGTTGGCGCAGAAATGCCCCACTGAGTTCAGTGGGGCTTACTCCCAGGTAAGTGGGCACAGGACTTCAGCCTCACAGAGCAATTCTGCAAACTTCTGCTCAGAAGTCAGTCCCCTTGTGTTCAATGGGGCCAAATCCCAGATTAATGGGTATAGGTTTACAGTCTTAATTGCCTTTCCTTCCCCTCTCAGCTAGCAGAAAGTAATTAATACCTATAAGCCATCAAACCCATTATTAAGCAAACATCTTTATCTAGCAAACAATACAAGAGCTTTGCATATTCAAAGTCCATGTTTGCAGCAACTTAAAATGCAAGTTACTGAGATTTGTAAGCTTCCAAATGCAGCAAATATTTAAATAAATTCTTTATTCTGAATAAACATTATGGCATGTACTTTGCAGCTTATATTTTGTTGCCGTGCAATGTCCCAGTGTGGTTTTTATTGTTCATAAATGCTTGGGAGCGCTCATTAAAAATGGTGGGGGAATAAATTGTGATTCATGTTTGCTTTAAATAATGAGGAAAACTTTCTGGATGTTAACTTGGCAAGGTCTATCTAGCAGATCTGCAAAAACAGTCTGCTTCTGGCAAGAAAATTTGCTACTGAGTTAATGCCGCTCCCTTTTCTCAGGAGACAGAAGACTGTTGGATTTTTCCACATACTCAGTTGGATATAGATGGGGGTTGAAGAAGCTTAAGAATAAGCTGTACCATGACAACTTTTGATTTTGCTATTTGAAAGAGAGAGGTTCTCAAGCCTAAATCCTTTAATGCCCTGATTTGGTTGGATTTCTGATGCAGGCATTCCCAGAGAACATGCAAAAGGGAGCTTCCTATATCCCCTGTATGATGTCTGAATGCACAACTAACATGAAAATCAATACATCTGCAAAGAAAACACAGTGGAGATCAAATGAAGCCTTAATTACGTATGTGAGAGCCAGTGCTGTCTCATTTATTTGATCGTTTATTCCATTCATCAGTCATCCAATAGCAATAGTTCTCTGGGGCTAAATAGATTGTGAAAATGGATTAAAAATCGCAATTCCAATAAAACAAGAATCAATAAAAAGACCTAGAGCAGATGTGGGGAAGCTGCTGGGAAAGATCTCTGCCTTAGGACTTGGAACATAGAAAGCTACCTTATACCAAGTCAGACCATTGATCTATCTAGCTCATTATTGTTGGCAGCTTGCCAGAATTTCCAATGGTCCTCAGTTCGTTCAACTTCCCAAACATTCGGAAACCAAAGCGCCGCTTCTGATTGGCTGCAGGAAACGCCCCGCTGGATGTTCGGCCTCCAAAAATAGTTCGCAAACCAGAACAGTCACTTCCAGGTTTGCAGCGTTCTGGAGCCAAAACCTACGAGAACTAAGCTGTTCAAAAAGCAAGGTACGACTGTACTTTGCTCAGAATGAAATTATATTCAGAATGGAAGCATGCAAGAACTGATATCAATTCCTTCATTAGCATGAATGGAGATATGCGACAGGGCAAAATGAGGATGGCTTGAATAAATATTTGATTCTGTATCTCTTGCTAGCAGCCAGAATAGCTATTGCAAGAAAATGGAAATATCTAGAGGGATTAAATAAGGATTTATGGTGTGGTGAAAACTGGTCCATAGCTATAAAAATGAACTAAAACATTAAGGTATACTAGAGAGCAAACCAAAAAAGATTCATTTTCAACGATGTAGCAAAAAATAATAATTGTATATTCATGATGATAACAGCGTTCAAATGCCTCCTGTAAAATACCGGTATGCTATTTGAAATTCTTGGCAACTACAATGGTACCTCAGGTTACATACGCTTCAGGTTACACACTCTGCTAACCCAGAAATAGTACCTTGGGTTAAGAACTTTGCTTCAGGATGAGAACAGAAATCATGCTCCGGCAGCATGGCAGCAGCAGGAGGCCCCATTAGCTAAAGTGGTGCTTCAGGTTAAGAACAGTTTCAGGTTAAGTACAGACCTCCGGAACAAATTAAGTACTTAACCTGAGGTACCACTGTATTCAGTTTGAAGCCGCTGATGGACCAATGCACCTCTCCCAATGGTGGCCTGTGTGGGGTTGTGGCACCCGATCCACGACAGTGGCAACTTTCCAGCCCAGAAGACAAGAAGAGTTTGGATTTGATATCTCGCCTTTCACTCCCTTTAAGGAGTCTCAAAGTGGCTAACATTCTCCTTTCCCTTCCTCCCCCACAACAAACACCCTGTGAGGTGAGTTGGGCTGAGAGACTTCAAAGAAGTGTGACCTGCCCAAGGTCACCCAGCAGCTGCATGTGGAGGAGCAGAGACGCGAACCCGGTTCACCAGATTACGAGTCTACCGCTCTTAACCACTAAACCACACTGGCTCCCAGGGCCCAGGGCCAGCCCCACTGGGTTCCTATCAGGCTGTAGGCAGGCCTTAGCCAAACCTAGTCTTACCTGTAATCAATAAAGTTGTGGGCTAATTCAGCCCAATACCAATCTCCTGTGATCATTTTTCTCAGACTTCCCGCACTGGCCGCAGACATCATGCACCTGTGGCGGCAATTGAAACATGCAGAAATGGGCACTCTGTGTAGCCTTAAGAACCACAACACTTTAAGGAAAGAATGTTGAGATTTCATAGAATCATAGAATTGTAGAGTTGGAAGGGACCACAAGTGTCATCTAGTCCAACCCCCCTCCCCCAACCCTGTGGGAATCTTTTGCCCAATGTGGGGCTCAAACCCGTGACCCATAGATTAAGAGTCTCATGCTCTATCAGCTGAGCTACAAGGCTGAAGGAGAGTTGTCCCCCAAAATATAGCAAAAAGTTTTTTTATTTGTAAACTTTATTAATAATATTAAATTCTACAAACGTCATCAATGGAAAACACAAATTCATGACCCATCAATTGATTTTACAAATACAGTATCCATAATAACTAAACTGTCACTCATTCAAAGAGCTCTTCCGTAACTATATAATTCAGTTGTCTTTTAGATTGTCTTAAAGATAGCTGCTGGTTCCCCATCAATTTTATCCAATTCATGACTCCTAAAGAGGATTAAAAAAAAAAAATCTCTAAACAAATCATTATAGCAACTCCTTTGGAGAATTCGCTGAGGAAGGGCTGCAGCTCTGAGAGATGCCTGTGAAGATGTGTGTTCTTTGTTGTATATTGTGTTGTTGAAAACCACCTTGTGTATAGTAATATAGAAAGGTGGTGTACAAATTAAAAATGAAATGGGGGGGGGGATGAAATTAAGCTTCTGCTCTCACAAAGGAGAGTTCCCCAACTTCTGAGGCGGTCCGTTCCACAGTCAAACAGTACAGTCTGGGAGAACTTCTTCCTAATGTTGAATCTAAACCCCTTTTCTTGTGATGTTGGTTTGGATCCTGCCCTCTGGGGCAGCAGAAATCTAATTCTCGCCTTCATCTATGTGACAGCCATTCAAATATTTAAAGATTGCTTATTACATTGTCTCTTCCCCTTTACATTGAAGCTCCTAGATGGCCCACAGTGCTTTTGTTTCACATATAAAAACAGATTTGTAATTCCCAACCTACTAAGCATGTGTGTTCATTAGCTGTGTTCTAATTATCAGTGTAGGAGATCACATAATTCTATCTATTCCTATGGTAACAAATTAAGATGTGTGTTCCAGCAGCATTTAATGAGATTTGTGCAGACTACTAATTTGGGGGAAGTTGTGTTTCTTCGCTGATCATGGACGAAAGCAAGATCCCCCTGCAGGCTAGTTGAGTGTTCTCTGCCAATTAGCTCTTTAAAGTATATATGCAGTACAGCAGATTCTATCAATTACATTCTAAC
Organism: Podarcis pityusensis; assembly: GCF_964106645.2. Lineage (NCBI taxonomy): Eukaryota > Metazoa > Chordata > Lepidosauria > Squamata > Lacertidae > Podarcis > Podarcis pityusensis. The sequence goes on from NC_138028.1 coordinate 21,904,613, forward strand.
ACTATTAAATATAAATCAGATGCAAAGTAGAAGAAGAATATAAAGAACCCCAGTTTCAAAACAACTTTATAAGGCCTGTTTAACCATCTGTGATGCAGGTGACAGCTAGTTAGGATTTCCATTACACTTGTAGGCATTTTGCATAATTGTCAGTGACTGGCTGGATACTGAGGGGGTAGTGGCTGGATTCTGATGAGCGGGCACCAGGGGAAGGGAGTTTGGAGACTGGCTTGGAAGAAGGGATCAGTGATCTGGGAGAGCCTGTAGCAGCCAGGAGTTGAGAGTCAGAGGCAAGAGAAGCTGCAGGATTCTGGAGCGAAGAACAGTTGCAGGAGGAGGGAGAAACAGGCCAGACTGGTGAAGAGTCCAGGCCTTTCATAGTGGGGTAGGAGAGCTGGGGGGGGGGGGATTCACATCAGGCATTGGTTTCTGCCCCTTTGGTTTCAGATAGTACATGGGTAGTAAAGGTAAAGGGACCCCTGACCATTAGGTCCAGTCGTGACCGACTCTGGGGTTGCAGCGCTCATCTCACTTTATTGGCCGAGGGAGCCGGCGTACATGTGGCCAGCATGACTAAGCTGCTTCTGGCGAACCAGAGCAGCGCACGGAAACGCTGTTTACCTTCCCGCCGGAGCGGTACCTATTTATCTACTTGCACTTTGACGTGCTTTCGAACTGCTAGGTTGGCAGGAGCAGGGACTAAGCAACAGGAGCTCACCCCGTTGCGGGGATTCGAACCGCCAACCTTCTGATCGGCAAGTCCTAGGCTCTGTGGTTTAACCCACAACGCCACAGTGGGTAGTAGTAGAGTCTAAAAAGCCCGGGACACAAATTTTCTTTCTTTTTTTATATATAAATTTATTTGGTTTTCCCAATTAAAATTTGACAGTCCCATATCCAACATACAACATAGAAACAAGATTCCAAAGGCTCTCCTGGACTTCCTCCCTCCCCTTTTTAAAATCATTTTCTCCTGCATCTTTTATAATAATCCAAATCTTTCACCTCTCCATTGTGTCCAAAATTCACCATTAAACTATAAGTGTTATTCCAATCCTACTAACGAGTTTAACTGGTTTTTAAGATAAATTATAAATTTCCCCCATTTCTTATTAAAATTTTGGTCTTCCTGATTTCTGATCCTTCCGATCAGTTTAGCCATTTTGGCATAATCCATCAACTTGATCTGCCATTCTTCTCTGGTAGGACTTTTATCTTCTTTCCATCTCTGGGCCAATAACATCTGCGCAGCCATGGTCACCTACATAAATAGTCTTTTTGCTCCCTTGGGATTTCGGCTCCCAAGGCTCACAGATTTTCACAGCCCTCTAGCGCCTATGGTGACTCATTTACCAGAAGTAATGTGTTTAGCGATAACTCTGTGTATACTGACCAAACTAAGCCTCCTGCTCTATATTTTGCTCTAGATGTGCAATACATTGGCATTGTTTTCAGCTCTCCTACCGCACTACCATGCCTCCTCTTTCTGCGGCTGCCTCTGCTGCTCCACTGTCTCCCAGGACCAGGAGAGGATTGGAGTGGGGGGAGCAGAATCAGGTGACGCACAGGTGGAGTTTTCGTGTGCAGCTCAGGTAGGGGAGATACATAAGCCAAGGTTGGGGGCGGGGTGTCAGGAACTGGGCAGAGGACGAATGATGGGGATTCGCTCCCCAGCCTGACCATTCCAGGGAGGAGGAAAAGGAAGACAGTATAGATTTACCACAGGGGTTGGAGGGATGTCACAGCTCAGAGGCAGATGAGGGGGAAGTTGGGAACTAATTGGAGAGGATGAGGAGGAAGAGGGGGCAACAGCTGACGGACACAGACCCCCCCCCCCCAGAACCCGGCGAGCCTTGAAAGTAGGAGAGCAAAGAGCTCAAAGACAGAGGACACATAGCAGCACCCATAGAAGTAACGAAGGAGGAAGTAGGAGAGACCAGGGTGTGGAGATTCACTCTGGACAATGCCCTTATCCAGGAGGCTGGGTTCTATAGCCTCTCTCTCTCTGTAAATACTGAATAAAAAGTGGATTGTAAGAACATTCCTTGTTTTTGTATGTTCCTGGGCAACCGGCCGTGGGAGTTGCTGGCAGCAGCCTGATTCGGGGCCTCTCTGTTGCGGCAACTGCATCATCGGGTACACACCTAGGTGTAGCTGAAAAGTAGGACTGATGGACATGCCTTTTCTTAACTTGTAAGTGTACTTTTGACTTAATTCCTCACTCTGGACATTCCGTGCCTGACAGCGCCATGACAGCAATGTTGCTGTGGGCATGTCAAGTTGTTGTCAACGAGCCAGGTCAACCACAGGGCAGGCACACACATGGGAGGCACAGGTTGCAATTAGGTCTTTATCAACAGAAAATACCATCACAGCAGAGTCCTCCGGTTTGTATTAATCCGGCTGAGACCTTGCCGAAACTGACCACTAGCTCTTCCCTCCCCTTCTAACCTTTTAATCTGGATCCCTCCCAAGCAGATGAGCACTGCGTCAGCAGGACTGGGGCTGTCTGCACTCACATTGTGACTCTCAGACTTTAACTCTGTCCTGGAGGGCCTCCTTCTTCTGACGCCCCCCCCCCTTGATTGCTCAAACCCCTTGCTTGTAGCACCTCCCAGCTTGTCCCTTCTCCAGACTGCTCCCCAGTGTCCCACCACCAGGATCTGGGATCGAAGTCTTCTTCTTCTGAGCCCTCCAGGGGGGGGGGCTCTTGCGCAGGGGCCTCCCACCACTCTTCCTCATCCAGCCAGTCCCTGAAATGGCACCTAGTGGGCAGTGCCCGCATGGATAGCACTAAGCAAAACGGGGCAGCTGCTGGAGACCGCAGGTGATCACACAGCACAAAGAGCCTTTCCCCAGATCCAGTACAATGGCAGCCTCCTATCTCCTCTTCTGATGACTGTGAGACCAGTGGAGAAGGGTGAACTAAGAGCTACTGCTAAGCTACAGAAGAGCAAGTTTATTGCCTCTGGATTCAGGCATCTTCCTTGAGGACCTCTGGGACAAACAGCTGAATTGCCTATCTCTCTCTGGGGCAAGGAACTACAAAAATTGGGAGCCGGGCCAGCGAATCACAAGTAATTAAGGATAACAGCTCCCCTTCTCCTATCGTGTAATAGACATGCTTTATAATACCAGAGGAAAACTGAAAAAAAAAATTGCACCAGGGCCTTTTATTCCAATCCATACTTCAAGCAACTGCTCAAGACCTCAGAACAATATATAAACATTGATGTACTTTACCAAATATGTTATTTATCTCTTTTTAAAAAAACAACAACCAAAAACACCACAGTTTCATCTCCTGCCATTCCCATTCCTCTGCTCCATGTCCTTTGTTTACTTGGCTATCAGCAGACAGCCTTATTGCTTATCAGCAACACTTTAATGAAAGATAAATAACAGGCAAACACTCATCAAGTTATTTCCTGTATGATATATATAGGGAAAGACATGGTGTGTGTGTGTGGGTGTGTGTGTGTGTGTGTGAGAGAGAGAGAGAGAGAGAGAGAGAGAGAGAGAGAGAAATGCAACTAAATCCCAAATCTTCTAAGCAATTAGGAGCGCTCATTAACTCAAAGTGCACGAATGATCCCCTTGACCTCGACGGATTACTACTCGTGTGTCCTCAATTCAAGCGTGATCATGCTGGTAAAATCAGAGTTTTGTGTTTGTGCCTTGTCAAAATCTCTTTGGTGTTATCTAATGAACACTGGGTTGTTTTGCAGCCTGCACTGAGGAGCACAGGCTTGAAACTATGGGAATCTTCCCATGGACCTAATAAGTCTGTAATCAGGCCGGCTGTGGTGAGAGAGCTATCCTACACCTAGGAGCTGAGCAGCTCAATATGAGATCAGTTGAGATACCCCCAGAGACTTTAACTCTAATCCTCGTGGAAGGCTGGCATTGAGTAATGATGACTTAAATGATCGTGCGGGAGAATCCAGCATGAGTGCAGCATCAACAAATACAGACTTCACCCTTTACTGCCAATTCTCACAACTTTTTTAAACTCCTTCATTCTTTTTGGGAGATTCAGGACAAATAAAAGAAAGTACTTTTTCATGTAAGGTAAAGGTAAAGGGACCCCTGACCGTTAGGTCCAGTCATGGCCGACTCTGGGGTTGCGGCGCTCATCTCGCTTAATTGGCCGAGGGAGCCGGCGTACAGCTTCCAGGTCATGTGACCAGCATGACTAAGCCACTTCTGGCGAACCAGAGCAGCGCACGGAAACGCCGTTTACCTTCCCGCCGGAGCGGTACCTATTTATCTACTTGCACTTTGATGTGCTTTCGAACTGCTAGGTTTGCAGGAGCAGGGACTGAGCAACGGGAGCTCACCCCATCGCAGGGATTCAAACCGCCGACCTTCTGATTGGCAAGCCCTAGGCTCTGTGGTTTAACCCTCAGCGCCATCCATGTACCTTCTTCTTCATGTAGCACATAGTTAAACTCTGGAACTCACCCCCACAGAGGTAGTGCTGACCACCAAATTAGGTGGCTTTAAAAGATGATTAGACAAATTCAAGGCTATCAATGGCTACTAGCCACGATGGCTAGGCTCTGTCTCCAGCTGCAATGCTTCTGAATACCAGTTGCTGGAAACCACAGGAGGAGGGAGGGTCCTTGTACACAGGTCCTGTGTTATGAAAGGCTTGGGCAAAGAGGAATGATGGGAGGAACCAGTTAGGGAACAACCAAGGGATTAAGGTCCGGAGCCCGTGGATTTGTGGTGGGACAAAAATAAGTGGTCAGACAACAATGAGAGAGAAGACTGGGAAGAGGGGGTGTTGGAAGCTGAAGAGTTAACAGGATTTCGTGAGCTGGGAGAGTCTGTGACAGAATCAGAGACAGAAACTGAAGCACGAGGGTGGAAGGAGAAAGGCCGAGAGGCAGAGATTATTTAGCCTGGTGAAGAGTCCTGAGTGCCTCCCGCTCCTGTTGCAACAAGCTCCCCTCCCTCCTTGTCTCCCAGAACCAGAAGAGACATGAAAAGGGCAGAGGAGAGATTGGTGACATGCAGACACAGTCTCTGATTGCTTGGGGGTAACCCTGGAGAGGAGGGGATATAGGCAGTTGTGGGGAAGCAGGAAACTTCAGTCTCAGCAACTGTTTCACGGGGACAAGAACTACCGGAGATGTACTGCTGTGCTCATTAGGCCTGGCACTCCTGTTATTGTTTTTGCTAATAAAGAGTTAACTCCAGTTTGCACATTGTGATTTACTGCTGGCTCGCTCTTGACATCCTGCTTGTAGGCTTCCTGCAGGCATCTGGGGGCCCACTGCAGGAACAGGATGGGTCATTGGCCTGAACCAGCAGGCTCTTCTTTTGTCTCCTTGATGCATGACTGTTATTAACCCATTCAGTTAGGCTAGAATTCCCATTTCTAAGGAGAAACACTGAAACTACCCAATAGTTCCATAGCTGCAATGGACACCTGCGCCAATCCACCTGGGCAAGGAAGGGCCAGGGCTCAGTCTAAAAGTGATACAGAAATGCTACTCATGATTCAAGATGAATGGTGATTTTTGCTGCAGATTGATATATGAGAAAATGCAGTTACATTTTTAAAAAATGCCAAAAGAAATGCTAAACAGAATTTTAAACAGTTATTGTCCGTAAGCGTTTGCGTTTTCACAAAGCAACAGTAAGGTAAGAACAACAGGCGCAGAACCTGGAATTGGTGCTTCTATTTTTAGCTGGTAGGACTTCAAGGTGACTTTATTTTCCAGGGCCGTTGATAGCAGATCTGAATCTGAAGCATCTCGGACGCAGAAGAATGTCTTCTACCTCATTCTATAGCTTGAAATATGGCTCAGGAACCATCCAGTTGGTCCGAGAATAGCCAATGAAAACACTGTTAAACCGATGACGGTTTCCTAAATCAAGGGAAAGAAGGGTCATGCAAGGCAAAACAGAGACGCAAGCGAGGCTGCCTGAGAGGGGGGGAAGCTTTTTGCCTTACAGATACAGCCAACGCTATTGAACTTTTAAAGCTGTAATCTCAGTAATGTGATAGATGCAAAGAACCAACCACAGTGAAAGTTGATTATCCTACAAATCCAGTCACCAGCTGAAGTACTTCGTGTCAACTGAAAAGCAAAGTGTGATTTGTCATTTTAGGTCACTGTGGGTTAAAAATGGGGGTGGGGGATTATTTTCAAAGCTGCACTACAGCTTAGTGGCTTCGCTTTCCTTTCTAGCTTTTTGCGCATTTTGAGGGTGCGCTGCCACAGCTAAGCAGAAACACAACCTTTTTGCACGAGATCTTTCACTGCTCCAGAGTTCCATATGCATGCAGATGGATACATGGAAACCGAAGCAGGTTTCCTTGCCATTGCCAAAACAAAAGAAAATGCATTGCTTTAAAAAAAAAGTGTGTGTATTTGCAAAACAGTTGCACATGCTAAGTTAAATTTACATACTCAGTTTGAGAAATAATTGCTATCATTTAAGAAGAGATACAAGGCATCTACTCAAGGAAGACTGTGACTACATGTGTGTCTGTTCAGTCTGCTGTTCAGGAGCTAGCTCAGTGTTTTGTTGGACTACAACTCCCATCATCCCTGACCACTGGTCCTGCTAGCTAGGGATGATGGGAGTTGTAGTCCAACAACCGCTGGGGAACCAAGTTTGAAAAACACTGTGCTCACTGTAGATGGGAAGCTTCAGGACCCAATAACTCATCTTAGGTTGTTCTGGGTGTGATTCAATTCATGAGTCCTGATAGTGGAAGCCCCTGCAAGGACTTAGGCTAGCGCAATGGGGCTTCCCCCCTTCTGTCCCTGCACCCACTTCCCCAAAGTGCTGTGTGTCACGAGATCCCTCAGAACAGTGCACAGGGGGAGAAGAGGGAGGATTGTTCCATCTGACAGACTGAAAGTCACAAGTTGCGTCAAAATGTGGAGAACTGAATTTAAGATTGAAAAAATTAGAAACGGAAAGAAATGAAATAGACAAATCCTTCCATCCCTAGTCTGGAGCCCCTCAATTAACTTAAGGGAGCTCATGGAAGGAATTCTTTCCTCCAGGAGCTCTTAGTCCTATTCCAGAGTGGTCAGGCATCTCCCCAGTGTCTTTGGAGAGAGGCTTTCTGGGCATCAGAAAGGGGAGCTAGGAACAAGAAACGCTCCTTCATTAAGTTGTCTCAGGGATCCACACTCATACAGTTGTTCTGATCAAGAGTAGGTTTTCAAGAGAGACAGCTTGCCTTGCCTGATAAATAGATCAGGATAGCTCTCAGGTGACCTGCGTATTCAGCATTCATCCTGATTTGCTTGCACAAAATCAGCAAGCAGGTCAGACAGCATCGGCTATTTATTGACTATTTAATATGATTTGTTTTCAGGGCGGTTAGACAATGTTGCCTCGAGCAAGAGTTACGCCACACTTTCCAGAGCATTTTCCTGACACTTTCCTTCTTGCAAAAAGTCCAGTTCTAAGGGGGGAGCAAGCCTGTGGTGCAAGAGCTCCAAATGAACTTTCAGAGCGCCACCTGAATTTGCCAATGCACAACCAAATTCGATCCAGAAACAGTGACAATCTCGAAATGCTTTAGATCAGCACCCATCATCCTTGACCATTGGCCATACTGGTTGGTGCTGATGGGAGTGGGAGTCCAGCAGCATCTGAAGTGTACCCCATTGGCTAGCTCTGCCCTAGACAAAGAGGCGACAGACAAGAAGACAACTTACCAGGGGTCCTACTTTGCCCTTGGCTGGCTTGCTGTGGATGAGACAAAGGTTGCTGTTTGTGGACCTGATGAAGGATAGCAGCCCAGAAGAACGGAGCCGGGAGCCTTGGAGTGCAGCCAGAGCCATCGTCCAAGCGAGCAGGATGAAGCGTTCGATCAACAGACCTCTGCCTGGTTGGCAGCTCTGGCTCTGTTGAACAGAATGGTCTTCAGCAACAGGTAAGCAGGAAGCCCGGGAACTCAATAGCGAAGATCTTGTACATTCAAGAGAGAACGTGCTTTCTAGCACATCTGCATAGTCTGCTGGTCAAGGAGGCTTCTGCTCTAAGGCTCAGCTCTGCTGTTTCCAAAGACAGACCTCTGGATCAGTCGCCTCCCACAAGCTTATTTAGCAGTGTCAGCTGTTGTGCCCAAGGGATGAGAGGATCAGCCAGCTGCTGCTGCTGCTGCTGCTGCTGCTGAGGGAGACAGTGGTACAAGCGAGATGGCTGGATAAAGTCTAGAGATAGGAGCAGTCAGCCAAATATGCTGGGACAAGGCAGGTTCAAGGGTAAGGGAGACAGCCAAAGTCAGGCAGACACGAGGCTGAGGTTTGCTCTGGGAGCTGAGGTCCCCTATCAGCACCCATTGCTACCCTTAAAAATGCTGTGTACATTTTCCACTGTTATCTCCCCCCCCCCCCATTAATTTTCACTTTTAATATTTGTCATCATACACAAATCATACTAATTTTACAAACAGGATTCTCAGAATCTCCGAACTTCCCTCCACTCCTCCACGGTTTCCCCAGATATTCTTTTCAAACTGCATCTTATCATGTTCTCCATGTTTTCTTAAATCTCAATTTTTATCATCATACCGCTTCATTGCAAGTGTTCTTAAGATCCTGCCAATGTTTTCAATTGTTTACAGTGTTCTTTCAAGTAACTTTTTACAAAATCCCCATTCTTTATTAAATTTATTGCCCTCTTGATCTCTGATTTTCCCAGTCATTTTCGCCAATTCAGCATAGTCCACCATCTATATCAGCCATTCTTCTTTTGTAGGTAAGTTGTCCTCCTTCCATCTTTGGGCAAGTAGCATCTGCACAGTTGTTGTAGCACGTTTCCCACTTTTATCACCCCTCCCACCACCCCCCTAAATCAAATAACCAATAATTAAAGCTATAAGGTCAGCAAAAGGAGTAGAGAAGAGGAGTGGAATAAAAAGGCACCTTTCTAAAAGTAGGGAAACATAGAATACAAGCAATACAAGGAAGACTAGGGTTCATTTTGAGTTCCAGATAGAGGCATAACAGAATGGATTGATACCATTCTCTTTTATAACAAGAAAAATCGCCTTTACTATAATTGGCTTTATAGTGTGGAATACGCTGCCAAGAGAGATGTTTAGTTGTGATTCCTGCATTGCAGGGGTTGGACTAGGAGACACTGGAGTCTTGTCCAACTCTACAATTCAGCAGACCATCCTGTTCTAACTTTCAAACACCTTCTTTTAAAAATTCTATTCTACCAGGCCTACGCAAGCAATTAAAAATACATCTTTTTTTTTTTTAACATACTTGTTTTAAACTTTTCATATCGTACTGCATGGTTTTGTGTGTTTTTGTTGTGAAGCTCTTTGATATTTTAAAATGAAATATCAGTTTATTTGTATAAATATTTGTATAAATAGATAAACAGAGTAACTTTAATTAATCTTTCGATCTTGGAAGCATCTTTGATCACTCTTACCCTATGTGTGAGTTTCTCCATATTCGCCATACACTACACATACCTTCTGGTACCAACATGCAAGGTCTTTCCAATGTGAATGTGAGGCTTACAGCCACCAGTAAATGACCCAGTAAATGTTTATTGCTGCCATCGTAGGCGCCAATTCCTAAGCGCCAAGGTGCCTTCAGCCCCCCCTCCCCCAGTTGATGGGCACTGCCATTCAAATTGCATGAAATTGTGTGCCCCCACCCCGTTCCACCCCGCTCTGCCCTACCCCGCCCTTTTAGTGACATCTTTTATGATGTTTCCAGGTCACTTCCTGGAACAGGTGTTGCCTCTATTGTTATTTTCTTTCAATCTCCAGCAAACCTGCCATCCTAAGAGGCTTGGTTTTCCTGGTTCATAAAAACGTTTGCTGTTAATGACTCGTAGAGCAAAGGCACCCCCGATACGCCGTCTGTTCATTTGCACTGTTTGCACAGAAGGAAAAGGGCAAGTTGTTATAAACCCTGGCTGGATTATCAAGCTCCCCCAGGAGCTTTGTTCACCATTTCCTCCCACTGTTTTGGTGAGAATGCTGGGAAGCGGTGACCTCTCAACACAGCGGAGGCTTGAGAAGCACATTCCCAGGGCTCTGCATTCTTGCATTTGATGATCGTTGACGTGCGGCTTCAGACGTTTTGATGCCTTGGCGGATGGCGCCATTAAGAGGAAGCTGACTTTTATTTGCTCAAATAATTGGCACACATTTAAAACGAGTGCTTTACTAGTCTGTTTCTCCGTTACTTTTTCTACATTTAATTTCATACACAGAGTAGTGGCCACCAATTTGGATGGCTTTGAATCAGGCTACTCGTCACAAAGGTTATTCTCTGCCTCCACTGTCAAAGGCCATATGCCTCTGAACACCAATTTCTGCTGGGGAAAGTGCTATCACACCCTCCACGTGTTCCTGTTTCCCAGACACAGTCCCTGAACTACAGAAGCCACCCCGGTTTCTGATTTGATCTCGGAAAGTCCCGGTTTTCCTTTTTCCTCCCCTCCACGTCTCAGAGAACTATTAAAAGTGGTGTGTGTGTAGGTGCAAAAAATGGAGTTCTGTTTATACTGAAAATATAATTCCTGCACCAAATGAAGGAAATGGTGAAACCCTTCCTATAGTTCTGAAGGAAAATGTCACCAATCCACTTTAATTTATTTAATTGCAAAGCTTCAGCAGCCAACCATTCTTTAGGAAATGCGTGGAGTGCTTATTTCTTTACTGAAGTGGAACATTACACTGTCTACCGAGAAGTAAGTCCCACTGTATTCAGTGAAGCTTACTCCGAGGTAACTGAGCAAAGACGGTGTAGCCTTCCACTGCAATCCTAAGCATTTTTACTCAGAACTAAGTCCCACTGAGTTCAATAGGATCCCTGCCGCCTCTGATGTGAACAACATCAGGCAAATGCAGCTTGAAAAGCATTGCAAGTGGGGATGACCTTGCTGGCTTTAACGTGAACATACCCAGAGATCAAGGACACGTTCCATCCAGGCAAAAACATCAAGATATCAAGAAAGGCCAGTGAGGGGTATGGCCTGGGGTGGGGGAGTCCTGAGGGCCAGAAAGAGAGGCCTAGGACTCAGCTACATTAGTAAAGAAACAGCAATTTGAATGTGCTATAAACATGCAACACCAGATGGAGCCAGAGAGCAGGGAAAAAATTTAACACGGTTTTCCATAGGAATTTTTTCTCTTTTGTTATAACAATCTAATTTCTGACTTACTTATAGCATTCCCCCCTGCTCTTGTGTGTAGACCCACCCCTAGTTGTTCACCACCCCTGCCCTAAACAGTGTACTGGCTGAGATATCTAAAGGACCACCTTTGGCCAACTGAGGTCATCCCCTGAGGTCCTCCTCTGCGTACTCCTTCCTTCTGAGGTCAGGTTGATACAGCAGGAAGGCCCTTTTCAGATGGTCCATCCAAGTTCTGTAACACTGTCCCTCGAGAGATATACCCACCTGGTATCATATCTCTTCTTTTTAGGCACCAGGCACAGCCTCTCCTGCTCTCACATGTTTTTAAACTGTATTTAAGGGCCTATTTAGGGTTTTCCCATGCAGGCGTGGCTGTTTCTGTCTTTGCGGGTTGTTTGGGGTTGTTTGTATGTATTGATTGCATCTACGCTGCAAGAGGTGGATCATAAAAATGATGAACAAAGGCGTACCTGATTGAGCAAGGCGTGAAGGGCAAACAGCGCTGGCTCTGCATACTGATCTCCTCTTCCCTGAGCCAAGAGCCTGAGGCACAGGCAAAAGCCCTCTTCAACCCTATCTTCTACAGTGAGAACAGTATCTGAAGAAATCTCTAGTTGAATGCCACAGTTCCTCAGTCTCATCCCGTAGGGCAGGAATGAGGAACAAGTGCCCCTTCAGATGTTGTTAGGCTGCATCCCCAAGACACATTTAAAGCACTATTATGCCACTTTAATAGTCATGGCTTCTACCCTCACCACATAATTCTGGGAAATGAAGTTTGTTTAGGGGGCTGGCGAATGAAACTCTGTGATGGGTAAGCTGGAGTTCCCAGGATTCTTTGAGGGAAGCCGCAACTGTTGACGTACAGGTGGCGACCATTTTGTGTATGTCTGATTGACATGGGACTGCTGATGTGTGGGTCCTTTTGGACCCGGAAGAGGGCAGAATGGGGGTGTGATGCGGCGGGCGTATGCGTGCTTCACCAATGTGCGTGAGGGCCAGGAACGGAACCCCCATGAAAATGGTTGTCGCCTGTAATAGAATACTGCTTTAAATGTATGGTCTAAATGTAGCCTAACTCCAACGCCCATCAGCTGCCGCCAGCACAGCCTAACTGGAGAATTGTAACTGCATGTCAGTTGCTCTTTGCACTGGGAAATAGAACGGAGAGCATTGTGTGTTATGTGTGCTGTGACTCTGCTTTTCCTATTAATCAAGGCTCTTCTCTCCTTGCATCCACCTACCCCTTCTCAACTTACTTCATCCTCGGATTAACGTAATCAAATTGCAAGACCGAAGTAAGTAGTTTGCAGACGGTTCCTTAACGTTCATGTTGTGATTTGCACCTAAACTAGAATTAACAAATAAATGTCAAGGCAGTTATAATCAGGGTGATAATTACAAGAGGAGCTAAATTTTTCAAAGTATTTGACTTAAATAAGATGGAATTTTAACTACTGCATTCTTAACTATAAGTTAAGAATGAAATAAATTGTGTCTGTGGCTGGAGAATGGCAACAGGTAAGATGAAAGTGGTTTGAAAGATGATTTGCTTCC